>NC_134357.1:481975779-482575779 GCF_048569485.1 Anomaloglossus baeobatrachus | reverse complement strand
AATAGAAAAATAATCATCTATCCCCAGGATACTATGTGATTGGTTTGACTATGTCCCACAGTCCCATAGAAAGATTACGCTCCATTCCGCTCCATTCCTATGGGGCATTTTTGCTGATTAATTCCATGTAAGAGGGTGTATTCAATTTCTGATTAATCTCAGAAGTCTAAGGGGTACTTTGCACACTACGACATCGCAGGTGCGATGTCGGTGGGGTCAAATCGAAAGTGACGCACATCCGGCGTCGCTGTCGATATTGGAGTGTGTAAATCCTTTTTGATACAATTAACGAGTGCAAAAGCGTCGTAATCATATCATCGGTGTAGTGTCCGACATTTTCATAATTTCGCTGCAGCGACGGTACGATGTTGTTCCTCGTTCCCCTACAGTAGCACACATCGCTGTGTGAGAAGCCGCAGGAGCGAGGAACATCAGCGTACCTGCGTCACCGCGGCTCACTCCGGCTATGCGGAAGGACGGAGATGGACGGGATCTTTACGTCCCGCTCATCTCCGCCCCTCCGCTTCTATTGGCCGCCTGCCATGTGACGTCTCTGTGACGCCGCACGACCCGCCCCCTTAGGAAGGAGGTGGTTCGCCGGCCAGAGCGACGTCGCAGGGCAGGTATGTGCATGTGAAGCTGCCGTAGCGATAATATTCGCTACGGCAGCTATCACAAAATATCGCTGCTGCGACGGGGGCGGGGACAATCACGCTCGGCATCGCTGCCATCGGCTTGCGATATCATAGTGTGCAAAGTACCCCTTAGTCTTTTACAGAAGAGACCTTTCCAGCTGCGCATCTCACTTTTACAAACTCTTCCATAAATAGTTAAAATTACATTGTGTCTATGTTGTTATTTGTCTCTCACACGTCCGTGTTTCCAGTACGTGTGATATCCGTTTTTTCTTTTTCACGGATATCACACATACACATTATAACCTATGAAGCTGCTCACATGTCCGTATTTTTCAACCAGCACTGATGACAAGGGGCAATACAAGTCTAGGAAAAACACGTACAGCAAATGGATGGTGTCTGTGTACAATCCGTGTATCGTCCATGTGCTGTACTTGTTCAATATTGAAAGCATAGGACAAGCTTTGTAATATTGTGGCGCCCTGGACAAGCCAGGTCATCACAGGTACTACACCAACACACCCTACACCCCGGCTAGGCACACCGAAGCCAAACACAAATCCTTGTTGCCTTCCTCCAGGGGCTGATGTCCACACCAGGGGGTGGGCCAGGCGGTTGGTCCCGCCCACCGAGGAGTTCACAGTCCTGGAGGCGGGAAAAGGAGTCAGATAAGTTTTGGAGTTGAAAGTGGTAGCAGAGGAGACTGACCGTGTCCGGGTGTGTGGCCCGGGAACTCAGCAAGGTTGGCAGACGGTGGTGACCGTCTGCAGGAGAGGCTGATTGGAGTGAACCGTACGGACCGGGGACGGGCGGTGGCCCGCCGGTACCGGATCGGGGAGTGAAGAGAAGCCAGCACCATCCGGCAGGGCCTATGGACCCCGACCAGGCTAGGAGTCGCCATAAAACCGGTCAAATCCGTTAGCGAAAGGAACCTTTGGGGTTTCCCAGCAGTCAAGACCCGATTGAAGGCAACAGCTCACACCATAGAGGGAAACACAGTCACCGCCAAGGCTACAGTTCCCAGGGCCAGAGCCTGCGGGCAAAAGGGGCTCCCTCAGCATCCATCCAAGCTGGGGAGCGGGTTACCGGTGGGAAGCCATTGGAACCGTAAACACAACACAGGTGCAGCGAAAGGCAGTCACCATCAACCTACTGGGAGGAGAACAACCGCAGCCGCCTGTGGGACCCGTCCATCCAGCCGTTTGTATGACCAGAGACTCTGTGTGAATTACTGGCTGAGTGAGTACCACCGTGCCGCGCGGCACAGCGCTGCCCCCCGCGACCCTGCACCTCACCAGGCCCCGTAACTCGCCTGCCATCCCTACCCCCCCTACCCACGGAGGGGAGAACCAACATCCAAGCTGCTCCCTGTCATCGCTCCCGGGATCCCCGTCCAGAGCAGCGGTGGTGTCACAACTTCACCACAACTGTGGGTGGCGTCATGGAGAATATCCCCAAACCACACACCAATCCCCCCTTTCACTCACGGGCGAGGAACGCCGCTCGGGTCCTCGGGATCCGGCCCACCGCTCGAGCCACCACCGAGCAGCAGCAGCAGTAGCCGGAACCGAGCAGTGGGTGAGCGCAGTGTCCCCTCCTCCGCCCGCGACAATATCACGCTCTCCCCAGTAGCCGAAGTCCACTGCCTCAGAGTAAAGGCTGCTTTACACCTTACAATTTCGCATACGGATATCGTATGCGATGTGACCCGCCCCTATCGTATGTGCGGCACGTTCAATTTGTTGACCGTGTCGCACAAACGATTATTTCCCATCACACGTACTTACCCTTCAATACAAACTTGATGTGGGCGGCGAACATCCACTTCCTGGAGTGGGAGGGACGTTCGGCGTCCCAGCGACGTCACGCGGCAGCCGGCCAATAGAAGCGGAGGGACGGAGATGAGCGGGACGTAAACATCCCGCCCACCTCGTTCCTTCCGCATTTCCAGCTGGAGTCGCGGGACGCAGGTAAACTGTGTTCATCGTTCCCGGGGTGTCACACACTGCGATGTGTGCTGCCTCGGGAACATTGAACAACCTGACGTTAAATTTTTAGTAATTGAACGACGTGCATGCGACCAACGTTTTAACGTTCAATTGCAATCGCATGGAGGTTTCCCACGCTACAATGTAACTAACGATGCCGGATGTGCGTCACTTATGACGTGACCCCGCCGACACATCGTTAGATAAATTGTAACGTGTAAAGCTCGCTTAACACTTGACTCTGCCTTGTCCTTCATACCATACATCAAAACTCTCACCACCTCCTGCCGTCTTCAACTAAAAAATATTTCCAGAATCTGTCTTTTCCTCAATTCTCAATATACGAAAAGGCTAGTGCATGCCCTCAAAAACTCCCGCTTCGATTACTGTAACATCCTCCTCTGTAGCCTCCCTGCTAACACTCTTGCCCCTCTCCAGTCCATCCATAACTCTGCTGCCTGACTGATCCACCTTACTCCTCACTACCACCCCACTTCTCCCCTCTGCAAATCCCTCCATTGGCTCCCAATTCCTCACCGTATCCGATTCAAATTACTAACACTGACCTAAAAAGCCGTCCATAATCTGTCTTCTCTGTATATCTCCGAACTAATCTCTTGCTACACTCCAACATGTAATCTCTGGTCCTCGCAAGATCTCATTCTCTCCTCCACACTCATTCGTTCATCATCCAACCACCTCCAAGACGTTTCCCGAACATCCCCTGTTTTCTTGAATTCGCTGCCTCAACTCGTCAGATTATCGGATACACTTGCAAGCTTCAAACGTAACCTGAAAACTCATCTTTTCAGAAATGCCTCTGATCTCCAATGACCCTACCGCCTCAACACTGCTGGAGCTACCATTTCCCCACCACCAGAGCTGCTGCCTCACCACCACCCTACCTCCTGTCTCCTCCCCAATATCCTATAGAATGTAAGCCCACAAGGGCAGGGTCCTCTTCCTTCTGTACCAGGCTGTCTATAGTAACTTGTATATGATTTTATATGTAACCTCTTATCAAGTACAGCACCATGGACTCAATAGTGCTCTATAAATAAATATTATTCTTATTATTATTATTATTATTAATAATAATAATAATAATAAATAATAATAATATCTCTATTTATTTAGCCATAATGGAAAAATACACATGAAACATGGATGACACATTGATGGCACACTGATTGAAATCACTGATGAGTCCAGTGATGATTTTTCACGAGTGTTTTATACGCACATGAGCATGGGACCTAAGGGTGTACTAGAGAAGATGCTCAGCAGGAAAAGTCAGACTGGTTCTTCACAGAAAAGTGTATACAAGGAAAATATAGCTTCCATGAACAACCCTGGATACCTTATAATACTTGTACAGATATAGAAAACACTAGAGATGAGCAGATCAATCCACCGAGGATCGGCATGCTACATCAATTGATTTACCGCATCGAACATTTGTTCACTGATGTGCTCTTGCGTCGCTCATGCAGTTGTGACGCCCTGGACTAGCCAGGTAGTCACAGACATAACAATACACACACCCCCTTCCCTAGACAGTCACACCAGTCAAACAAAAACCCTTGTTGCCTCCCTCCAGGGTCTGATGTCCATACCAGGTGGGGCGGAGCCAGACAGTTGGCCCCACCCACTGAGGAGTTCACAGGCCTGGAGGTGGGAAAAGTGACAGAGTTTTGCTTTGGAGGTGAAAGTGAGAGGACACAAACTGTCAGTGTCTGGGTAGGGGCCCAGACACAAACAGCAAGGTTGGCAGACGGTGGTGGCCGTCTGCAGGAGTTAGTGAATCTCTGCAGAGCCGTAGGACCGGGGTTGGGCGTTGGTCTGCCGGTACCGAACCGGGGACCGGAGTGAAGCTAAGCACACAGGCAGGGCCATCGGACCCCGACTAGGCTTGGAGCCGCCGACAACGGTCAAATCCAAGTGTGACCGGAACCCCAGGGGTTTCCCAACAACCAAGACCCGACAGAAGGCAACAGTCCACACCGAGAGGATATACAGCCACCGCCATAGGCTAGAGATCCAAGGGCCAGCGCCTGCGGGCAAAACGGGCTCCTATGGCACCTATACGCCGGGGAGTGGACTACCGGTGGGCAACCACAGGAGTCAGAACATTCTAACAGGTGCAAGGAAAGACAGCCACCATCAGCCGTCTGGGGAGAGCACAACACTGCAGCCGGCTGCGGGACCCGTCCATCCAGCTGTTTGGTTTACCAGAGACTCTGTCATTGACTGTCTGATTGAGTACACCAGTGCCATCTGGTACCGCACCGCGCTGTCCCTGCAACCCTGCACCCCCAGCCATCCAGCCTCCCCGTATCACCACCGGGCCGGGCCCCGGGATCACCAACCCCTACCCACGGAGGGGACAACATCCTAGCTGCTCCCTACCAACCTTCCCGGGATCCCCGTCACCAGCAACGGTGGTGCTAATAATCACCACGGCCCATGGGTGGCATCACGAACTATCTCCCTAAACAAACCACCCCCCTTTTCCCTCGTGGACGAGGAGCGCTGCTCGAGTCCCCGGGTCCGGCCCACCGCTCGAGCCACCGAGCAGCAGTAGAAGCCCCGGACCCGAGCGTGGCAAGCGCGTCCCCTCGCCCGCGACACAGTGCCTATGAAATCAGCGCTATACAAAAGTTGCTGCTTGATAAATCTGATAGTGGAAAGCTGCTATTACTATTACATTGAAAAGTGATAGTGAAATACTGGAAGACAAAAAGCGCAAATAAGAGTGTCTTATCAGATGACACCAGGAGGGCAACTTGCTTGGAAACCTCACCTTGTTTCATTGTGTGAGTCACAACTAACTGTAGTGTGTTGGTATCTGACAGCTGCTGCGGCCCCATGTGGAGTGAAGATAGATGTAGAGAGGAGAGGTGGTATGAAAGCTGAACTGCTATAAGAGAGGAAACTTCTGTAGTACATCAACATGATTTATTTCTACTCGTTTTGGAGAGACGTCCCTCTCCTTCTTCAGGATGAATCATACATCTGGGGCGGGACTAAGGAACAGTGGTTGTGACATCACATGTGGCTGCTTCTGCAGGAGTCAGCAGGGCTACCCGGGAGGTGGCACTCGGGAGGCAGGAGTTGGGCGCTTGGAGTGACAGCCAAGTGTGAAGCCCCACAGGTGTTGTGTCGGTGCATTACCTTCAGGGACTCCACGTGGATGGAACAGTCTGGTCATAGGTAGGGAACCTTCTTTTAGGATTTTTCGTGACTCCACTCTCGGTATTGCGGTCAGTGGGGACCGCCACTGCAGATTGAGGGGTGCCTGGGGTTGATGGTGGTGGGTGCAGTCAGTTGTAGTGGCCTCCCGAGAGTAAGGCAAGCCCCAGGACCCTGTGTAAGTGTGTGGAACCACAAGGCGCAGAATGACTCAGGCACAGTTCAAACAGTCTTTCAGTGATTTTACTCACTGATGGTGGCAGTGTGAGTAACCCGGGCGTAGCTGGATGAACCAGGCTGGAACCAGGCAACCTTCAGGCTGACTTATGAGCAGGGCCAGATTAAGGTTGGTGGGGGCCCCTGGGCAGAAAATCTGGTGGGGGCCCCATAACGTTAACATTTTTAGCCATAACAGTATAGCACGAACCGTAGCATTTAGATATAAATCCAATGAACATTTATCTTATCCTGTTCTGCCACATTCAGATTTACAGTACTACAATACAGATACAGTCCAGGATAAATCACAGCTGTCCACTTACACACAGAAAGTAGAGTTAAGGCTGCTTTACACATTTCGATCTCGTATGCGATCGCACACGCCCCCATCGTATGTGCGGAACAGGCAATTTGTTGCCCGTGTCGCACAAACGATTAACCCCCGTCACACGTACTTACCTTCCAAATGACCTCGCTGTGGGCGGCGAACATCCACTTCCTGAAGTGAAAGGGACGTCACACAGCGGCCGGCCAATAGAAGCGGAGGGGCGGAGATGAGCGGGACGTAAACATCCCGCCCACCTCCTTCCTTCCGCATTGCCGGCGGGACGCAGGTAAGCTGCAGTTCATCGTTCCCGGGGTGTCACATGGAGCGATGTGTGCTGCCTCAAGAACGATGAACAAAGAAGTTCAATTTTTAGAAAATGAACGACGTGTATGCAATCAACGTTTTAACGCACAATCAGGGTCGCACGTAGCTGTCACACACTACAATATCACTAACGATGCCGGATGTGCGTCACTTACGACGTGACCCCGCCGACACATCGTAAGATATATTGTAGCGTGTAAAGCCCGCTTTTGTCACATATTTTTTATTGATCCCAATGTTAAGGCAGCCAGGGCCAGCTCCAGGGTTTTGTGGCCTCCGGGTGAGTCTCAGTGAGCCCCATCCACACACAGACACGCACATACACATACAGGCATACGTATATACATATTTGAAGACAAATTCAGAAAAATACATATAAACAGACAAATATATGCACAGTCATATACACTGACATACATGCAGACACAGACGCATTAGGGCTCGTGCGCACGTTGCGTAATTACATGCATTTACGCTGCGTATAGCACTGCAGTGTAAATGCATGCGTCCTGTGTCCCCTATACAATCTATGTAGATTGTGCATGATACATGCACCCATTGCTTTTATGAACGCAGTGATTTGGGTGCTAAAATGTTGACCCAAATCCGTGCGTTCATAAAATGAGCATGTCAATTATTCCGTGCGCTATGGATGCAGCTCCCGCTCTGTCTATGGTGGGGGCAGCAGCCAGAGCGCAGGAAATCGGCTTTTTTTGTACAGAAAAACTGAATCCATTATGCAGTGTTTCTGCAGCGATTTGACGCGCACATGTGCTGTCAAATCGCTGCAGAATATTCAGCAGTTACGTGCGCATGAGCCCTTACAGGTATTAATATGGGAAAGTCGCCAGCAGCCTCACTCACCTCTCCTGCTTGTTTCCGTCCAGCTCCTTCAGGACATGTGGCTGTTTCACAATGGCTGTCACTAACACACATGACTGCACACTGACAGCACTGCTGTATATACATCACAAGAGGGGCTGGGGGCTACAATATATACATTACAGGAGGGGCAGGGGGCATAGACGTTACTGGAGTGGCAAACAGCTCTGGTGGTGTACTCATCACTGCGATGGGTGACATAGCGCTCTGGGGAACCCATATAGTTCTGGGGGGCGGCGCACAGACTGCTCTAATTCATATATACACACACAGTACTGCTTCTTACACACACATCTCTGACACACACACACACTACAATGCACCCCCCATCACCCCCTACACACACACACACACACACAATACAATGCACCCCCCATTACCCCTACACACACACGCACACACACAAATACAATGCACCCCCCATTACCCCTACACACACACGCACACACAATACAATGCACCCCCCATTACCCCTCCCCCTATACACACACACACACAATACAATGCACCCCCATTACCCCTCCCCCCACACACAATACAATGCACCCCCCATTACCCCTCTCCTCACACACAATACAATGCACCCCCCATTACCCCTCTCCCCACACACAATACAATGCACCCCCCATTACCCCTACACACACACGCACACACAATACAATGCACCCCCCATTACCCCTACACACACACACATACAATGCACCCCCCATTACCCCTCTCCTCACACACAATACAATGCACCCCCCATTACCCCTCTCCCCACACACAATACAATGCACCCCCCATTACCCCTACACACACACGCACACACAATACAATGCACCCCCCATTACCCCTACACACACACACATACAATGCACCCCCCATTACCCCTCTCCTCACACACAATACAATGCACCCCCCATTACCCCTACACACACACACACACACACACACACACACACACACAATACAATGCACCCCCCATTACCCCTACACACACACACACACACAATACAATGCACCCCCCATTACCCCCCCCCCCACACACACACACACAATACAATGTACTCCCCATTACCCCTCCCCACACAATACAATGCACCCCCCATTACCCCTCCCCACACACAATACAATGCACCCCCCATTACCCCTCCCCACACACAATACAATGCACCCCCCATTACCCCTCCCCACACACAATACAATGCACCCCCCATTACCCCTCCCCACACACAATACAATGCACCCCCCATTACCCCTCCCCACACACAATACAATGCACCCCCCATTACCCCTCCCCACACACAATACAATGCACCCCCCATTACCCCTCCCCACACACAATACAATGCACCCCCCATTACCCCTCCCCACACACACAATACAATACACCCCCCATTACCCCTCCCCCTCCCCCCACACACATACACACAATACAATGCACCCCCATTACCCCTCCCCCCCACACACAATACAATGCACCCCCATTACCCCTCCCCCCACACACACACATTACCCCTCTCCCCACACACAATAAAATGCACCCCCCATTACCCCTCTCCCCACACACAATACAATGCACCCCCCATTACCCCTCTCCCCACACACAATACAATGCACCCCCCATTACCCCTCTCCCCACACACAATACAATGCACCCCCCATTACCCCTCTCCCCACACACAATACAATGCACCCCCATTACCCCTCTCCCCACACACAATACAATGCACCCCCCATTACCCCTCTCCCCACACACAATACAATGCACCCCCCATTACCCCTCTCCCCACACACAATACAATGCACCCATTACCCCTCTCCCCACACACACACACACAATACAATGCACCCCTCATGACCTCTCCCCCCACACACAATACACCCTCCATTACCCCTCCCCCCCACACACAATACAGTGCACCCTCCATTACCCCTCCCTCCACACACAATACAATGCACCCTCCATTACCCCTCCCCCCACACACAATACAATGCACCCTCCATTACCCCTCCCCCCACACACAATACAACCCTCATCACCCCCTACACACACAAATTACACTGCTCCATCCCTACACACTCCTGCCTCCCCCCCCCCCTCCCTCGGAATACAGTGCTCCTCCTCTGCCTGTCACAGAGCTGTGTTCCTTCACAAATGTCCACCGTTGTGTCCTCAGCCCCTCCTCACTCATCCCCATTAATTACACCTGTCTCTTCAGCTCCTTCATGGAGCGCTCGCTTCCTCATGTCCCCAGTGTGGCGCCGGCAGCACTGTGATGACGTCAGCAAGGTGCTGATCTCATCACGTTGCTGCACGTCAGGGGCGGGGCCCAGTCCCGGTGCGCTGTTCAAATGTATTTACGTCTGAAAGACGCAAATACATTTGAATAGGAACGGAAACAGGAAGCTGCGGTCATTGGCTCTGCTGCGCTCCTCTGCAGTGTACATGCCGGCACACAGCAGAGCCGGCACACAGCAGAGCCGGCACACAGCAGAGCCGGCACACAGCAGAGCCGGCACAGCGCGCTGCCTCCTGCTCCTGCTAGTGTGCCTGGCATGTAAGGAGCGCAGCGGGGACAGCAGACAGCGGCCCACCACACCGTGCCCCTGCTTCTAGGTACGGCCGCAGCACATAGCAGGGAGCATTAGCACACCTCTGACCCCGGAAGTTCAAGCGGCCGCTGGTACTTCCGAGGTCAATCAGCGTCCTGTGCCCGCAGTTTGTTTTTGCGTCTTAAAGACGCAGATGCAAATAAATAGCGGTGAAATAGAAATAGCGAAAACACAGCTGATTTATTAGACTGTCTTTACGGAGGGGGAGAGGGTGTGAAAAAAAAAATGCTGACAGGTGCCTAGTGCCAAGTATGGTGGGGGCCCCCTTAGAAGCTCTTTTGGTGGGGGCCCCTGGGCTCCAGCCCCGCCTGCCCCGCCTATAATCCGGCCCTGCTTGTGAGGGTGGCTACTGACTCACCTTCTCTAGCCCTTCTGTTGTTTGTGATGACCCCTACTTGCAGTCCCTACGGGGGTCACCCAGGGAAGTTGCTGCTGTGCTCCCCTCGTTTGGCCCATTTGCTTGTAGCCTGGACCAGGTCACTCCGGCTGCTTGCCTCCTGTGAACTATGGGCCCTCTCTTTGCTATGTGGCTGCGGACTCTGTGGTGTTGTCTTGAGGGTCTGAAGTGCCCCCTTAGGCAGGTTTGGCAGAAGAAAGATGAATCTATCTCTGCACCGGGACCTGTTACCCTTTGCGGGCCTGGTACCTCCCCAGCAGTCCCCTTACTCTCTCACCCGTTTGCTCTCTCTTTAGCCTTGGGTGGATTTCGGGTGGCACTACTAGGTGACCGATCTCCCCCATCAGTAGTCACTGCGCGTACGCTGTCAGCTTGTGACAGACTCCAGGGTCTGCTGCATGCGACTGCTCTCCCTGAGCTGCACTCACTCACTGGCTCACTAATGGGTCCTGCACGTCTGCTCTCTCTGAGCTCCACTTCAGACTCCTCACTCCTTTCTACTTCCTCTCCCCACCGTGCCTGCCTACGCAACCTAGCAACCAGGCTCTCTACCACACCCCCTGAGTGGACATGGAGGCTACGCCCCCTCCTGAA
Organism: Anomaloglossus baeobatrachus; assembly: GCF_048569485.1. Taxonomy (NCBI): domain Eukaryota; kingdom Metazoa; phylum Chordata; class Amphibia; order Anura; family Aromobatidae; genus Anomaloglossus; species Anomaloglossus baeobatrachus. The sequence goes on along the minus strand of NC_134357.1, from coordinate 482,564,619 downwards.
ATCTCTCAGGAGTCCCTTCAAAGGTCAATGTGTGAGACCTGATTACTATGCGCCTGTGTAGTCACACCTCGGTCAGCCTTCTGGATTACCTGTATTGTACTGCTCCCAGCATGGGTGCAGTGCTCAATGGTGCCTGACCAGGTCAGGGGCGCCACACCAAGCCCACACCATAGCACAGTAGTGGCCAGGAGGCGGGACCCAGGAGGCAGCATGTGGGAGGCGGGACTTGGGAGCAGTAACCAAGCAAACATCATAGCTTATTAGTGGCCAGGAGGCGGAAACTAGGTGACAACACTCAGGAGACCAGACTCAAGAGTAGGTTATCAGATTTTACCCTGCCGAGGTTGGAGGAAGTGTGACGCCCTGGACCCCAGGGGTCACAGGTAACAACACCTACCACATTACACACACACCCCCATCCCTTGTGAGGACACACCAGTCACTCGAAAGGGAGACCTGATGCCTCCCTCAGGGCAAGTAGGGCACACCAGGTGGGTGGAGTCAGGCGGAAAGGCATGCCCACCGAGGAGACTACTGTCTTGAGGCAGGAAATAGAAAACAGTTTAAGTTGTACAGTGACAGGAGGTGTGGAGGAGCAGAGCTGTCAGGGACCCGGGTTGGAGCCTGGGATCCCCGTAATGTCAGTCAGGCAGACGGTGGTGGCCACCTGCAGGAGTACCGGTATAGCAACCGGCGGAACCGTAGGGACCGGGCCAGGGTTGGAGCCTGCCGGCCCTGAACCGGGGAGTCGACCGTTTACCAGAGCACCAGAAACCGGGTACTCAGACCCCGTCCTAGCTTAGAAGCCACTGAGTGTAGGCAAATTAACTGATTGCAGTCTGGACCTCACGGGTTCATCCTCACCCAAAGTCCCGAAAGAAGGTAAAAGCCCACCAATACCAGGTGAGAGCCACCGCCAAGGGCCAAACATCCGACGGGCCAGAGCCTGCGGGCAACCGAGGGCTCCTCCGGCAGCTAAACGCCGGGGAGCGGGCTACCACTGTCTAGGCAGGGGAGCTGAAAACCACAGCTAGAGGTGCAAGGGAAAGGGGCCACCATCAGCCTCACAAGGGACACAAGCAGCCGGCTGCGGGACCCGACCATACCCGAACTTTGGTTTACCAGTGACTGAGTGTGAATTAATAGTGAGTACACCAGTGCCATCCGGGCACAACACCGCACCGCAGTACGGCACCCTGCACCCCGACAACATCATCGTCGCCCGTCCCTCCGGGCCCCGGGACACACCGCCCCTACCCACGGAGGGGCTGACATCCAGGCTGCGCCTTTAACACCGATCCCGGGAGCCCCCTTCACTCCAGCCGCAGCGGTGGGGCATCCCTTCACCACGACCTGTGGGTGGTTTCACGACCCGTACAACGACAACGCGGCCCCCGGCTGCGAACCTCGTCCCACACCACCACTCCACTGCCTCCGCTTAACAGAGCGACGTGGCCCCCAGTCCGGAGGCACTCGTGCCACCGACAACCCGAGCCCGGACCTCGAGCGGCTCGGTCCGAGCAGCAGAGCGGCCGAGCCCCTCTCAGGGCGGTACAGAAGCAGCAGGACAATATGGAAGCTACATTTTACCTATTCCAGTGCTTCCAGCATTAGGTTATATCACTGTGATGTTAGTGACATAACCTAGCGATGGAAGCGCTGACTAACTAGGGCTTATTTCTGGAGTAGGGCTTATATTCAAAGCCTACTCCGAAAATTCCTAAAAATCAAGCTATGGCCTTTTTTTGGGGGAGGGCTTATTTTTGGAAAAACATGGTACAATATGCTCATTGTGAGTTCCCCACTAATCGATCTAATAGTGGAAACAGACGCGGCCTCATCCATTAATCGTTCGTCAATTGTTTAATTGTCCTGACGATAGGAGGCAGCAGAGGGCTGTCCCTGACAAATTGGTGGTAGCGGTGGGATACCTGTGTGGCTCTCCCAGGCTGTCTCAGTGACAATGTCTACCACTTGTGAAAAAGAAATGCGTAAAAGAAGTACAAAATGAGCACAATTTCATATGAAAACAATAAAGAAGGATTGTAGCTGGGATGCCATATGTTTGTTGTCATTTTGTAGCCAATTGTTCCCATATGGTAGTGATGTCATCGCGACTAAGTGATGTATACGGCCAGAAAATCACGTAAACAAGAAAATAAAACCTTTGCGTAAATGATGAGGACAGAGTGAAACAAGACACAAAAAAAGCCAAAACCTGAAGTCTTTAACATACCATCCATCTTTTGTAGATTCCCCGGTAATAAATTATTTGCAGGGCATGAAGCAGACACATGGTCAGTCACTCCTCGCAGACCTAAGACAGCTGTCACTGGGAGATGCCGAGTTTAGACATGTGGTTAGACTTAATTATTATTTGGATGGTCCCATGTCATGGTCTAGTGCTTTCTTCGGGATAAACTTTTCTATTGCTTAAGATTTAAGAGGCAAGCTGCCATGTGTGGTCTATAGTGAAAGTTTGAGTCACTTGGCCACATTGAAAAGCAATGTCACTACAGCGTGAATCTAAACAGGCCCCTCTGATAGCCCACCAACTGAGTAGCAGATAATTTAGAAGCTCCTATGATTCAGATACTTTAGTCATCTTGTTGAAGCCAAGAAAACCACAGGATGTATCACTATTCATAGCTGACAATGGATAAAGTCAAAAGAAATCATCATGTGATGGTAAAACTGGACACAAAGCTAAAAAAAAGCTAGCTTAGTGGCAATATTCGGGGTCAGATAGCTGCCGCAACAGCAAGTAAATACAGGCTTGGTCAGTACCATACTTTAATGCATACTCAGGGAAGCTAATTTTATGTGCTAAATATGTCACATACTCACCTCTCAGTACTCCAGAACCAATCCACTCTGCCACGTGACATCATTTTGCTCTCTGCAGTTGGAAGAGTCACTCGGTGGTGCATCCATAATATATCTACCTGCCCAGCTCAGATTCCTGGTGATACTATAGGTTAAACAAGATGTCGATCTAATTGGCCAATCAATGCTCAAGCAACCTGTTAAACTTCTCTAAACTTTTTCCACAGTGCCTGCTATTGTATATATTAAAGGTGTCCCAATTTAGTAAATCATCAACTGGATTCTGGAGGTTAGGCCCCAACGATCTAAAGAATGGGGCTCCTAAATGCCCTACTGAAATGGAATTAACAAAGTATCCGGTAGTCCTATAGACAATGACTGGGGCGGTGGAGCACTTGTATAGCCTCTACTGTATCCTAACAGGGCATTTCAAATTCCCTTTTTTTGGATTGAAGGGAGTCTAGCAGTCACCAAGTTATCACCTACGCAGTAACCCCTCTTATACTACACTGGTTTGGACCACCTGACCATTTTTTGGCTTAGTATTTAGTCTCACCTCCTGGACTTTGACTTGGCCATTCTTGATTACGTTTTTGAACTTGACTCTGTTTCAGTGTTTGTTTATCTAGTTTTGACCCCGATACATTTGGTTTTATTCTAATCTTGATCTACCGTTCTGCGGCAATGCAACTTGGGGCCTGTGCTGCCAAAGGATCTTATATAGAGGGTAAATACCATAGGGCCTCTTATTGTCACAGGGTTTATGGATACAGGACAGGGGCCCCTATTTTGGCACTAAGACTTATGACCTTGTGCTGTCCTTTATCTCGAAGGTAGGTTTAAGACTAACCAGGTTCGAGCCCTCAGCGTGTGACCCTAACTCAACTCCTGTCTGGGCCCTGAACTTACTTCCCTTCTCCCACACCCTCAGAGCGGGCCGGAAAACATAAAGACAAACTCCACAAAATGACACGGATGAGGGTGAACAGAAACTCGTACACACAGCACTCAAAACACACAGGAGAGACAATATGTGTACTGGGGGACAATGCAAAAGGGAAGGAAGTAGCTAACAACTGGGGAACATTCACACCACTCAGAAGCACAGCACGGATCACTATTCACAGGAAAAGCACCAGGACCAGATTCGCTGGAGTAAAACTGAAGCTATCATCGACACCTTCTGGAAGGAGGCAGTGCCTTAAATAGGGAAGTGACAGCTGCACTTGTCCTACTCAGCTGTCTGCAGGAATTAACTCCTGCAGAGCTAAACACCAGTGAACCTGAACCAGTCGACGCCCGGCTCAGCCTGAACAATCCAGGAGCCTCAGGTTGCTTGTCAGACTTTGCAATGTGAACAGAGTCTGACGCCACAGTATCAGCTGTTGTGTACAGAGCTGAACATCACATGACACTTATAGTCTGTCAATAAGAGTGCCAAGCGGCAAGGTTGACAATTGAAGTCCATTTCGATTTAACAGAGTTTTACATAAGCAGGAGTCTAAGTTGGTAAACATGCTCTGCGTAGAAGCATGTTCACACTGAGGCTATTTAACAGACAAAACCTAAAGATACAAACAAAATAACCATATATCCTGCTGTAAAAAAATAATTAAAAAGTAATGGTAGATATTAATGGCATAGGTACTTAGTACACTAGTTTTATTTTGTTTTAGGCAAATTTTATATCATTTGTGTTATTTGAAGATTAGGAAATATCCTGATTTGGGTACATCTTGTAATGGTGGGATGGCTTTACTCTTATTTTGATCAAAAACAGATGAAAATAAGAGTAAAGCCATCCCACCATGGCATGATGTACCCCAATCGGGCTAGTCCCTAGTCTTCTAACAACACAAATTATATAAAATTTGCCTAAAAACAACATAAAAATAGTTTTCTGTAGTAAAATAGTTCAAGAAAATTATTCTATTTGAGTAATTCTGGTGGTCACCATAAATTATAGTTTTGAGACTTGAAAAAAGAAAAGGTCATCCAAAATAATACATCTGAATTCTTAACATTTTTTACAATATTTCGTCGTAATGCTTTGTACCGGATTGAGAAATGTAACTATCCAGGAGGGAAAGTTAAAACTTACGAACCCTCGCAGTGAGTTATGAGCGCAACCCCTAAACTTTTCTTTTATTAGTAATAAACATTTTACTAGATGACTAAAATGATTTAGAATTGTAAATACCCCACGGTATTTGCTTTAGGAATATCCGTGGAAAACGGGAGGACAACCTGTGGATCGAGCTTCCAACATGGAGCCATGTCTTGCCGAGTAATGGAAGGTCTACATGACTAATGGGTTGAGGTTCCTCTAAGAGGGAGGTCCCCTCCATATACCCAAGTGCAATGATGTTTCATCTCAATAACTTTCAAAGTCGTTGGCCTGTATCTCCTGCTGGGTTTTGACCATAAGTTCCCTTTCAACATCCAGATAATCCACCCAAAACAGACCAGCAAAATAAACACGTTGACTGGGAGAGCCGGGGCTCTGGTGGTCCTTTTTAGTTTTTATGATCTTTCTTTATGATTATTATTATGTTGCTCAATTTATCAACTTACAGAAGAAACATGTAGTTCTGTAGGACATGGCTTTAGAAAGGTCGACAAGGAATACTCTAATAACAATAATAACGTTTCCACTGGGGGCCGTTAAAGGAGATTTTTCTCAACACTCTATCCTGAAACATCGCAAATGAGCTGGAACCGAACATGTTTGCCCTATTTCCCTGCTGTACGTTAAATTTATGCTCATGATACTCCCACTTCAAAGGCGGCTGTTGCATCTCTGATAACAATTATAAACTCCAGATCATATAGAAAGAAGGGAAAAGTAGACAAAGGCTGAAGAAGTAACAGTTGATTAACGAGGTAAGGAAAAAAACAATTTTTATTCTTCCGAAACATTTTTTTTTTATTAATAATTTTTCTAAAATGATGGCATATCGCTGTATTTTGCAATATCACAATAGTCACAGAAAGAAAGGCCATGTGTTCTACATGAAAAAAATATGTACCTGTAGGTGCCACATCAGAATTCTCAATAACAATCTGCTCTTACTTTTACATTTTTTAGCTGTGTTTTTACATTGCATTTTACCCTTTTTAGTGCCGCTTAGACTCAACTTTTATTTTAGTGCATAAACATTGAGATTTATCTTTAAAAGCTCAATTGTGTTTTTTACATGCGTTTCATCAGGCACCCCAAATAAGCCTATAGGGAAAAAAATGCACAGAAAAACCTACACAGCTTAATAGCAATTTTAACCCCTTCACTCCTGGGTGATTTCCTTTGTTGTTAATTTTAGTTCCTTCCCTTTTTCTAAAAACCATAACTTTTTTATTTTTTCGTCAATATAGCCATATGAGGGCTTGTGTTTTGCCGGACGAGTCGTAACGACACCAGTCATTCTGCCCCATCTTGTAGACTGTGAGCCCTCGTGGGTAGGGTCCTCTCTCCTCCTGTACTAGTCTGGGCCTTGTATTGTTTATGATTATTCTATTTGTTTTTAATGTATACACTTTTCACTTGTAAAGCTCCATGGAATAAATGGCGCAATAATAATAATAATAATAATAATATTGTACTGGAAAATGGGGAAAAATTCCAAGTGCAATGAAATTGCAAAAAAAGTGCAATTCTGCGATTGTTTTCGGGTTTTTTAATTTACTATTCACTATAGCCAGGGAAGCCAGGGAAGGAGTCTTGCGAGGATAATTTGCATATTCCCAGTGCCTTCTGGGATAAGTGAAGAGTCACCGCGAGCTCAAGGAGAACCGGGTTTTGGCCGTTACAGCCGGAAGCAAGACTTCTGAAAGCCAGGGAAGGAGTCTTGCGAGGATAATTTGCATATTCCCAGTGCCTTCTGGGATAAGTGAAGAGTCACCGCGAGCTCAAGGAGAACCGGGTTTTGGCCGTTACAGCCGGAAGGAAGACTTCTGAAAGCCAGGGAAGGAGTCTTGCGAGGATAATTTGCATATTCCCAGTGCCTTCTGGGATAAGTGAAGAGTCACCGCGAGCTCAAGGAGAACCGGGTTTTGGCCGTTACAGCCGGAAGGAAGACTTCTGAAAGCCAGGGAAGGAGTCTTGCGAGGATAATTTGCATATTCCCAGTGCCTTCTGGGATAAGTGAAGAGTCACCGCGAGCTCAAGGAGAACCGGGTTTTGGCCGTTACAGTGAGTAGAATTGTTTGTATTTAGTTGTTTAATTACTTAACATTTGTTTAGTGCTATCCCCATTAGAAAATGTGCTCCACTATTGCTAATGCGATCCAGTGTACATCTTGTCTCATGTATGCAGTCCTTGAAAAGCCGTTCGAGGGTGCATACTGTTGTTCAAGATGTGCGCAAGTTGCACATTTGGAAGCCCAGATACTGGATCTAAATGAGCAGCTGGCAACTCTGAGATGCATTAGCAATATGGAAAGGAGTGTGCTGCTCACTGAGCAGCAGCTTGCTGGGTCAGATGTGGGGGAGGATCGTAGTAGGGAGCGGCAGGACGGTGAGGTAGGTAGCTGGGTGACAGTTAGAAAGGGGAGTAAAGGGAAAAGTGCTAGGAAGGCTAGTCCTGAACTGACACACCCCAATAGGTTTGCAAACTTGGCAGATGAGGGGGATGTCATTACAGGGGTAGCATTGCTGCAGCAAGACATGACCTCTGAACGCCAGAGGAGTGTCTGCTCCAGTAAGGGTGGGAATAGGAGTGCAGGGCAGGCAAGACAGGTACTGGTAGTGGGGGACTCAATTATTAGGGGGACAGATAGGGCAATCTGTCACAAAGACAGGGTTCGCCGAACAGTGTGTTGTCTTCCTGGCGCTCGAGTTCGGCACATCGCTGATCGGGTTGACAGATTACTGGGAGGGGCTGGGGAGGACCCAGCGGTCATTGTACACATTGGCACAAATGACAAAGTTAGAGGTAGGTGGAAGGTCCTTAAAGATGATTTCAGGGAATTAGGTTGTAAGCTTAAAGCATGGACCTCAAAGGTGGTATTTTCGGAAATACTACCTGTGCCACGAGCCACACCAGAGAGGCAAAGAGAGATCATGGAGGTTAACAGGTGGCTCAGGAATTGGTGTAGGAAAGAGGGTTTTGGGTTCCTGGAGAATTGGGCCGACTTTTCAGTTGGCTACAGATTCTATGCTAGGGATGGGCTGCATCTTAATGGGGAAGGTGCAGCTCTGCTGGGGCAGAAAATGGCTAGAAGGTTGGAGGAGTGTTTAAACTAGGAATGGGGGGCGAGGGTATTCACTTTATAGAAGGGGAATGTAGTGCAGATAGTGACCAGGGAACAAGTAATGAAATTGGGGGTGGTACGGGGGGAAGGGTTAGAACAGTTAATACAGTAAGCAGGAATACAGGTACAGAGTCATACGTAATGTGCATGTACACTAATGCCCGAAGCCTCACAAATAAGGTGGAGGAATTAGAATTAATATTGTTGGAAGAAAATTATGATATAGTGGGGATATCAGAGACATGGCTGGATGAGAGCTATGACTGGGCTGTTAATTTACAGGGTTATAGCCTATTCAGGAATGACCGTACAAATAAGCGAGGGGGAGGTGTGTGTCTATATGTAAAATCATCCTTAAAACCCATCCTGCGTGACAACATATGTGAGGGTACTGAGAATGTAGAGTCCCTATGGGTGGAGATAAGGGGGGGGGGAGAATGAATAATAAAATACTGATAGGGGTGTGTTATAAGACGCCGAATATTATGGAAGAGGTAGAGAATCTCCTCATAAAGCAAATTGATAAAGCAGCGAGTCTCGGAGAGGTAATTATTATGGGGGACTTTAACTATCCTGATATAAATTGGGAAACAGAAACTTGCAGTTCTAGCAAAGGAAATAGATTTTTGATAACAATGAAAGATAATTACCTGTCACAAATGGTACAGGACCCCACAAGAGGGGGAGCAGTACTAGACCTTGTACTAACCAATAGGCCAGACCGCATATCAAATATACAAGTTGGGGGTTACTTGGGGAATAGTGATCACAAAATAATAAGTTTTCATGTATTCTTTAGTAAGATGTCTAGTAGAGGGGCTACAAGGACACTAAACTTCAGGAAAGCAAATTTTAAACGATTGAGAGATGATCTTAGTGCAATAAACTGGGATGATGTACTAAGTAATAAAAGTACACAAAGCAAATGGGAGACTTTTATGAGCATCCTGAATAGGGCTTGTGCAGAAAATATACCCTATGGGAACAAACATGCTAGAAATAGGAGGAAACCCCTATGGCTAAATAGAGCTGTAAGGGAAGCAATAAAAGAAAAACAGAAAGCCTTAAAAGAATTAAAGAGGGTAGGTAGTGATGAGGCATTATATAATTATAGAAAATTAAATAAAATATGTAAAAAGCAAATTAAGTTAGCTAAGTTTGAGAAAGAGAGACTCATTGCGAGAGAAAGTAAAAATAATCCTAAAATATTCTTTAACTACATAAACAGTAAAAAACTGAAAAGCGATAGTGTTGGCCCCCTTAAAAATAGTCTTGGTGAAATGGTGGAAGGGGATGAGGGTAAAGCCAACCTGCTGAATGACTTTTTTTCTACGGTTTTTATACAAGAAAATGCCATGGCAGATGACATGACCAGTGATACCATAAATTCACCCTTGAATATTACCTGCTTAACCCAGCAGGAAGTACGCCGCCGCCTCGAAATCACTAAGGTTGACAAATCTCCGGGCCCGGATGGCATACACCCCAGAGTACTACAGGAATTGATTTCTGTGATAGATAGACCATTATTTTTAATCTTCTCAGATTCCTTAATAACAGGGTCGGTACCGCAGGACTGGCGCATAGCAAATGTGGTGCCAATATTCAAAAAGGGGACAAAAACTGAGCCGGGAAATTATAGGCCGGTAAGTTTAACCTCTACAGTTGGTAAAATCCTTGAGGGTTTCTTGAGAGATGCTATACTGGAGTATCTCAAGAAAAATAACCTTATGACAGAGTATCAACATGGGTTTATGAGGGATCGATCCTGTCAAACTAATTTGATCAGCTTCTATGAAGAGGTAAGTTCAAGCCTGGACCAGGGAAATGCAGTGGATGTTGTGTATATGGACTTTTCAAAAGGTTTTGATACGGTGCCACACAAAAGGTTGGTACATAAAATGAGAATAATGGGGATAGGGGAAAATATGTGTAACTGGGTTAAAAACTGGCTCAGTGATAGGAAACAAAGGGTGGTTATTAATGGTGCGTACTCGGACTGGGTCTCAGTTCATAGTGGGGTACCACAGGGGTCAGTATTGGGCCCGCTTCTTTTCAACATATTTATAAATGACCTTGTTGGGGGCATGCGGAGTAGAATTTCAATATTTGCAGATGATACTAAACTCTGTAGGGTAATCAATACAGAGGAGGATAATTTTATATTACAGGGAGATTTATGTAAATTGGAGGATTGGGCTGAGAAGTGGCAATTGAAGTTTAATGTAGATAAATGTAAGGTCATGCACTTGGGTAGAGGAAATAACATTTATGATTATGTACTTAATTGTAGAACACTGGGTAAAACAGACAATGAAAAAGACTTGGGTGTATGGGTGGATGGTAAACTTCACTTTAGTGGACAGTGTCAGGCAGCTGCTGCCAGGGCTAATAAAATAATGGGATGTATTAAAAGAGGTATAAGTGTTCATGAAAAAAATATACTTCTACCTCTGTACAAGTCACTAGTGCGACCGCACCTAGAATACTGTGTACAATTCTGGTCACCGATATATAAAAAGGACATAGCTGAACTGGAGAGGGTGCAGAGAAGAGCCACCAAGATTATTAGAGGAATGGGTGGGCTGCAATACCAAGACAGGTTATTAAACTTGGGGTTATTTAGTTTGGAAAAACAAAGGCTTAGGGGGGATCTAATCACAATGTATAAATATATGAGGGGACAGTACAGAGACCTTTCCAAAGATCTTTTTACACCTAGGCCTGCGACTGGAACACGGGGGCATCCGCTACGTCTTGAGGAAAGAAGGTTTAATCATAATCACAGACGAGGATTCTTTACTGTACGAGCAGTGAGACTGTGGAAATCTCTGCCGCATGATGTTGTAATGAGTGATTCACTACTAACATTTAAGCAGAGCCTGGACGCCTTTCTTGAAAAATTTAATATTACCAGTTATGTATATTAGATTTTATGACAGGGTATTGATCCAGGGAACTAGTCTGATTGCCGGATGTGGACGAAGGAAGGAAATTTTTTCCCCATTGGAACTTGTTTGCCACATTGGGGTTTTTTTTGCCTTCCTCTGGATCAACATGTTAAGCTACGGGTTGAACTAGATGGACTTAGAGTCTCCCTTCAACCTTAAAAACTATGATGATACTATGATACTATGATACTATATTGTAAAAGTGACCTGGCATTATGATTCCCCAGGTCATTACGGGTTCACAGATACCAGACATGTATAACTTTACTTTTATCTAAGTGTTGAAAAAAAAAATCTCAAGACCCATAGTGTTCTCATTTTCGGGATCTGGGGCTCAGTGATAGCTTATTGTTTGCGTCTTGAGTTGACATTTTTAATGATATACTTTTTCGGTAGATGTGATGTGTTGATCACCTGTTATTGCATTTTAATGCAATGTTGTGGTGACCAAAAATACATAAGTCTGGTGTTTGGAATTTTTTTTCTCTCTATGTCCTTTACTAATTAGATTAATTTATTTTATATTTTGATAGATATTACAATTCTGAACGCGACAATACCAAATATGTGAATTATTTTTTATTGTTTTATTTTCAATGGGGTGATTTGAACTTTAAGGTTTTTAGGTTTTTTTAAAATATTTTTTAAAACTTTTCTTTTTACATTTTTACTGATTTTATTAGTCCCCTTAAGAGACTTTATGGCTACACTGTCTCATTGCTCATGATCAGAGTGATGCTTCATCATCAGCATCACATTCATCACCGGTCTGTACAGGAGAAATGCTGATCTCCTGTGATTGCCGGCACTTTGTTGGCATTCACAGGAAGTGACTCATGGCAGAGACAGAGGTCATCAGCTGACCCCACGATATCATAACAACCCATTGGCGCCCCGTGATCACGTCACAGGGCCTCCGATGGCGGTGATAAATAACGCGATCCTTGCCGGAGTTCGTTAGATTGTGCTCTCAGAGTTCGATGCAATCTAACTAGTTAACAGGCGCGGGTGGATCTCTGATCTCTAATCCACCTGCGCCTGTCGGTTACACATGTTGGCTGATCAGATCACCAGACATGTGTGGGGAATAATGCTGGCTCGCAGCATGAGCCCGCATTAAAGGGACATACATGACCAATGATGTACAGGTACAGTATGTCACTGGTTGTGAAGGGGTTAAAAACCCATTGAGCATGAGTTTTCACGAAATCACATCCACTTTGATTCAATCAATCACATTTTGTGGATAAAAAAACACAGTGGAAAAAATGTTACATGGGAACATGGCCTAGGACTTTTTTTTATCTAGCCTTAAACTGCTATAGCTATCTATATAGATGGATATTTTCAGGTAGTTCTTGTAAAACCAACAATTTAATAAAATTTGGAGCCGTTCCTGAGATATTAACACTTTTCTTTTGTTAACAGCTCGTTGCCTTGGATACCGACCACTGCTGCTATCTATTAGTAAGCACCATGCTAAAGTTGGCTGGGATTAGAAGGTAACAGCGTGCTCCAGTGATCCTGGCCAGCTTCAAAGCAGTGCTTACAAGCTTAATTAAAAAAAGCTTGTAAGCACTGCACACATTTTGTTGTCTAGCCATAGTGGATGGTCTCCGAGGCAACAAGCTCTAAAGAAAAGAAAAAATGCAGCGTCATATAGTAGATGTGAATTAAATTAGATTTTTCTTCTTTGCGTCTCTTGACCTGTGTTTTTAAGAAATCTAATTCCCTTTGAGGAATTATAAAAACGCAACATGTGAACAATCTCTTGAATTAAAGAAATGTCTGCCGCTGTCTCATTCACCTATACCTTGTTTCAGAAACCAATTAAACTCAACGTCACCCATTATTGTGCCAAAACATTTTTTTCATTTCAACTTTTTTCCCAAAGCTCTCATTACTTCTATGTCTCCCTCCATATATGATCTTTCTCCTATGGTATTTATAATGATATGGGTGGATATCAAAGCAAAATGTTAATTCATCACATTCTCAGTGTCCTCCTATGAAGGAGAACGTTTCCGAGGCAGGATAGTAGACACTACCTGTGCAGACAGACGGGAGTGGGAATGTGTGAGTGGGTGTTTGGCCTTAGGTTAAACTCTGTAAGCTCTACCCAGGTGCTCTGCATATTCTGGAAATCCCCCGTGTGATACTAGGGAATTTTCTGTGGCAGTGTTGTGTGGTCTCCACACATACTGCCAATATAGTAAAATTGTAGACAGTACCTAAGTGGGCAGTGCCTGCCGTCCAAGAATGGAGGGGAAGCACATAGAAAACAAGGGCATTCATTTTTTGGTAACATTATTATTCTTTTTTCCCCCTCATACTATGGAGAAATGCAGATTATTTTTCAACCTTCAAAGCTGAGAATATGTTAAGCAATATAAAATAAAATTATACTCACCTGTCACAAGTCCCTCATCAATCTTTGGCCTTGTCCCTCTCCTGTTCTCTTCATGGTCCTCTGCTGGCTTTGGATTACTCTTCTCTTTAGTCTTTAGTTCAGATCTTCTGGCACTGGCTAGACCTCAGTTGGTCACACGGGGCTCTAGATGCGCTTTGTCCCTCTCCTGTCCTGCTGCCGCAGCTTTCCTTGTGGTCCTCTGCTGGCTTTGGATTACTCTTCTCTTTAGTCTTTAGTTCAGATCTTCTGGCACTGGCTAGACCTCAGTTGGTCACACGGGGCTCTAGATGCGCTTTGTCCCTCTCCTGTCCTGCTGCCGCAGCTTTCCTTGTGGTCCTCTGCTGGCTTTGGATTACTCTTCTCTTCAAAAACCTATATAACAATGAAAAACAGCATAAAAACAACCTCTACTCAAAATATTGTGTTTTGCAAAGTGTGCACAGTACCAACATTCCAAACTGTACTAATGAAAAATGAGATTTTTGGCAAAAAAATTGCAATTTTTCGAGTTACCTCGCCACGTCACGGCAAATCATGGTTGTGGGCGGGACATTTTTCAATAGTACAGTATGATGCCCCCTTACACAGTATAATAACCCCATAGTTCCTCACACACAGTATGAAGCCTTCACAGTCCCAAGCAGAGTATGATGTCTCTAAAACCCCCTTGCACTCACACACATAATATGATGCAATCAATTGAGCCAATACAGTAATATACTGCATAGCTCCTACACACAATATGATGCCCATTACAACCTCCCACACACAGTATGATGCCCCCACAATCCTCCACACACGGTATCATACTTTCACAGCTGAAACACTAAACAGTATTATGTATCTACAATCCCACCAGACAGTATGATGCTACCACACATTATTACCTCCACAGCTACTGCACACATTATAGTGCCCCTACAACCACCCACCCAGTATGATGTCCTCCACAGCTCATCAGTGAACATAATATGAAGTTTCCACAGTGGCTCCAACACAGCCATGCCATTTTCCTCTTTGCCCTGTTACGTCTCTGCTGCCTAGTCATGTGTCCTTCTTCAGCATCTACCCAGATAGAATTATGGACTTGAGTTCTTCTGGTTTGGAGTTCTACTTTTAAATACCTCTATATCTGTGTGCTGTGCTGAAGACGCAGTAACAGTTGAAGTTGGGAAATAACCCAATTCTCCAGATACAGTACAATGGCTTCCCAAATTTTGAAGATGGTTGGTAGGTATACAGGTTATTGATGACTCATAGCCACTAGAAAAGTCTAAGCCGGAGATGCATTTTCTGGGAACATGTAAAGGAGAGAGGGTCTCAGAGCTAACTCAGAGACTCATTGTACATATGCATTGAAAATAAATTGTTTATCTATTTTGTGTGTATTGGTACAGCACAAAAAATGAAAGTCAAATTGAACAAAATTTCACAAAAAAAGAACAAAAATGGGCCAAATAAAATTGTTGGCACCTTTCTTTTTTGTGGGTAAGCAACTTTGTTTTAAGCATGTGATGCATATTCAAACTCACTTGTGGAAAGTAACAGATGTAGCTCACTATGAAAATCACACCTGAAACCAGATAAAAAGGGGAGAAGTTGAGTCACACTTTGCATTGCATGTCTGTGTGTGTCACACTAAAAATTGAAAAGAGAAAAGAACTGTCTGACAAAAAATTGTTGAAAAAATATCAACAATTTCACGGTTGCAAGACTACCTCCAGAGATCTTGATGTTCCTTTGTCCGTGGTGTGCACCATATTCAGGAAGTGTACAACTATGGAAATGTAGCTAATCTCCGTAGACATGGACGGCAGAGAAAAATGGATGAAACATTGCAACATAGGATAGTCCAGATGGTGGATAAGCAGCCTCAATCAAGTTCCAAAGAGATTCAAACTGTCCTGCAGGCTCTGGGTGCATCAGTGTCAGCACAAAGTATCCGTCAATAGTGATGAGCGAGTACTAAAAAGCTCGGGTGCTCGAGGCTCGGGCCGAGCATGCCAAGATACTCGTGTACTCGGTCCGAGCACCGAGCCCAATGTTATCCTATGGGAGACCCGAGTATTTTTATGAAATGACCCCCGGCAGCATGTAGAAACCCTAAAAATGTCACAAAATTCTCAGAAGAGTGCTCAAATGACATGGCAACAGAATGGGGAAGACCCCTTGAAGCATTTATCACTCAAAAGTCACAGCTGTGAACAATTTTGTCTGCGTTTTACGCCATTTTTACGGACTCACCAGAAAACCTTCAAAAATGACACCAAAATGAATTTTCATGGCTGAAATTTTAAGGGCACATACCCAATAGTGAGATAGAGCTGGTGTATGTTACTTTTAGAGATTACATGAAAGATTTTACGTGAAAACATTGTGTGGCACTCCGATGTCCCTGAGAAGAGACGTACATGAAGGCCTCTTGAGTCTAATGTGTCCATTTTGAGGAAGTGAGTCTTTGTAGTATTTTCCTTTGCCAGGGCAGTCCAAAATTGTGAGGTTCACCAATGCCCCTGCATACAGACGTGCATGAGGGCCTGTAAACCTGAAGTGCCCATTGTAAGGAAGTGGGTCTCTTGTAGTATAGCCCTTTGGCAGGACAGCCAAAAATTGGGAGGCTCCACATTGTCCCTGGATAGAGACGTGCATGAGGGCCTGTAAACCTGAAGTGCCCATTGTAAGGAAGTGGGTCTATTGTAGTATAGCCCTTAGGCAGGGCAGCCAAAAATTGGGAGGCTCCACATTGTCCCTGGATAGAGACATGCATGAGGGCCTGTAAACCTGAAGTGCCCATTGTAAGGAAGTGGGTCTATTGTAGTATAGCCCTTTGGCAGGACAGCCAAAAATTGGGAGGCTCCACATTGTCCCTGGATAGAGACGTGCATGAGGGCCTGTAAACCTGAAGTGCCCATTGTAAGGAAGTGGGTCTATTGTAGTATAGCCCTTAGGCAGGGCAGCCAAAAATTGGGAGGCTCCACATTGTGCCTGGATAGAGACATGCATGAGGGCCTGTAAACCTGAAGTGCCCATTGTAAGAAAGTGGGTCTATTGTAGTATAGCCCTTTGGCAGGACAGCCAAAAATTGGGAGGCTCCACATTGTCCCTGGATAGAGACGTGCATGAGGGCCTGTAAACCTGAAGTGCCCATTGTAAGGAAGTGGGTCTATTGTAGTATAGCCCTTTGGCAGGGCAGCCAAAAATTGGGAGGCTCCACATTGTCCCTGGATAGAGACGTGCATGATGTCCTGTAAACCAGAAGTGCCCATTGTAAGGAAGTGGGTCTATTGTAGTATAGCCCTTTGGCAGGACAGCCAAAAATTGGGAGGCTCCACATTGTCCCTGGATAGAGACGTGCATGAGGGCCTGTAAACCTGAAGTGCCCATTGTAAGGAAGTGGGTCTATTGTAGTATAGCCCTTAGGCAGGACAGCCAAAAATTGGGAGGCTCCACATTGTGCCTGGATAGAGACGTGCATGAGGGCCTGTAAACCTGAAGTGCCCATTGTAAGGAAGTGGGTCTATTGTAGTATAGCCCTTAGGCAGGACAGCCAAAAATTGGGAGGCTCCACATTGTCCCTGGATAGAGACGTGCATGAGGGCCTGTAAACCTGAAGTGCCTATTATAAGGAAGTGGGTCTATTGTAGTATAGCCCTTTGGCAGGACAGCCAAAAATTGGGAGGCTGCACATTGTCCCTGGATAGAGACGTGCATGAGGGCCTGTAAACCTGAAGTGACCATTGTAAGGAAGTGGGTCTATTGTAGTATAGCCCTTTGGCAGGACAGCCAAAAATTGGGAGGCTCCACATTGTCCCTGGATAGAGACGTGCATGAGGGCCTGTAAACCTGAAGTGCCCATTGTAAGGAAGTGGGTCTATTGTAGTATAGCCCTTTGGCAGGGCAGCCAAAAATTTGGAGGCTCCACATTGTCCCTGGATAGAGATGTGCATGAGGGCCTCAAAACATTGTTCCCATTGCAAAGGAGCGGGTCTCCTGTCGTTGTAATGTCCATTCTGAAAGAATGGGCAAAAAAATTTACCACTGGGGATATACCTGAAACAACGGCCTAACTATTGTAATGGTCATCATTGTGGCGCATGAGGAGAAGGAGGAGCAGTCCAGCGATTATCCAAAGTCCAGAAGTGTGTACCCATGGGTGAGTGGAGGTACATGGCAAATTCCCGTTACAAACTTTAAACGCTCTCATTTGCTAGTGGTGTGGTGAAGTCTGGCCCAATCCAACCCTTGTTCATCTTGATCAGAGTCAGCCTGTCAGCATTTTCAGTTGACAGGCGGGTGCGTTTATCTGTAATGATTCCACCTGCGGCACTAAAAACACGCTCTGACAAAACGCTAGCGGCAGGGCAGGCCAGGACTTCCAAGGCGTAGAGAGCCAATTCATGACACGTGTCCACCTTGGATACCCAATAATTGTAAGGCACAGAGGAATGTCGGAGTACAGTTGTTCGATCTGCAAGGTACTCCTTGAACATTTGGGCAAACTTAGGAATTCTTGTGGCACTACCCCGAACCTCAGGGGCTGTGGTACGTGAGGGGCTGAGAAAACTGTCCCACATCTTAAAGACTGTTCCCCTACCTCTGGCGGATTGGACTTGTGCCCCTCTCGGCTGTACGCCTTGGTTGTCCACTGATTCCTGACCTATGCCGCTAGCGTTTTGTGAGGGGAATGCTTTGCCTACTTCCGTGACTATGGCCTTCCGGAACTGCTGCATTTTGGCTGACCTATCCGCCTCGGGAATAAGAGACATAAAGTTCTCCTTGTAGCGTGGGTCTAACAGTGTTACCAACCAGTAATGATTGTCGGCCAAGATGTTCTTAACGCGAGGGTCACGAGACAGGCAGCTTACCATAAAGTCAGCCATGTGCGCCAGACTCTTAACAGCCAGTACTTCAGTATCCTGACCAACACGATGACTGAACATGCTGTCCTCCTCCTCCTCATCTACCCTGTCCTCTGGCCAGCCACGCTGAACCGAGGATATGACTGGTGTGCATGTCATATCCTCAATTTGGCCGGAGAGTTGCTCCATGTCTTCATCCTCCTCCTCGTCATAGTCCTCCACTGCACATTGTGATGAGACGAGGATCGGCTGTGTGTTATCACCCACACCCACTACTGTTTCTTGCTCCAACTCATCGCTCTCCGCCTGCAATGCATCATGTTTGTTTTTGAGCAGAGACCGTTTTAGAAGGCAGAGAAGCGGTATGGTGACGCTAATAATGGCTTCATCACCACTCACCATCTTGGTGGAGTCCTCAAAGTTTTGGAGGATGGTACATAGGTCGGACATCCATCTCCACTCCTCAGGTGTTATGTGTGGAGTTTGACCCATTTCCAGACGGCTTAGGTGATGCAGGTACTCAACAATTGCCCTCTTCTGCTCACATATCCTGACCAACATGTGCAGAGTTGAATTCCAACGCGTAGGGACATCACACACCAGTCTGTGAGCCGGAAGATGCAAACGGCGCTGAAAGCTGGCAAGGCCGGCTGAAGCAGTAGGTGAGTTTTGAAAATGTGCAGACAGGCGGCGAACTTTTACCAGCAGATCAGACAGCTCTGGGTATGACTTTAGAAACCACTGAACCACGAGGTTGAGCACATGGGCCACGCATGGAACATGTGTCAGCTGGCCTCGCCTCAAAGCCGCCACCAGGTTCCGGCCATTGTCACACACGACCTTTCCTGGCTTTAGGTT
Source organism: Anomaloglossus baeobatrachus (assembly GCF_048569485.1). Taxonomy (NCBI): domain Eukaryota; kingdom Metazoa; phylum Chordata; class Amphibia; order Anura; family Aromobatidae; genus Anomaloglossus; species Anomaloglossus baeobatrachus. The sequence continues at coordinate 482,545,465 of NC_134357.1, read as the reverse complement.
CAGAGGTGTGAGCCAGTGATCTGCCTGCTGTTTCAGAGCTGTCCACACCTCTTCTGCATTGTGGGGTTTGTCACCTATGCAGATTAGCTTCAGCACAGCCTGTTGCCGCTTCGCGGAGGCAGTGCTGCAGTGCTTCCAGCTTGGGACTGGTGTGGAGGGTAAAGTGGATGAGGATGCGCAGGAGGAGGATGAGGCTGAGGAGCATGACATTCCGGAGCTGTAGAGTGTGGGTGAAACCCTGACTGAGGTAGGGCCTACAAACCTTGGTGTGGGAAGGACGTGTTCCGTCCCTCGCTCAGACTAGGTCCCAGCTTCCACAATATTAACCCAGTGTGCCGTCAACAAGATGTAGTGGCCTTGCCCACAAGCACTTGTCCACTTGTCTGTGGTTAGGTGGACTTTGGCTGAAACAGCGTTGTTCAGGGCACATGTGATGTTTTGTGACACGTGGTTATGCAATGCGGGGACGGCACACCGGGAGAAATAGTGGCGGCTGGGGACCGAGTAACGTGGGACAGCTGCCGCCATCAGGTCGCGGAATGCTTCTGTCTCCACCAGCCTAAAAGGCAACATTTCCAGCGCAAGCAGTCGCGAAATGTTAGCATTTAGAACTGTGGCATGTGGGGCGTTGGCAGTGTATTTGCGCCTGCGTTCAAAGGTTTGCTGAATGGATAACTGAACGCTGCGCTGGGACAAGGACGTGCTTGATGATGGTGTTATTTCTGCGTAGGCAACTGCAGGTGCAGGGCCGGAGGAGGCTTGTTCGCAGGCAGCATGGACAGGGGATTGGCTCGCATGCACAACAAGCGAAGACGTAGCAGTGACATCAGCAAGCACTGCTCCTCGACTCTGTTGTACCTCCCACAAAGTCGGGTGCTTGGCTGACATGTGCCTGATCATGCTGGTGATGGTCAGGCTGCTAGTTTTGGTACCCCTGCTGATGCTGGCACGGCAGGTGTTGCAAATGGCCTTTTTAGAATCATCTGGAGCCAACTTAAAAAACTGCCAGACTCGGGAAGACCTAACATTTGTACAGGCACCTTGTGTCGTGTTGTTGTTCCGGGGAACGGTTGCCTGACTTCTGCCTGGGGCCAACACCCTGCTTCTTACTGCCTGTTGGGATGCTACGCCTCCCTCCCCCTGTGCACTGCTGTCCTCGCTCTGCATATCCTCCTGCCAGGTTGGATCAGTTACTGGATCATCCACCACGTCGTCTTCCTCTTCCGCACCCTGCTCCTCCTCCTGACTTCCTGACAATTGTGTCTCATCATCGTCCACCCCTTGTTGAGACACGTTGCCAACTTCGTGAGAACGTGGCTGCTCAAATATTTGGGCATCTGTACATATGATCTCCTCATGACCCACTTCAACAGGAGCTGGCGAGAGGCCAGAATGTGCGAATGGAAACGTGAACAGCTCTTCCGAGTGTCCAAGTGTGGGATCAGTAATGTCCGAGGACGTGTACTCAGCCTTGTGGTAGGAAGGAGGATCAGGTTCTGAAATGTGCGGTGCAGTATCACGGCTACTGACACTTGACCGTGTGGAAGACAGAGTGTTGGTGGTGGTGCCAATCTGACTGGAAGCATTATCCGCTATCCAACTAACAACCTGTTGACACTGGTCTTGGTTCAAGAGCGGTGTACTGCTACGGTTCCCAAGAATTTGGGACAGGACATGCGAGCGAGTAGATGTGGCCCTTTGTTGTGGCGAAATTAGAGCTTGCCCACGACCTCGGCCTCTGCCTGCACCACCATCACGTCCACTTCCTTGTTCGTTGCCAACGTCCTTGCGCATTTTGCAATGCTGTGCTGACGTGTATTCACTAGACTTGTGCGTTATATCCAAGTTTGTGCAAAACGCACACAAGTGCACCTGTACGCTGCCACTGACTGCCACACACGTGCGGTTTTTAAATGCAAGCACGGACGCAATAAGAACCTAACAGGTTTTTAGGAGCGACAATTACTGAGAAGTTTGACACTATCAGACACTGCTGACTGACGTGTATTATTCACTAGACTTGTGCGTTATATACTAGTTTGTGAAAAACGCACACAAGTGCACCTGTAAACTGCCACCGACAGGCACACACGTGCGGTTTTTAAATGCAAGCACGGACGCACTAAGAACCTAACAGGTTTTTAGGAGCGACAATTACTGAGAAGTTTGACACTATCAGACACTGCTGTCGTGTATTATTCACTAGACTTGTGCGTTATATACTAATTTGTGCAAAACGCACACAAGTGCACCTGTACGCTGCCACCGACAGGCACACACGTGCGGTTTTTAAATGCAAGCATGGACGCAATAAGAACCTAACAGGTTTTTAGGAGCGACAATTACTGAGAAGTTTGACACTATCAGACACTGCTGACTGACGTGTATTATACACTAGACTTGTGCGTTATATAATAGTTTGTGCAAAACGTGCACCTGTACGCTGCCACCGACAGGCACACACGTGCGGTTTTTAAATGCAAGCACGGACGCACTAAGAACCTAACAGGTTTTTAGGAGCGACAATTACTGCGAAGTCTGACACTATCAGGACTTTTTTAGACTGTGTACACCAGCCCCAGATATGATGAAGGCTGGTATACGGTAACCACTAGGAATGGCTATATACCCTGCCTGCCTGCCTGTATACAGCTACAATAGTCCTGAGAAGGACTCTTCTGGTCACTAGCCTGTATTCCGACCTGGCTATACCCTGCCTGCCTGTATACAACTACAATAGTCCTGAGAAGGACTTCTGGTCACACTGTTTGCAGCCCTGCTACGGAAATAACTATAAAGGGCCGCAAACCTTTCCCTGAAGCAGCAACACTCTCCCTGCACTGACTGTCTGGATGGCTGTGAGCAGAGCACAGTGCGCCCGCCGGTATAAAGGCTCGGTCACGCTGTGCAGGCCGGCCAATCACTGCAATTCCACAACTAACAGGGCTGTGGCATTGCAGTGGTCTGCCAGCCAATCCCTGCATGAGGGCTGGCTCTCAAAAGAGCGCCAACATGCAGGGATGAAGACCACGAGTACAGCACGAGTATCGCGAGATTACTCGGTCCCCGCCGGGTAGCCCGAGTACAGTGATACTCGTGCGAGTACCGAGTAGTGACAAGCATACTCGCTCAACACTATCCGTCAATATTTGAATGAGAAGAAACACTATGGCAGGAGACGTAGGAGGACCCCACTGCTGACACAAACACATAGAAAAGCTAGACTGCAGTTTGCCAAAAAAAGCGTCTTGTGTACGTATGAAACCAAGATAGGAATTTTTTATAAAACAAATCATTCTACTGTTTACCAAAAACAGAATGAGGCCTACAAAGAAAAGAACAGAGCATCTACAGTATAATATGGTGGAGGTTCAAATATGTTTTGGGGTTGTTTTGGTGTCTCTGGTAAAGGGTGCCTTGGCTGTGTGCAAGGCATCATGAAATCTGAGATTCCCAAGGATTTTGGGTCACAATCTAGTGCCCAGTGTCAGAAAGTTGGGTTTGCGTCCTATGTCATGGGTCTTCCAGCAGGACAATGACCCCAAACATACTTCAAAAGCCCCAGAAATGGATGGAAACAAAGAGCTGGAAAGTTCTGAAGTGGCAGCATTGAGTCCGGACCTAAATCCCATTGAACTCCTGTAGAGAGATCTGAAAATTGCTGTTGGTAGAAGACACCTTCAAATATGAGAGACCTGCAGCAGTTTACAAAAGAAGAGTCCACAATTCCAGGTGACAGGTGTAAGAAGCTTGATGATGGTTATAGGAAACCATTGATTGCAGTTATTTATTCCAAAGGGTGTGCAAATATTAAGTTGAGGGTGCCAACAATTTTGTCAGACCAATTTGGAGTTTTGTGTGAAATGAGGTCCAATTAGCTTTTTTTCCCTCTGTTTTTTTTTGTGTTCCAATACACACAAAGGAAATAAACATGTGTATAATAAAATGTGTAATTGCAATAATTTTCTAGGAGAAACGCTTAATTTTCTAGAACAACTTCAAGGGTGCTAATGTCGCGGGGCGGAGGAGGGGACGCTGCGCTCTTCCACTGCTCGGGTCCGGCCGCGGCTGCTGCTGCTCGGTGGTGGCTCGAGCGGTGGGCCGGATCCCGGGGACTCGAGCGGCGCTCCTCGCCCGTGAGTGAAAAGGGTGGGAATTGGATGGTGGGGATTTGGTTATTGTCCGTGACGCCACCCACGGTTGTGGTGATATTGGTGACACCACCGCTGCTCTGGACGGGGATCCCGGGAACGATGACAGGGAGCAGCCTGGATGTTAGTTCTCCCCTCCGTGGGTAGGGGGTTGGTTGTCCCCGGGCCCGGTGATGGGGTAGGGATGGATGGCAGGCGGGTTACGGGGCCTGGCGAGGTGCAGGGTCGCGGGGGCAGCGCTGTGCCGCACGGCACGGTGGTACTCACTCAGCCAATGATGAGGACACAGTTCTCAGTAAAACACACGGCTGGATGGACGGGTCCCACAGACGGCTGCGGTGTTTCTCCTCCTGGCAGGTTGATGGTGACTGCCTTTCCCTGCACCTACAGTTAGGTCCAGAAATATTTGGACAGTGACACAATTTTCACGAGTTGGGCTCTGCATGCCACCACATTGGATTTGAAATGAAACCTCTACAACAGAATTCAAGTGCAGATTGTAACGTTTAATTTGAAGGTTTGAACAAAAATATCTGATAGAAATTGTAGGAATTGTACACATTTCTTTACAAACACTCCACATTTTAGGAGGTCAAAAGTAATTGGACAAATAAACTAAACCCAAACAAAATATTTTTATTTTCAATATTTTGTTGCGAATCCTTTGGAGGCAATCACTGCCTTAAGTCTGGAACCCATGGACATCACCAAACGCTGGGTTTCCTCCTTCTTAATGCTTTGCCAGGCCTTTACAGCCGCAGCCTTCAGGTCTTGCTTGTTTGTGGGTCTTTCCGTCTTAAGTCTGGATTTGAGCAAGTGAAATGCATGCTCAATTGGGTTAAGATCTGGTGATTGACTTGGCCATTGCAGAATGTTCCACTTTTTGCACTCATGAACTCCTGGGTAGTTTTGGCTGTATGCTTGGGGTCATTGTCCATCTGTACTATGAAGCGCCGTCCGATCAACTTTGCGGCATTTGGCTGAATCTGGGCTGAAAGTATATCCCGGTACACTTCAGAATTCATCCGGCTACTCTTGTCTGCTGTTATGTCATCAATAAACACAAGTGACCCAGTGCCATTGAAAGCCATGCATGCCCATGCCATCATGTTGCCTCCACCATGTTTTACAGAGGATGTGGTGTGCCTTGGATCATGTGCCGTTCCCTTTCTTCTCCAAACTTTTTTCTTCCCATCATTCTGGTACAGGTTGATCTTTGGCTCATCTGTTCATAGAATACTTTTCCAGAACTGAGCTGGCTTCATGAGGTGTTTTTCAGCAAATTTAACTCTGGCCTGTCTATTTTTGGAATTGATGAATGGTTTGCATCTAGATGTGAACCCTTTGTATTTACTTTCATGGAGTCTTCTCTTTACTGTTGACTTAGAGACAGATACACCTACTTCACTGAGAGTGTTCTGGACTTCAGTTGATGTTGTGAACGGGTTCTTCTTCACCAAAGAAAGTATGCGGCGTTCATCCACCACTGTTGTCATCCGTGGACGCCCAGGCCTTTTTGAGTTCCCAAGCTCACTAGTCAATTCCTTTTTTCTCAGAATGTACCCGACTGTTGATTTTGCTACTCCAAGCATGTCTGCTATCTCTCTGATGGATTTTTTCTTTTTTTTCAGCCTCAGGATGTTCTGCTTCACCTCAATTGAGAGTTCCTTAGACCGCATGTTGTCTGGTCACAGCAACAGCTTCCAAATGCAAAACCACACACCTGTAATCAACCCCAGACCTTTTAACTACTTCATTGATTGCAGGTTAACGACGGAGACGCCTTCAGAGTTAATTGCAGCCCTTAGAGTCCCTTGTCCAATTACTTTTGGTCCCTTGAAAAACAAGAGGCTATGCATTACAGAGCTATGATTCCTAAACCCTTTCTCCGATTTGGATGTGAAAACTCTCATATTGCAGCTGGGAGTGTGCACTTTCAGCCCATATTATATATATAATTGTATTTCTGAACATGTTTTTGTAAACAGCTAAAATAACAAAACTTATGTCACTGTTCAAATATTTCTGGACCTAACTGTATGTAGTGTAACGGTTCAAATGGGTTCCCACCGGTAACCCGCTCCCCAGCTTGGATGGGTGCTGAAGGAGCCCCTTTTGCCCGCAGGCTCTGGCCCTGGGAACTTTAGCCTTGGCGGTGACTGTGTTTCCCTCTCTCGGTTGGACTGTTGCCTTCTGACGGGACTTGGCTGCTGGGAAACCCAGGAGGTTCCCTTCGCTAACGGATTTGGCAAATTCACGGCGACTCCTAGCCTTGCCGGGGTCCGTAAGCCCCTGCCGGATGGTGCTGGCTTCTCTTTGCGTACCGGTCCGGTACCGCCGGGCCACCGCCCATCCACGGTCCTTACGGTTAGCTCCAATAGGCCACTCCTGCAGACGGTCACCACCGTCTGCCAACCTTGCTGATCTGTCCGGGCCACACACCCGGACCAACTTCAGGCTGCTTAACTGCCACTTTCCTTCCTTCCACTCCTCTACTCCAAACTGATCTGCCTTACTTTTCCCGCCTCCAGGACTGTGAACTCCTCAGTGGGCGGGGCCAACCGCCTGGCCCACCCCCCTGGTGTGAACATCAGCCCCTGGAGGAAGGCAACAAGGGTTTGTGTCTGACTTCGGTGTGCCTGACCGGGAGTGTGGGGTGTGTAGGTGTTGTGCTTGTGACGTCCTGGCTTGTCCAGGGCGCCACACTAACACTTCAGGTCATGACTGTTTGTTGAAAGCACTATGACATTACTAAAGGTGATTATTGCATTAAAAAGCTTGAAAAAGTTTGAATATACTGTAGTCTGAAAAAGTCTGAGAGTGATATACGTATTTTTGGAGGGATTCGGAGCTTTTTCAATTTTCGTTAAATCAATTCAGTTTGCATGAAATAATTTTGTCCTAATTGGACGCATCAAGTTAAAAATGAGTTTGCTCATCTCTATAGGTAGCAAAATGGACACGTCATCAATATATTGTGCATGCTCCCTATACTTAATGATTTTCTGTTGCCAAAACAAGAATGTTTAAAGGGGTGTCTGTTAAAAACCCAAAGGGAGAGGAGATAGCTTGTTGATTGCTGGAGTCCAACCACTGGGAAGTGCTCTGATTAGCATAATGTGGAACGTTTATCCCCTCCCCAGAAGAATTGAGAGGCATGCTTGACCAACGCTACATTAATTCCTTTTGTCGCTAAGCTCTACGCTTGGCTTCTTCAAGCGAAAAACACACACTCACCACATCCAGCGATATTGATTGCTTCTGGGTGGCATAAGGACCAAGGACCTGCGATGATGTGCAGTGGAGTGCCAGGACCTGCGGAAGGAACGCATGGAGGACCCAGTGGTGGAGCGCATCATAGAGATAGGAGAGCAGAGTCTGAGGGATCTGCATTTTTTGGGGGTGTAAACTGTCCCCCAACCATGTCTCCCCTAGAATAAGCCCTCGCCCGAAAATAAGACCTAGTGCTTTTTTCGGGGCAAAAAAAATACAACACAGTGCCTTATTTTCGGAGAAACAGGTCCAAATGGTAGAACACCCACCTATCAGTGAGTTATCACCTAAACTATGAATATGTGATAACTTGTTTCCACTGGACAACCCTTTAAAGCTCCATCCTTAAGGTGGTGTCACACACAGCGACGACGACAACGAAGTTGCTGCTACGTCACCATTTTCTGTGACGTTGCAGCGACGTCCCGTCGCTGTCGCTGTGTGTGACATCCAGCAACGAGCTGGCCCCTGCTGTGAGGTCGTTGCTCGTTGCTGAATGTCCTGCTTCATTTTTTCGTCGTCACTCTCCCGCTGTGAAGCACACATCACTGTGTGTGACAGCGAGAGAGCGACGAACTGAAGCGAGCAGGGAGCAGGAGCCGGCATCTGGCAGCTGCGGAAAGCTGTAACCAAGGTAAACATCGGGTAACCAAGGGAAGACCTTTCCCTGGTTACCCGATATTTACCTTCGTTACCAGCCTCTGCCGCTCTTGCTGCTAGTGCCGGCTCCCTGCTCTGTGCACATGTAGCTGCAGTACACATCGGGTAATTAACCCGATGTATACTGTAGCTAGGAGAGCAAGGAGCCAGCGCTATGCAGTGTGCGCGGCTCCCTGCTCTCTTTACATGTAGCGACGTTATGATCGCTGCTGCGTCGCTGTGTTTGACAGCTAAGCAGCGATCATAACAGCGACTTACAAGGTTGCTGTTACGTCACAGAAAATGGTGACGTAACAGCGATGTCGTTGTCGCTGTCGCTATGTGTGAACCCAGCTTTAGTTATTGCCCCCAAACCACCTCACCCTGCAATGTTCCCAAACAGAGGGGAATCATTCAATTTTGGGCAGGTTTTATATACTCTTTTCAGGTTAGGTTTGTATCCCAAAAAGTTTGATTTTCTAGGACTGTTTTCATCTACAAAAGGGAGTTGTTTTTTCAAACCGCCATGTATATATATGTTTGCCTTATCTAGTTCTGCAGCTCCAAGCCAACAGAGGAGGTCTGGATTATTAGCAGATACTTTGGGGATTACACTGTGTGGGCTGAGATGCTCAAAAAATGTATGAATGAAATACAGAGGGGATGTGATCCTGACAAAACAATTTAACCCTCAAGGTATTTAGTGCACCTGCAGATCAGCAGAGAGCGAGGAGAAACCTGGGAACCAGGCGAAGGAGACACACCTTGTGTCTGGCCTCCTCATTATTACCCCCATCATAGAATAATAATAACTAATGAGTATAATGTAACACTTTACATCTCTGTGGCAAGTGCTGCCTATGATATGTTGACAGTTTCTCCAAGATGTGAAAGTATATACATTTAAAATTAGGATATGTTCTCACTGATTTTTTTTCTCAGAAGTTCCAAACTCAACAGTTTTGAAGCATTCAGGAAACTTCCTTTTTTCTCTCTCTAGTTTCTCAAAAAACACTTCTCATATGAACAGCAAAGGGGATTTGTCATGCCCAGGGATATGGGGTACTTGGTCCCGGGCAGTGTATGTCTTGGGAATGTCACGGTGGTGGTCGTTGCCTGGTTCCGTGCCCTGGGCCCTTTTTGTAATGGGGGTGTATAAACAGGGGATTAGATTAGTGTTTATATGTGACGCCACTTGCGGTGTTGTGGCTATTTATATACAGTCATGGCCAAAAGTTTTGAGAATGACACCAAAATGATATTTTCACATGATCTGTTGCCCTCTCGTTTCTAATTGTGTTTGTCTGATGTATACATCACATACAGAAATATAATTGCAATCATATTATGAGACCAAAAGGTTATATTGACAGTTAGAATGAGTTAATGCAGCAAGTCAATATTTGCAGTGTTGACCCTTCTTCTTCAGGACCTCTGCAATTCTCCCTGGCATGCTCTCAATCAACTTCTGGACCAAATCCTGACTGATAGCTGTCCATTCTTGCATAAGCAATGTTTGCATTTTGCCAGAATTTGTTGTTTTTTGTTTGTCCACCCGTCTCTTGATGATTGCCCACAAGATCTCAATGGGATTAAGATCGGGGGAGTTTCCAGGCCATGGACCCAAAATCTCTATGTTTTGTTCCATGAGCCATTTAGTGATCACCTTTGCTTTATGGCAAGGTGCTCCATCATGCTGGAAAAGGCATTGTTGGGCGCCAAACTGCTCATGGACAGTTGGGAGAAGTTGCTCTTGGAGGACATTCTGGTACCATTCTTTATTCATGGCTGTATTTTTAGGCAAGACTGTGAGTGAGCCGATTCCCTTGGCTGAGAAGCAATCCCACACATGAATTGTTTCAGGATGCTTAACAGTTGGCATGAGACAAGACTGGTGGTAGCGCTCACCTCTTCTTCTCCTCATAAGCTGTTCTCCAGATGTCCCAAACAATCAAAAAGAGGATTCATCTGAGAAAATTACTTTACCCCAGTCCTCAGCAGTCCACTCCCTGTACCTTTTGCAGAATATCAGTCGGTCCCTGATGTTTTTTCTGGAGAGAAGTGGCTTCTTTGCTGCCCTCCTTGAAACCAGGCCTTGCTCAAGCAGTCTCTGCCTCACAGTGCGTGCAGAAGCACTCATACCAGCCTGCTGCCATTGCTGAGCTAGCTCGGCACTGCTGGTAGTCCGATCCCGCAGCTGAAACAGTTTTAAGATACGGTCCTGGCGTTTGCTGGTCCTTCTTGGGCGCCCTGGAGCCTTTTTGGTAACAATGGAAGCGCTCTCCTTGAAGTTCTTGATGATGCGATAGATTGTTGACTGAAGTGCAATCTTTGTAGCTGCGATACTCTTCCCTATTAGGCCATTTTTGTGCAGAGCAATGATGGCTGCACGTGTTTCTTTAGAGATAACCATGGTTAACTGAAGAGAAACAATGATACCAAGCACCAGCCTCCTTTTAAAGTGTCCAGTGGTGTCATTCTTACTTAATCATAACTGATTGATTGTCAGCCCTGTCCTCATCAACACCCAAACCTGTGTTAATGGAACAATCACTAAAACAATGTCAGCTGCTCTTTTTAAGGCAGGAATGCAATGATGTTGAAATGTGTTTTGGGGGTTGAAGTTCATTTTCTTAGCCAATATTGACTTTGCAAGTAATTGCTGTTAAGCTGATCACTCTTTATGACATTCTGGAGTATATGCAAATTGCCATTAGAAAAACTTAAGCAGTAGACTTTGTAAAAATTAATATTTGTAGCATTGATATAATATATATATATATATATATATATATATATATATATATATAATTAATATTTGTAGCTGCAGAATGTCACTACTGGGGATGGTGTTAATTGCAGCCTGGATGTTAGGCCCTCCACAAGCAGGGCTGGGCCCCAGAGGTTGGGTGTTGACGGGCGTCGGAAGAAGGTAGTCGACACAGAGGTTTAGTGCAACTGGTTTTTACTTACTGCTGGTTGATGGTAACAGGTTACCCGAGGCTGGCTGGTTTCACCTCCAGGTCCTCTTCGTCCCAGTGCCAGTGTAGTGATCTGGTACCTTCTTTCCCTGCACCTCTGTCTGGTAAATGGGTCCCAGTGGCGTAAAGCAACTGGGGGTCCCTGTCTGGTGGTTGTCCACCTGATGGTAGTGTGAACCCTGTGGGGTCAGAGTCTCTGGTCCTGTCCCTGGTTTTCCCTTTGCTACTGAGTCTTTGGATTCTTAGGGTCAGCGAGGTCCTTGATAGTCCTCTCACTGTGCAGGTGTTAACAGGTTGCTTTGGAGCTCTTTCCTGTCCTAGGGTCCTGTACCCCGTCAGTGCATAGTTCCGGAAGTACTCCACCGTACTCCACCAGCAACTACTCTCCTGGGTACCAGGTCACTATTAACCCTGCGTCAATACGTCTCCTCCTGTCCACCTTCACTCCTCGACTCTCTCAGACAATCTGACCCTCTATCCTCAGTCCGCCCCTCACACCTGGGCAACTAGTGGACTGGATTGGCTCCACCTCTAGGCGGCCATCTATTGGTCCGACCCTAGCTCTGTACCATTGTATGGGGTATTGTTGGGGAAAACCGGGATTACCTGGAGTTTTTGTATGTTACCGGCACTGGTCTCCCGGGGCCCTAGGGGGTAGGCCCTGCATCCTTGTGGGGATGCAGAACCTTGTAGCACCCTGATGGCTTCAGGTGCGTTACAGATTTGCCATAGAAATGAAATTGAAGAGTTTTCCAATAATTTTTAAAACTGTTTTTGAGAATTTTGGAGGGCTTCTGCTAAAAGAAAAACTCCTGAAAAAGCTCAATGTGAACATAGCTTTTGAGTATGTTCATGTTGAGTTTTTTTTCTGAAAATTTGGATAAGAAGGTGGGTATGTATTAAGCAATGACCGAGTGCCCACGACTATGCAAAGGAAGTCACGGTGTCAGACGGATTGATGGATAAACCAGGGTGGGTGTTTATTTACAGGGGATTACAACTGCAAGCTGCAGGGCAGCTGGAGTAAAAGTAGTAAGGCGGTAAAACAACTCACAGTACACATTATGCTTTTTAGCTGCAGCAACTGCCCAGGGCACCTCAGCTATAACAACTTACAACAATAGCCTTAACAGCAGTAATGCGATGTATAACGTTAAACAATCCTACTCTGTCCTCTATTCTAACAGGTCTCTGCTAGCGGGACCATGGGGATACTGCACTCTGACTATGAAGGCCTAATCTGGTACCCTAACTGCTACGCCAGGGCGTACACTCACAGCACTGTCCACAGGACTGGCCCGCTCTGAGGCTTGACATTACGGTGGTGTGCACGTCACTCGGCAGGGGCGGTGAAGAACTTTTCTTCCCAAGATTCACCGGGCAGCTGGGCTCATCCAGGCAGCGTCTTCTAGCAGGCCAGATACCGACTCTCTCATCTGCGCATCCTGGAACTCTCTCTCACTTCCTTTTTCTTCCCGAACTTTTTCCTCAGGCCAGTCCATGCGGACCATCCCATGCGGACCATCCCATTGAGCTCTGCAGGGGAGCCCCGTCTTTTAAAGCCACAGTGCAGCAAAGTCTTAAAGCTACAGTAAAGAAATATCCTCAGTATGGGCTGTACTCCCCTACATGTGCATATGGTATGTTTTTCAAACAGATTGCACCCAAAATCTGCCTGAAAAAGCACCACATAACTGCCTAAAAAATGGACATTATGCACAGCAATGTCAAAATGATATTGCGGTGCAGATGTTCAGTTCTTTATTACTTTTTTTTTTAAACTCTTAAGGATTCGGAAACCTTATATGCGTAACACGTTCATACTTTGAGTGACTTCATTTAGCAGCTGCCCGCTCTCTTAATGGAAAACACATTGAAAAGATGTCACAAACTTGAGAACAAAGACACTGGCAAAGCTGCTTCAGGAAAAATGGTGCAATTTTTTTTTTTCCTGAAGTGACTTTGTAGAAGAAAACTCTGGCCACTCTGTCATTGGTTTGAAGACTGATGTGCTTGGGGCCACTAAGAGTAAACTCCAAGTTCTCAAGGAGTTTTGGGTAGGATTTTGGAAAGATTCCATTCCAAAACTCAAGAAAAAAAGTCAGTGTGAAGATACCCTGAGGGTGTCATTTAGATGCCAGAAGTCATGCTTCATACCTCCCAACCTTTCTGTATTCAGCAGGACTGTCCCAATTTGAGGGCTCTCTCCCACAGTCCTGCTATTCACAGCTCTTGTCCCGGCTCCTCCTCTCAGTGCAGTGAATAAATTAACTCAGAGCAGTGCATAAATTAAATTCTTATCTGCTCTGGTTTTCAGTCAGGACTCAATCTTATGAGATCTTTGTCCATAAGCAGCATTGGCCAGCAGCAGTATGGTGTTGCATCCATTGAGTCACTGCCTGTACTATGAGACAGAAGAGGATTTGGTCATCATGACCTGTATTGCAGGCAGAGAAGCCAGAAGAAGATTGTTCAGCTACATTGATATATAGATAGATCTATACTGCATCTTTATGTTGCTGAGGAAAAAAGTCAGATTCTTTTGTTCCTATAAATCTACTGTGTAAAGAAAAGAGAAAAAAAGATAAATAATTTATTTTTTTTCACTCCACATGAAAAAGACTTTGTGTTCATCAGACTCATTAATCAAAATAGTCTAAAAAAAACCCCTATTTTTGTTTCCCATCTGACCAATCAGAGCCCAGCTTTCAGTATGTAACACCTTACTGCTGCGGCCAATTATTGGCAGCACATAGATGACATCAGAGAACTGTCCAATTTTTTTAAGAGACCCATAGGCTTTCATTGCTGAGGTTGTTCCAACAAACAAATCTGCAAATAATCATAGACATGTGGCCAACTCCACAGACTTTGATAGGTATGAGTTCTATCCATGAAAAAAAAATGGCTAGCATTGGTTCATGAAAGACTCTCATGTAACGACCAGTGGTATGAGCCATTCCATCATTTTGCACCGAATTTTCCTAGTGTCAAATTTTTCTGTTTTGATTTAGTGGTCATTTTTCTATCTCCCCACACTCAAGGTTTGCAGGCAGGAGGAGATGTTTTTGTACCATCAGAAACAAACATTGGAGAATGTTTCATACCTTTATTTCACGCACATACACGACACAACAGACGGATTTCGTAATGTCATCACTGTCCCTGAGTTCATTTGCCTCGATTATGTTTTTGGAAAGCAGAAGAAAAACATTTCTTAGTGTCTTCACTGTGATGGTATGTGGTTCAGAAAGTCCTTTGTAGGTGTCTGATACAGAATAAGAATGTGACCGGGTAGAGAGCCAAGCGCAATCTCCTAATCCATCACATTTTATTTACCTTGGAAATATTGTATTGATATTGAACCTTCATTTCACACACATGAAAAACGAGACATAAGTTGTAGAGATGAGTCAATGGCTTGTTAGGACACTAGTCCTGCAGCCACATCAACAGTCCATGGCCACCAGACAAGATTCCTACAAACTGGTTCCTACCTGCCCAAATTTGTATGGCTCAACATCATCGTTATGAAGTCACAGACATATAACATCATTCCAGGCTACGAACCAGAAGTGGTGCCGGAGACCTGCTGATCGATTGACTCATCTCTCCTAAGTAGTGAATGATGGGACCTAGATGGTGTGTTTGGCAATGATGACACTTTACAGTCAATTCAGGTAAAAAGTCAAAACTTGGCTTATTTTATTCCCAAAATTAAAAATTGGTCTCGCATACCACATATAACGTAGCAGGAAAAGTAAATTACCACTTACTAATACTCAACATTTAGGCTGGAGTCACACTTGTGAGTGACTCACACGAATCTTGCATCGCATCACTCAGTATGGACGCACACTCTCCTGATAGGAGTGGGTAGCTGCATAGAAATACATGCAGCTTGCTTGCTCCTGTTAGGAGAGTGTGCGGCCATGCCGGATGATGCGATGCGAGTCACTCGCAAGTGACTCGCATCGCCCCAGCCTTAATAAGCCCCAGCCTTAATAAACTGCAGTCTCAAAATGGGGAGACTTCTTGTGACTTCTCAGTTGAGGACCATAGGTGAGGCTAAAGGGAACGAGAAGTCCTACTACCAACCTACCCAGCTACCCCATAAAAATCCAGCCCCCATAAAATATTTCTAGGCAAACTAAATTTATTTAGGCAATGTTTACACTGAGGGTTTTTTAGGACAACCCAGTGAGTTTTTCCAAGTGAAAACAACTTCAGGAGATGCTTCTGAAGTTTTTACTTTCCCTGAATTGTTTTGTTTTTGGTTTGTTTGTTTTTTTAAAGAATTGGGCCTTTTTTTTGCAGCTTTTTGTTTGGACAGTGCCTAGTTTTGGTGGATTCAATAAGTGTCCTTTTCAAAAGAGTGACCAGCACTTTGTTTTTTTAAATCCTCGTTATGAAAACAAACACTCAAAAAATGTCCTATTGAACAGCAAAATAGATTTCAAATAGAAAAGAATTTTAAGAATTTTTCAATAGTTGTCAAAGCAGTTTTCGAGATGGTTTTTGGAGATTTGCTAAAAACCCTTCCTCAAAGCTTAATCTTAACCTTAGAAAGCCCAGCTTTAATGTACAGTGGCTTAGGGTAAGGCCACAGTCAGGTTTTTGTTTTTTTTTTTCAACATTTCTGGGGACAATTTTGAGTCCACAATGCCAGGTTTTGATCCTGGTTTTATCTACAAATCATGTATCAAAGACCTGAACAAAACCTGACGGTGTGGCCTCGCCCTTAGTTAGGTTCTGTAAGGGAGGCAATAGTAGTTCCCACTACTAATCCTACTCACCATTCCATAAAAATCCAGGCTTAGAAAAACCATCACCATAAAGACCATTTATATATTCTTTTATTTATCGCATCTTAAAATTACCTTCAATAATGTTCCTGCTTATAGGAGCTTTATCCAGAAATAGTCTCAGTATAGGTTGGTCTTCCTTGCGTGTCTTGTACCTAGGGCAGATGCCGAATAAACTTGTCGGCCATGATCAGTCCATCAATGAAGTCACAGTTGTGTTAAGTCAATAAGTAAAAATGCTGGAAACTCTTATGCCGGCGTCACACGGGACGATCTATCGTGCGATCGCACGAGCGATCGTACCCGCCCCCGTCGTTTGTGCGTCACGGGCAATTAGTTGCCCGTGGCGCACAAAATCATTAACCCCCTGTCACACGCACTTACCTCCCGGACGACCTCGCTGTGGGCGGCGAACATCCACTTCCTGAAGGGAGAGGGATGTTCGGCGTCACAGCGACGTCACAAAGCGGCCACCCAATAGAAGCGGAAGGGCGAAGATGAGCGGGACATAAACATCCCGCCCACCTCCTTCCTTCCGCATTGCCGGCGGGACGCAGGTAAGCTGTGTTCATCGTTTTCGGGGTGTCACACGGAGCGACGTGTGCTGCCCCGGGAACGATGAACAACCGGCGCAGAGAAAAAGAAACGACTTTTTGAAAATGAGCGATGTGTCAACGAGCAACGATAAGGTGAGTATTTTTGCTTGTTCACCGTCGCTCGTAGCTGTCACACGCTACGATATATCAAACGACGCCGGATGTGTGTCACTTACGACGTGACCCCGCTGACATATCGCCCGATATATCGTACCGTGTGACGCCGGCATTAGTTCATAGCAGGGAGCATCCAGTACAGGTTTGGGCACAGTGGTGGCTCATTGATGAGCAGCTCTGGCTTCTTGTAGGTCCTGAGTTCAGATCTAGAGCAGGCTTGTATGGGTATTCTGTTTTGCCTCACACAACCACAAAAATATAAATAGGTTAAAAGGTTCCTGTGTGTTTAAAGGTACATGCACATGATGCATTTAGTCACCGGCAAACCAGCCGAGATCTTCCTGCAAATGACACTTTGGGAAACGACCAACGGTAGTTTTCCTACATTGTCTTTTTTTACGTCTTTTGCCGAAGCTATGCTGGTGGCATTTGTTTTCTTTTTTATATTATTGTACGAAGTGAGGCCAAGGTCACAGGGCGGTAAACTCTCTCATCCGAGAGAATCGGATTGATTGTGGTTAATGACTGTCTCAGCAAACTCTGTTCCGACTGTCAGCTTAGTGTGATCAAATTCCTGGAGAAACAGCTCACTGTGAGGAGAAGATGGAGAACAAAATTTCTCAATCTTCTCCATTGTGTCAGTCCACGTAAATCGGATGTCATCCGGATGCAGCCGATGATTTCAATGGACTCTTTGACTTGCATTGTAAATTAGAATCAGAATATCGGATCAAATATGGGCATGCAGCAATTTTTTTCTCGGTTTAGCTTGGTCCAAGGGAAAAAATCTGACATGTGCTATGTGTAAAATGATTGAAATTAATACATCAAGTTATCAAATATTTCATAGTAAGACATATACGTTCATAGTTCTGTTCATGTTGGAGGGCATAGGTTATTAATAAAGTTTATAAGGGATAAATATGCCCATATGGAATATACTTGAGTGATGAGCATGGAGGGATATATTTGAATCCTTCCCGAAGCTTTCCGAAGTTTCCAGAAGGTTGCGTAATATGGAACTATATTCAACTGTGTTACACTAGAATGCCCTATATGGTCTGAACAGCTGGTATATAATGCACGATGGAGGGGGCTACTGGTCGCTCCCCACATTGCCTGCTGTGAGAAGACTTGAGGCTGCAAAGATGAAGACACACTAAGAGATGACATCCCCAGCATTGCCGTTCAGGAACCAAAGAAAGATGGGTAAAGACTTCCCATTGATCAGTATGGACTAAATGAACTCTTATTTTTGCGTAAGCTATCAAAGTATATTATTTTTCCTTTCTGTAACTGAATCTTGGCAACCATTTTTAAATAGATAAAATACATTTATTTTTTACATCTTTGGAAGTTCTTTCTTTCATGCGGCTTTACGTATTTGAAGAAAAATATATTTAAGAGTATATTTTTTAACATTTGGTGAGCCACCCATTCGTAATTTTTTACGTTTTTGTTGTTCCTTCACTTTGCATAAGGGGGGTCGAAGTTATCAAAGTCATAAGTATTTTAAATATCTCCTGCAAAGGATCAGGAATCGACAATTTATAAAAAATCACGCAGAACCTAGGAAATACGTATGAGTCAAGTTGCATGAATGTTTTTTTTTAATGAACTTTAAAGTTTTTACAAAGCCACAGAAGTTAACTTTTGACGTATTTTTGAGTAAGAAGATAAAGTCAGTCCATAAGAAGTATTGGACCTGCTGAGTAAGGTGAATCAAGTCTTAGAGGATCATCCATCAGATCATCTGATCATTTCAGGTAAGAAAATGGATTTTATCTCTTCATATGTTAAGCAAAGTAAACTTCAGTTCACTTATCCAGATATTTCTAATGTAGAAGAGATTTGGTTACGCCTTTATGAGGAGTGTGAATTTGAGAATTCACGTATAGAATGTGCAAGGTCTTTTAATAGAGAGAAACAGAAAATCAGAAATGTCTGTCATTTAGTCTATGATTTTCACAAGTTAATCGTAGAAAAGTGTAAAAATGGTGGAAATAGACAACCTGAATTGTCAGGAGAGTCAGTGATAGAGAAATCCAAAGACTGCTTAGAACCTGAAATGTCAGTCAGTGATATTGTGAATTCTGACTGTAATGTTGTAAATGATCAGTCAGATGATTTAGACTGTAATTCAAATCAGAATTTTGATAATGGCGGTAGACATGTGCTACGTAATCAAGGTCATTTTCAGCATACTGGGAAAGAAGCAGGAAATGACGTAGAGAAGCCAGAAGGGGGAGGAGCCAGAGTGATACACGTGCAGAAAAGACACGTGGAGAGAGAAAATGGCGACGATGAGTTTCTAAAAATAGAACAGGCTAAGTTAGGGATTACACTTAGAAAAAATTTATTGGACATATGCAAATTAATTCCCGCATATAATCCTAAAATACATGTTTGCAGAAATTCAGAGATATTTGAAAGTTCCATCGAGAAATTTAATTTAACCAATAGTGAGACGAATCAGTTATTCCGTATGTGGTTACCTCAGCATTTCTTTAGACAATTGGCATTAAAAAAGTCTTCTGACAATGAGACATTTGATTGTTCAAGTGATAACGATATCATAAGGCTGAAATATCTCATCTTCTGTGCAAGGAATGAATCTGATCCAAACTATGAGATGTTGAAGGAATTACAAATTGAACAGAATGAGAGTACGTTCTCATTTATGTCCGTTTTTGAACGTTTGTATAGGGCGGTCATTCCAAATGTCAGATTGGATGGAATGATACGTTTATTCATCAAGAAATTTAATTTCCTTGATAATGCAGCCTGTGCAGTGGCATTAAATAAAAAGTCCCTATTCGAATGTACGACATTTATCAATTTTGTTAGAAGTCGCCAAAGTCAATCAAAACAGAAATTAATTAATTCTGAAAAACCAACACGGAAAAGGGAGAGTTTCCGTGAAAAACCAACAGTGTCTCCCAGATCCAGATATTTCTGTGACAGGGTGTATGCAGTTCGGAGGAAGATGCATACGTGTTACAAACCATACAATCCACCCCAATTTCTGTCATCTAAAAGTCTTTTTCCACAGGAAAAACCCTTGTCACCAGTGACGGGATCGATCACTGGGATTGAGGATCCCAGACAAATGATGAGTAAAAGCTTTGAAAACCAGAAACAGGTGTCTTGTGGAGATCCTCTCCCTGGGATAGGATTTGATAGTCAGCAACAGCTGGGGGGTCTTTCAGAGAGGGACATTCTCTCTCATATAAGAGAAAGCCTTGAATTACATAAGTTCCGAGATTCCTATAAGTTCAAAGGGAATCTAATAAATCGAATCTTTGAAGAAAAAATTAGGTATGGTCTTCAGTTAAATAAAGTGGATTTCTGGGTAAATTAATTTTATTGTTTGACAAATGTGCTTGTTCATATACAGTGAATCAATACATATATATATATATATATATATATATATATATATATACATATATTTATATATATATATATATATATTAAAAGTAGTGATAGTAAATCAAGGTCATATTTTCATTTAGTCAAATGATAGTTCAATGTTATAAATAATAATTTGATCTCTGTATATGAATAATAATATTTAAAATAAAACAATAAGAGAAAGTAACAGATTCAAAGTGTTTCATTTTTATCATGAATATGATAATAATTTTATTCTTTTATTTCCCTCAGAATTTATCAGTAAAGCAGATTGATGAAGTATTAACTTTTTTATTTATACATATGTTCTTGTCCTCAATCAGGTAACATATATTTTATTGGGTAAGATTAATCGCGAAAGCACGAATAATAATAATAATTATTTTCTCAGGTACCAATTGCCAGAGAACTATTATTTTAATGTTTCTTTTATGAATACACATACATCTTCTTTAGAGTTATTAGAAATGTAATCTGAGCTTTGGAATGTAGTAAAACTGCTTGCTGTTTTGGAATGGTGTTCCTTGCACGTACTAGAGCATGTGACTTGAATTACTAAAGCTAATATCAAATATTTCTATGGTCAAATGTACAGTATGCAATACATTGGAATTTGTATTTTTCAAGAAGTACTTCAAATTAGTAACATAATTTTTGAAATGCGCATAGAATATTGGAAAAAAAAAGGGATATGTGTTTGTCAGTTTCTATGTAGAAGTGTATGTTAAAGACCATGGCAGTCTTGTGTGCATAGATGTGTCAATGAATGATTGATTGTTTGAGCAGCTGCTAAAGTCAAAGTATTTGGATCCAGAGAGAGAGGAAAAAAAAAAAGGGGAATTTTTGTTTTAACTTAGAAGTTATAAGATATGTATGTATACTATATAGAATAAATAAGTTATAGTACATAAGTATAAATAATGAAGGAATTTATACAAGATATATATTTTAATTCTTAGACATATGTCTTTAGTATAGAGATATTAGGATTTTTTTTTATTATTAAGGGTTTATTCTGAAGAGTTACATTCTAGAATAAGGTTATAACGTTTTGATTTTCTTATATCTTTTGTGTTAGTCACTTCTTTTACTGATACACAGATTGGTAATCATTTTTTCTTTTCAAATATGGAAGTGATATTTATAATATGGTATTGAAGATATGCAACACAAATTTTAATTTAATTTAATCTAAACATATTAATTTTTATAATATCATATTTTATGATATTGAAAGGGGGAGGTTTGGCCTCAATCACACACATTTATATTTGATAAATATATGTGTTTACAGGATACTTTAATAATTAATATTTCAAGTACAAAGGAAGAATTGGGAATATAAAAAATATATTTGAAGTATATCATAATGCATTTATATACTAAGAGAAGTGTATTATTTGTAAGGTTACATGACTTAATTATTTTTATTGGTTATTGATAGGTTTGGTAATTTTATAAGATACTGGTAATATTAAGGTTATCTGGTAACATTAAGGTTATGTATTATTAAAGACATAGGTGTTATATACATAGAAGGCCTTATTTTTATTTCAAGTTTTATTTTTATTCCGATTTTCATTTTTCTTTTTATTCCTATTTTTTATATTAATTATTATTTTAATATTCACATTTTTAATCTTAATTCTACAATTTTTATTTTTTCTTCAGATTTTAAATATCTCAATTGAGAAAACACTTCAATATTTAGTTCAGTAATATCTAATATAAGAATATTACTTTATTAAATATGAATCATATTAAAAGGGAAAAGTTCCATTTTTTTTTGGAAGAAAAGATACTTCCTTCATCAATATATACAATTGTTTACTTCCTGGTAATACATTATTTTTATATTAGTATGTTAACACAATAAGGGTGAAATATCACTTATAATTACACATTTCTTTATAGTAGGTTATTTAATAAATAATAGACAAATCAAATAAATTAAATTAGAGTAATAAAGATGGAAGATTAAGGTACATCTAGGTTTACCTTCCTATATTTACAAATAATATATATTATATTTTTAATCAATAATAATTTATAATGGGTATTATTGTGTTTTGATGGTATCATCCAGTCTTTTCTAAAAGGTTATTTGCTTTGATTTATAATTTACAAATGATCTAACTAAAAGCCACATTGTTGCCTTTCATATTTATAATATGATACATGTTATAGGTACACATTATATTATTTCATACTTTATATTATATTTTGGTTACATTCAACACATTGCCACCTATGGGTTTGGAAGGGTAATGCACCAATGACAAAAAAGGTCATTACAAGAAAATACTATTGTCTATACCATTATGCAATATTTTATCATTCTGAGTATCAATTATATTAATACTTTTACGATAATAATAATAATGACATGGTATTATAGTATTAGAGTTATGGTACGCTGTGACATTTATTAGTGATAGTTATTGCCATATTTGGTATTTAGATTAGGGAATGAATCAGTCTTCAATCAAGATTAGAGAAGATAAAAAGACTTTATATTTTTCCTAAAGTTAAAAGGGATTCTGCAAAAAGGTCCAAAAGGTAACGTCTCAAATAAGACTGTGTAACATACAAAATACACTTACCGTGCTTGCATCTCAGAAACACAATAGTCCTATGATTTCAGGATGGACAATGACACATGGTCTGTGCATTAAGACCTCCCTAAAGTTACTAAGAAGAGCAATGACGTGTTAAAGTTAACCCCTGTCGTGCTGACCAAGAACGTCTTAACATCTGTTATTCGACAACAGGCAGCATGGAGGATAAAAGGTGACTAATGTAAATTGCACTGCACAGACATCAAAGACTTCTGCTATTCTTCTACAAGTCATGAACTGTTTATCAACATTGGCTATGGTCTTTGTAATAAAGAATAAAGTTTATGGACTTTGATCTAACAATGATAAACGCAATACGGGACTGTACTAAATCGGTAACCATTCATTTTTATCAAAGGATTTATTTCTAAGAGATTGTGTTTATGCTGGATTACATCGGAGATAAGAAGACATCAACTCAGAGGACATCATTTGGTGACCGGATTTGGTTTTTGCATTTCTTTTTAGGTCTAGCGAAGTATAGTTTTATACATTTTTATATGATCAGTCACAGCCTGTCATAACATGAATCCACATTATTATATTATTGAACTTACATGAATAATGCAAATTAATTATTCTTCATCATTATTATTGATATTAATCCGTTATTGCCAAATAAGGAAAGAAGATTTGTTATTTTCTTGATGTATTAATTAATTTTTGGGGTTGCTCCACCCACTTCAAGGGGGAATTGTAAAATGATTGAAATTAATACATCAAGTTATCAAATATTTCATAGTAAGACATATACGTTCATAGTTCTGTTCATGTTGGAGGGCATAGGTTATTAATAAAGTTTATAAGGGATAAATATGCCCATATGGAATATACTTGAGTGATGAGCATGGAGGGATATATTTGAATCCTTCCCGAAGCTTTCCGAAGTTTCCAGAAGGTTGCGTAATATGGAACTATATTCAACTGTGTTACACTAGAATGCCCTATATGGTCTGAACAGCTGGTATATAATGCACGATGGAGGGGGCTACTGGTCGCTCCCCACATTGCCTGCTGTGAGAAGACTTGAGGCTGCAAAGATGAAGACACACTAAGAGATGACATCCCCAGCATTGCCGTTCAGGAACCAAAGAAAGATGGGTAAAGACTTCCCATTGATCAGTATGGACTAAATGAACTCTTATTTTTGCGTAAGCTATCAAAGTATATTATTTTTCCTTTCTGTAACTGAATCTTGGCAACCATTTTTAAATAGATAAAATACATTTATTTTTTACATCTTTGGAAGTTCTTTCTTTCATGCGGCTTTACGTATTTGAAGAAAAATATATTTAAGAGTATATTTTTTAACACTATGCCCCCTAGAATATATGTTTTGTCGGATCGCCCCTGGGATCGAAGATATGGCCGTTTCCCCTTTCCTAAAAGTCAGCAGATTCCAAGCAGAAGCCACCAGAAGAATGGTCAAGTCACTTACTTTTTAATCCCTTTGCGGCTTTTTAACCTTGAAGAGATTAAAGTATTTCAAAAAGATGGAACAAATACCAGTCATTTTGATACTGTGGTGCATACTGTATACCGTATGTATTCTTTTTGGAGGGTTTTTTTTTAGCACTTTTCAGTTGCGTTCCAGGCAAAATCTGCCTGAAAAAGACATTTACTTACCCTAAGAAATGCATTTTGTCCTTTGATCGACAATGATTTTCAGGCTTGGTATTTATCCTTGGTCATGTTCCAAGGCTCATTAAAGGGTCAGATTTATATGATAGATTTTTCTCCTAGGTGAATTTTGCGATAGTTTTTATTGTTCTGCAAAAGAGATAAGGGCTCATTTACAAGTCTTTTTTTCATATAAAAGTTCTATCTCTGTTTTTATAGATAGAACTTATACCTGGTAGAGTCTATGGCACTGTTCATATATCCGTGCAAACTCACGGAGACGTGTCCAATATATTGATCCTCGTGTCGGATCAAAATCGGCAATGCAAGTCTATGAGTCTGTGAAAAAATACCACCCGAGTGATATCCTTTTTCACGGACTACTAAATAGGAGAAGGTGGCAAACCTTTTTTGGGGATTTCTCATTCGAGAAAAACTGGTTAAACTCTGATAAGGCTATGTGCGCACACTGCGTCTTTTTGATGCTGCGTTTTTGGCTGCTAAAAACGCACAAAAACGCACCTGCGTCGAAAAAACGCATCAAAAAACACATGCGTTTTTGCCGCGATTTGGTGCGTTTTTGGCTGCGTTTTGCTGCGTTTTTGATCTCTGCGTTTTGCTGCGTTTTTCAAATGCATTGCATGGGCGGAAAACACAGAAAAACGCAGGAAAGAACTGACATGTCCATTTTTTTTTTTAACTCAAAAACGCAGGCAAAAAAAAACAGATGTGTGCGGACAGCAAAAATGAAAACTCATAGACTTTGCTGGGGAAGCAAAGTCCTGCAGTTTTGAGGCCAAAAACGTGCAAAAACGCCGCGAAAAACGCACTGTGCGCACATAGACTAACACTTTGATTAGAATCTGATTAAACTCTGAACATAAGCACTGATAAAGCTGGTGTGGCTAATATTTTACGGTATATACTGTTTTGATTATCATTTAAGCAATTTATATATCTTTGATAACTTTGCGTTGTATTAGGCTATGTGCACACGGTGCGTTTTTCTCGGCGTTTTTGCGCGTTTTTCGGGTGTGTTTTTGGCCTCAAAACTGCATGACTTTGCTTCCCCAGCAAAGTCTATGAGTTTTCATTTTTGCTGTCCCCACACAGCGTTTTTTTTCAGCTGCGTTTTTGTGGTGACCACAAAAACGCAGCATGTCAATTATTCCCGCGTTTTTCGCTGCGCTTTTCATCCATTGAGTTCAATGGGATGTTGAAAGACGCAATGAGAAACGCAAATAGCTGCGTTTTGGTGCGTTTCTAAGACCAAAAACGCAGCTATAAGCGCAGGAGGTGGGTAGTAAAGTGACGTGTACAGGAAGAGGATTCCTTCTGTCAGTATAGACAGAAGCATGAATCCTCCCGGTACCGTCACCCGCCGCGTCCATCTCCCGTCCTGTGCATGTATGCTGCCGTGCGGCGCCATGTACAGGCAGGAGGTGGAAGCGGCTGCGAAAACAAAAGTTAACAGTAGAATAAAAAAAAAAAAAGTTATACTCACCTGTCTGCAGCCTCGCGGTGTCATGCCCGCTCCCAGCTCCTGTCACGGTATCGCCGCTCCCGCTCCGGCTGTGTGCAGTCTCCCCGGGGCAGGACCTTGCTTGCAGGACCTGGCGATGGATCACCTGATGCAGTCACCTGACGCATCAGCTGATCGAGTCTCGGGCTGACGCGGGCGCCCGGCCGGTATCAGCGGATGCGTCAGGAGACTTCATCCCTGATTACCGGCAGCTGCTGCAGCGATCGGACAGGATCAGACTCCCGCCCCATCGCTCCGGGAGCTGCCGGTAATTCAGCACATAAGTGAGTATTATTTTTTTTTTTTTTCTACTGATGCATCTGCTGATTGTATAAAAGCCGTTTATACAATCAGCTGATGTGTGATGGGATTCACATCCTTTAACCTGACACATCATCTGATCGCTTTGCCTTCCAGCAAACCGATCAGATGATATTGGATCCGGATTGGACGGCGCGGGACCCTTGACCCAGGATTACTGCGGAGGGGGGTTTATTTCAATAAAGATGGAGTCACTAATTGTGTTGTGTTTTATTTCTAATTAAAATATTTTTCTGTGTTGTGTTTTTTTTTATCTTTACTAGAAATTCATGGTGGCCATGTCTAATATTGGCGTGACACCATGAATTTCGGGCTTAGGGCTAGCTGATAATATACAGCTAGCCCTAACTCCATTATTACCTGGCTAGCCACCCGGCATCAGGGCAGCCGGAAGAGTTGGATACAGCGCCAGAAGATGGCGCTTCTATGAAAGCGCCATTTTCTGGGCTGGCTGCGGGACTGCAATTCACAGCGGGGGTGCCCAGAAAGCATGGGCACCCTGCACTGTGGATTCCAATCCCCAGCTGCCTAGTTGTACCCGGCTGGACTCAAAAATGGGGCGAAGCTCACGTCATTTTTTTTTTAAATTATTTCATGAAATTCATGAAATAATTTAAAAAAAAAGGGCTTCCCTATATTTTTGGTTCCCAGCCGGGTACAAATAGGCAGCTGGGGGTTGGGGGCAGCCCATACCTGCCTGCTGTACCCGGCTAGCATACAAAAATATGGCGAAGCCCACGTCATTTTTCTTTTTTGGGGGGGCAGAGAAATCCTGCATACAGTCCTGGAAGGAGGATGCTGAGCCTTGTAGTTCGACAGCTGCTGTCTGCTCTCCTGCATACACTATTGGATGGAGGATGCTGAGCCTTGTAGTTCGACAGCTGCTGTCTGCTGTCCTGAATACACTATTGGATCGAGGATGCTGAGCCTTGTAGTTCTGCAGCTGTCTGCTCTTCTGCATACACTAGTGGAGAATGAAGAACACATTGAAGAAGGAAATGACATCAGACCTTTTTTTTTTTTGTTCACTGATAAAAAACGCATAAGGACGCAGTGAGCAAAAACGCAGCAAAACGCAGCAAAAAAACGCACCAAATCGCGGCAAAACGCGTGCGTTTTTTGCCGCGTTTTTTCGACGCAGGTGCGTTTTTGTGCGTTTTTAGCGGCCAAAAACGCACAAAAACGCAGCGTCAAAAAAACGCAGCGTGTGCACATAGCCATAGGTTTTTGTTATTCGGAAAAGCAATGGCACATATATGTGTTGTTACATTCATAGTTCTTATCTTTGTTTGAAACAATTCAGCAGAATCTTCAGTTTATGGCCTTTTTTCTGTGAAAGCTATGTTTTTGGATATGTACTATCTCCTGCCTTGGGAACTAAGGGGTACTTTGCACACTACGACATCGCAGGTGCGATGTCGGTGGGGTCATGTCGAAAGTGACGCACTTCCGGCGTCGCTCTCGACATCGTAGTGTGTAAAGCCTAGATGATACGATTAACGAGCGCAAAAGCGTCGTAATCGTATCATCAGTGTAGCATCGGCGAAAACCATAATTACCTTGCTGCGACGGTCCGATGGTGTTCCTCGTTCCTGCGGCAGCACACATCGCTGTGTGTGAAGTCGCAGGAGCGAGGAACATCTCCTACCTGTGTCCCGGCTGGCAATGCGGAAGGAAGGAGGTGGGCGGGATGTTTACATCCTGCTCATCTCCGCCCTTCCGCTGCTATTGGCCGCCTGTCGTGTGACGTCGCAGTGACGCCGCACGACCCGCCCCCTTAATAAGGAGGTGGTTCGCCGGCCAGAGCGACGTCGCATGACAGGTGAGTGCATGTGAAGCAGCCGTAGCGATAACTTTCGCTACGGCAGCTATCACAATGATATCGCAGCTGCGACGGGGCGGGGACTATCGCGCTCGACATCGCAGCATCGGCTTGCGATGTCGCAGTGTGCAAAGTACCCCTAAGTCCAGACAAGCTTGTAGACTGACAGACACTGGTTGTGTGTGTGTTCTTGTCTCCGATGCATCTTTATTAATTGGACCAACATCGGCAGATCTGGAGATCTTTTGTGGCGCCCCTGACCTGGTCAGGCACCACTGAGTACTGCACCCATGCTGGGGACAGTACAATACAGGTAATCCAGAAGGCTGACCGGGGTGTGGAACACAGGCGCATAGTGATCAGGTCTCACACATGTACCCATGAGAGGACCCCTGGGGATCCCAGGAGGGGGAAAAGCCTTGACCTTCACTGGAATAGTGGAGGGGGCCAAAAGCCTCCATCTCCTCTCAAGGGGTGTGGTAAGAGAGTCTGGTTGCTAGGTGGCGTAGGCAAGAACAGGAGAGGAGGGGCAGTGAGTCAGTTAGAGCAGAACTCCATAGGGCTCAGTGAGGAGCAGACCTGTGGGGCTGTTGCTGTCTAACAGCGCCCGCGCAGTGGCTACTGACGGGGGAGAACGGTCAACTAGGAGTGCTACCCGAAATCCATCTTCAGCTAAAGAGAGAGCACGGAGTGGGAAGTAAGGAGACTGCTAGAGAGTACCAGGCCCAAACGGGCGGCAGATCCCGAAGCGGAGATAGATCCAGCTTTCTTTTGCTAAACCTGCCGGTGTGGGGCTCTCAAAGCCCACGCCACAACACCACAAAAAGCCGCAGCCACGTAGCCACAGTTAGGGCCCATAGCTCACAGGAGGCAAGAAGCTGGAGTGATCTGGCCCAGGCAACAAGCACACGGCAAACGAAGGGGAGTGAGGCTTCAGCAACTTCCCTGGGTGACCCCCATAGGGACTCAAAGTCGGGGTCACCCCAAACCACCAAGGGCTAAGGAAGGCGAGTTAGTAGTCACCCTCACAAGTCAGCCTGAAGGACACCTGGTTCTCACTTGGTTCATCCCAGCTACGCCCGGGTTACTCACCCTGCCACCTGAAGTGAGTAAAAACCCTGAAAGACATTCTGCCTGTGTGGAGTTATTCTGCGCCTTGTGGTACTACGCACCTACACAGGGCCCTGGGGCTTGCCTCACTCTCAGGAGGCTATTCCAACTAACTGCACATACCATCAGCCCCAGGCGACCCTTAACCTGCAGTGGCGGTCCCTACTGGCCGCAATACTGAGAGTGGCGTCACGACAAGAAGAAGATCTCCTACCTGTGACCAGATCCAGCTGAGTGGAGTCCCTGAAGGTAATGCACCGACACAACACCTGTGGGGCTTCACATCTGGCGTCACGAACAGGATAAGGACTAGACCTGTTCAGACAGGTGACCATGTGCCTGGGCGGTCCGCTTGAAAAATTGGAAGCGCCGCCATATTGCCACCATGAAAAGCGCGCTGAAAAACAACAGCAGCCCGCGCTGGAAGAAGTTACCGCCCACGAAGAGGTGTGGCTACCCAGAGATCCCCTGCAGAGTTCGGACCTTGCCAGCTATGAGAGTGGAAGCGTCCAGAGACGTCGGGACAGAAAGGGAGCCAGAAGCCTGCTGCTGGGAGAGGAGCTGCTGAAAGAGGCAGAGCAGAAACTGAACAGCTTGCTACTAGAGGCAACGACGAGTCCACAGCTGGAGAATTGTGCAGAAGACGGCGCAGAAGAAATGGCGTCTGACCGCAGAAACCCAGAACCGGGCTCCGCTGCCTGGTGGTATCGGGAGCTGGCCCAGTTCTGCGACCGACTGGAGACCCGGGTCGTGGAGCAGATCCGAGAAGAACGCATGGAACTTCTGGAGATGGCTGCCGCGGTTCAGGCCTATGAGAGGGGAACCGCACGACGAGTGCCAGACCGGACGGCGACGACTCAGACCCCGATGCTGCCACCGATGGGTGAGTCCAGTATTACCCCTGCCGGCCCGGATGCCCCGACCCCTGCTGCCACGCCCGCGGTCCCTGAAGAGGCGCCCGGCGCGGCGACGCTGGGCCAGGCCGCAGCCACGCCAGGTGCGGCCCGCCAAGCCCCGGCCGCCGCAGCGATGCCCTGCTCGGCCCGCCAAGACCCGGCCGCCGCAGCGATGCCCTGCTCGGCCCGCCAAGCCCCGGCCGCCGCAGCGATGCCCTGCTCGGCCCGCCAAGCCCCGGCCGCCGCAGCGAAGCCCTGCTCGGCCCGCCAAGCCCCGGCCGCCGCAGCGATGCCCTGCTCGGCCCGCCAAGCCTCGGCCGCCGCAGCGATGCCCTGCTCGGCCCACCAAGACCCAGTCCCTGCAGCGACGCCCAGCCCAGCCTGCACCGATTCCATCGCGACAGCGACGCCGATCCAGGCCGCCGCCAAACAGGGCGCGGCCCGCCAAGACCAGGCCGCCGCCATGCCGGGCGCGGCCCGCCAAGACCAGGCCGCCGCCAAACAGGGCGCGGCCCGCCAAGACCAGGCCGCCGCCAAACAGGGCGCGGCCCGCCAAGACCAGGGCCGCCGCCATGCCGGGCGCGGCCCGCCAAAACCAGGCCGCCGCCATACCGGGCGCGGCCCGCCAAGACCAGGTCGCCGCCATACAGGGCGCGGCCCGCCAAGAGATTGCATCACCATTTACCCCGGCCTGCAAGGCCAGAGCAGACACCGCTCCCCAGTCCAAAGAGGTCCCTGCTGGAAAGCCCACGCTGGGGGAGGACCCCGAATACTGGCGGCTGAAGGCTGACATGGAGGCCAAGTTCCCACAGGAAATGGTGGATCAGTACATGCTCCCTCCGCACACCCCCAAGAGGATTCCAGCAACCCCTGCAGCAACCACGCCAAAGAGTCCCCTGCCTGGGCCAGCTGAGGAACACTCATCCCCAGCGCTGCCACAACCAGAGTGCAGCGAAGAACTAAGGGGGAGAGGAGGCCAGGAAGCTGAGGAGCTGACTCAGGAACCACCAGCGGTGGATCCATGCCCAGAGCCAGAGATGTTGCCATACTCCCGCTGGGATGAGGAAGACCTGACACCGTCCGCTGACGAAGATCTGCCTAAAAGTCTCACCTGGGAGTTTGCAAGCTGTACCACGCAGAGTTCAGGCCGCAAGACAAGGCGTCGCAACAGAACAACGCTGTCCCCTGCACCGCCATCCCCAGAGCAGAGAGAAGTCACCGCCAGAGACCTACAAGAAAAAAGGTTCCTGAGAAGAGCCAAAGCACAGGTCAGAGGACCCCTTTGTAGAGGAGTTGTGGAAGACTTTAACTTGAAAAGCGGATACGGCTTTATTGTGGCACCGGGTATGAAAGAGGGCATTTTCGTTAATAGGAGGGATGTGAGAGCCCACTTGCCCAGAGGACACCCTGGCAGAAACTTAAAAATGGGAGACTCAGTACAGTTCACTATGCATCAGGGAGAAAGAGGCTGGTATGCCTTAGATGTAGCACCATGTCCCAAAGAAGAAAGAAAAGACAGAGATACAGAAACAGATGCAGCAAAGGAAACAGATGAAGATCAAGAAAGAAAAGACAAGGAACCTACAGATGAGACTACCTCCGACGACGACAAAGAGCAAGAAAGCAGCAGGTGCCGCAGCCCAACAGGCCAAAGCCCTGGTAAAGAGGAGTAGAGAAAAGTAAAGTAAGAAGAGAAGTTACTGTTTTGACCAGTTTTGAAAAGTTTGTTTTGCAACGTTCACGTTTAAGCATGTGCCCACAAAAACTATTGTGAGAAATAAACCTTAAGGCTATGAACTGGCTATAGCCACAAACTCTCGCAGTGTAAATAGTTACACCAGAGGGCACCACCACCACCAGAGTCAGCCTGTTTAGGGGCTTGGCTCGTCTGCAACCAGGAGGAGCCCGTCCGTATATAGGGCCTTGGCTTACCTGCAACCAGAGAGCATGCCTGTTTATGGGGCCTGGCTCTCCACCACAAAGAGGGTACCTGGTCAGCACCAACTGTGGAGGCCGCCTCTACATCCTGCCAGAAGTGGCTGAAGGCGCGGATCCACCAGGCCAGGTATACCCTGAAACCACCAGCCCATGTAAGCCGCCTCTACATCCTGCCAGAAGTGGCTGAAGTCGCGGCCAACGTGAAAGGGTTTTGGGTGGGTTAACGGACTTGTGGGTGGAGGGTGGTGATGTATGGTACCTGGTGCTTTTAAAAATGTTTTACATGTTTTAAATGTTTTATGCATTTTAAAATGTTGTCTTGCAGCCCGAGGACGTGCTGGTGATAACTAAGGGGGAATGTGGCGCCCCTGACCTGGTCAGGCACCACTGAGTACTGCACCCATGCTGGGGACAGTACAATACAGGTAATCCAGAAGGCTGACCGGGGTGTGGAACACAGGCGCATAGTGATCAGGTCTCACACATGTACCCATGAGAGGACCCCTGGGGATCCCAGGAGGGGGAAAAGCCTTGACCTTCACTGGAATAGTGGAGGGGGCCAAAAGCCTCCATCTCCTCTCAAGGGGTGTGGTAAGAGAGTCTGGTTGCTAGGTGGCGTAGGCAAGAACAGGAGAGGAGGGGCAGTGAGTCAGTTAGAGCAGAACTCCATAGGGCTCAGTGAGGAGCAGACCTGTGGGGCTGTTGCTGTCTAACAGCGCCCGCGCAGTGGCTACTGACGGGGGAGAACGGTCAACTAGGAGTGCTACCCGAAATCCATCTTCAGCTAAAGAGAGAGCACGGAGTGGGAAGTAAGGAGACTGCTAGAGAGTACCAGGCCCAAACGGGCGGCAGATCCCGAAGCGGAGATAGATCCAGCTTTCTTTTGCTAAACCTGCCGGTGTGGGGCTCTCAAAGCCCACGCCACAACACCACAAAAAGCCGCAGCCACGTAGCCACAGTTAGGGCCCATAGCTCACAGGAGGCAAGAAGCTGGAGTGATCTGGCCCAGGCAACAAGCACACGGCAAACGAAGGGGAGTGAGGCTTCAGCAACTTCCCTGGGTGACCCCCATAGGGACTCAAAGTCGGGGTCACCCCAAACCACCAAGGGCTAAGGAAGGCGAGTTAGTAGTCACCCTCACAAGTCAGCCTGAAGGACACCTGGTTCTCACTTGGTTCATCCCAGCTACGCCCGGGTTACTCACCCTGCCACCTGAAGTGAGTAAAAACCCTGAAAGACATTCTGCCTGTGTGGAGTTATTCTGCGCCTTGTGGTACTACGCACCTACACAGGGCCCTGGGGCTTGCCTCACTCTCAGGAGGCTATTCCAACTAACTGCACATACCATCAGCCCCAGGCGACCCTTAACCTGCAGTGGCGGTCCCTACTGGCCGCAATACTGAGAGTGGCGTCACGACAAGAAGAAGATCTCCTACCTGTGACCAGATCCAGCTGAGTGGAGTCCCTGAAGGTAATGCACCGACACAACACCTGTGGGGCTTCACACTTTTATATCTCACCCCAAATTAGCTCTCCCAGGAAAGGGGTTTCCATAACAAAGTTAAGACCCCTTATTTTTATACATGAAATAAAATAGACATCTGAATGAGCCCTCAGTTGCATACCAAAGAAAGAGATAGACCTGCCTTGTAATTGCTGTCTGCTACCGTGTTTCTGCAAAAATAAGACCTACTCTGAAAATAAGACCTACCATGATTTTACAGGATTTTTGGAGAAATATAAGCCCTAGTCCAAAAATAAATCCTCGTCAGGGCTAGTGTTAGAGGGAGTGAAACTTTGCAATTTTTCAGGGCCCCACTCTCTAAGAGACCCCAGCAGATGTATTCCAAGGTTCAGATTGTTTAAGGACCTCTGATGACTTCACATTTATATGACCAGATTTCTCTTAAAAGGAACTGGTTAGGGTACATGGTGTTATGCAGGATCGGCATTAGGTTGAAGGGAGAGCAAACTGGGCAATTTCACTGGGCCCCCATTCTCCTAGGGGCCCTAGGGTTTATATCCTGATGATAAGACTGTTTAAGGATCATTGTGACATCACATCATGTGACCAAAGGTCATTTCAGAAATCTAAATCTGAAGACGAGATAGGCCGGTATGTATGTGCAGTGTATGTGGATGGATGGATAGATGGATGGATACGAGATAGATGATAAATAGATATTAGAGGGATAAATAGATGACAGAAAGATAGATGGATAGATAGATATATAAATGATAGGTAAGAGATATATAAATATATAGACAGAAGGATATATAGAAAGATCGACAGACAATTAGATAGCTAGAGAGATAGATATAACTAAGAGAAAAACAGTCGCACACTATAATGGCAAATTAATAAAAAACTAATATAAAACATTTAGATGTATTTGGCATATTAGAATGTCCATTGTAATACCTGCCCAGTAGCCACGTCGCGGCAACCTCCGTTGCTGGGTCCTACTCTACACTGTATCTGTCTGGGCTCCTAAAAACCTACATAAGATCAGCGAGCAATCATGGGAGTTAAAAACACATGATGCTTTTGGTTAAGGTAGGGTGCAAGGCCTGTCTAAAGGACATCACTCCTTTCTATATACATACTGTATATATAACAAAAAAGAGAAGACTGGCAGCACTCCCAATGGCGTGAACAGGAGTGTATCTGTTCATTATATATAATATAACTAAGAGAAAAACAGTCACACACTGTAATGGCAAACTAATAAAAAACTAATATAAAAACATTTACAGGTTTTTGGCATATTAGAATGGCCATTGTAATACCTGCCCAGCAGCCATGTCGCGGCAACCTCCCTTGCTAGATGGATAGATAGATAGATAGATACAAATTTCCTGAAAATAAAGTGGGCTTTACACACAGCGACATCGCTAGCGATGTTGCTGGTGAAAGCACCCGCCTCCGTCGGTTGTGCGTCACGAGCAAATCGCTGCCCGTGGAGCACAACATTGCTTACACCCATCACACATACTTACGTGCCTAGCGACGTCGCTGTGGCCGGCAAACCGCCTCCTTTCTAAAGGGGCAGTTCGTTCGGCGTCACTGCGGCGTCA
The DNA here is from genome assembly GCF_048569485.1 of Anomaloglossus baeobatrachus. Taxonomy (NCBI): domain Eukaryota; kingdom Metazoa; phylum Chordata; class Amphibia; order Anura; family Aromobatidae; genus Anomaloglossus; species Anomaloglossus baeobatrachus. The sequence continues at coordinate 482,510,564 of NC_134357.1, read as the reverse complement.
CTAAGCAGCCGCCTAATAGAAGCGGAGGGGCAGAGATGAGCGGGCCGAACATCCCGCCCACCTCCTTCCTTCCTCATTGTGGGCGGCTGCAGGTACGATGTTGTTCCTCGTTCCTGCGATGTCACACACAGTGATGTGTGCTGCCGCAGGAACGACGAACAAACTGCGTCCTGCAACAGCAACGATAATCGGGATAGGAACGACTGGTCTATGATCAACGATTAGGTAAGTAATTTTGATAATTAACGGTCGTTCCTGCAGTTCACACGCAACGACGTCGCTAACGAGGCCGGATGTGCGTCACGAATTCCGTGACCTCAACGACATCTTGTTAGCAATGTTTTTGCGTGTAAAGCCCGCTTAAGTCCTAGTCCATTTTTTGGAACAAGAAATAATATAAGACCCGGTCTTATTTTTGGTAAAACATGGTAGGTAAGGTTCTGAACTGGAGATAACTTTAACTTACAAATCCTTAACAGGTTATTTGTCTGGACCTTCCTATATTAGGAAACCCCTTTAAATATTATCTGGACGGCCTCGAGAACCCTGATAATTAGAAGACTGTAAGCTCGAAGGTTGGAGTTTTTTGTCTGTGGTGCCGGCGTGCCATCATTTCACTTGAGCATGGCAGACTTTTGGAATTTCACTTCCCAGCCAACACCCAGGATCATTACTAATAACCAATGGATGATATGTTCTTAAAATAACAATATTGTACTTGTATGTCACTGTCCATAATGATGGGAATCGTCTATAGGTTCCCGATCTTGAAACACCTGAAACTGTCACAGTTTTTTTTGGCTCCTGCCCAGACTCTAATTATATTTTATGCCGTTCCTCTCTCCTCTTCGCCTTTAATGAAGGTTTTATGAACCTCAAGAATCCAGTGTTTGTTTTAATTAGTGACAATTATTAATTGGTATGCGATATTATGAAGCTGGGATAACAGGTAGCATGGGCCATGTTGCAATAGGACAAGAATCAAAATCAGCAAGATTAAAAAAAAAACAAAAAAAACCCCCAGAATCTTCTGGAATCTCATGGTTTCCACTCTTCTATCCATTTACAATGCAAAATTCATGATATTTAAAAAGGTTTTCCAGTTTGGGCAAACCTCTGTCCTCTTGCTGCAGTTTGCTTTTAAAAAAACAATCTACCTTTCCTCACCCTCCTCAGGTCTAGCGCTGATTTTTCACCGCTACTCCTGTGGTCTGTTATTGCCTCCAATGCTGTCATCACTCTGACATTGCTACAGAAAATCAATGATCGTGTGCAGTTATCTTGGGCAAGGCCACTGAGTTCAGTTATGGCTTGCAGCACTATAAACATACAGTATCATCACTGCTGCAAACAATAATACACACCGAGAGCAGCAACGGAGGCTAGGCACTGGACCTGGGGAGGGTGAGTTAAGCACAGTATGTTTGTTTTTTAAAAAAAAACTGTAGCCAAGGGAAATGGTTTTCTGACATTGGAAAACCCATTTAAAGGGAATCTGTTAGGTGATTTTGTAGTACAACACTATTGTTATCTTTAATAGGGCTTAAAGGGAATCACTAGGTTTTTGCTCTCCCATCTGAAAGCAGTTGTCTGTGTGCTTCCTTCATGTAGTCTGATTTGTTCATCACGACTATGTGTGATGCCCTGGACTAGCCAGGTAGTCACAGGTAGACCCCCTGCACAAACACCAGCCCCAAAAAAAAGGTATCATCAGCCAACCTAAAAACCCTGAGTCACCCCTCTCAGGTCTTGACGTTCACACCCGGGGGCAGAGCCAGGCGGTTGGCCACGCCCTCCGAGAAGTTTGGATAGCCTGAGGCGGGAAAAACAGAGAGACCCATTAGGGAAGTGAAAAGGAGAGGAGGTAAAGTGGAGTAGAGAGGAGTAACGTCTGTCAGGAATCTGGGTAGGAGCAAGGATACCCTGTGGCCAGGAGGCCGAAGGTGGTGGCTGCCTGCAGGAGCCGGGAAGACAGTCACTGGAACCATCAGGGACCGGGACAGGGTAGTGGCGCGCCGGTACTGAACGGAAACCGGAGCACCAGGAGGGGTACTCAGACCCAGTACGAGGCCCAGAAGCCACTAGACCGAGTCGATTTCACTGATTGGGGTCTGGACCTTAGGTATTTTTCCTACCCAAATGCCGACTGAAGGACATCCACTAGCCGGGGAGTGGACTCCCCAGGCTGCACAACACCGTCCCCGGGAGCCTAGTTAACGGCAGTGGTAGTGTCCACATTCACCACAACCCGTGGGTGGCGTCACGAACTTAACCCCCTAACAACCGCGTCCCCGGCCGTGAACCTCCCCACCAAACACCACCCCTCACGTAGCGCCAGCATCCCTTCAGAGCGACGTGACCCCCGGATACGGGAGGAGCTCAAGCCACCCACCGATGAGCACGGATCCAAGGGGCTCGGCAGCCGGCCGAGCCCCGGGGCGGTACAATTGCACCCCCTTGTCTGCATGTTTAATGATAATCAAAGGGGGGGGCAATAGTCGTGATGAACAAATCAGACTAAATGAAGGAAGCACACACACAACTGATGGACACACACTACTATAAAAAATTGGAGACTGACCCTACACAGGACTATTACAAGGAACTTAACAAGTTGGTCTCTTGTCTGCCTGACATATCCTTAAGAGCCGATGAACTGATACCGGTAAGTCCAATAATAGGCACATTCTACATGCTTCCCAAAATTCACAAATTCACAAATCTGGAAATCCAGGAAGACCCATCATTTCCTGTGTGGGCACCCTCACTGAACAAGTCTCTGGATGGGTAGAGTGTATCCTTAAACCCTTGGCAAGGGATACAACCAGCTACATCCAGGACTTTACTGACCTATTGAAAAAACTATCAGCAATAGGTCCTCTTCCAGAGGGAACCATCCTTGCCACCATGGATGTGGAATTTCTGTACTCAAATATTCCACACTAGGATGGATTAAATGCCTGCAAAGTCTTACTGGAAAATACAGGAATTGATGCCGATTCTGTGATGAAGCTGACAAAATTCATCCTCACCCATAATTACTTTGCATTTGACAATAACATATATCTACAGTAGACTGGGACTGCAATGGGAAGCAAAATGGCACCACAATATGCAAATCTTTTCATGGCCAAGCTTGAGAGTGACTTTTTATCCTCTTGTCCTATCAGGGCTCTGGCCTATTACCGTTATATTGATGATATTTTAATCATCTGGACAGAGTCTGAGGTGCAGCTGAAGACCTTCCATGAACACTTTAATCAGTTTCATCCCACCATCAACCTAACACTCAACTACTCCTGCAATGAAATCAACTTTTTGGACACCATCATTAAACTATGGAACAATGAAATAGAGACATCCCTGTACAAGAAGCCAATTGACCGTCCAACATACCTGAACGTGTCATCCAAAACACATAAAAAACTCTATTGTATACAGCCAGGCTATCAGGTACAACCAGATATGTTCCAACAGTACAGATAGAGACAATCACCTTGAGGGCCCCAGAAAGACCTTTCTGAATCAAGGCTACCACCCAAGAACAATTGAAAACCAGATTGCATGAGCCACCAGAATACCAAGAAACCATCTCCTACATTATAAAACTAAAGAAGAAAACAACCGGGTACTTCTTGTAATCACCTACAATCCAAATCTGGAGGTGTCAAGAGGAGCTGCACGGAAACTACAACCATTACTGCAAAAAGATGCCCGATTAAAATCTATTTTTCCAGACCCCCCACTTCTGTGTTTTAGACAGCCCCCGAATCTAAGAAGCATCATTGTCAAAAGCTCTCTATCCTCTCTAACAACAACAGGAAGATTTCCCTGCAACCAGAAAAAATGCAAGACCTGTCCATTTATATTGACAACGGACAAGATAAAGATTCCCAGATCACATCAGGACTACAAGATCCCAGGTACCTTCAGCTGCACCACAACCAATGTGGTGTACTTAATTATATGTACCAAATGTCCAACTGGGGGTCTGTATGTAGGGAGACAGGACAACAGCTCAGGACAAGGATGAATTCTCACCGCCACACAATTAGAGAAAAAAGGATGGATCTACCTGTGGCCAAACATTTTTGTAACCCAGGCCACAACATCATGGACATGAAATTGCTGGTATTGAAAGGAAATTTCAAGTCCCAGAGAGACAGAAGAGTCTGGCAGTACAAACGTATGATGACCTTTGACACATTCAGAGCAGGAATGAATGTGTCTCATGGATTCATGTCTTTTTACATCAATTAAGAAATGTTCTCCTCAGACCATCTGGGGTCATCCTAGCTCTGGACCAGACACCCCGATCAGAGGACAATAAAACTTTCACACTGCTTATCTATGAACTGCAGCAATATTTATGGCCACAACAGTTTGTCCTCTTGCCATAGTGATAGTTCAGCTTCACATAATTTGCTTATTTACTGCTCCATTCTAAGTCCTGTTGTGTATAAATATGTGACTCTTCAGATTTTGTGTTATACTGAGCCTGAAGAAGAGACCTGTGTAGTCTCAAAAGCTTGCTATTATTACCATCTTTTCAGTTAGCCATTAAAAGGTATCAACCACTGAGGACTTTCAGTTATTTTAAACAATTTCTTTATCTCTACTGGCTAACACAGTACAAATATATATTTTACCTTTAGCAAACAAGAAATTATGGGTCTCAATTTTGAGCTTCATGGTCTCAATGAAAAAGCAGGGCACTGAGTACCAAGTGTCATTTGTAAGACTAGAGATGACACAATGGCTAATTTGAAGTTGTAACCCCTTGGAATGGAAATATCTTGGACTAAACTGAGGGTATGATAAAGGAGGGGCCATGACAAGTGTATCTGCTTTGCGGGAGTGAGGCCTTTGACGCCACTCGAACAACAGGACTCATTTCTACCTCAGGCCGCATGAGTATTTGGTGATTTTCTTTTACCTCAGTATTTGTAAGCCAATACCAGGAGTGCAAGAATCAGAGGAAAAGTATAATAGAAACACATCACCACTTCTGTATTTCTTACCCATTCCTGGTTTTGGCTACAAATACTGAGGTAAAAAAAACCTCACCAAATACTCAACGTGTGAATGTGGGCTTACAGTTAAACTCCTGCCCTCATTAACAAAATACAAAAATGTGGCATGCAAAAGACCTGTTCCCATAACTCCTGCCCCTAGCACTGCCCCAAACCAGATAGGTAATGCCCACCTTTGGGTGGGGGTTATGTAATTCCAGCCCTTGAGAAATCGAGATATGTTCAGTTTGCAGGGGATTGTTTCATTTTTCTGAAATCTATAGAAGTTGTTAGCATTTTCATTATTGTTCTACAATTATAATCGGTGTTTATTCCATATACCTTACTGCTATTTTAATATGCTGTCTTTATTTAACCTTAAAATTGGAAGGAAAAATCCCCAGCTTTAACCAGTCCATGTAATAAAGACCTCAGACTTGCTTTAAATAAGAAAAGAATAATGGTCACTATCGCCAATCCACCGTAAGTCCCGTTCTAATAATTGCCCTGTCCTCACTGGTCTATGCTTCCTACTCCTGATTAGACACACCAGACATTTTTGTACATGACCACACTGTAAAGATGAGCAAAATGATTAACAGAAATCTGGTCTTCCATCAATGTCGGCACGCAAGACAGTGTGAACTTCCTCGGCCGGCACCAAAATGCCTCTTGTAATTAACAGACCCTTGTGACATCATGACAATGTGGTGTTTTGATGGATCTTGAAACAACAAGTAATTACAAAACAAGAAGTATCTAGGGTCCTGACCAAGGTAATTCTCATTGCTTTAATCTGGTTTCTACGGAGAACCGCCTGGGATGTTGGACCAAGGTCCTACCAATTTGTTTGCTCAGCTCTACCACTCAGCCAGTCATTAGCGGTAATGGTTACCCAGAGGATTTCTGGCCGGTTCAGACATGTGAAAAGTGGACTAGAAAACACAACAAGCAAAATGCGTTGGGTCAAAAGTGATTTTTAGATCTTGAAAAAAAAAAAATCTGCTTGATGACCCCTTTTATCTTTGATCACTACTATATACTTTAGGAAAACAGTAGAGGAACCGAAGGGGATTTTTTAGAATTACTTTTTTATTATTGTGAAGAGAAGTAACAATAATAACTTAGATCAGTGACAAAACAGATGCTTTGTGAGGCGTATGAGTTGGAGGGCCCAGTGGTAAGTGGCCACCTCATGCCTGTTGTCTTGAATTTCAACATTATCTGCATCCTCAGGGCACAGAGGATGATGTTGAACACACTGGTTGAGCAGGGAACCGATAGCTCCCTGCTTCACTATTTAGCCTGAGCAGTTGAAATTTGGTGCTGCTGGCATGATTGGGTGAAGCCACATGCAGGATGGGCAAAAGCTACTCATCATGGGAACAGGGTGCTGAGTAGCTTCTTTAGTATTTAGCTAGTGCATTGTTCTGAGCAGTGAAGAGGGCAGAATACTTCAGGAGCACTGTGGTGGCATCCTGTGAAGAAGGCATTGTGGGGCTATCATACCTTGGGAGAGAATGCACTGAGGGGGACATCATGCCATGTGATGGACATCATACTGTGTTGGAGGGCATGTTGTAATGTAGAGGGCACTACACGGGCATTATAATATGTTGGGGGAGGTACTGTTAGGGTATCATACTGTGTTAGAATCACTGTGGTTGAAAGTCAAATTTGTGGGAGTACTGTAGAAGCATTTTAATGTGTTGAGGAGTATCATGAGGCATATGTAAGGGGTATTGTGGTGCCCCTGAGGCTTCCGTCGCCACAGAGACATTGCACCTCAGCCAGAGGTGTGATGTCCCATCCTAGGTAAGGACAAGGGTACATATCGGTTCACAGCAAATCTGCACAAACACTCATTGCTAGGCACATACAGGGACCAGAGATAGTGGCAGCTACCCCCGTGCTGTAGTCAGGGGGGCCGTAAGACCCATTTCTCCTCCCATGGGGTAGACGCCTAGCAACAAGGAAAGTGGGAGGAGCCAACTAGAAAGTAAGAGTAGAAACAGAAAGTTCAAAGTCAGTTAGTGAAGAGTGTAGTCTGCGTGAGGCAGAGGAGGAGGGTGGTAGTCGGAAGGGAGAGTGAGCTGAGACAGTAAAGAGAGAGAAGGTTCCTGGTGGAGATACTGGGGGCCGGCTAGGCCCAGGTGACACCACAGACAGAGAAGAGAGGATCCCAGGGCCACGGAAGGGCATATTTGCTCGTGGCCTGCTCCACAGGAAGATCGGGTGGAGGGATCTGGCTGCATACGGGGACGGTCCCCAGACAGAGGGAAGAAAGACATTTCCTCATAAAGTGACACCGAAGGCCCAGGGTGGTTGCAAGCGCCCAGGGCCACAACCTGCCGTAGATCCCCTGGGAAGAGGGCAAGATTCCAGTCAGGCAAGCCCCCTTGACCAGATTCTATGGTAGAGGCCAAGACAAGTTCATCTACCAAAGTCAAGGCTGTGAAGCCAGCCAAGGAAAGAGACCTAAAAGTGGTGCACCGGTATTAACCCTAAGAATTACCTGGGATCGGCGGAGGCACCGGATGGCGGATTCCAGCACTCCAACGGCAACCAGTCTGCTGCAGCCCTGACAACAGTGAGTAAAAGACCTTGAACTGCAACCTCTGGTGTCACTTCCTTTATTCCGCACTGCACCGCATGATTCCCAAAACACCATAGACTCTTACTAGCACCAACGGTTGCCCCGGGGTCCCGCTCCACCTGTGGGGAGCAGAACCATCCCAGCTGCCATTACATCAGCCCCGGAGGCCCTATCCAGCAGCGGCGGCTGCATAGCCGCAATCCACAGGTGGCGTCACGAATATATTTCCACAAACTTTATTATTGATCATCACCCCCACAGCCGCCATATTAATTGACTCCACCAGGGTCACAGAGTCGGGCCTCGCCACCGCTGACTACCCTGGACTAGTCCGGCCCGACACCGAGTCACCTAAGGCCCTGGGGTGGGCGAGTCGGTATCATGCCAGAACAGCTGGTAAGTGTGCAATGCTGTGACTTTGGGCCTTCACAACATCTTACCCTACTGAATAATTGTTTGGTTATTTTTATGTATGTATTTATTCTATTTTGGGGTGCAGTTCTGACTTTTGCTATGCCATCCTATGATTTATATTGTACACTTTTTACTCAGATTTACCAGAATGAACCTGTGCATCTTGGATACATCTCTGGGCATCTGGATTGACCTTAAAAGGTCTGTTCTTCTTATCGAAGGATGAAGTTGGACCCTATGGCTAATGTTGTCCATGAATGAAAACAATTGTATGTGGCAGTTCAGGAAATCCGGTAAAGTGATCTGCTGGAAGCTTAATAATCAAATTACAAAAAGTGTTCATATTCGCAATTATCAGCTTAGAGACCTCCCAGATCCGACCTCTCTCACAAGCCGTGCCAAGAAGTTACTGATATACAGGAAGCTGAGCCTACTGTAATCTGCACACAGTATCACAGGAACGACAAAACCATCCGTACTCATCGCATTGAGGTATAATGTAAATGTTCATGTCCAGCTTTAGGAGAATGCAATTGTAATGGGGTTGTCTACGACATGTGAACGGCTCTTAATAATGCAACCTGGAAGATATCATGTAGTAAAGTTTATAGCCTTTAAAATTTTGGACAAATCAACATTTTATCGAATGTGCCAAGGTTGATGATTGCATTTGCCAAGTTTAAAATTCCCCAAATTGTGAACATTTTACAGGGAAATTCGATTGGTAGCAAAGTTACCGTAATCTCTGGTAATCAAATGTTCCTTATTATGCTTTGGAGTCTCTCCTGATCGCAGATCATAATAAAAGTAGAATGTAAAAAAAAAAAAAAAAACTAATAGTCACAACCTCACCTCACTGCTCACCAGAACATCCGCCGATCGGTAGCCACTATCCACTCCGTCAATTCTCTTCTGTCCTCATTCATTCGTTGCACATATTCTGTTTACTACAGATTTTAGCTTCCAGCTCGACTAGGCCTTGAATGTTATTGTGCATAGTAACATCGTGACATCACAACATGTGTTGAGAAGGCACAGTGCACAGTGACTTCCAAGGCCTAGTCAAACTAGAAGTCATAGCCTAGAGTGAAGAAGCTGGAGGAATAGCATAAGATGGGGGAAGGAGAAAAGACGAAAGGGTGCAGAGGAACAGACAGCAGGTGAGTGGTGAGATAAGTAATATGTTTTTTAACCTTTTGCCTGGCCTCTTCTCAGGTAAAATGGTGGTCGCACCCGCAGCTGACCTAGAGAATACTAATTTTTGTAAAATTAGGGAATTCAATTCCACTTGCTCATGACTAATCATTAGCCATACTTGCCTACACTTCTTGGAGTGACTCTTAGAAAAACGATCTCCATTAGTGATGAGTGAGCGGGGTCAGTACTACTTGATTGAGCATCAGGGTGCCCAAGACGCTCAGTACTCAACAAATGTCTTGCAGGTGCTCGACATGCTCGACTCTAGTGTGCCGCTCCCACACCAGCAGTCGGGCTGCTCGGATCCAGATCCGCGGTGTGGCACGAGGGATCACCAGACCCGGGGGTCTCGCGGACACCTCAAATAAAAAGGGGAATTGGTTGTGTGTGGGATTTTCTATATAGTCCGTGACGCCACCCACGGCGTGTGGTAAGATGGAGTACCACCACTGCTATAAGGGAGCACCTGGGGGCGTTGGGATGGCAGCTAGTTGTTTTTAGCCCTCCGTGGGTAAGGGTGGATGCCCCGAAGCCCAGTGTCACTGTGCTGAGGATGGTGGCTACAGGGGCTGGTGCGCCCGGTCAGACCGGGTGATGATAGTGTACTCACAGTCAAAGAAATCACACAAGTCCAGCAGTAAACCAAGGTGCCAGTGGCTGGCCGCCGTGGCCGGGTGTATTCTGGTCCCTCACCCGGGGTGATGGTCTGTGTCACTTTCCTCTGCACGGTTTAGTTCTCTTTGGACTTCCCGGTGTGGAACACGAGAGTCCGCTCCCAGAACTACGGGTGGGAGCCTTGAACACAGATGCTGACCCGTGGAATCTAAAGGGGCCCTGGCAGATGCCCTATCCCCCCCCAGTGGTCTGCTTGTCTGCTCTTTTGGGACTTTGGGTGGGACAGGACCTATAATCCTGTCCTCAACTGGTGAATTAACAAAGCTGGTGGTTCCGGTCCTTGCTTCAGGGTCCAGGTACCCCCTCTGTGAACAGATTCTGGGTCGGTTCTCCGGTGTCGGTACTGGCGGGCTCCTACCCTGTCCCGGTCCACCTCGGATCTCCGGCAGCCGTCTTCCCGTCTCCTGACAGACATGGACCACCGTCTGCCACCTAGCCAGCACACCGGGGCTCCAACCCCGACGCCTTTCCTCTCTGGCTTCCACTTCAACTTCACTTTACTTTCTTCTCTCCTCTCTCACTCCTACTCCGAACTCAGAACTCTCAACTCTGTAATCAGAACTCTGAACTTTCAACTCCCTCTTTTTCCTGCCCCGGATTCTCTAGACTCCTAGGTGGGCATTTTCCTTCCGCCTGGTCCCGCCCACTGGTGTGCCTTTCCTACCCTTGGGGGGGTGACTAGGGTTTTGTCGGCTCGGTGTAACCCTGTGAGGGAAGGTGTTGTGTGGGGGTCTATTTTTTGTGTGACCACCTGGCGGCACCAGGGTGTCACATTAGTTTCACAGGAACCAGACCAAGGCATAGAAAAAGGGAAAACAAGTGGGTGGGAAGATGCACCAAACTGCTCAGTCATTCCAAAAGTGCACCAAGCACCTGCGCTTGTTTTTAACAGTCATATTTTGCTGACAGACTACCAATGAAGGAAGTGGGGGCATGGAAAGAACACAAAAAGTCTAAAATGGGAGTGTTTATTAATATAAAAGTTAGTAGCACACCTTGTATAATACACTTTGTCTATAATTTAGTATGGTACCGTACACCAGTAGTTTATCCATATTAGAGCATCTGCTACCAAATGTCATTTATACATTGAGCCAATATCTTGTATTGATTTGTTTTGTTCTCTTTTCTACGTGTCAGTCTATGACACCATTGAATCTGCAGAGATTTTGTAGTTGGGAGAGGTCACATACAGCGTACAAATCAGAGACAATGCAGATCCGAATACGATAAACTAGTCCTTTAATTCTCAGAAAACCATGGCTTTCCAATATGATCAAGGGATTGATAGCAGTTCAAGACGTTCTTAGCAATGTCTTTGGTGCCATTATCTACAACTGATTGGCAGAATTGTACAACATGGTCATAACTGCCAATCCATAAGAACTGAGGCCATGGCCACTTGATGCCTTTTGACCTCACAAAAACAGCTTTCTTAATAATTTCTAATTGATCACCTACATGCCTTCAAGCACAACTTCCTCTACGATACTTTGCTAATATATACAGAAGCCCCTCTCTTTTGCTGGCAGTGTATGACTTATGGCTTCCTAAAGGTCTAGTAGTGAAAATAGCCTGTGATGTCCTCCATCATCACAACTATCCCGAGTTTTAAAAGGGACACCTCCATCCCCTTTTGCTCTTGGCCTGAGCCATAATATGCTCTGCTGTGAAAAGGTGTTCATCTGTTCAGGATTTTCTGGTGTTGACCTGGCTTATTTCTGACTCCATCTACCTGTCTGTTGCCCCAGGTTTCCTTCTGCTTGATATCTTTGTAAAAGTATTCTGACTGTTCTATCATTTGTCTGCCATTCTATAATTATGATCTACTGCATTGTGAATGGAAAATTGGAGTTAATCTTCCAACAATATGTCAGGTACCAATTCTGGGGCTACCAACCTGAGGACTTAATTCAAGTCCTAACTATCTACAGAGGTGAAAGGTGATGTCATGCCCAGAGGCGTGAAGATGTTTCTGTGGACTCACTGAACCACCGGGTGAATGGTCGCAGCAGATTACCCGATACAGTATGAGACTGGAGAGAACTTAGAGGAAAACAGAAGAAGGCTTATTTACAAGGATGGTGAACAAAGAACAAAGCTTACGATGAGAGGGCCCAAATGGTTATGATGATGAGCACCGCCAGAGGAGCAACTGGAAGGAAACCCTTATACAGGGATTATCCCGACACAGCCCCAGAAGGTCAGGAAGCCGCTTGCCAATGGGACGACTCAATAGTCCATAATAGTTTGTATTGGACTATGGAATGTCGGCTCAGTCAGAGGAGTTAATCCGGAATGCTTTGCACTATCCTGGAGAAACGGCTCTGGCTGTAGAGGGAATCCGTGATGCTCTGCATAATTCTGGCGAAGCGGATTCAGCCGTTGTAGGAATCTGGAATGTTCCAAGATGATTTCAAGGGTTAAGACGGCAGCATTGGGATTTGGTGCATAAAGTGAAGCCAGGAATGATGGACCGGCTGCTGGAGATTCTGTGGAGACAAAGAAGTAAGTATCTTGCACAGCAGAACAGAGCACAGTCAGTGAGCACAGAGCACTGTAGTAAAGGGCCTGGACCCTAGCACTGTTCTAAAGGAATGAGCACGTTGCCCAGGCATCACCCATAGGGATAAGCAGGAAGTGTCACGGGCGGAGGGGACGCGCTCGCCATGCTCGGGTCCGGGGCTTCTGCTGCTGCTCGGTGGCTCGAGCGGTGGGCTGGACCCGGGGACTCGAGCAGCGCTCCTCATCCACTAGTGAAAAGGGTGTGGTTTGTTTAGGGAGATAGTTGATAGTGATAGAGATAGTTGGTGATAAAGGGCACCACCGCTGCTGGTGACGGGGATCCCGGGAGCGATGGTAGGGAGCAGCCGGCTGCAGTGTTTGTGCTGTCTCCCCGGACAGTGTGATGGTGGCTGTCTTTCCCTGCACCTGGTTAGAATGTTCTGACTCCTGTGGTTGCCCACCGGTAGTCCGCTCCCCGGCCTATAGGTACCGAAGGAGCCCGTTTTGCCCGCAGGCGCTGGCCCTTGGATCTCTAGCCTATGGTGGTGGCTGTATATCCTCACGGTGTGGACTGTTGCCTTCTGTCGGGTCTTTGTTGTTAGGGAACCCCTGGGGTTCCGGTCACACTCACATTTGACCATTGTCGGCGGCTCCAAGCCTAGTCGGGGTCCGATGGCCCTGCCTGTGTGCTTAGCTTCACTCCACTCCCCGGTTCGGTACCGGCGGGCCACCGCCCAACCCTGGTCCTACGGTTCTGCTAAGGTCCACTAACTCCTGCAGACGGCCACCACCGTCTGCCAACCTTGCTGTCAGTGCCTGGACTCCGACCCAGACACTTGCAGTTTCTGACCTTTCACCTCCAAACGAATCTGACACTTTTCTCGCCTCCAGGCCTGTGAACTCCTCGGTGGGTGGGGCCAACCGCCTGGCTCCGCCCCACCTGGTGTGGACATCAGACCCTGGAGGGAGGCAACAAGGGTTTTTTTCTGACTGGTGTTACTGTCCAGGGGAAGGGGTGTGTAAGGTGTAATGTCTGTGACTACCTGGCTAGTCCAGGGCGTCACAGAAGCAATCCTGCAATCAGAATCAACAGATCAAGGAACAGGTGTATAGTTCCTTTAAATCATAGCAGAGTGCGGTGCGCACCATCTAAGCGCACTCCCAGAGCACCTGCTCAGAGAACGCAGGTTCTGGGAGGAGAAGGAGGCGCAGGCATGCTCAGTACAGCGGACAGGGTGAGTGACATGCCGCACAGCAGCGACAGAGCCAGCAGGAGAAGCCGGCCTATAGGCAGGAATGGGGGTGCAGTGAGAATGTCAATGTCCCTGCCCAGGGGAGACCGACCTCTCAACCGAGGGCATGACAGGTGACATATGTATAATACCTTAGACTCCACTCCCTGGTTTATACCTACACTGAATCCAGCATCGGACTGGCTACCGGAGGAATCTTCAGTAATGCCAGGCCTGGATTCAGTTACCTGCAGTGCACTCCGGAGCTCTTACCTGAGTGCAGCCTAGACTGAACTGTGAGCACCGAGTGATTAATTCCCCAGCGATAGCTGTTCAGTTCATGACAGCTGCAGACAGGCCGGACTGATCCCTGGAGCTCAGGTGAAAGCTCCGGAGTGCAATGCAGGTACCTGAATCCAGGCCTGGCATTACTGGAGATTCCTCCGGTAGCCAGTCCGATGCTGACTGAATCCATTGCGGACCCATTGAGTCCAGCCTACGTGTAAGCCTTATGTCAGTAATAATGTGTTCTTCACTATTACATCTGTGCTTCTCGTCATTGAAAACTATTTACTACAGTAGTAGCTGACCAAGCACTTTTGGGCTACTAGAAACAGACCTTTGGCCACTGCCTTAATGTCCCAATAGACAGAAGATCTCCAGCTTAGACATAATGGCTCTATACCAAACTTTCTAACTTCACTGGAACATCCTGGGGGCTCCTGGATAAATGTGAGACCTAGTGCACTTCCGAAAGAGTTGGCTAATCTCCCGAGAGGAGATAAATTCTCCCAAACTTTCCAGAAATAATCACTTCTGAATGGTTTCCTCAGGGAGGAGACTAGTATATATCAGTCACAAAAATGAATTCTTTGGTGCCATCCATATTTTCATTCAATTCAGTTATGTCAAAACTCATTATAAGGCAAGCAAGAACATTAGCGTGCTAACCACCAGGAATGTTGGTGCAACTTCACTCATAAACTGGTGCCCTCCAGATAGGATGATTCCCTGTAAACTATTAGTAATGTGCTATATGTGGAAACAGACAAACTAGTTCCTCTGTCAACAATTCATCTTGGCAAACAGAAAATTTCCATCTTTCATCCAGCTTTGCCATTGCTCTCAAATGGGCCAAGAACCACCTGCCAAGCTACAATGCCAGGGGCATAGTGTTTTGTATGACTCTTGCTGCCTTGGCAAACGCTCCTATGTGACATTGCCTCATTCTATAGCTCTGGGTCGTTCTGCCTGCATTCCCAGAAGATGACGGTCATTGGGAATCTGCCTGCTCAATGAGTGTTCTCGCTCTGCAATTAAAAAATAGTTTGTGATCTTCCCATGGGAAATGAAGGCTGTGAAACCCGGCAGCATGGAGTGAAATTCCGCAAGAGTACTTCTTCCATTACTAAAGACAATCAGAATTTCCCCCTTTTTTTGTTGTTTTCTGGGTTACTACAACATTGCGCGGTAGGTAACACACCCCAGGCTTAATATCTACCTATGGGTGGCATGTGTAATATATACACTGCACATTAACCCATTGTCATGCGCTCACGATTGGAAAAATTGCTTCACTACACACATTTTACAGCCCTATACTTTGGGAAAGTATGAAGCTATGAATAATGCAGTTATACAGTAAAAACACGGCGAAAGACTATACCTATTGATGTGTATGAATCTTAGAATGTTACATTTGAGCACAGTATGAATGTTTCGATGCAGCATTGTAAATCTAATCTGCTACGATGACCTACTGAGATGGTCCTCAGACCATTACTCAATTTTCCTGGTTGACGCTTCCCTACTAAACTACTGTCCCGAATATCTGGACCCTCTACTGTCATCATCCTTTTCTGGTCTTCACTTTTTACCATCAATACCAACCACCGATAAAGGATTTGTCCCATCTGGGACATTTATGTTATAACTGCAGGTTCCACCAGTAGACCTCTTACGGAGGTCGAGCATGAGCAGCTCTTTCTATCCAGGTGGTTCATGTCAAGGTCCCTCTTGAGATAGATTAGGGCCATGTGGTATGAATATCTTGAAGAGTTATGCCAGGTGGGAGTACTCTTTTAAAGAAGACCTATCCTAGCCTTTGCTGTAAGTTTATAATTTATTTTTACCTGTTATAAATTAATTTGGTGCTGTTTTTCTTTTGTTCCTATGCCTCTCCATTCCCTGTGTATAAATCTAGTCTTTTTATCTAAGTGGATCAATCTTTGATTGTCTTGTTCTGATCACACCCACTTAATAATCAAGACTAGATTTATATACAGTGTAGAGGAGGCCATAAATCAGGAATGGAGAGGCACAAGAATTAAAAAAACAAGGAATTAAATGGCATTTATACTAGGTAAAAAATAAACATATGTCACGCTAGGTACAGGGAAGTACTAAGTGTGTCGCCCTGGGCAAGCCAGGGGACACAGATAACAACACCACTACACCCCACACTCCAGGTAGGCACACCTGCTAACCAGAAATCCTTGTTGCCTTCCTCCAAGAGTCTGTGATGCACACCAGGGGGTGGGCCAGGCGGTTGGCTCCGCCCACCAAGGAGCTCACAACTCTGGAGGCAGGAAGTAAACCAGGCAGATAGCTCAGGGGAGAGCTGGAGAGAGGAGTTCTGTCAGGGAGGAGGAAGTGGAAGGAGTGAGGAGTAGCCCAGGCAGGGGCTAGAGTAAACAGAGAAGTGAAAGTGGTGAAAGTAAAGAAGCAAGCAAAGTGACAGAAGGACAGAAAGCCTGAGAGCCCAGCTGTGTGTAGGGCTAGAACAGCAAGGTCAGCGACGGCGGTGACTGTCCGGAGTGGGACAGTTCGGAAGTTCCTGGAAGGACCCCGTTGGCTGTGTGCCCGGTGGTCTGGAGCAGTGTTCCGAAGGACAGTCAGCACCAGGGCAGGGGCCTCTCGGACCCCGGCAAGGCTAGGAGTCGCCCAATTTGCCGAATCCGTCAGTGACGGGGACGCAGATCCCCCAACAACAAAGTCCCGATTGACGGCAACAGCCCGACCATTAACGGGGAGACACCGCCACCGCCAAGGCACCAGTTTCCCCAGGGCCAGCGCCTGCGGGCAAAGTGTAGAGCTCCTCCGGCCCAGATTGCAGTCGGGGAGCGGGTAACCGGAGGGAATCCACCGATACCACCAGACCACACAGGTGCAAGGAAGAGAGAAGTCACCGCCACCTACCGGGAGTGCGGGTGCAGCCGTCTGTGGGACCGTCCTACCAGCCGTTGGTTTACCGTACAAACTGTGTCCGTGTCAGGCTGAGTGAGTACCATAGTGCCGCAAGGCACAGCGCTGCCCCCGCGTCCCTGCGCCCTCCAGGCCCTACACTTTACATCTCTTCACCGGGCCCCGGGATCACCAACCCCTACCCACGGAGGGGCAACACAACACCTGGCTGCTCCCATCACCATCCCCGGGACCCTCACACTGAGCAGCGGTGGTGCCATCACCACAACCGTGGGTGGCGTCACGAACTATAATCCCAACAAACAACCCCCCTTTTCACTCACGGGCGAGGAGTGCCGCTCGAGACACCCCGGGATCCGGCCCGCAGCTCGAGCCACCAGGAGCAACTGCCGGACCCGAGCAGAAGGGGTGAGCGCGGTGTGCTGACACCCTCCTCCCCGCCCGCGACAACTTGGCGTCACGAACAGGATCTTACCGCTCTGCCGTCAGGTAGAGGTGCGCCTTGTTACCGCCGGAGGCATCCGGCGGAAAAATTTGAGAAGCCGCCATCTTTGGCGCAAAAAGTTCCCGCTCGAGCGTCTTCTCGAGCAGTAGAAGCGCGGAGGCCAAAACCCCGCCCCGAGAGAGGAGGGGCCGGAAAGAGCTAAGGGGGACGCGATGGCGGCTGGCGGCATGTAGTCGCCGCTATAAAAGCAGGGACGCCAGGACCTTGCCAGAATACCGTTCCTGGAAGCAAACAGTGGAGATACCATGTGGATGCCGTCCCGAAACACCGTGGCCCCCGCACCGGGAACCGCAGCGCGGGTGGAAATCCGGACCGCGCAGCTCCACCTAAGGCTGCAGGTCAAGATGCAGCTCCTCATGGAGGAGTGGGAGACCGACATGGCGGACGTTGTGGCAGCCGTGCGGAGACGCGAGGAGGAAGCGGAGGAAGGGAGGGTGAGTGACCCACGCCCCTATGTCCCGGAGGGACCAGTCGCTGCGGCTGAGGGACCCGGTCCAAGCCCTCTCCCCCCGTTGCCTCCTTCGCCACCCGTCCCGGAGGCCGTGACCCCGCCACTAGGCCCGCTACCACCGCAACCGGTAGCGATACCCAGCCCGTCCGCCCCAGCGGACCGACCTGCAGCCGGAGCCCGAAGCCAGCCGGAGGCATTGCCATGGAAGGCCCCGAAGAGTGTGCCAGAGACAGTCCCCGAGCAGTTCCCCGAGCCGGAGCCGATGACCCGCTCCGAGCCGAAGGCCCAACTGCGGAAAGCCCCTGTGCCCATCCCCCACACCTCGGCTGAGGTGGCGCCGGGTTGTTGCTGCGAGGCAGCGCCCAAGGCCATGACACCGCGGGATACGCCGCCCACCTTTCTGACAGTGGGTAACGTACTGGATGTCCCGCGGGGCTCAACCCGTGCGCCGGAGCCATACTGGGACAGGGAGCCGACCAAGCTGGGCCTGGAAATCGCGGAGAGGGAGCGAAGAAAAGCCGAGCTGGTAGCCCGAGCCATCCGGGAAAAGGAGAACCTGCGGCAAGCGACCTTCCGTGTCCGGGGCCCGTTCTACGAGGGGCAGGTGCGGCGCTTCGATATCCGCCGGGGCTACGGGTTCATATACGAACCGGGCCTGGAGGCCGAGGTGTTTGTGGCCCGGCGGGATGTGCATGCCCATCTGCCCGAGGAGCATCCTGGCCGCAACCTAATACCAGGGGACATGGTGCGTTACACTCGGCACTGCGGAGAGAGGGGGTGGTTTGCCCTGGACGTAAAGCTGAAGGGCAGCCCGGAGAGCAAGGTGAGCTCTGCACCCCCTCCCTCGGAGGAAGCAGCAGCAGGACCGGAGTAGGGCAGCGGATGCCCGTCGCACCGTCCCCCGTTGGGACCACCACTGAGTTGTGTGTGTGTTTGAAAAAGTTGAAAGTTTTGAAAAATGAAAAATGATTTACCGAAGTTTACCTGATTGTCTGCAGTGATTAGCAACCGGCAGGAGCCGGCACCGTTGTCCCCGTGGGGACCGTTTAAAGTTTAAAATGCATGGGAACTAGCTATGGACAAGCCCGTGAACTCTGCAGGGCAACCACAAACGTTAGTGGCTTGTAAATATGTTGGGTACCGTTACCGTTTCCGCAATGCCGCCTCCGGAGAGGCAGGTTGGAGGGAGGGCCCTGAGCAGAGCAGGCTAGGGCCCAGCCACCAAAGGGACCGGTGGCTACCCTCTGGAGGGAAGGACAGATCCCGCTCGGGTGACTTGTGCTGGACTGTGGGTCAAGGGGTGCTGCCTGGGTTTTAGGGGCAGCATCAGGGCCAGGTTGCTTGGGTGGGAGAGAGCGGAAACCGTGACCGTACACCGTTGAAACGTTAAAAGTAAAATGTGCCTCCCGTCTTGGGAAGAGTTGATTTAAAATGTTATGCTTATGTTATGTTTAACCCTGTTATCCCCTTTTTACAGAAAAATAAAACCGGTGTAGGACCGCAGCCCGCGGACGGTCTGCATTTTGCTAAGGGGGAATGTGTCGCCCTGGGCAAGCCAGGGGACACAGATAACAACACCACTACACCCCACACTCCAGGTAGGCACACCTGCTAACCAGAAATCCTTGTTGCCTTCCTCCAAGAGTCTGTGATGCACACCAGGGGGTGGGCCAGGCGGTTGGCTCCGCCCACCAAGGAGCTCACAACTCTGGAGGCAGGAAGTAAACCAGGCAGATAGCTCAGGGGAGAGCTGGAGAGAGGAGTTCTGTCAGGGAGGAGGAAGTGGAAGGAGTGAGGAGTAGCCCAGGCAGGGGCTAGAGTAAACAGAGAAGTGAAAGTGGTGAAAGTAAAGAAGCAAGCAAAGTGACAGAAGGACAGAAAGCCTGAGAGCCCAGCTGTGTGTAGGGCTAGAACAGCAAGGTCAGCGACGGCGGTGACTGTCCGGAGTGGGACAGTTCGGAAGTTCCTGGAAGGACCCCGTTGGCTGTGTGCCCGGTGGTCTGGAGCAGTGTTCCGAAGGACAGTCAGCACCAGGGCAGGGGCCTCTCGGACCCCGGCAAGGCTAGGAGTCGCCCAATTTGCCGAATCCGTCAGTGACGGGGACGCAGATCCCCCAACAACAAAGTCCCGATTGACGGCAACAGCCCGACCATTAACGGGGAGACACCGCCACCGCCAAGGCACCAGTTTCCCCAGGGCCAGCGCCTGCGGGCAAAGTGTAGAGCTCCTCCGGCCCAGATTGCAGTCGGGGAGCGGGTAACCGGAGGGAATCCACCGATACCACCAGACCACACAGGTGCAAGGAAGAGAGAAGTCACC
Source organism: Anomaloglossus baeobatrachus (assembly GCF_048569485.1). Classification (NCBI taxonomy): domain Eukaryota; kingdom Metazoa; phylum Chordata; class Amphibia; order Anura; family Aromobatidae; genus Anomaloglossus; species Anomaloglossus baeobatrachus. The sequence goes on along the minus strand of NC_134357.1, from coordinate 482,490,454 downwards.
GCCACCTACCGGGAGTGCGGGTGCAGCCGTCTGTGGGACCGTCCTACCAGCCGTTGGTTTACCGTACAAACTGTGTCCGTGTCAGGCTGAGTGAGTACCATAGTGCCGCAAGGCACAGCGCTGCCCCCGCGTCCCTGCGCCCTCCAGGCCCTACACTTTACATCTCTTCACCGGGCCCCGGGATCACCAACCCCTACCCACGGAGGGGCAACACAACACCTGGCTGCTCCCATCACCATCCCCGGGACCCTCACACTGAGCAGCGGTGGTGCCATCACCACAACCGTGGGTGGCGTCACGAACTATAATCCCAACAAACAACCCCCCTTTTCACTCACGGGCGAGGAGTGCCGCTCGAGACACCCCGGGATCCGGCCCGCAGCTCGAGCCACCAGGAGCAACTGCCGGACCCGAGCAGAAGGGGTGAGCGCGGTGTGCTGACACCCTCCTCCCCGCCCGCGACACTAAGCACATGGCGAAAGAGAAGGGAAAGGAATATGGTGACCCCTAACAAAACTTACTGCTTGTCCCTTGGGTCCCTTACCACCATAGATAGGTTCCACACCTAAGCGCCGAGCTGGATATCTGACCCTAGGTATCCCTAGTGCTGAGCCCTAAATAGGGAATGGATGGGATTAGCTCTTTGTCAACCCCACTAAAGAACTATAGAAGACACAAGGGGGGCACACAGGGGGGAAACGTGAACTACTTATCATTAGATGACTCTGGTAGAAGTTGAGCAGAATTTTCAGCAGCAATACCACAGAGGAGTACAAGCCATCTGCTTGCAACCATGGTTTGATAGAACTGAAAATATCACTAGCACCAGTCCAAGGAAGGAAGGGGTATTTAAGCGCCAAGAGAATACTGATGATCAGCAGCTGGGTGGAAGGCGAGCTCCTGCTTGGTCCAAAAGGGGGAGAGATGAACCCATCAGGAAAGCTATCTATACCAATGAATACTGACAGCAGGAGCAATGGAAAGTCAGGGAGCATTCTGCACAGCCATACGCTGTGACCTTCTATGGCCACAAACCACATGACTGTTTGGCACCTGTGACAACATTTTATGACAAGTAACATAAGCTCCTTCTTAGAAAAGTTGGTGCTTGTAAATATAGAACATGTCTGTCTGTGGAGGTCCTGAGCTGTCCTGATTACACCCATTTATCAAAATAGGAATTGTCACGATTACTCTGTGCAGAGCATCTTGCACAGTAGGAGATGCTCTGCTGTGTTTTCGTGGTCTACTTGCTGGCAGGTTGATTGACAGTGCTGGTTCTGCGAGGTGCTTATTGCTTAGATGTTTCATCTTCTGGGTAATTGCTCTACTTATTTACTGAGTTTGCTCTCCCAGAACCCTGCCAATTGTACTTTCTGGTTCTGTTGTTGTGCTGTTGGTCTGTGTTCCTGCCTGTGCTCTGATGTTTGTTTCCTGACCCCAGATTGTTGCTTGACTCCTCTCTGCCCGCTCCCTGTTCCTGTTGTGACCTCGTGGCTTTTGACCTCAGACCATTACCTGACCACATCTCAGTTTTCTCCGTGAAAGCACTACGTGCCTTCCCGGAATTCTAACCCTTGGATCGTGACCTGACTACACCTTTGTGTCCTCCTGTTACCAGACCCCGGCTTTACTGACTACTCTACCGTTTGTACTACCCGTAAGTATTGACAAGCATCACAGGAATTGTGTAATTCTCATTTTTTCCTCTGGAGGAAACTGAACACTTACCACAAAGATCACACCTCATCACTGGTCATCCTAGCTGGGGGAACCTTTTGCAATCAGCTTATTATCAAGAGAACCTCCTGAAAAGTAAAAATTGTTAAAAGGGGAGAACATCTTTAGCTTGGATTAAAATAGTTATCCTTTTTCATTAGAAGATTCCCTATAAGAAGGTGTCCTTCCTTATGCAGGGGGCCAAAGTAATCTATGAAGAAACCTATAAACAATTGTTCAATTCCCTGCAGTGCCCCCAGAGATGTAAATGTGGCACTTTCTCCATTTTTTTGCAGCCATTCTCTACTGTGGTTGATTAGTGTCCTTAATGGGGTATATTCCTTTTTTAATCACTATTAACATTGTAATTTAAAATATATATATATATATATATATATATATATATGTGTTGTCTTTTTGGCAATTTTTTAAGACCAGTAGAAATGCCGACGAGCAGTGCCACACCATTGCTGGCCATACACCATCCTGTCTCAGCAGGCGGCTGACGCTCCTTGAGTGGCATCTTGACCCTTTTACTGATTGATAACAGATTACTGGTTTTAATCACGTTCCACCGGCCGCGGATTATACCCAGCTTAGCACTCACGAGTTCTGCTGCCCTTTATGTTACCAGTCTTGCTTCATTCTTAGCAGGTTTCTTTTCACTTCTTTTTATGCCATCACTTAGCACCCGGCAATTACAGCACTACAATAACAAAAAATGGAACCACCACTAAAATATTCAGCCTTCTCCAGGCTTTTCAGCTCTTTTGCTGAGTGGTGTGGATAGATTTGGACTATGTCCATGTTATGGTCTGCTGGTTATTGTGGGTGGGTGGGGGGTGAGCTGGAGGATTTGTACCCATTTTATTTGCAAGCTGATATATCTGCTTCATGAAGACAGACCACAATAATGTAAAACCTATGGCAGCATGCATGACATTTCTTGCTTTTCATACTTTCCGAGTGCTAGCATATTTCACACCCCCTCATATGCTCTTTCCAGGCAGCTGACGTTTGCTGCACTGTGGTGGTTGGTAACACGTGGAGAATATGGATTAAACACAATATTATGGAGACTGGTAAATCCAACTCATAGTTATGTATAGTAATGGCAAATTTTCCCAACTAGTGGCACTTGGGTTCCATTTCTATTGAGCTCCTAACTGTTCGCATTTGCAGATACTCTTGCGTGTTACCAGAACATAAAGAAGTACAAGACTATATTACTGCATGTAATGGTCACTTTACTTTTATATAACTATTAGCTGTAGTACCCGGCGTTGCCCGACATAGTAACGAAGTGTCTCTCTGTCTCTCTCCCACTCTCTCCCTCTCTCCCTTTCTGTCTGTCTCTTTCTATGTCTGTCTGTCTCTGTTTCTCTGTCTCTCTGTCTTTTTCTCTCTCTGTCTTTTTTTCTCTCTGTGTCTGTGGCACCCCTGAGTCTTCAGTTGCCACAGGGTATTGCATCTGCCTTAAGGTGCAGTACTTTTCCCGGGTAAGAAGAGGTTAACCACTGGTGTTCATAGCTTACACAACATCCTGTGCTCATGGCTTACACAACACAGCCAGCCAAGAGTTACACAACACAGGTGGTCACCATAGCAATGGGTTTTTCCCGGGCAGGGTGAGTCATCAGGAAGGTGGGGGCTGACTGGAGAAGTTACAGAACACACAGGAAATTAAATCAGAACAGTCTGAGATGCAGGAGAAGCCATGTCGCTGAGGGGTGTGCTTCACAGCTCGCCTCAGAAACACTGCCTGGGATGAGTGCTTCAGAACTATCCCGGGAAAGAAGAGAAGGAGAGTACCAGGACATCAAGGCCTCATAGGAGGGGCGTGCTTCAGAGCTCCCTCCGTTAGGACTGGGCACACTAGAAAGGATCGGGCAGACTGGGAGAAACAGGAGACGACTGAGTGGAGCTGGTGAGACAGAGGAGCAACACGGTAGCTGAAGGGTGAGCCCCAACAGCCCCTTCGGGACCGGTGCAGTCAGGGTGCAGAGCTGTAGGGTAGAACATACTCCATGTTGGACTACAAGAATCTGCAGGAAAGGGGGACTTCATGTCCCATTGCCCACCACCACAGAGATCCCGGGGCACAGCAGCATATAGAGACAGGAGTCAAGACCACGGTCGGGCCCATAATTGTTTTGCGCTGCCTGCGAACAGGATGGTCACTAAAGCCAAGGAGACGGGAGTGCTCAAGTAGCTTCATGCCACGGGGATCCACACTACAAGGCGCAAGGAGGAAGTTCTCACATGCTCTCCAACACCGGTGGTGACTTCTCATTCATCCGGGATCGGCTGGGGCCCAGCACGGCGGTAACCGGTACCCTGAGGGCAGCATCCTAAGAACTGTAAGTAAAAGACTTGGACCCGCATCTGCTGCCTTAGCCTCTTATTACCAACGCCGGCGCCAACAGCCCTTCCCCCCGTCACTACCGTCCTCCCTGGTTCTCGCTCCACCTGTGGGAGCTGGACTATCTGAGATACGGTAACATCAGCCCTGGAGGAGAGCAACATCTCGCAGTGTCGGTTAATCCCTGGCCGCGCACCATGGGTGGCGCTGCAAAGCAAAACCCCCATCCCCCTTACACCCTCTTTTCATGTAGCCGATGGGGCCACAGAGCCGGGTCAGGCCAGTCACAGCAACCCCAAAATACCACTGGCTCGGTGATGAGTAGCCTGCAGGCCCCGTGGGGCGCTACATCTCTGTCTGTCTCTGTCTCTCTCCACCAAAGCCATATTAACTGACACATAAGCTTCTTATACTAAGAATGTTTTTTGTTGCCTATAGCAACCAATCAGAGCTTCTATTAATGACCTGTAGCAAAATAGAAGCAAAGCTGTGATTGGTTGCTATAGGCCACATGATAAATACCCAGGCTAACAAAATAGACAATATATTGCTTCATAAAACCCCACACAATTAGTATAGAGGTAAGGTCATATGAGTGACATAAGCCTCTACAATAGCGTTGGCTAAGCGTCACCACCAAAATCATAGGACCTGCCGAAGCACAAACGTGCGAAACGGCTTGCCGTCGTCCAACATCTAAAGCCTCCCCCTGCACATGTACCCGTCTCCCCGGTAAAATAAATTACCGCTTTCTAAGCATCAGCGAGTGCTGCCATTCTTTTCTCCTCTGCGGAAGAGTATAGTTTTATTCAACAGACTATATTAAAAAACAGGGATTGCAACATCATGCAAAAATACAAACAATTCTTATAATAATGGAAAGTTTGTGATAATGATGGGCATAAGAAATACAGTATATACACACACACATATACAGATATTAGTTTTAAATCCAATCCTTACCAATACTATACTGAAATCGTGAACAGAAAAAGGGAATAAATATGGGACATTCTCAATACAGAGACACCAAATAATGTGGTTCACGCCTCCCAGATGTCAGGTATTTTATCCTAAAATGACAAAGAAGAGGTCACACCATGAATTGTGACCTAATGTGCAAAAATGTAATTGGTTTGAACATTATATGTAAAGTGAATTCATTTGTAAGGTGCTCCTGAAAAATCGAAAGGCTGGGAATATAAATAATTACTCTCAGGATATAAATATCCAATGCTGCATCGTCACACAGATAGTTTTATATATAAATAAATATACAAGTATAGAAGCTTAGTGTTTGTGTAAGCAGCACAGGTGGGTTAGTAACACAACTATAAGCAAATTGAGATCACATCAGTAAAAGTAATGCATTTAACAGAAGTCCATATTACCAATAGATGAAAGGTCCCCTGACGAGCGTTTCAATTGACTTTATCAGAGAGGGTCATTTAGAGGGATGACCCTCTTTGAGGAAGTCTGATCCGAATCTGCACCCTGAGCTGCCTAACGTCCCTATCCAAGTTTTTCCTCCCCGTCGCTATTACGTGCCTAGTCCCTAGCTGTCCCTCCACTCACCCTGGCTAGTGCAAAGGTCGGTGAGTGCACTAGATATCATCACTACTGTAATAAAATACAAAGGAAGAAAGACAGTGAAAGTTACATAGACAAAAGGTTATGCACCAACTGTTGTAGCCAACCACCAGGGCTGCAGGAGACAAGAGGACAGGAACTTTACTGTTACGGGGGCTGTCGGATAATAAGGGAATGGAAGGCTATCCGACAGTCAGGGTCCACCGTGCAGAGCTCTGCTGCAGAGTATGGCAGAGGATAGGGGAAACCTGTACCACCAAAGCGGTACTGACACTGTTATGTCACAGTGTCACCAAGGCCAATAGCGGCGTATACTGTTTAAGTCACAGTGACTACCTCTTAGCATAAAATAGGAGTGGAAATGCAAAAGAGTGAGGAATACGACATAAAAGTGCAAAGAAGTCTCACAATCTGTGAGCGTGAAAGCACCTGTCTCAGTTAACAGTCACAGAGACTAGGTGTAGTGTGTGCAGTATGGCACCTACCTATGTCCGCTCCACTTGTGGTGCAAGGATACGGACAGCAGCAATGCTGCTAGCTTGAAACTCCTGCCTATGACCGCTCCCCTAGTGAGCGAGGATACGGACTGCTGCAGGAGGCAGCGTAGTGGAGCATTACCCTAGAAGGCAACGACCACCTGACCTACCTATGTCCGCTCCACTAAGGTGCGAGGACACGGACAACAGTACGGTACAGGAGCGCTACTCTACCGATAGAGCTCACCTCAGAGTAGAACCACAAGGCCCAGTCAGACCATGTGCAGCAAGCACCTGCCTATGTCCACTCCACTAAGGTGCGAGGATACGGACAACAGCATAAGCGGCAAGGTACAAGAGCATTACCCTACCGATAACGCTCACCTAGATAGACAATAGGTGCCGCAAGGGACATGCACAGAGCGTCTACTCCTATGCAGGAACCAAGAGGACTGAGCGCCGAGCAGCGTGCGTCAGGGTCTTATATAGACTCTGTGCCTCATCCAAGATGGAGGACACCAGCCAATCCGCTGCGAGAATTGTCAGCAATGACATCACGCTGGCCTATCACAGAGCAAAGCGTCATAAGCACATGACCAGCGGCCAATCGGCTTAGAATGTGTCAGAGACATGTAACCTCGTGTCAGCGATGATGTCACCCGCACATGTGCAGTGGCTCCAAGATAGGACTTAGTCTCCAGCGCTCGCACATGCTCAGTAGCATGGAATTAGAACATAGTCTCCAGCGCCACACAGACCTGGGACCAAGATATAGCATAGCCAGACCACAGCAAAGGATAAGGAGACACGCAGATCCCCAGAAACGGGAACCGTAACACTTTACTGCTGCAGCCCAACTCCAGGGCTGTAAGCAGCATGGCTCCAAGAGCTTCAAAAGACTTACGCCTTTAACGGTGGTCAGTTCAGAATGATTCTCTTTCTATAACCGGCATCAGGTGATTGGACATGTGACTATTTAAAGGGAATGAGAGTGGTCACAAACCAGTTGCACCTGAGATGAACTAACACGTTCCTACCAGCAAGGCAACAGTCCTTAACCTCTGCTACAGTAAAAGAAAGAAATGTGTTTAATATCAAGTGTCTCACAATGCAATGTGAGACTCAGGTCTGAAATCTGTCAAAGGTCTCCCCAGGACAGGAGACCCTCGTAACAATAAGCTTATATTATTTTTCACCTCAATTTAGGTCCTCAATTATGGGCTTTGGAGTCAGAAGAGACCTTATTACATAATGAAGGTCTTTTATTTACACTTTTCATTTGGACCAAATCAAATAACATTTCGATTTTTGAGAAAATCTGCCAGAAACAACTATTGAGAAATTCATTCAATTCTCGTCCAAAGTAGTTCCATTAATCAGCAATCTAGACCAAGTTGATAGTCTAAAAGTTCATGGGTATTTTTGCTTTTAAAATAAGTGACCTATTGTTAAAATCAGGTTTTTGTATTAAAAGTGTTTACAGGTGTTATCTGTCATAGAAATCCTACCTTTGATGATAATGAAACTGTTGAAAACTGTTCCTTAAATGACAGGAAGTATGACAAGGAAAAGGTAAAATCCAACCATGGCCAAAAATTGCACCAAAGTGGATAACATGTTCTCCAGTCATTTCTTTTAACTTGCCCAAAAAAAAGGAAATTACATTTTTATCAATGGAGTGACTATGGCTATCACATCTACTAATATTATATATTATCTATATTATATATACTATATGTTTAAGACATGGTGTAGATCTGAGGCAGAGCTATAGGTGAGAGTTATTATTCAAATGCCGCCATATGGATCTCAGGATGAATTTTTTTCCAAATACCTCACATATTGTACATTTCATTCACTTCTTAAACAAAAACAAGCAAAATGACACTTCAGAAGCATTAGGACATGTTTTGGAAGCAGCAGGGGTCATCACTCAAGACAGCATTAAGGAGAACCTAACAGCAAGACCAAAGTTGCTTGTCAAATGCTTGACTTCCCCGGCCGGCTGTTTCTCTATTGTAGGTGTCCCGGGTATGGAGACCTTGTACACTGCATCATTTTTCATCCTGACAACAACCTTCACTACAACTCCCTCACCGACTGCATGCCAGAGACAGCAGTAAAATATCCCTTTATAGCCGGCCGTTATTGCTGGGAAGTGATCAGATTCGTCACTTAAGACATATTTGCATTGGTGGAGGAAAAATTTAACAAGGTCAGAACTCCCCATGAGCAAACGGTTAATGTCTTCAGTGTGCGAGAGTGCAATCACTGCAAATCTCCGCAATGTTCTCGCTATCGACTGGGGTTCTTCAAAGTTTTTGGGTAACGGCCATTTCCTTTTTATCGTGAGGTCAAATTTTAAGTAAAGAAAAAGAGCACTGTGCGGTGTTCAGAATTGCACTCACTGAGTGTCATATCGGCAGCGGACTGTTCACACTGCAGCCTGGGATTCCTTAGTTGCACAGCCTGTCATAGGCGTTGACTGGGTCTAATTGTGCTGCTCTCCAGTTCAGCAGGAGTTAATTCCTGCTGGGAGGTAAGGCTGTTAATTACCATCCTCAGCTGCATGCACCCTGTATAAGGTTTTGGATTCTGAGGCTGAATGCCAGATATAGCTTCTGCTTTCTCGGTTCCTCTGTTTTATGGTGATCTACAAGCTGCGGTTCTGCGTGGTGTGTGAGTTCTTTAGTTGTGCATTCATTTCCTACCTCTTTTTATGTTACTCCCCAGTTCACATACTGTCCTTTCTTTATGTTTGAATGCAGTGTGCACGTGTTTTTGCTTACCCTGGTTTGTGCCTATTTGTGGGGTTTTTGTTACTGGGTTTCTGGCCACCTCCCAGGGTGGGGGAGAGTAGTATTGTAGGGCCCCTGCGGCTTCAGGTGCCACAGGGTACTGCACCTCACCCAGGGTGCTGTATTCATCTCGGATATGGATAAGGTCATTGCCGGTAAACCACCACAACACATCCAAAACAAAACTCGGGAGCTCTGTCACTGGGACTGGGCCAGGGTAGGTGCCAGGGGTGGCCCTCACGATATATGGGACCTCTTGTCCACTAGTTCAGCAACCTGGGAGGCGGCGCACCTGCAGGGGAAGTGAGGAGCCATCTCATAGAGCATTCAGTTAGCTCCAAGCGCAGCAAGCGCCAGGTCAGACTCAGGGAGAAACGTCGGAAGATACTGTACAGAAAGGGGCCCGTGGTCAGGAGCTGGAGGCTCGACCCAGGTTCTTAGGAATAAGTAGGATCCCAGGCTTCGTGGGGAGTGCAGCAGGCACCCGTGAACCGTTCCACAGCCCAGGAGCTGGGGTGGAGGGAAGATCAATAGAAAGGACACACAGAAGGAAACACCAGCCTTGACCTCTGAACTATCCAGAATCGGCTGGAGCCCATCACAGCGGAACATGGCACTCCAAAGGCGGTGTGACATCAGTGAGTAAAGAACTTGAACTGCACCCTCTGTGTCATCCCATCATCGCGCCCCTGTGCCATAGGCGACTTCTACTCCCAACATCCTTCCTGGGGCCTAGCTCTACCTGTGGAGAGCTGTAACAACCAAGCTGCATCACCATCTGCCCCAGAAGACATATGTCCAGCAACGGCAGCTAATAATTTTCCGCACACCACAGGTGGCGTCACGAACAACTACTCCCATCATCCCTATCCCCATCTTTATTGAGAACGCCGGGGGTCACAGAACCGGGCCAGGCCGCTGTAACATCCCAAACCGACACCAGCCCGGTGATGAGTAACCCTTGAGCTCGTCAGTCTCAGGGTTCTGATAAGAGACAGGGCCACGCAGGGGTCTCGAACCTGGCTACCATCAAGCCTACCTTCGAGATAAGGGACAGCACGGGGGCCCTAGTCTTAGGGTCAGCCTAAGAGCCCCTGTTCCATCTGTCCAAAGCCCATGACATTGACCAGTCATGTACTTACTAGTGATGAGAGGATCGAGTTTGAGTCCAATTTCCCAAAATTTGCGCTTCAAACACTTCAAGATTTGCCAAAAAAACCTCTGGCCATTACTTTGGTGAACCATTTACAATAGGAATATGTTAAAAAAAGGAAACTACTACTCACCTCACCTAACTACCATCCAGTCTTCTTTCCACCATCTCGTGTTGCATCTCCGGCCTAGAAAAAGTGATTGAAAAGGACCGGCACAAAAGTCATCCAAGCAATATTCAAATAAGTCCATTTATTCAGTCTATATAAGCCATGAAAAAAGCACAGTAGGTACAGAGCATGCAGAATAAAAACAAAAGTCAACGCGTTTCGGTCCTTAGTCTAATGCCCAATGGAATTGATTTTTCTTGCCAATTAAAAGTACATTTCAGGTTGAAAACTTAATTATTTAGTTAATTTATGAAGTGCATTAACACCGCCACATTGCCAGACCGTATAAGTAAACAATCATCAACGTATTGGCTGTACCACACCATGTGCTCAAGAAAGGGCTTATTAGTTGAAAAAATAAAATTTTCTTCCCACATTGGGCATTGACTAAGGACTACACTGGTCTGAAACGCATTGAATTTCTTTTTTATTCCTCATGATCTGTACCTACTGTGGTTTTTGAATAAATGGACTAATTTTAATATTGCTTGGGAAAATCTTGTTCCCGTCTTTTTCGACCATTTTTTCTGTTTAACTTGGAGTCACTTGACCAGAGCATCACACAGGTGAGCTGACTACATTTCTCATTCTGCCTCTTCACTATAGACCATGGATTACGGCTCCGATAAGGCCTTGGGGGTCTCTGAACGTTGTTATCTCATGATGCTGTGATGCCAAGATATGCACTGTGACCTTACAATATGCAGTGACCAGGACCAATGTCCTGGTCTTTAGTGAAGAGAATGGTGTGGAGTGCCAGAAAGAAGAAGGCAGAACAGTGAGCAGCAAGGACCCGGGCCACCGGATAGGTGAGTGGTGAGGTATTAGGTTTTTTTTATTTGGATGTCACATTTATTGTGCTCTGGGTTCTGTAGATACCCCAGAGCATAAGGAACATTCAATTTGTAGCTTACAAATTAAACATTTTCTGGATGATTCGGGGTAGACAGATAATTTGAATCCCCAAAAATACAGGCATTACTAGTACTTACCCTTGGAGTCCAACATCGTAGTGGTATTTTGTTGGGCACAATTCAAAATGAGCTCTAAGTCCAGATTGACGTAAAAAAAGCCAAAGATCCGTTTCACACATCCATGTTTTACCATCCTTCTGGGCCAATTGCGAGAATCATGACATGAATCCATTTGCCTTATTTATGCCAATAACTGTTGTGTTTAGGTCAGGAGGTCCAAATTAAGTTTGTCTGAACACCGTGGTACATACACAGACTATAAAACACAAACTCGAGAAACCAGTTTTACCTGAATTTTTCACAATAAACTGAACCTCAAAATTTAGCTGTAGAATTGCTGGGGTGCACCATTGTCATTTAATACCGCAAAATCTCGGCATTTCCATGTGGAATTCGAGAGAGTAAGTGGCATTGTATGTATTTCCACAGCTGATTTTTTACCAAAACTCCACCTGGATTTTTTCAGCAAAATTGGGGTCTAGAAGAATACTTGAATGTATGGTTTCTTGGGTTACAAATTTTGCACTGTTGGGCTTCTAAAGCCTCAGTGTGGCAATTTTTCTGGCTGAATAATAAGGTTACTGAGAATCCATGAGTGAGCTTGTTCTGACAGGGTAATTGCATCAATTTTATGTCTTTTTTTTAAGTATGATTAATAAATTTCTCAATGTTTAACTAAAAAATGAAGGTAACGCCAGCACCTCAGAATGGGAAAAATTGATTGAAACGACATTTATTCAAAATATTTTATGTAGTCAAAAACGTGTTAGTTCTGTGGCCATATGCGGTTTTTAATACATCATTGTTTAAATATTTTTTATAAATGTTATTTTAATTCATTTTCTATTCTTAGTTGTTGGAATTACTTTCTGTCACGGGGTATATAGAATTAGGACTGGCCGTTAGACTTGCAACCCTGCGCTGTCCCTTATCTTGGAGGTAGGCTTGATGGTAGCCAGATCTGAACCCCCAGCATGACCCTAACTACTGTCCAGGCCCTGATCTTACTCTCCCTCTTCCATACCCTTGGGGCGGGCCGGAGAACACAAAGACAAAACCCCACTAAACGACAAGGACAAGTGAGAACGGTATGTTGTGCACACAGCACTCAATACACACAGGAGAGACAATATGTGTACTAGGGAGTAACGAAAAAGGGGAGGAAGTAACACAACAGGGAAATGTTCACACTACTCAGAAGCGCAGCACAGATCACCATGAACAGGAAAAACACAAAGACTGGGATCGAAGAAGCTTACATGGGCACATACAGGAAGGAAGCAGTGCTTACTATATAAGTAGGAGACAGCTGCACTTGGCAGGAACCTGAGAAATCAGTTCCTGCTCACCAGTCTGCAGGGATTAGCTCCTGTAGAGCTGCAGACCAGTGATCCTGAAGCAGCCGACGCCCGGCTCTGGCTGAACAATTCAGAAGCCTCAGGTTGTTTGTCAGACTCTATAGTGTGAACAGAGTTTGACGCCACCGTACCAGCAGGTGTGTGCAGAGCTGAACACCTTCATTTTTTTTCTTCATATCTGCACCAGTGTAGTTGACCTGGTCTTTTCTGTGCACCTGATGGGTTTCATTGAGGCATTGATACAGTAAGCTGACTATTTTTTGCTCTTTTTCTTGTATTTCATCAGAGCTTAGGTAAACTTTGATCAAGACTGACCCCATCACTTCTGCTATGTGCCTGATACAGGAAAGTCTTACTAGCCATTAGGCTAGCATACAATCTGTAAAGACAAGGAATAACAACCCTTGGTCGAGAGGGCCAGAAAGTATTAAGATCCACGTTCGACGGCTACCTCTAAAGCGGGCTTTACACGCTACGATATTTCTAGCAATTGCTAGCGATATCGTACGCAAAAGCACCCGCCGCCCATCGTGCATGCGATTTTGTGTGATCGCTGCCGCAGCGAACATTATCGCTACGGCAGCGTCACACGTACTTACCTAGTCGGCGGCGCCGCTGTGACTGCCGAACAATCCCTCCCTCAAGGGGGAGGGACGTTCGGCATCACAGCAACGTCACCGTGACGTCACTAAGCGGCCAGCCAATCAAAGCAGAGGGGCAGAGATGAGCGGGACGTAACATCTGCGGTGTCACACACAGCGATGTGTGCTGCCGCAGGAGTGACGAACAACATCGAAAATCAACCATTACCAATTTTTGGTTTTGGGACGACCTCTCCATGGTGAACAATTTTCACCATTTTTGAGGTCCCTTAAGGTCGCTGGTAAGTATCACATGCTGCGATATCGTTAATGACGCCGGATGTGCGTCACTAACAACGTGACCCCGACGATAAAACATTAACGATATTGTAGCGTGTAAAGCCCTCAGATATGAATGATTCTCCACTGTGGCGTTCTCATGGACTTGGATGACTACGCTATGTTCCAATGGATCATTTAGAGATTGAATACATTATTAATAATGGAGTTGCAAACAAATGGCCATGATATGCACCACAGATCACCAGGGACAAGGGAAAGCCAATACCACTGTACCACCAGGACAAAATAAATGTCACTTAGTAAAAAAAATTTCCTCAAACCAGTAGAGCTCTATGATTTCACTTGATTTATCCATAGATGTTGGTATTGATACCAAGGAATACTGTATAACATAAAGAATAACATATAGTGTAATGTATCGATCCCAAAGAAATATGAAATGCTATTTTTTTATTTTTGTTTGCTTAGAATGGTCAAAATTTAGAAAAAGCGCTACAATCCCAGCATGCTGTAATGGAAATCTGTCCACACTGGTGCCCTTTATAGCCATTGACTAAGTGGTGTAATAGGAGAAACACTTTAAAACCTCAGTTTGCTTGAATATAAAGTCGTGTAATTACAGACATTTAGCCCAACCTGTACGCCTAATTATCATGCGGCACAATACCGACAATACATGCCAGGAAGTATGCTTTCCATTAACTTTGTCTGCTTCCAGTTGTATTTGTTAATTTAAGGATATTCTCCGCATCTGTGATTACAGTTTTCTTTACCCGCATAATGTCTGCTTCCCAGTTACATGAATTAGAGGGAACGCTAATTACAAAGCGCCGGTCATTTGTTAGTTTGCACTTTCCTTTGAGAGCATTACATTTTCTGTTAGGCTGTGTTCACATTGCGTTTTTGTCGATGACGTCTTGGAGCCCATCTTAAATAGGCTTATAAGGCAAAAAAATAGGTCCAACAAAGCACAAAATGACTCTGCCTGCATCATTACAGTGGATGAACCCGATTTCCAGGGCTTTAGACATAAGCCCCGACAGGGCCACTGACCGTAGGCTAACATGCAATGTGAGCACACACAGCCTTAGGATGGGCTTAACTAAAGAGGTGGTCCACTACTCAGCATTACTAGATGTAAAGCTCATTAAGAAGGCTTTTCTCAAATACCTTGTGTAGTCAATTCTGCTTCTGAGTGGTGCCATTGCAGTTCGCTCATCCCCATCACGTGACACCCAAGCTCCGTGACCTCTGAGCTTCCAGTTGACTCAACATCACCGAGCTGGGCCCCAGTCTCCCTGAGTGACTGGGCTGTGACGAAAGTTTCACCATTCATCACAGCCCAGCATCGTTCCTGCTTGCAGTGCTTTGCAGCGAAGGAGGGAGAGTGCAAGATGCTGGGCTGTGACGAATGGTGAAACTCCACCAACAGCCCAGTCATTCAGGAGGACTGGGGCCGGCCTTGGTGATGTCGGGTCAACTGGGAGTTGACGTGACGTCATCACATCTCAGAGGTCATGGAGCCCAGGGTGGTCACGAGATGAGGATGAGTGGACCGCAATAGCACCACTCAGAGGCAGAATGTGCTACACAAGGTATTTCAGAAAAGCCTTCTCTATGAGCTTTACATCGATGTGGCCACTAATGCTGAGTAGTGGACTACCCCTTTAAGTCACTTCATGGGGCAAGTGAGCAGAATCTCTATTTTTGAGCATTAGTATGGCAGTTATATTTAGTGATGACTAAAATGCTCAAGTGCTCGGTACGCTAATTGAGCAGTTTGGACTTTAGGACGGGCTTGACTTGAGTTCCAATAGAAGTCAATGCAAAATGTCAGCATTTTTCTGGAAGACTCTAACCAGAGGGCTGAGGGAGGGTCAGGAAAATCCCTAAAATGGAATGGGAACAGCATAGTGAAGACGCCTGGACACATCTCTGACTCCCAGATCGTTGCTGGGAACAATACTGTCATTATTATTATTATTACAGTATTAGGGTATGTGAACACATTGAATTTTTGAAAGCAGAAATTTCTGCATCATTTCTGCATTTCTTGGAAGGAAAATGGACCACAAAAAAGCTCAGCAAGCGACGGCAGCTCTGTTGAAGTTGAAATCACTACCCAGATGTCGGAGCTGCATTCGTGGATGGTAAACTACGACGGAACTTCGTGGGAACATTTTTGATAATATATTGGTGAATAAGCGATAGCGTGGGGGAGTCTTTATTCAAATAAACCATTTTTTCTGTGTGTGTGTTTTGTTTTTTAGGATTACTGGATTAGTAATGGGGGTGTCTGATAGACACCTCTTCCTTACTAACCTCTAGGCTTGATGCTGGCTGATGTTACACAGCTGACATCAATTCCAAAAATATTAGCCTAATTGCCACCACACCAGGGCAAAGGGGGAAGATCGCTGGGCAAAGCTTCAGAATTGGCGCATCAAATGTGATGTGCCAATTCTGGGGCAGCTGTAGGGCTGGTATATTAAGGCTGGGAAGGGCCCAATAACCATGGACCTTCCCAGCTTGATAATACCAGCCCCAGATGTCTGCTTTACCTTGTACTTGTTATTAAAAATAGAGGGACCCCTCATCATTTTTCTTAAATTATTTATTCATTAATTAAGTTAAACAAGCTTTAAAAATCCCTTTAGTGCCACATGTAATGCACTCAAGTGTAAAACCCTGCTCTAATCTAAGCTCTCCCTCCTAGAACAAATTTCCCTGATCTGCTTCCAGAGGACAGTGTGCCAAACGTCGCTTCACCAGGTCCTATATAAGACCCGATGATGCGATGCGGCCTGCCAGTCACGGTTATGCCAGTAATGTTCCATGATGCCAGTGATGTTCCATGGCTATGGCAGTACCATGTATTGTAAGCAATCCCTGCATGTTGATTGGCTAACAACTGCAAAACATGCGGGGTGGAGACTTGAGCATGGCACTCGAGCACCCGTGATACTCGACCGAGTGACAAATGTGCCCAAGTACCCCGATGTTCGATCGAGCAGTGCCAACCACGCTCACTCATCACTAGTTATAGTCTTGTACATAGGGGCAGTATTATAGTAGTTATATACTTGTACTGTACATAGGGGGCTGTATTATGGTAGTTATATTCTTGTCCATAGTGGGCAGTATTATAGTAGTTTAATTATTGTACATAGGAGCAGTATTATAGTAGTTATTTACTTGTACTTTACATAAGGGGCAATATTATGGTAGTTATATTCTTGTCCATAGTGGGCACTATAATACGGTAGTAGTTATATTCTTGTACATAGTAGTTATATTCTTATACATAGGGACAGTATTATAGTAGTTATATTATTATACATAGGGGCTGTATTATAGTAGTTATATTCTTGTACATAGGGGGCAGTATTATAGTAGTTATATTCTTATACATAGGGACAGTATTATAGTAGTTATATTATTGTACATAGAGGCAGTATTATAGTAGTTATATTCTTATACATAGGGACAGTATTATAGTAGTTATATTCTTATACATAGGGACAGTATTATAGTAGTTATATTCTTATACATAGGGACAGTATTATAGTAGTTATATTATTGTACATAGGGGCAGTATTATAGTAGTTATTTACTTGTACTTTACATAGGGGACAATATTATGGCAGTTATATTCTTGTCCATCGTGGGCTTTATTATAGTAGTTATATTCTTGCCCATCGTGGGCAGTATTATAGTAGTTATAGTCTTGTACACAGAGGCAGTATTATAGTAGTTATATTGTTGAACATGGGGCAGTATTATATTATTAATATATTCTTGTACATAGTAGTTATATTCTTATATATAGGGACAGTATTATAGTAGTTATATTCTTGTATATAGGGACAGTATTATAGTAGTAATATTCTTGCATATAGGGGCAGTTTTATAGTTGTCATTATTATACATAGGGACAGTATTATAGTAGTTATATTCTTGTACATAGGGGGCAGAATTTTCGTAGTTATATTCTTGTGCATAGGGGGTGCTATTACAGCAGTTATGTTCTCGTACATAGGGAGCAGTATTATAGTAATTATATTCTTGTACATAAGGGAAGTCTTATAGCAGTTATTTTCTTGTACATATGAGGAAGAATTATAGTAGTTATATTCCTGCTTGTAGGAACCATATTATAGTAGTTATATTTTTGTACATAGGAGCAGTATTATACAAGATAGATTCTAGTACATAGGGGGCAGTATTATAGTAGTTATATTCTTGCACATATGGGCAGTATTATAGTAGTTATATTCTTATACATAGGGGTAGTATTATAGTAGTTATATTGTTGTACACAGGGGCAGTATTATATAAGTTATATTCTTGTACATAGGAGCAGTATTATAGTAGTTATATTCTTGCACATAGTGGGCAGTATTATAGTAGTTATATTCTTGTACATAGAAGTAGTATTATAGTAGTTATATTCTTGTACATAGGGGCAGTACTATACTAATTAAATTCTTGTACAAAGGGGCAGTATTATAGTACAATATTTTTTAGTATTTGATGCATCATTACTGTAGTTTTATTCTTTTATTATTGTTATTATATTATTCTTATCATTTTCTGGAGCAGCAGACTTTCTTAAAGTATTGGGGACTCTTTTGGTGTTGCATACACATATCTTTCGCTCTCCATGAGATATGTTCCCAGTGTACACGCCTTTAGGAACAATACATTCAACATTCTTTTCCAGACACTTTAGTTAGGTTGATTGAAACATACCGTCGATAAATTACCTCCCGGTGACTATTTTATGTAGAACCACATTGGGAATTACTTCAGCTCTATCTTATTCATTTCGATGACATTTTTAAATTTGAGGTCTGGAGAAAGAGAAAAAAAAAAGCTTTTTGCCTGCAGAGAAGTTGATTGATGTTCACGTATGTCAAGAGGGTCATACGCTTTATCCTGCTTTTAATGGGAAGGGGAGAAAGAACCAAAGCAAAACGAGAGCGAGGGGGAAAAAGGGAACTGCAGGGGGGCATCAATTTCCTATAAACATTTTCCAGGGTGTTAGGTATGGATTTAATCCCATGTGAGAGTGACTTTCTGCAGCGTTCTACAAAACAGCGGTTCCTAAAGTAAGAACCTGATGGATGCAAAAGCAGGAACAAAAAAACATAATGAAGGTTTAATCTTCAAGGGAATAGCACCCCCAAGATTGTAAATCTGAGGGTATTGACTTAAATACTAATGTCAAAAGCAGGCTTTAAGTGCCAGGCCGCTTTCGGGAGAGCTGCATTTATTTGGGTTCTTTAAGGTTGGAGTCTCGGAAAAGTGAGAAGTTCTTTATTTGAAGTTCTTTTTTAGCTGGTGACAGATTTATCGAGTCGTCTATCAGTCAGATTCGCTGTTCCCTGAGGTCAGACTGACTTTGCCCCCACTGATTCTTAAGTCTAGGAAGGAAAACTTGGATATTTTAGCTTTACTATCCATCTAGGTCAAAATCAATGACATTGGCCTGAATCTCCATTTCTTGCTATAGGGTTACCCAGACACGTAGCTTACGATGGCGTGGTTGAAGGCCATATCACATCACTAGCTGTCCACAACCAACATATAACATTATCCCAGCTTTTAATATACACAACATAACCCTAGGTCATAGCTTTACCATGCCATATCATGGGAGAACCAGTCTACTCAACTGGAACGAAAAATTTTGTACCGCCCTGTACATGATAAGTATCAGCAGTGAGAAAGGGAATAATACATAACTTTTATTAGAATTATTAAAAAAAAAAAAATTGCGTAGTGCTGCAATTTATAAATTAATTTTTTGTGCAAAAAAATGAAACAATACTCATGTCCAAGAGGACCAACAAAGATAGCGTTGGAGCCCCCCCGGTGGTGTCCGTCAATGATAGACCATAATCACCAGATGGACATTGAGGGGCTTCGACGCCAAATCAGTGTCCAAGATTCATAGACACTGTGAATTGATGACTACTATGAGCCGGATAAATGGGGCAACAACCTATAATCCTATTAGTCAGGTTAGGGTCATGGGAGGATATATTCCAGTGGGAACCAAGCCCCCCAATAGGACTCACCAATGTAATATACAGTATGGGGTTACTAAATCCCCCAAAAAACAAGCTTTTCATACATGTAAACACCAATTACCAACCATAACCTAACAGAAATCTAACAAAAATCCATCCAAGATCACAGTGGTGTTTCTTGGATTTAATTCAGAGTATAATCACGGCAGTAAACATATAGGTATAATTATTGCCTCTTGCTTATAATGACCGGCTCATTTATACATCATGCAATTATAAATAGAGAAATGGAATGGTCTCACCCAGTTGTAGGTGCAGGTCAGTAGTTAGAAGGGGGTCATCAGGATAGATGAATCGGGTGGCTGTCCATGGCCGGGCAGGAGCTCTCTCCCTGGCAGGAACTAGCTGAACCCTCAAGCCCCATTAGCTCCAGCCCTTACAAGGACCGTCCCAAACTGACCCTGATTAAATTAGCCCTAAAGATTCATCACCATGGAACCTCCCGACGCGTTTCCTCCGCCAGGATTCATCAGGGGAGATACTGTAGGTGAAGGGCTCAAGATGCAGGTATAGAGACCCCAACATACAAGTGGTCAGACTCTAGGGTCTGACCACTTGTAAGGGCTGGAGCTAATGGGGCTTGAGGGTTCAGCTAGTTCCTGCCAGGGAGAGAGCTCCTGCCCGGCCATGGACAGCCACCCGATTCATCTATCCTGATGACCCCCTTCTAACTACTGACCTGCACCTACAACTGGGTGAGACCATTCCATTTCTCTATTTATAATTGCATGATGTATAAATGAGCCGGTCATTATAAGCAAGAGGCAATAATTATACCTATATGTTTACTGCCGTGATTATACTCTGAATTAAATCCAAGAAACACCACTGTGATCTTGGATGGATTTTTGTTAGATTTCTGTTAGGTTATGGTTGGTAATTGGTGTTTACATGTATGAAAAGCTTGTTTTTTGGGGGATTTAGTAACCCCATACTGTATATTACATTGGTGAGTCCTATTGGGGGGCTTGGTTCCCACTGGAATATATCCTCCCATGACCCTAACCTGACTAATAGGATTATAGGTTGTTGCCCCATTTATCCGGCTCATAGTAGTCATCAATTCACAGTGTCTATGAATCTTGGACACTGATTTGGCGTCGAAGCCCCTCAATGTCCATCTGGTGATTATGGTCTATCATTGACGGACACCACCGGGGGGGCTCCAACGCTATCTTTGTTGGTCCTCTTGGACATGAGTATTGTTTCATTTTTTTGCACAAAAAATTAATTTATAAATTGCAGCACTACGCAATTTTTTTTTTTTTTTAATAATTCTAATAAAAGTTATGTATTATTCCCTTTCTCACTGCTGATACTTATCTTCATTTTGAGAGGTAATTTGGGAACGGCTTCTCATCACCTGTTTCTATACTGCTGGTATTTGTTCGCCCTGTACATGCTAAACATAGGAGGAAGTTAATCTAAATATCAATATAGAGTAAAAAAAAAAATAATAATGTCATTCAGTGAAAACATATATCCGTCATGTAGGGTATTTATTATACTGCTATATCAGAGCACCTAAACCTGACCTGTCTCTTTCCATAAACATGTCATGGTTTATACCTGGTACAAATGCGGCTATTCTGATGTATTTCTTTCCATTCCGGAGATATGGCCACCACCTATTCCTTGCATATAATTCTAATCCATTCTTCCAACTGGGTGTGGCTCTAAAAAAGCCCACTAGGTTGAAAAAAGTTATATTGATATATAGGGAAATGATGGTCATATCCCAGGAACAGAAAGGGTTTCAAACTTCCAGGTTTGACGAGACCATCTCTTTACAGAAGACGTTTCTGGGAGATGTTTATTCCATGTAAGTAAATAAAGCCAACTGAAATCCCGGCGTTGTCTCAAGATCAAACTTCAGGTACAAATTGCTCCCCTGCCTCCCAGTTCTTTGAGTTCTTTGCTGCTAGGTGTCACGCTAGGTATGGACAGTGAAACCCTCTGTTTAGGGAAAGGGCAGATGGTAACCCCTGACCAAACCTACTGCTGGTCGCTGGGGTCCCGCACCACCCTTAAACGGTTCCGCACCTATGCGCCGAGCTGGATAACTGGCCCTAGGTATCTCTAGTGCTGGGCCCTGAGTACGGAACGGATGGGATGAGCTCTTTGTCAACCTCACTAAACACTATAGACGATACAAGGAGGACACACAGGGGGGAAAAGCATTAACTACTTATCCACAGATGACACAGGTAGACGTTCTGCAGAGTTTTAAGCAACGATACCACAGAGGAGTACAAGCCACCTGCCTGCAACCAACCAAGGCTTCAATTAACTGAATAATATCACCAGCACCAGTCCAAGGAGGGAAGGGGCATTTAAGCACCAAGAGAATGCTGATGATCAGCTGCTGGCTAGAAGGTGAGCTCCTGCTGGGTTCAAAAGAGGGAGAGATGAAAATCCATCAGGAAAGCTACCTATACCAAAGAATACTGACAGCAGGAACAGTGGAAGGTCAGAGAGCATTCTGTGCAGCCAAACGCTATGACCTTCTATGGCCAGAATCCACATGACCCAAGACACACCAGTGACAATATTTGTTGATATCCTTAATACTGAGAAACACAGGCAGATACTTATGCATTAGGTTGTTCAGGGAGGTGTCTGATTGGCTCCAAATTTATTCTGCAACAGAAAACAATCCCAAGCATAAATCGGATGTAATGAAGAAAAATGTTCAGCGTAAAGAAGAACAAGAAATTATTTCATTCTCCCTTGTCCGTGTCCTTACTGTGGGGTTTTGTTACTGGGTTTCCAGTCTGTTCCAAAGATGGAGGGAGTAAGATCAGGGCTTGGACAGTAGTCAGGGTCACGCTGGGGGCTCAGACCTGGCTACCATCGAGCCTACCTCTGAGATAAGGGACAGCGCAGGGTCTCGAGTCTGAGGGCCAGCCTAGGTGCCCCTGTTCTGTCATTACATACACCGTGACAGCACTGATTTGACCCCCACAGAGCCAGTTTGGCTGTGATTACATGAGAAAGACAAGAGGATTAGCACAAGCCTTATACACAGAAGATCTGTGGTCAGTTCTCTAAGATGTTTGGAACAATCTCCCTGCCAAGTTCCTTCAAAAACTGTGCTCAAGTGTATCTAGAAGAAGTGATACTGTTTTGAAGGTAACGACTGATCCTACCAATTATTGATTTGATTTAGATTTCTTTTACGTTTACTAATTTTTCGCTAACTGATAAAAATATACTATTAACACTTCTATTTTTTTTAAAACATTCTTATTTTTTTGCATTATTTTCACTCTTGCCTAACACTTTTGCACAGTAATGTACTGTATATATAAAGTGCAACAGGTACAGTTCCTGTACAAAATTAATTTCACAGTTTCAGTCTTCAATCCTCTATTTAAAAGCTGTGCCACCCAAGGTGACCTCCCCATCCAAGGCTGGTCCATATATAAGTCAGATTATAAAAAAGTCATACTACAGAACCTTCTCCCATTTCAGGGGTCAGAGGGAAAAATCTACAAATATCAGGTTGCCCACATACAGCGTCTCCATTAGTTGCTTGGTGACAGCTAATGGAATAGGTTTCCTCTCGCTGCCAACATGATATCTTGTTACCGGTGTGCTAAGAAAATCCATATTTAATTGTGAAATGTGGATATGTGTTATACTTTTGAGCCGAGTGGAGATATTTTCCATACAAAACTGACATCTTGTGAGATTTCTGAAGCTTAGTGTAGTCCACCCTGAAGATATCTGAGGTTATGGAGAATTGCTAGAAGAAGGTGATGACCAGTCTCAATGATTTCTGACGAGACCCAATGCAGGTGATCTACGATCTTAGATTAGTTGCTTGGGTTATATTACACCAATATATTACATTTCAGAATATACAGATTGATTGGGACTTGCTACGTGCATCTCTACATATAACACTGATGGTAAATAGTGTACAAATGAGCTATCCTCCAAGATGTAGAAAGCCGGTACACTAGTGCAATCTACTGGAGGTAACTAACCCATAAATCAATGTCCAATGTTCCTTACCACAAGATTTTGGACATAAACCAAACCTGGGCCGTCTCTAAAAGAAAGAGACTATCTGGAGACAGCTGTTTCGGGGTTTTGCTCAATGTGGACACACTATTTGATGGCTGTGTGAGAGGTACAATTGTGCAAATCTTTTGATAGTTGATTAGGGCAAGGTGGCTTAATTCATGGGGGAAAATTATTCTGTATCCAATCTGTTGGGAAGGAGTTAATAAAAACAATAAACTCTTATTCTCACCTGTCTTCGACCCTTATATCTGTTTCACCACCCACCAATTACCATCCGTTTCTCTGATCATCTCATTGTATTTTTCTTCTTCGGACCCTAAACAGTCACATATAGTACCACAAAGTCAGGAAGGATGTGGTGCACGTCATCAACGAGTGTGGAGCTCCCTGTTGTCACATCTCCACCAGAGTCCACTCCTGCAACTTCTGCTTCAGTCACCAGGCTCTGCCGTATTCCCGCCGTGGGCAGCGCTGGTGATAGGGGAGGAGTCAGTACCAGTAGCTCTGGTGGGCGCAGGTTCCACGCATCCACTTAGCTGGGTTTTACTAGGACCTGCAGTACCACTGGCTGACTTTCTTATTCTTCCTCTAGTCTGCTGGTCACCACTAGATATAGTCTTGTGTACTTGTACTGCTGCAACTCTGGTTCCACCCTTCTAGTTTTAAGCTATAATTCCCAGTGTTTGTTCACCTCTGCCTGTTTTTTGATGTTTCTTCTGCCTGCTGATTTTGTACCCTGTCTGACATCTTGGATTTGACCTCAGCCTGTCTTCTCGATATTCCTCTTGCCTTCCTATTTTGACCCTTTTTTGTACCTCCTGGTTTGACCATGCCTGATGACTACTCTTCTCAGGATTGCAGCCTTCCATAGGCAGCAACCTCCTGGGCCCTATAGTAATTCCAGATCCCTGTACAGGGGTTAATGGGTTTTGGGGTTCTCAAGATCCTGCTGAGTGGGTGGCTAGCCTCTAGTATTTCTGTGACAGCCATCCTGAGTCTGTGATCCCGAGAAGATGTTACACCTGTGTGGCAACATGGGGCCAAGTCAGCTGCCGGCCTTAATGTAGATTACAGAGAGAGCAAGAAGCCAATCAGAATTAGGAAGAGAAGCATGGGGGGGGGCAAATTTTGGAGGGGTGGTAGAGAGTTGAGTATAAGAGTTTGTATGAATTTTTTAGCTCCTTCTTCACCTTCAGAATCCAGTAAAATCAGACATGATTTTTCTAGACTTTTGCAAGTTTCATACCCCAAGATTTGGTATAGTTAGAGTGCAAATTCTTTAAAGGAATTTCATGGGACTTCAAATTGTTTAGAATTGTTTCTAGTGAAATTACTTTCATGCAT
This sequence comes from Anomaloglossus baeobatrachus, assembly GCF_048569485.1. Taxonomy (NCBI): domain Eukaryota; kingdom Metazoa; phylum Chordata; class Amphibia; order Anura; family Aromobatidae; genus Anomaloglossus; species Anomaloglossus baeobatrachus. Next base: position 482,465,500 of record NC_134357.1, on the reverse strand, counting down.
GTATATGTATGGGGGGTAATGTCTATCTTTGTTGAGACTTCAAACTGGCCTAAGGAGATGTGGGGCCTCCATACACATTAGACTAATGCCCGCTGAATCGGCGATAACTATGAGTTTGGCTGCTGGTCTAATATGTATGGGGTGCCGGCCAACTGATGGTCCGGAGAGATGTCGATTGCACATGTTTAATTTTGGACTTCTGATAGCATTGTTCTCCCTGAGATAAGCAGCTGGCTGATGTGTCACTTGGTGACTTTCTCACAGAGATGCACAAATGCTCGGTGTACGGAAGTGTTGGCTGAGATGGCTGAAAAGAATCGTTTAGCAGATAACCATCTAATTACATATGGCCAGCGTTTCAGATAGGCAATGCTGTCTGGGAAAAATGTATGGAAATTCTCTCTCCCAAAAAAAAAGAAATCTAGCTCTCCAGCTATCCGATAAATCAGTGTCTGATCCTTTTCACAACCCTTACCACATTATGATCCAGGTGGAGTTTGCAGTATTACACTTGTTTAAACTGTATGGTCAAGCAGCAGGGCACTAGTAGACTTCCAAATATCTGAATGCATCCTCTCTTTATCCATTGTGTCTAGTGGTATGTGTCATGCCGAGAGCAAGGGACTCCCGACAAGTGACGCAACACAAAAGGGAAAACCATGGAAGAAATAAAACACAAAGTCCTAGTGCTAGGGAGAGGGGTCACCACCTAACACTCACCTAACGCTGATCCCTGCACTCCCTAATGTCCCTAGACAAGTCCTTCCCCCTGTACGCCATCATGTGTCTAGGCCCTCGCTGACCCTGAACTCATCTTGTCTAGTGAAGGCCAAAGAGACACTAGTCTCGCAACTACAATAAAACAAGGAAGACATGAGGAAGGAAAGACATACAGGTGGGAAACACACAACAAATAACACTCTATGGCTTCTCTAGCAGTAACTTCTCAGCTGCAACAGAAGTGACACCTCAGCTTCTCCAGAGATGGGCTCCTTAAAAGTAGACAGCATAGATTAAACTATAACTAGCATAGGGAGGAATAAGGAGTGGATACTTATAGCAGAAGGGAGTCACTGCAGGCGAGATGACAATTACTTGTTAGATTGCAGCAGGATAGAAAGTAATCGTAACCCCTTCAGCATCAGATGGAATTAAATAAACTACCACTCAAGATGAACAAGGAAAGGGCACTAAAGAGGATCTGCAATCAATTATATGCAGTGACCTTCTGATCCCACCGAGATCACGTCAGGCTGTGACGTACTCATTACGTCATGATCCTACTAGAAGCTGTAATAATAATAATAATATTTATTCATTTATATAGCACTATTGATTCCACAGCGCTTTACATACATTGGCAACACTGTCCCCATTGGCGCTTACAATCTAAATTCCCTGTAATACTCAAACAATCATTGTGCTAACATTAAAGTGGTATTCTGGCTTGAATAGTACCATGTTTAAGAACAAAACCCCTAATAAATTAGTGCAAGCCTCAGCTTATAGGGTAGTTTGTTCTTGGTGCTATAGTCTCCATTCAGGAACCTCAATTGTTGGCTATAGAGCGTCTTGGGGTATTCTCTTTTGCAGAACACAGATTACCATATGAACTAGTGTGGCACCCCTGAGAGGGTTCTGCACCTCAGTTAAGGTGTGGTATCCATTTCAGGTAAGGGGGGCGTTAACCATCCGTGTCACCACATTTCATCTCACATACAGGTCATTTGCTTCCCACTGGGGAGCTGTCTTGGGGCAGACGGGGGGTGGCCATATAGAGTCATGGGACTTTCCAGTCGCTAGGACAACCGCCAGGGGGCAGGCACCATTACGGGTAGAGGTAGGAGCAACACACTCATACAGACAGACAAGTCAGGACCATAGTTCTGACAAGACACTTTTGGAACTCTTTGATCTTAACTAGGCCTGGGGCTTGGAGCGGGAGCTCAGCCCAGGTTCCTAACTGCTGAGGGGGACATCCTAGGAAAAGGACACTCTCTGTCTCTCTCTTCCAACACTGGTGGTCGCCCCTTACTTGCTTGGGATTGACTGGAGCCCATCACGGCGGTGACCGGTACTACTGTGCTGGCAACTGAAGTTGGGAGTAAAAGGCACCTTGAACGCGCAGAAACTGTGTCGGCTTGTCCTTACCGGTGTCGCCACCCAGCACTTTGGCACTGACTGCCACAACCTCCCCCTCTGTCATTCACCCAGGGCCCGCTCCGCCTGTGGGGAGCGACACCATCCCGGTTGCTATAACACCTGCTCCGGCGAGGAATTCTGCAGCGGCGGCTACTCCCTGGACACATACTACAGGTGGCGTCACTACAAATTCTCCCAATCACCCTGCTTTCCTTCCTTTTACCGTACGCCTCGGGGCAACGGAACCAAGCAAGGTCACCCATGACATCGCCTGACCCGACCCTCAATGGCCCGGCAACTAGTAGGTTTACCACCTGCCTCGTGGGGCGCTACATTAGCATAGTATAATACTTAATTTTTCCTGTGGTGGCGCTGCAGCTGATCACTAGGAATCACTAGGGATCTCAGCAAAAGAGCGGTCTGTGATCAGCTTCTTGAGAGAAGAGGGGTCTGTCTTTTCTATTTAGATATGCAGTCAACCAACCCCCTTCACACACATCTATCATGCTCACAAAGAAAACGCTGTCCTGGACCAGAAGCCAAGCTGCCAGGACTAAGGGTTAAATGGCTATTAGATAATTATGGTGCTTGGACTAATATAGTATAGTATTTGACCTATTTGAAGTTATTATGTTTTGTTTTCGGTCCTGGAAAACCCCTTTAAATATTTCATCAAGTAAAACTTCCCCATGAATAATGATCCTTCAAGGAAAGAAGTGATGATCGTCATTCTATAGATAGTTAAGTCTCTGGAAGAAGATGCACTTTTCACAAGTTTTAATTGCTTTGAACTCTTCCCTTTGGGTAGAGCCAGACAAGAATCCAGCCTGTGTGTAAAATGGGTGTATTATTCCTTCGGGGAGCTTTTGGTTCACACATGATACTCAGCACCTCCCTGTCTAGTCCCTCCTACCTGCTGTCACATCCAAAACATCCACCGCCAAGTAATCTCACCTCTACTAGTCCAGGACCTAAAATTAACACCTGAACTTTTCCATGTTTTTTTTTTTTTTTACATGCTTAGACACATTCGTCCTTACAACTGTAGCTAACGTTAATTATCACCATGTGGATGAAATGCACTCAAAACTGAAAAATACACATGTATTGACATAAGAAGAACCCACTGATCACTTAGACTGATCAGTCAAAACTTTAAAGCCATCAGCCTAATATCATGTAGGTCTTCTTTGTGCTTTCACCCATTGAGGTATAAGTCCTCAAGACTTCTGAAGGTGTCCCGTCCTGTGGTATTTGGCACCAAAACTTCATAGAAGCAAAGCCATGGATCTTATCAGACTTGTTTATTTAGCACATACCACAGATAACCATTCGGATTGAGATCTGGGGATTTTGGAGACAAGTCATCAACTTGACGTACCTCTATGTCATGTTCCTCACACCATTTCTGTTCTATCAATGTTCTACTGAAAGATGAGAGAGGCACTTGGCCTATACATTGTTTAAGTATATGGTACATGTCACACTAAAAGTTTGCCAGAATCCATGGTTTTCAGCAGAACATTGCCCATCACACTACCACTGATGACTTGTCTTCTTCTCATAGTCCATCCTGTTGCCATCTCATACGTACCTGGTCATCCAGACGATGTAAAGAAATGTTATTGATCAGACCAATATTGATGCTTATAAATCCAATCCATTGTAGACTCTTTTGGTGGTGGACAGGGGTCAGTGTGCAAACCGTGACTGGTCTGCATCTATGCACCATACTCTTTGCGTTGACACTAAAGATATGCAAAAAGATTTGAACCACTGTGGTCCGGCATCCAGTGGCAACCAAAGTAGTGCAGTGCTAATTTTTCTAACGGTAATCCTCTGCCCGGCATCTTTGGTGTTTCTGCTATGATGTCATAATGTCATGTGACTCCTAGTGACTAGTCCTCACATTATATCTTGAAGACCTAGTAAGCAGCAGAGGTGCCCAGGAACATGGGCAGAGGAATGCCAGTGCAGAAGGGAACATTGCTTTGGGCCAGCTGCCAAAGAGCATCAAACTGAATCCTGGAGCAGAGAAGTTGAATCTTTTTGCTCATCTCTGTCTGACAGCTCTCTTTGTGCATGCTGTAAAACCTTTTTACTATAGCCAGCGATAGCTTTTTCTAACAGTATTTTTTAATAAAATAGCTCTTATGTGGGATTACAATGAATCACTCCCCAAAGACAATAAAACGCATTAGTTATCAATTACCCTGACACCAGTTCACAGATTGTGTTTCCTTCAATCACTATTGAAGATCTGCCTTATACTGAGAACCCCACAAGACCTGCCATATACTAGGCCACCACCCAAAATGAGCCATCTACCGGAAACACCTTACAATACCTGCCATATATCGGGAACACTGGACAAGACCTGCCACAACTTCATGACATGAGGCCACTCCAAGCAAACTAGATGTGTTACATAGCCATCATCTGCCTTTTACAGCAGCAATAGAGGCTCTCTCAGATCATTGCTTTAAACCCCTTAAATGATGGCGCCATTTTATTCAGATGATCCTGCCTGGCTGTCCATTCAGGGTGGCCATCGATCCACAGTGATGCAATCGCAGTGAGCCACTGATTTACCAATGTACCTTGGGGCATACTGAAGCCCCCATTGCTGCTATGTTGACCCTCCTGTGTCTGGGTTTCATACGTGAGCATTATTAGTACTATGTATTGCAATTCTATAACTTATAGAACAAGCAATCAAATTATCACAGGTTTAAGTCCCCTGGATGGGCTAAAAAAAATCAAAACACCAAAAATGTAAAAAAAACATTTTTTATCAAGCAAAGATTTGAACCACCATTTTTCCCCAGATTAAAATGTAAAAAACTTATTTTTTTTAATATACATATTTTGTTTCCCTGAGTCAGTAAAAGTGGGAAAAAAAAAAAAAACTACAAAAAACGATACCCAAAAATTCCATTTTTGATCATTACAACATCCACAAAAATTGAGTAAAATGCAATCAAAATGCAATATGGATCCCAAAATGATAACAATAAAATCTATCACTCTGCACTAAAAACAAATGCCCTCCTATAGCTTGAAGAACTAACTAACCAATTAAAGCTGCAAAAATGAAGTCCCAAAAAAATGTTGGAATTGAGATTTTTTTTGTATCATTTCTCTTCATTTGGAATTTTTCTTCAGTTTCTCAGGACATGGTATTGTGAAATTAATTAATCCAAACTATAACTCATTGAGCAAAAAAAAAAACAAAAACAAGCCCCAACAGGCCTCCTTCACACATCCGTCTCTTCGGAACGTGTGACATCCATTTTCACATTTTTCCAGAAGGCACGGACACACGTAGATCCATAAAAATCAATGGGCTTGGTCATAAGTCCGTGTTTTCATGTCCGTTTTCTGCCAGCAGCACGGGTGTCACATGGACCGCACACCGATATGATCCATGTGACATCAATGTGACAAGTATCGGAGAAAACACATGTCACATAAAAATAACATTTTTTATATTTACTGGTCTCCGGCGCGGCTGTCTCTGCCTCTGCTATTGCTTCCGGAGACAGGTAAGTATACAAGTACATGCTGACCGTGTGCTATCCGGATGTCACATGGATAGCACAGAGACAGCACACATAGAACACAAACATGGACACACGCACATGTGGCGCCCCTGAGGCTCTGGTTGCCACAGGGTACTGCAACTGAGTTAAGGAGCAGTATCTATCTGGGGTAAGTGACAGGTGGTTTGCCGGTGCTCACACCAGACACGTTTCACATGGAATTAGGTGACTTCCCCATAGGGGGGTAGACTGGAGTGGAAAGGGAGAGTTAGCTATCCGGTAGTATGGGACTTCCCAGTCACCAGGACAACCACTCGGGGGCGGGTGCCGCATGTGGTATAAGAGGAGGTAGCCATGACACATAGAGAGCTTTTCTGGAGGGATATCCCATGAGACCGGACTCGTGAGGGGAAAGCCCCCCAAAAGGGAAAACCGTGATTTTTTTACAGAAAAAGTGAGACCTAATATTTACCAGCCCGAACCACTGAACATCATTTACAAGTTATGACAGTTCATGTTTAAGGATATGGAAGATCTCACCAAAATAGGCTCATCTGATGATTCCCATCACAGGTATTCATGCATGATCGACCTTCCTCTTTTATAGTCACCACCATCATCCTGTTTTTAGGGATCAAAATTGGTGGTGATGATGATGATGGTGGTGACTATAAAAGAGTAAGGTCGATCATGTATGAATACCCTGTCATGGGAATCATTATATGAGCCTATTTTGGTGAGATCTTTCCATATCGGTCGATCATGCATGAATACCCTGTGATGGGAATCATTAGATGAGCCTATTTTGGTGAGATCTTTCCATATCGGTCGAACATGCATGAATACCCTGTGATGGGAATCATTAGATGATCCTATTTTGGTGAGATCTTTCCATATCCTTAAACATGAACTGTCATAACTTGTAAATGATGTTCAGGGGTTTGGGCTGGTAAATATTAGGTCTCACTTTTTCTGTAAAAAATCCCGTTTTTCCCTTTTGGGGGGCGGTTCCCCACACGAGTGAGTACGGGATCTTGATATTGTTGTGAATACTGCTATTCAAAGGGATTGTTTTCTATTGTGCTGTACATGTATGCTGGGCCCTTTGATATCTGGTGTGACCCAACATACATGTCAACTTTTTATGTTCACGTTTTTATGTGACTTTTGTCACTTTTAACTTTCACGTCATTAACAGTTACGTTTTAGGAGTCTTTGTTCCAACCTTTTGGACTTTTGCATGTCTCCTTAACCCTAATTTTGCTACTTACTAAATAGTAACTGTACACCCTTTGCGCATGCTCAAAAGCAGATAGAAGAATCTCTTGCATCGGAACCAGCAATTATGCTTATTCGAAGGGCGGACATATCATGTGTGCAATCTACTTGCATTTAGTGGATGCGCAGATATAAGATGCAGAATCTTCTAGAATTAAACCAGTGACTATATGCATTTAGCGTATGCACACAATCAGACAGCAGAATTTCCTGTATCTAAACTGGTAGACAAGGTGCGTTCAGTGCATGCTCAGATACAGACATGTGAATCAGTAATTGTATGTACGTATAATCAGACTAGATAATCTCCTTTATCTGAACAGTAGTCGCATGAGTTCTGTAGTTTTTTGTATCTAAATTAGTAGCTGAACACATACAATGCATGCACCAAATCACACAGATTTCATGCACCACATTGCGCATGCGCAGAATCGGACAGCAGAAAACTCCATAGGTATCATAGTTAATTGCAGTCAGTTAGCAAAAGGATTAAATGTTTCTCTGACCTTAAATTTCATGTTTCTCTCCTTAAATCTCTTCTGTACGGGACACGCTGTTTCTTAGGGTCTTTTAAAATAAAAAAAAAAGAAAAGTTTGTTTTAGACTTTAGTGCTCTTTTTCCTGCTATGGTAACCCATACAAGATACAGTATGTTTCCCTGCCAGGCTGGAATGTGTATGTGGTGCACTATATTGATATGTTTGGGTCAGATCCCACTTTTAATTTGGATGCCACACCTGTTCGGTTCTGGATGTTGCTCTAACGCACAAGATAAAGACTGCATTTTTGGGGAACACCCCTCAAATTAACTGGTGAAGGGAAAGAAAAACAAGGGTTTTCCAGTAAACCCACCGCTCAGCTTGTTCCCCGAGAACCAAGAACAAATAAACACAGTAAATGTAATGACGATGGAGAAGTAACACAAGCAGGAACCAAGCGGAGTACGAGAGGAAAAAAGAAATGTTAACAGTTTCTCTATTTTTAGCCATTTTTCTCTGCCAAGACGTTTCTATTGAAAATATAATTTAGGGTCTCTGGTGAACTCCAAGCCAAAAAGAGACTGCCATTTTTTGGATCTGTTTTAATAAACACCCCCAAAACTGATATTAAAGTCTGGTGAACCATGAAGTGGTTGTTCAGGACTTTTATATATTTGTGGCCCATAAATAAAATTGGTAATTAAATCCCAATGGCTGATACCTGGCACCTCAGCAATCAGTTAACAGGACATGAAGAGCACATATAGTGGTCATTCGCCGATACTGAAGCTCCATTAAAATAAATGCACTATGTACTTTGCCCAGTCAGCGCAAGAAACGGTTGAGCAGAGTGACGCAATATGTGAAAAAAGATGTCGTGAGGATCATAAGAGGCAAGAGCCAGTGGGGGACCGAATTTGTTCAAAGCAACACAGTAAATCATAAAAAAAATTGGATTTGTTGAATCTACATTTTTTTATTAAGAAATTTGAAGCTTGTGAGCAAGGTCCTCACTCCTTCTGGTATCTGTTGAATTGTGTTACTCTGAAATGTCTGAACTCGACCACTCTGAGTTGTAAAGTTTTGCGGAAGATGTCGATGCTATAGAAATAAAAACTATTTTTATTATATTATTGTGAAGCCCCACAAGTGTTGTGTCGGTGCATTACCTTCAGGGACTCCACATGGATGGAACAGTCTGGTCACAGGTAGGGAACCTTCTTCTAGGATTGTCGTGACGCCACTCTCAGAATTGCGGTCAGTGGAGACCGCCACTGCAGGTTAGGGGTGCCTGGGGCTGATGGTAGGTGCAGTCAGTTGTAGTAGCCTCCTGAGAGTGAGGCATGCCCCAGGGTCCCGTATAGGTGTGTAGAACCACAAGGCGCAGAATAACTCAACACAAGCAGGATGTCTTTCAGGGGTTTTACTCACGGAAGGTGGCAGGGTGAGTAACCCGGGCGTAGCTGGGATGAACCAGGCTGGAACCAGGTGTCCTTCAGGCTGACTGATGAGGGTGGCTACCGACTCGCCTTCCTTAGCCCTTTACGTTTTGGGGTAACCCCGACTTTTAGTCCCTATGGGGGTCACCCAGGGAAGTTGCTGGCGCCTCTCTCCCCTTCTTTTTGGCCCGTTTGCTTGTAGCCTGGACCAGGACACTCCGGCTGCTTGCCTCCTGTGAACTATGGGCCCTAACTGTGGCTACGTGGCTGCGGACTCTGTAGTGTTGTCTTGGGGGTGTAAAGTGCCCCCTCATGCAGGTTTGGCAAAGGAAAGGTGAATCTATCCCTGCACTGGGACCTGCTACCCGTTTGGGCCTGGTTCTCCCTGACAGTCTCCTTACTTTCCACTCCGTTGCTCTCTCTTTAGCTGTGTGTGGATTTCGGGTAGCACTCCCAGGTGACCGTTCTCCCCCGTCGGTAGTCACTGCGCGGACGCTGTTATACTGCCACAGCTCCAGGGTCTGCTCCTCACGTCTGCTTTCCCTGAGCTGCACACTAAACCGGCTCACTCGTGGGACCTGCACGTCTACTCCTGTCTGAGCTCCACTTCCATGCTCCTCACTCCTCCACACTCTGCTTCAGACTGCTCTTCTCCTCCTCCTTCCTCTTTTCCCTTTTGTGCCTGCCTACGCCACCTAGCAACCAGGCTCTCTACCACACCCCTTGAGTGGAGATGGAGGCTTCGCCCCCTCCACCCCTCGGGTGGAGGTGGAGGCTTCGCCCCCTCCTGGGATCCCCAGGGGTCCTCTCAAAGGTACATGTGTGAGACCTGATCACTATGCGCCTGTGTAGTCACACCTCGGTCAGCCTTCTGGATTACCTGTTTGTACTGTCCCCAGCATGGGTGCAGTACTCAGTGGTGCCTGACCAGGTCAGGGGCGCCACATTATTATTATAGGTGCTTTAGATTCATCTTAAGTCTATAATGCACTGTTTAGAGGGTCTTGTAATATCGTACAGTCAGCCGATCCTCTGTGCTGCTCACAGGAGGCGACTATAGACCTCATTTCTCTTCTGATGCAAATTGCAAGCTTTGGTACTTGTAAAATAATAGATGTTAAAGTGATTATGCTAATGGGGGAGATATCCAAGTGCAAGGCCCCCATTAAACAAAAGGGCAACAATGTTCATCAAGGTAATCCTGTCAAAGGAAAAAAACAGCTATTTCAGATGAGGGGGCCCCACTTCTATGAAATACATGCCCTTTTTCAAAACTTAGATCATGTTTCTGATGTGACTTTTCCAATGGGAGTAACCTAACACACCTAAAGACAACCAACCAGCAGGATTTTCATATATAAAGTAAAGCCAGTGCTATACTGGTGCTAGGATGGTGAATGAGGGGCACTGCAGCCAAAATTTGAGATGCTGCCACCTGACTGCAGGCCCCCTATGCTAATTTTAGGTGGTTTCTCCCCCTGGAAAGACTCACCAGATACCCCCGTCCCGGCTCCTGTGGTATGATCTGCTCTGATATAAGTCACTGCGTTGCCCAGCTTCCGGTCTCTTTGTTCCTGGACCTGGACCTGTTTGGGCGGCCGGTGGAGTGTACCCGCTTCGGAGGGCGGTAAGAGAGCTATCAGCAGGGAGGGAAGAGTTTTGCCCACGGCGCTTTAGCTGTGAGCGGCTCCCTCCCTGCTGAGGCACAGGTGATATGGCCGGCGGGCGGTGTTTTCAGGGAAATACCCGCTCGCCGGTCTGCCTGTGCTCGCAGGCTGACACAAATCCCCCCATCAGCAGGGAAGGAAGCGTCCGACTCACAACGCTGTTAGTTGTGAGGGGCTTCTTCCCTGCTGAGGCACAGGTGACATGGCCAGCGAGCGGTGTTTTCAGGGAAATACCCGCTCGCCGGTCTGCCTGTGCTCGCAGGCTGACACAAATCCCCCCATCAGCAGGGAAGGAAGCGTCCGACTCACAACGCTGTTAGTTGTGAGGGGCTTCCTCCCTGCTGAGGCACAGGTGACATGGCCGGTGAGCGGTGTTTTCAGGGAATACCCGCTCGCCGGTCTGCCTGTGCTCGCAGGCTGACACAAATCCCCCATCAGCAGGGAAGGAAGCGTCCGACTCACAACGCTGTTAGTTGTGAGCGGCTTCCTCCCTGCTGAAGCACAGGTGACATGGCCGGCGAGCGGTTTTTTCAGGGAAATACCCGCTCGCTGGTCTGCCTGTGCTCGCAGGCTGACAAAAATCCCCCCATCAGCAGGGAAGGAAGCGTCCGTCTCACAACGCTGTTAGTTGTGAGCGGCTTCCTCCCTGCTGAGGCTCCAGCTGGGTGTGCCGGCGAGCGGCGTTCTGAGTGAACTACCCGCCCGCCGGTCAGCTGGAGCCTATCCCTCAGTTTGCAAAGAGCGCGAAAGCGCTCTTTGCTTAAGGCACCGCCCACCCGCCGCCCTGCCTCTGCCAGCGGTGGGGGCGAGTGCAGACTGTGAGCCGGCGCGGTCCCTGATGCAGCGCAGGTGGAAGCGCTGCAGTAGGGACCCGCCGGCTTTGTGTGAATAAAAAACCCCGTGCCCCTGATCCCTCCACTGCCCTGTCACCGCTGCCCTGTCATAAATAAATAAATTCTACATACAAAATAAATAAATTACAGCCTCTAATGCAGCTCGGATTGGAGGTGCTGCATTGATGTATGTGCTGACTGCTGAAGTCAGCAGAATCCACATCCCTTATTGGTATCCCCAGACAAGTATTTAAAAAAAAATTAAATAAATTATAAAAATAAATAAATAAATAAATTATAAATAAAGAATAAATAAATTAAATAAATAAATTATAAATATAATCATTAAATTAATTAAATTAAATAAATAAATTATAAATTAAAAAAAAAAAAAAAACTCCCTTACATTAGTGCCAGCTTTTTTCTTCAGAATTAACCCTTGGTGCTGTCCCGCGGCGGGATTGATGAGCATCTGAGGTACATTGGACAGCGGAGTGCTGTGGGAATTGGGCAGGAACATCTGGAGTCCGGCCGCCCCCCTTTTATTCTGCACATTCTGGCAAGCACCATTACGTGGGATAGCGGGGTGGAATAAGCGCCCTGGGGGGGTCACGTGATGTCACCAGGCAGCAGGTTTTCCGCCCTATTCAACATTCTGTATTTAAGTTATCATGACCGGCACTATAGGTGTACTGAGGAAATCATACACCCACCTTAATAGGCGCTATAGTAGCTGCCATTACTACCTCTTGTGGTCGGCATTCCGCAGTCGGTTTGCTTTTACTGTAAAGAACCCTTCTCATTTAACTTCGGTAGGTGGAAGTAACGTTCCAGTCCTGTATGGTGACCACACACGATTTATGCATAAAAATGAGATCTCCTCCTCCATTCCTTGCAATAATCTAGTTGTCTCCTTGAACCGACTAATCTCAGAATGTTTACCCACCGCCTTTTGATAATAAAAAAAAAAAAAAAAAAGTTGAGCAGAACTGGATCCCAGATTTTAGATGTGGCCTGTCAAGTGATTTATAGGTGGGTTACATTATGTTGGGCGCACAGGATATCACCTCTCCTTGTTATACACTCTAACTCAGTGCTGTAGTTAACAAGGCGTAAGCTATGTTTGTGTCGCCCTGGGCAAGCCAGGGGACACAGGTCACACACCACCACACCCTACATCCCAGCTAGGAACACCACAGCTAACCAGAAATCCTTGTTGCCTTCCTCCAGAGGCTGATGATTCACACCAGGGGGTGGAGCCAGGCGGTTGGTGTCCGCCCACCAAGGAGTTCACAGCTCTGGAGGCAGGAAGTTCCAGGTTGTTGAGTTTAGGAGGAGGAAGTGGAAGGAGTGGAGGAGTAGCCCAGACAGGGCTAAAGTAAACAGCTAAGTGAAAGTGAAGGAAGAAGAGTGGTAAAGGCGGAAAGCAAGTGAGGTGACAAGAAGGAAGGCAAGCCTGAAGGGTCCAGCTTTGTGTAGGGCCAGGTCAGCAAGGTCAGCAACGGCGGTGACTGTCTGGAGGGGGACCGTTTGGAAGTTCCTGGAAGGACCCCGTTGGCTGTGTGCCCGGCGGTCTGGAGCAGTGTTCCGAAGGACAGTCAGAACCAGGGTAGGGGCCTCTCGGACCCCGGCAAGGCTAGGAGTCGCCAAATTTGCCGAATCCGTCAGTGACGGGGACGCAGATCCCCCAACAACAAAGTCCCGATTGAAGGCAACAGCTCAACCATTACAGGGGAGACACCGCCACCGCCAGGGCACCAGTTTCCCCAGGGCCAGCGCCTGCGGGCAAAGAGTAGAGCTCCCCCGGTCCAGCTTGAAGCCGGGGAGCGGGTTACCGGTGGGGACCCATCGCAACCAACAAGTACATCAAGGTGCAAGGAAAAGGGACATCACCGTCACCTACTGGGAGAGCAAGTGCAGCCGTCCGTGGGACCGTCTATCCAGCCGTTTGGTTTACCGTAAAAACTGTGTCACGTCTCAGGCTGAGTGAGTACCACAGTGCCGCAAGGCACAGCGCTGCCCCCGCGTCCCTGCGCCCACCAGGCCCTGCACCCCCATCACCATCACCGGGCCCCGGGATCACCAACCCTACCCACGGAGGGGCAACACAACACCTGGCTGCTCCGCATCACCATCCCCGGGAGCCCCGTATAAAGCAGCGGTGGTGAAATCACCACAACCGTGGGTGGCGTCACGGACAATAATCATCCCCACACCCAACAATCCCCTTTCACTCACGGGCGAGGAGTGCCGCTCGAGAAGCCCCCGGGATCTGGCCCACCGCTCGAGCCACCACTGAGAAGCAGCCGCCGGACCCGAGCAGAAGGGGGTGAGCGTAGTGTGCTGACACCCTCCTCCCCGCCCGCGACAACTTGGCGTCACGAACAGGATCTTACCACTCTGCCGTCTGGTAGAGGTGCGCCTTGTTACCGCCGGAGGTATCCGGCAAAAAAATTTCAGAAGCCGCCATCTTTGGCGCGAAAAGTTCCCGCTCGAGCGTCTTCTCGAGCAGTAGAGGCGCGAAGGCCAAAACCCCGCCCCGAGAGAGGAGGGGCCGGAAAGAGCTAAGGGGGACGGAAGCAAGATGTCTGCGCCCGACGGAGCCGCTGGAGGAGCGGTGGTCGCAGCCGCAGCGGCACCCGCGGATGGGAATGGGCCTGCCCAGGTCCCGGCCGTACCGGCGGGAGGTGCCGCGGCCCCCGCGCTTGCTCAGGTCATGCCGTTTTCCTTGCCCTATGCGCCCGGAGCTGCCTGGCTACCGCAGTATGACGGGAAACCGGATGCCCTACAGGCCTTCCAGAAAAAGCTTAACCCGTTGCTAGAGCTGTACCCCCTGACTGATAAGCAACGTGCAGCGATAGTGCTAGGCCAGTTAACCGGTGCGGCGGAGCAGGAAGCGGAGACCTGGGCCGAGGGGGACCGGCTCTCTGTAGCCACCATCTTTGAGAAGCTACAGACTGCCTTCGAGACCCGGACTGAAGCTGAGCTGAGGATGCAGTTTTACCAGTGCCGGCAACGAGCTGGGGATAGCATTCGGGACTATGCTCTACGTCTGCAGACCGCCCTCCGCACGCTGAAGCGGGTGAACTCTATTAATGAGGCGGATAGCAACAAGATGTTAGTGGAGCAATTTGCGCAGGGGATGAGGTCCCCTGAGGATCGTAAACAACTCCGGCTGTGGGCCCTGGAACACCCTGATGTGGACTTTGCTGTGTTAAAGGAGCGGGCTATCAAGGCACTACAGGCCCCAGCTGCTGAAGTTCTGGAACCCGTCCCGTGGCCCGTCAAGACAGCTCCCGTTGTGGCGGCCTCAGCCAAACCAATCTCTCTAATACCTGCAGCCCCGAGCAGCACAGTAGAAGAGCTGGCAGCCCAGGTCCGTCGCATGGACGGAGACCTTGCCAAAATCCTTGCTGCACTGCAACCTCTGACCAGATCTCAGCCTCCAGCGCAGATACAGCTTGCTGACAGTCCCGAAGATGTTCACTGGATGCAGCGGAGAGGTGCTAACAACCCGCGGAGCAGACCTCCAATCTGCTAAAAGTGCCGTAAGCCGGGCCATTACTACCGACAGTGCCCGTTAAACGAGCAACCCCTGGGGCCCCGGGCCAATCCTCAGGAGTAGAACATCGTGGCCCCCCGGACTGGCGAGACCGATATATCGGGGCCCGCCCTATCATCCCCGTGGCTGTGGACGGCATACCAGTGATGGCTCTCTTGGACACTGGATCACAGGTAACTACCATACCGTACACGTTGTATCAGCGGTATTGGGCCACAGACGAGCTGGCGCCTCCAGACAATAGTATAACTTTGATTGCCGCTAATGGACTTCCATTGACCCAGGTGGGGTATAAACAAGTGGCTATGACAGTGGGGCAAGCTGAACTGCAACACCAGGGTATGATTGTGATCATGAATGAACCCAGTGATCATAACCCGAAAATAGTGCTGGGAACCAATGTGATGGAACACTGCATGGCTGATGTGCTGACCCTATTGCAACAGCTAGCCGCCACAGCGGCGGGGAGCCGGCAGAGAGCTGTGCAGTGTGAGATCCGCGCCCTGATGTACCGCCAGCATGTAAGCTTGACAGGAGGGGAGATTGGTGGAGTGAGAGTGATGGATGTTGCTCCATTGACTGTGCCCCCTAGGAGTGAGATGATGATCTGGTGTAGGGCAGCAGTAGGGCCTCAGGGGCGTGACTACCCTGCGATGATGGAGCCCATGCCTTCCGAGCACTGGCCCACTGTAATGGCCGCCCGAGGGGTGGTGGATGTGAAGAAAGGGAGAGTGCCTGTTAGAGTGTTGAACTGTGGGGAGGAAGAAGTCAGGCTTACCCGGTATGCCACCATTGCCAAGCTGCTCACCCTGGACCCTCACACTATCCATGAAGCCAGTCCATCCACACTCCCACCTATCACCAGCACTTCCCCACCCCAGGGGGACACAAAGGAGTGGCACCAACAGCTACATGTAGGCACTGATGATACCCCTACACATCACAGGGCAGGGGTACACAGTGTGGTGCAGGAGTACGAACAGGTTTTCAGTAAGCACCCCCTAGACTTTGGGCAGATCAAGGGGGTCCAACACCACATTCCCACGGGTCAACATCCCCCTATCAAAGAGAGGTATAGACCTATTCCCCCTGCACATTACCAGTGTGCCAAAGATATGTTGAGGAATATGAAGGAGGCAGGGGTTATTCGGGACAGCTGTAGTCCCTGGGCCGCTCCGTTGGTACTGGTCAAGAAGAAGGGTGGTACCATGCGGATGTGTGTGGACTACCGGAAGATCAACCAGATAACCCATAAAGATGCCTATCCATTACCTCGTATTGAAGAGTCTTTGGCTGCACTGAGAACTGCAAACTACTTCTCGACCCTTGACCTCACCAGCGGATACTGGCAAGTGGCCGTGGCCCCAGAGGACCGGGAGAAGACCGCCTTCACCACCCCGATGGGGCTCTGCGAATTCAATAGCATGCCGTTTGGGCTGTGCAATGCCCCCGGGACCTTCCAACGGTTGATGGAGTGCTGTCTGGGACATTTAAACTTTGAGACCGTCCTGCTATATTTGGATGATGTGATTGTTTATTCCCAGACGTATGAAGCCCATCTGGAGCACCTGGCCGAGGTGTTCGCGTCCCTTGCCAAGTACGGGATGAAGTTGAAGCCCTCCAAATGCCACCTGCTGAAACCCAGGGTGCAGTATCTAGGGCATGTGGTGAGTGCGGATGGTGTTGCCCCCGACCCTGAGAAGATTACTGCCATCCAGAGCTGGCCGAGACCAACTACAGTGAGGGAAGTAAGGCAGTTTCTGGGTCTGGTGGGGTACTATCGCCGCTTTATAAAGGGGTACACGAAGATGGCTGCCCCCATGCAAGATCTCCTCATGGGACAGACCAAAGGTGGTAGACCCATTGGAGCCCCACTGTCGTGGGAGGACAAGCATGAGGAGTCCTTTTGCCAGTTGAAGGCGGCCTTGACCGGAGAAGAGGTCCTGGCGTACCCTGACTATGGGCGCCCGTTCATCCTCCACACGGACGCCAGTAACGTGGGGCTAGGAGCGGTCCTATCCCAGGTCCAGGATGGAAAGGAGAAGGTGATTGCCTACGCTAGTCGAAAACTCCGGCCGACCGAAAGGAACCCCGAGAACTATAGCTCCTTCAAGCTCAAGCTATTGGCGTTGGTATGGGCTATCACGGAGCGGTTCCGCCACTACTTGGCGGCAGCAACCTTCACCGCGTTTACGGACAACAATCCGCTGACTCACCTGAACACGGCCAAGTTGGGCGAGCTGGAGCAGCGGTGGGTAGCCCGGCTAGCCAACTATGATTTCACCATAAAGTACCGAGCTGGTCGTGTCAACATAAATGCTGATGCTCTCTCCCGGATGCCCCATTTGTCAGAAGAGGGGTGCGAGGATGACGACCTCGAGGAGATCGAGTTGCCTGCGTTTCACCAGCCGCCTACTGAGAGGGTACAAGTATGCCAGCAGAGGGTGGATCTGGACCCGCGGCCCAGTCAAGAGTGGCAGGACGCCCAGGACCAAGCGCCGGCTGTCCGCCTTGTCAAGACTCTGGTGGAACAAGGTGCTATGGGAATAGACCCTGCCGCTCCAGCCGAAGCCCAACGCTTGTGGAAGGAACGGAAAGGGCTTTACCTACACCAAGGGAGGCTGTACCGTGAGCTGATCAACCCGAAGACCCATGAGAAAATATGCCAGTTGATCGTTCCTCAAGCTGATGTCGCTACTGTCCTGCGGGCATACCATGATGGTGCTGGCCACTTCGGGTGGAAGAAGCTGGAGATGCTGTTGAGGGAGCGGTTCTATTGGAGTGGGATGCGTGAATCGGTGGAAGCCTGGTGCCGAGAGTGCGGTCCTTGTACACTGAGGAGAAAGGACGAGACTAGCCAGAGGGCGCCGTTACATCCCATAGTCACCCATCAGCCGCTGGAGCTGGTCGCCCTGGACCATGTCAAGCTCACCCCTAGCCGAAGTGGGTACACCTACGCATTGACCATGGTAGACCACTACTCAAGATTTATGGTGGTAGTCCCCGTTAAGGACCTAACTGGTCGAACCGCTGCTCGAGCGTTCCAGGCTTATTTTTGCCGACCCCATGGGTACCCCGAGAAGGTGCTGACTGACCAAGGCCCGGCTTTTGAAGCAGAGGTGTTTCATGAATTCTGCCAGTTGTACGGCTGCAAGAAGATCCGGACCACTCCGTACCACGCCCAAACCAACGGCATGTGCGAGAAAATGAATCACTTGGTCCTGGGGCTCCTCAAGACGCTACCGCTAGAAGAACGGAACATGTGGCCGGAAAAGCTACCTGACTTGGTCGACATGTGCAATAATATCCCGTCTAGCTCGACGAAGTGCACCCCAGCGTACCTGATGAGGGCTCGGCCTGGCCGCCTGCCGGTGGATCTGGAGATGGGGTTGGAAGCCCCGGAAGCACTCCCTTCAACGGCGGAGTGGGAAAGTCGGAGGAGGGCACAGTACCGGCAAATCCAGGAGTATGTGGAGAAAAACCTCAGTCGAAGTCGAGAGCAGCAAGAGCATCGGTTCAATCAGAAGGCGCCCGCAGGTCCTTTCCAGCCAGGAGATGTGGTGCTGAAACGGAAGAGAAAAGCCCACAAGCTGGATGATCAGTGGGAGCAAGTACCTTACGTCATACAACCCACAGAATGGGGAGATGGGAAGACCTACCAGATCAGTCGTGACCAAGGGGGTACCCTAGCCACAGTTTCTCGGGACCATCTAAAAAAATGCCCCCCAGCGTTGAAGGCAGAGGCTGAAGTACCGGTTCCCCCACCAGTGGAGAAGGCAGCAGAGGTAATCCACACTGTAATGGGTGACTTCCCAGCAAACTGGCCTACACAGAACGGCGCGGTGATTCTTCCAGTGATACTGTTCCCACAACCCGTGGATGAAGAAGTAGTGGAAGCGGTTAACCGTGAGCCAGAACCAGTGCCAGTGCCCAGGGATGAACCTGTACCCAGCCCCCCTACGCCTCCACCTGCTCCACACTATAGCAGGGAGGAGGAACCGATTGTTCCCTCTACCCCACTGTCTAGCAACACTAACACCGGGCCCCGAAGGTCCACCCGTTCCAACCTAGGTAGACCCCCACTTAGGTACAGGGAGACCGTTCTATGAGTAAAAGGGGTCCGCAAATGTAAAGGAGTGTTTGTTTGTTTGAAAAGTTTGAAAATGATGAAAAATGATGATTACCGAAGTTTTACCTGATTTGCACCGTGATTTGCAACCGGCTGGAGCCGGCACCGTTGTCCCCGTGGGGACCGTTTAAAAGTTTGGCATGGAGGACTATCCATGGACAAGCCCGTGAACTTGCAGGGCAACCACAAACGTTAGTGGCTTGTAAATATGTTGTTTACCGTTACCGTTTTCCGCAATGCCGCCTCCGGAGAGGCAGGTTGGAGGGAGGGCCCTGAGCAGAGCAGGCTAGGGCCCAGCCACCAAAGGAACCGGTGGCTACCCTCTGGAGAGCAAGGACAGATCCCGCTCGGGTACCATGTGCTGGACTGTGGGTCAAGGGGTGCTGCCTGGGCTTTAGGGGCAGCATCAGGGCCAGGTTGCTTGGGTGGGAGAGAGCGGAAACCGTAACCGTAAACCGTTTGCAACGTTAAAAGAAATGTGCCTCCCGTCTTGGGAAGAGTTATTAAAAATGTAAATATGTTATATCATTATGTTCTCTTTTTCAGAAAAAAAAAAAACGGTGTTGGACGGCAGCCCGCGGACGGTCTGCATTTTGCTAAGGGGGAATGTGTCGCCCTGGGCAAGCCAGGGGACACAGGTCACACACCACCACACCCTACATCCCAGCTAGGAACACCACAGCTAACCAGAAATCCTTGTTGCCTTCCTCCAGAGGCTGATGATTCACACCAGGGGGTGGAGCCAGGCGGTTGGTGTCCGCCCACCAAGGAGTTCACAGCTCTGGAGGCAGGAAGTTCCAGGTTGTTGAGTTTAGGAGGAGGAAGTGGAAGGAGTGGAGGAGTAGCCCAGACAGGGCTAAAGTAAACAGCTAAGTGAAAGTGAAGGAAGAAGAGTGGTAAAGGCGGAAAGCAAGTGAGGTGACAAGAAGGAAGGCAAGCCTGGAGGGTCCAGCTTTGTGTAGGGCCAGGTCAGCAAGGTCAGCAACGGCGGTGACTGTCTGGAGGGGGACCGTTTGGAAGTTCCTGGAAGGACCCCGTTGGCTGTGTGCCCGGCGGTCTGGAGCAGTGTTCCGAAGGACAGTCAGCACCAGGGCAGGGGCCTCTCGGACCCCGGCAAGGCTAGGAGTCGCCAAATTTGCCGAATCCGTCAGTGACGGGGACGCAGATCCCCCAACAACAAAGTCCCGATTGAAGGCAACAGCTCAACCATTACAGGGGAGACACCGCCACCGCCAGGGCACCAGTTTCCCCAGGGCCAGCGCCTGCGGGCAAAGAGTAGAGCTCCCCCGGTCCAGCTTGAAGCCGGGGAGCGGGTTACCGGTGGGGACCCATCGCAACCAACAAGTACATCAAGGTGCAAGGAAAAGGGACATCACCGTCACCTACTGGGAGAGCAAGTGCAGCCGTCCGTGGGACCGTCTATCCAGCCGTTTGGTTTACCGTAAAAACTGTGTCACGTCTCAGGCTGAGTGAGTACCACAGTGCCGCAAGGCACAGCGCTGCCCCCGCGTCCCTGCACCCACCAGGCCCTGCACCCCCATCACCATCACCGGACCCCGGGATCACCAACCCCTACCCACGGAGGGGCAACACAACACCTGACTGCTCCGCATCACCATCCCCGGGAGCCCCTTATAAAGCAGCGGTGGTGAAATCACCACAACCGTGGGTGGCGTCATGGACAATAATCATCCCCACACCCAACAATCCCCTTTCACTCACGGGCGAGGAGTGCCGCTCGAGAAGCCCCCGGGATCCGGCCCACCGCTCGAGCCACCACTGAGTAGCAGCCGCCGGACCCGAGCAGAAGGGGGTGAGCGTAGTGTGCTGACACCCTCCTCCCCGCCCGCGACATGTTCGTCACTGATAACTTTATGGTAATAGCAAAGTGTATTTCTGTGCATTTTCGTGTTTGTTGGAGTTTCAGTTCAACAGACGGAAATGAACAGGTGAGATGCAAAAATGGTCATTTTATGTAAGTGCATAATTATGCCCGCTAATATTTCCTGAGCAATTAGGTCCACATAAATAGCCTCAAAAAAAAAAAATACACAATTTTAGTTTAGGTCTCAGGTGTGTACAACTGACCAGTGTTTTCCCATGTGTTAGTAGACAACAATCATTCTAATACTAGATTATAGAGGGTGTCAAGCAGCTTCATTATTTGAAGCACCTATTTTGAAATTTAAAAAAAAAAAAAAAAAAAATTATGGAAAAGCCCCTCCTTTTGGGTTTGACTTTGTTTTGGAGGGTTTTGCCGCATGGAAATAGCGTTTATCGGCTATTACCCATCGTATGGAGGTTTATCTTTCGGCCCCTGCGGTTCCTTAGGTATGAACTTCAACTTTGCGGTTAAGGTCATTTCTATTGCTGTCATTGTTTCCAAGGCGCCTTTCCTAGGCTTCCGGTGTAGGACTAAGCGGCAGGGTCACGTTACCCGGTATCGGTACATTGGTCCAACCCTAGGTGCGGTAAGTTTAAATTTTATTTTCCGCTACATGGAATCAGGCACCTGAAAAGGAGGAACTGATTGGTAGCTGAATTTTCTTTAAGCTTCAACGGCTACATTCGCTTCAAGAGCAGTAACGGTTGAATCGATAAGGGGTGTATTTAACAGCAGCAGGTCTGGCTGTTTGGGTTTATTTTCAACACAACGTTAAAAAAAAAAAAAAAAATGTCTAACCATCCGGTTAACAACTTTCCTTTTCAGTAGAGGGCTGTTTAGGCTTTTCGGTTTTTAGAATGCGTATAAGTTAACGAAAGGTTAAAGTCATACCAGGTATCCAGTTGCCGTGATAGTATGGTTTACTCCCTATTGATTTGATTTTCCAATTCCAGGTATCCTCCTTAACTCAGTCCGCTGGCAGGTCCAAAGGGTTTTGATTCTTTAAATTCGTAATGGTACTCCCATCGAAAGGAGGCCGAGGACCCGGCCTCTCGTTACAACACAGACATGATGGGCTTATAGTAGGGTATGCAGCGAGTGGGGTTTACCAGGCGGGTGTAAAGCATGATGATTTTCAAGCGATCCCTTGCTAGTGTATAACCGGCAGTATTTGGTGATTCTACTTCACTAATGGGTACCATTTTTTCCTGTTATGAGCAAACTGGTATGGGGTTTTTTGCCCTGAATTTTTTTCAGTTGGGGAACTGGACCTGCGTGACCAAGGCCTAGTGGGACCCACGGTATGAAATGGGTAGTGGTTTAGCAGCAGGTGGGTGGATGTCAGGAGGCCTAATACTCCTGGCCGTTTGTTGATCTTATAAGGTATCGGCCCGGGTGGTTACGTCCATTGTGGTCTTGATCTTAAAGCTTAGTCACACAGGTTGAAGAAAGGCCTAGGTCTATCTAGCCAAGCCTGTCTTTCCTCACAGTTTTGGGATCTTTTTCCCCACCTCTGGTTGGTATGCCTAAGGTGTTAGTGATAGCCCTCAGATGAACAGGGATGACGGGGAGCAATTTTTAACCATGAAGATTTTTTCCCATATTTGGCGGGCAATTTTATGGCGGTGAATTGGTGATGGTTGTTATTGTGGGTGCGTTAGTTGCAGTACCTGGGTTGTAAACACCCCTCCCCCCCCAGAACTGGGGTGTTGCTGAAGCTTTGGGGCAAGTGTGTATGAGCGTGGTTCCAATGGGATGGGTTTGGCAACGCAAATGCATTTTGAGGAACGTCCGTACTGAGTTTGTTTTATAAACCGTCACTAGTAGAAGGGCAGGAGGCTACTGACTGTCATATAGGTTAGCGTAACATTACATACGTTTCAGATTTGTTTATTATAAAAAAAAAACAAAAAAAAACGCGAGTTCTTGCCAAATCAACCTCAAGGGAAAGGGGGTCTGCTGTTAAAGAGAATTTTGATGGTTTCGAGAGTTTTTTCCTTTCTGACAATGTTTTCCTTTTCAGATGTAAGTCGGCCTCGGTTTCAAGCTTAGGTCATGCCCATACTTTTCGGGCAGCGGGAAAAGGTGATCCTCGATCTGGCGGTTGGTCCGTGTTTTCTATTGGCCCGGATGTGCATGGAGAAGTTGCCGGGAGCTGGTTGAGCTGAGTGTGCTACCTGAGGTGTTCAGGATTGTGGAGCCGCCCTCCACAGTTGACTTGGCAACACAAGTAGATGTCACAGATTTGGTCTCCTGCAACCTAGCTGCGCTTTGCCTCGTACCCTCATCCGATCAGAGATGGTACAACTTTTCCTGTTATTTTCCTAATTTAAGATGGGCAAGGCAGAGGTGATTTTCAGCTCATATTGGAACGTATCCAAGGAAGGATGTGTTACGGGGCTGTCCTTGGTGCACGGGCAACCAGTGCCTACTTAAGCTGATCGTGTAAAATATATATATATTAAAAAAAAAAAAAAAATTGGTGTGGTACCGCCAGCTGGAGGTTATTAACTTTGCTGTCCTTATGAGGGAGCGGGTGCATTTTCCATGATGCGGTTTTCGGATGGATTAATGGTGGGAATGTGTGAGGAGATGGCTCAGGTATTGTGGTTTTTGGGGGGGTCGCAGCTTGCTAGCGCTGTGCTGCTCCTTGGCGGAAGGGGTAGGAAAAGTGGTGGTGAAATACCCACACCGGACGGCCGGTGGCGGAAAATTTCCCAAAACCCCATGGTGTTGGCTGGTAATGCCTAATTTGAAAGCTGCGACCATAATTTATGCCAAAGTAAAAGATGAGAGTATTTTTTCCCTATGCCTCTCCATAAGTGAAAAATAAAAGTAATTTAATTTATAAAGAACTGTGTGGTGTCTTTCTAGGGGGGAAAAGGTGGTGTTTGGGTCCTGGCAGTCTGAGGGGCACTGCAGCCAAAATTTGAGATGCTGCCACCTGACTGCAGGCCCCCTATTCTAATTTTAGGTGGTTTCTCCCCCTGGAAAGACTCACCAGATACCCCCGTCCCGGCTCCTGTGGTATGATCTGCTCTGATATAAGTCACTGCGTTGCCCAGCTTCCGGTCTCTTTGTTCCTGGACCCGGACCTGTTTCCCACCCTCCCTCCCTTTTCTTTTATGAGTTTTGTGGAGTGTCTCTGTGTTAAGTCGCAGCAGCGGAAGGGGTAGGAAAAGTGGTGGTGAAATACCCGCACCGGACGGCCGGTGGCGGAAAATTTCCCAAAACCCCATGGTGTTGGCTGGTAATGCCTAATTTGAAAGCTGCGACCATAATTTATGCCAAAGTAAAAGATGAGAGTGTTTTTTCCCTATGCCTCTCCATAAGTGAAAAATAAAAGTAATTTAATTTATAAAGAACTGTGTGGTGTCTTTCTAGGGGGGAAAAGGTGGTGTTTGGGTCCTGGCAGTCTGTAACCCACATATTTCCTTCCTGTTGCACCTGTCAATCAAATAGCAGTGCATTGCTGGAACTTTACGTGCAGATATTTCTGAAATAAAGTATCCAAGCTCTGAACAGAAGCTATGCTTATATTCAGCATCCTAGCACCAGTATAGCACTGGCTTTACTTTATATATGAAAATCCTGGTGGTTGGTTCCCTTTAGTATGTTGTACCTGTCGAGGGCAGGGGCCAGTTTCCCCGTCGTGGGGGCTGCTCGGGGAGATCGCGCTCAGATCCGGTGCCTCCTCCTCGGTGGCTCTAGCGGGCCGAACCCAGGGCTCGAGCAGTGCTCCTCGCCCTCGATTGAAAGGGGGAATTGGGTTTCCTTCGGGAAGGGGAGAGTTCGTG
Source organism: Anomaloglossus baeobatrachus (assembly GCF_048569485.1). NCBI lineage: Eukaryota > Metazoa > Chordata > Amphibia > Anura > Aromobatidae > Anomaloglossus > Anomaloglossus baeobatrachus. The sequence continues at coordinate 482,440,747 of NC_134357.1, read as the reverse complement.
ACGCCAACCAACGGGTTGTGGTGATGGTGGGCATCACCGCTGCTGGTGACGGGGTTCCCGGGAGCGATGGCGGGGAGCAGCTAGGTGTTAACCCCTCCGTGGGTAGGGGCTGGTGGTCCCGGGGCCCGATAGGAGGGGGGGAGCTGCTGCAGGGCGCAGTGCTGTAGTGCGCTGCCTGATGGCACTGTTGTACTCACAATTAAACCACACAGAGTCACTGGTAAACTAGAAACTGTCGGAGTCCGCAGCCTTTGGTGCGGAGGTTGTTTGGGTCCCACACACAGTACAGCAGGATCCTGTTCTTGTTTTGCAGCCAGATGCTTCTTTCACCTTCCTCAGTCGGGAACGGGGAGCCCACTCCCCTGCAGTGATACGGTTCGTCCCTCGGTACCGGCGGGCCACTACCCTGCCCCGGTCACCTCGGGCCCCTTCCTCACACTTCCCTTCCTTACAGCAGCCAGGAGCTATCCTCCCCTGGTCTGCTCTCTTCACTCTCCTCACTCACTCTGCTCCAGCCCCTCCCCTGCTGCTCTGTTTAGCTCTTACACTGGGGGGGGTGTCTGTCCTGCTGCACTGGTGTGGGATCAGGTTACCAAGGAGGAGAATGGCCTGCACTTTGCTGGATTTCTGCAGGCTCTCGTTTTGCCAGGGCGTCACACATCCCCTTGGTAAAACACAGCCCGTCCTCGGGCTGTCCGGGCACCGACATTTATTGAACGGGAACAAAAAAAAGATAAAACAGGGTTACAAGCATACTAAGAATAATACAATGGTATTAATCGGAACGGGCCTGAGTCCTCCCGCTTTCCCACCCAAACAACCTGAGCCTTGATGCTGCCCCTAAGAAACAGGCAGCACCCCTTTTCCCCAGTCCAGAAACGGGAACTGGCCCAGGCCACCCAAGCAGGAACGGTTACGGAACGGGGGACCCATTAACTACGGAGATTTGCTGCCGTCACAGCCTTTCTCCAACCACTTTCCCCAGTCCACCACAGGTCTGCCTGGGTCCCCAATGCCACCTCACTCCTGGTGACACTGTCCGAAAGACCCCTCTCTCCACCACCTGCGGTGCGGGTACTGTGAACCGGCCTCGGGGAATAAACAATCAGAACTTTAAAACTGGAACTTCGGGGGTTAACTTGCAGCTTTAAGGTTCGGCACCGTTGGGGCACACTCTGGGCAATGAAGCCATCGGGTAGCCGTTCCCACCATCCTGCGGGATATATGTATGCTGATATCGGGGTCACTGCTCTCCGATTCCGGCCTCTCAGGTGCAGCCAGGCGGCCTACCGGTGCCTGCTCCGTTACCGTCGCAGGGTCGTCACCACCGGCGGGTCCTTCGGTGGGTGCCGCTGGGCTTGCTGGCATCCCCGGGACCCCCGCTCCTACGACCGGAGCGGGAGCCGCCTGCTGGCTAGCTGATTTACCTTCAGGCCCTGCCACTCCGGTGACGGGTGCCCCTCCACTCGCCTCCCTGGACGCTGACATTCTCCTTTTCTCTTCCTGCGGACATCAGCAGCAGCTGGTTCACCCACCCTGTTACGGTTGCTGCGAGCGCTGGAGACTAAGTCCAGATTTCTTGCTACTGCACATGTGCGAGCGCTGGAGACTAAGTCCAGATTTCTTGCTACTGCACATGTGCGAGCGCCGGAGACTAAGTCCTATCTTGGAGCCATTGCACATGTGCGGGTGACATCATCGCTGACACGAGGTCACATGTCTCTGACACCTTCTATGCCGATTGGTCGCTGGTCATGTGCTTGTGATGCCTTGCTCGGTGATAGGCCAGCATGATGTCACTCATGTCGTTCTGGCAGCGGATTGGCTCTGGTGTCCTCCATCTTGGATGAGGCAGAGTCTATATAAGACCCTGACACACGCCGCATGGCGCTCAGTCCTCTTGGTTCATGCATAAGAGTAGACGCTCTGTGCGCGTTCCTCTAGGCATTCCTCTGTCTATGCTAGGTGAGCGCTACCGGCAGGGTAGCGTTCTTATACCTTACAGCTTTGGCTGCTGTCCGTATCCTTACCTCTTAGGGGAGCGGACATAGGCAGGTGCCTGAGGCACATGGTCTGGCTGGGCCTTGTGGTTCGACTCGTAGGTGGACGTTGCCGCTAGGGTAACGTTCCTTATACTGCGACTAGCAGTTGTTCGTATCCTCGCACACTAGGGGAGCGAACAGAGGTAGGAGCTTTGTGCGGCTTACGCTGCTGTTCGTCTCTTTTGCACCACTAGAAGAGCGGACCTAGGCAGGTGCCATATCTAGTGGTTCGTGTCCTCGCACACTAGTGGAGCGAACGCAGGTAGGAGCTTTGTGCGGCTTACGCTGCTGTTCGTCTCTTTTGCACCACTAGAAGAGCGGACCTAGGTAGGTGCCATTTCGCACACATTGTCTTTGTCTCTGTGATTATTAACAGAGATCATTCCACACACCCTCCAAGTAAGGGAGGAATTGCTTTACTTTCTTATTATATCCTTCTGTGAGTTAACAGAGGTATTGCACTCTGCCATAGTCTGCAGCAGAGTCTTTGCACGGTGGACCCTGACTGTCTGATACTCCTTTATGTTATTATCAGACAGCCCCCCGAAACATTAGGACTGAGCCAAGGGTCTGGCAGTTATGGCAGAATATCAGCAGTTACACCGTTACATACAAGTACTTGAGTCACGGCTCAAGAGTATAGAGGATAAACCTCAGACCATGGTGACATCTGCACATGATCCTCGACTTGCTCTGCCAAACAGATATTCTGGCGATGCCAGATCATGTCGTGGTTTCATTAGTCAGTGTCAGATACACCTAGAGGTCAACTCTTCTCGCTTCTCTACGGAGAGGTCCAGAGTAGGCTTTATCATCTCCTTACTTCAGGACAAAGCCTTAGAATGGGCGACTCCCCTATGGGAGCGCTCTGATGTGGTTACTCTGAGACATCAAGACTTTCTTGATGCTCTTAAGGCGGTATTCATGGGACCGCAGGTTACCCATGATGCGGCCCTGAGACTGTTAGATCTATCTCAGGGTTCGTTATCCACTAGTTCTTATGCCATTGCTTTTAGAACTCTGGTGGCAGAACTAGATTGGCCAGAGAAGGTGTTGATTCCTATCTTCTGGAGAGGGTTGGCAGGCTATGTCAAGGATGCTCTTGCTACTCGTGAGGTCCCTGCTTCTCTGGAGGACTTGATCACAGTAGCAACGAGGATCGATGTACGCCATAAGGAACGTAGACTCGAGGTCTCTTCCTCACGCCCTAAGCATCGGGCTATTCCAGTTGTTGAGGGTCCACTACCATCTTCCTCAGCATCTGAAACATCTCCCACTCCTATGGAGTTAGGTCATACGTCTTCCAGACTACGCAAGTCTGGTCCTCCTATATGTTACGTATGTCGTCAGGCTGGGCACTATGCCAACAAGTGTCCTAGTCGTCAGGGAAACTCCCTGGCCTAGTAACCATTAGAGGGGGGTTACTAGAGACGTCTTCTGCACCCTCTAAGTGTTGTATCCCAGGTCAGCTCTCGTTATCTGAGAATACATGGCCTATTATGGCTTTTGTGGATTCCGGAGCTGACGGGACTTTTGTGTCCTCAGGATTTGTAAAGGGACACAATATTCCCTCTATCATGTTAGAGGCGCCTATTCCTGTCCGTGTTGTTAATGGAACTATGTTGTCTGACTCCATTACATTGAGGACAGTTCCCTTGCGCCTTTCCCTGTCTCAGGGTCACATAGAGGAGATTTCTTTTCTTGTTTTGCCTGAGGGTATAGACGACATCCTTCTGGGTCTCCCATGGCTTCGGACTCATGCTCCTCACATTGACTGGGAGTCTGACAGCATTATTAGTTGGGGTTCGAAATGTCAGTCCCGATGTCTTCCCTTACCACCTAAGGTCATTGCGGTTGCATCTACTGATCTCTCTCCCATACCTACACCCTATCTGGATTTCGCTGACGTGTTCTCCAAACAGGGTGCTGAGGTTCTTCCACCCCATAGGCCGTATGACTGTGCCATAGACCTTATCCCAGGTTCGGTTCCACCTAAAGGCAGGGTTTACCCCCTGTCGATACCTGAGTCGGAGGCCATGTCGACCTATATAAGAGAGAGTTTAGAGAAGGGGTTCATTCGTAAGTCTGTCTCTCCCGCGGGAGCTGGGTTTTTCTTTGTTCGGAAGAAAGAGGGTGATTTGCGTCCCTGCATAGATTACAGGGGTCTCAACGCAATCACAATAAAGAACAAATACCCATTACCTTTAATTTCGGAGCTCTTTGACAGACTGAGAGGAGCTCAAGTTTTTACGAAGTTGGATCTGCGGGGTGCGTATAACTTGGTACGAATTCGAAAGGGTGACGAATGGAAGACCGCTTTTAACACCCGAGACGGTCACTATGAATACCTCGTCATGCCTTTTGGGTTATGTAATGCACCCGCAGTATTTCAGGACTTCGTAAACGATGTGTTCAGGGATTTACTGTTATCCTCAGTAGTGGTGTATCTGGACGACATCCTGATTTTTTCTCCTGATCTGGAGACTCATCGTCAGGATGTCGTTCGTGTCCTTTCCCGTTTAACCCCTTAACGACCGCGGGCCGTAAAATTACGTCCTAAATGACATAATCTTACTGCCCGCGGTCCTCCGGCGGCAGCATGCCGCGATCGGCACACATCTCAGCTGATTTTCACAGCTGAGATGTGTGCCTGCTAGGCACGAGCAGAATCGTTATCTGCTCGTGCCGATTAACCCCTTATATGGCGCTGTCAATACATGACAGCGCCATTATAAGCGCAATCGCGGTAAAGTTTTACTTACCGCCGAAACCGGAAGTCACGTGACGCGATCACGTGACTCCCGATAGTTGTCATGGTAGTACAGGGTCATGTGATGACTCCTGTACTACACATGAATTGGTTTCACTTTCGCTGTGCCCGGGGCACAGCAAAAGAGAAAGACAGCGTATCTGCTGTTTACAGCCTTCCAGCTGTGATCAGCAGATACTGCAGAGCGATCGGAATGCTGATCGCAATAGCCCCCTAGGGGGACTAGTAAAGTAAAAAAAAAAAGTTAAAAAATAAGTTTTAAAAAATTAAAAAAAAACAAAAAAACCTAAAAGTTCAAATCACCCCCCATTCGCCCCATTGAAAATTAAAGGGTTAAAAAAATAAAAAATATACACACATTTGGTATCGCCGCGTTCAGAAACGCCCGATCTATCAAAATATAAAATCAATTAATCTGATCAGTAAACGGCGTAGCGGCAAAAAAATTCCAAACGCCAAAACGACGTTTTTTTGTCGCCACAACTTTTGCGCAAAATGCAATAAGAGGCGATCAAAACGTAGCATCTGCGCAAAAATGGTACCGTTAAAAACGTCAGCTCGAGACGCAAAAAATAAGCCGTCATTGAGCCTAAGATCCCGAAAAATGAGAACGCTACGGGTCACGGAATATGGCGTAAAACGTGCGCCACTTTTTTCGGACAAACTTCCGATTTTTTTTTAACCCCTTATATAAAAGTAAACCTATACATGTTTGGTGTCTACGAACTCGCACTGACCTGAGGCATCACACCCACACATCAGTTTTACCATATAGTGAACACAGTGAATAAAATATCTCAAAAACCATAGTGCTATCGCACTTTTTTTGCAATTTTTCAGCATTTGGAATTTTTTTGCCATTTTCTAGTACACAATATGGTAAAACTGATGGTTTCATTTAAAAGTACAGCTCGTTCCGCAAAAAATGAGCCCTCACATGACCATATTGACTGAAAAATAAAAAAGTTACGTCTCTCAGAAAAAGAATGGCGAAAAAAAAAAACGGAAAGCGAAAAATCGGCCGGTCGTGAAAGGGTTAAGGGAGCACTCATTGTTTGCTAAACTCGAGAAATGTGTATTCGAGCAGTCCTCATTGCCTTTTTTGGGTTACATTATCTCACAAGAGGGCCTGGCTATGGATCCTGCGAAGCTCTCTGCTGTCCTGCAATGGTCCGAACCTCATTCCTTGAAGGCGGTGCAACGCTTCTTAGGATTCATAAATTATTACAGGCAGTTCATACCCCATTTTTCTACTTTGGTGGCCCCTTTGGTGGCCTTGACTAAGAAAGGTGCTAATCCCAAAGCCTGGTCTACTGAGACATCTCAGGCTTTTGAGGCAGTAAAAAAACACTTTTCAACTGCTCCCGTTCTTCAAAGACCCAATGAGAGTAAGCCCTTCCTCTTAGAGGTTGATGCCTCTTCAGTGGGTGCTGGTGCGGTCTTGTATCAAAAGAACGGTGCAGGTAGAAAAAGGCCGTGTTTCTTCTTTGCGAAAACCTTTTCACCGGCAGAGAGAAACTATACCATTGGGGATAGGGAACTGCTCGCCTTGAGATTAGCCTTGGAGGAGTGGCGTCACTTGCTGGAAGGAGCGAAACATCCTTTCCAGGTCTATACAGACCATAAGAATCTGACGTACTTACAAACCGCTCAGCGTCTGAATCCTCGCCAAGCCCGCTGGTCCTTGTTTTTCTCCCGCTTTCACTTCTCCATCAACTATCTGTCTGGGACTAAGAATAACAAGGCAGACGCCCTGTCTCGCTCTATGCTTTCTACCCAGGAAGAGATTGACGAACCTCGTCTTATCCTTCCCTCCAGGGTTTTTCATACGCTCTCCCCTGTGACGTTAGACCAAATCCCACCGGGCAAGACCTTTGTTCCGCCTGATCGACAGAATGATATACTGTCATGGGCCCACACCTCAAAGGTGGGTGGGCATTTTGGTATTAGGCGGACACGAGAGTTACTGGAGAGGTGGTATTGGTGGCCACACTTAGACAGCCACGTCAAGAGATATGTCGGTTCCTGCTACTCGTGTGCTCGCAACCGTCCATCACGGCAGAGACCGGCTGGGCTCTTGCATCCTTTACCAGTGCCAGATAGACCATGGGAGGTGGTAGGCATGGACTTTGTGGGTGATCTTCCATGTTCACAGGGACATAGATTTGTGTGGGTCATTACGGACCATTTCTCCCGGATGGTTCATCTCGTACCGTTATCGAGAATCCCATCTTCCAGGGTACTAGCCAAACTATTCCTCAAGCATGTCTTTAGGCTTCACGGGATGCCAGATCGTATCATTTGTGATAGAGGCCCGCAATTTACTTCCCGTTTCTGGCGAGATCTTTGTAGCCTTCTGCAAATTGAGTTGAATCTCTCTTCGGCATACCATCCGGAGACCAATGGCTTGGTTGAGCGTACCAATCAATCCATGATTATATACCTTCGACACTTTGTTGCTGAGAACCACGATAACTGGTCCTCCCTCCTACCCTGGGCAGAATTTGCCCTTAACAATTCGCTGGCTGAGGCCACTGGGCAGACACCGTTTGTACTCAATAATGGGCAACACCCTAGGGTACCGGTACCGTTTCCCGCTGCTGCACCTCCTCCTCTTGTGGCCGACTGGGCAACTAATGCCAGAGAGGTTTGGGATCGGACTCAAGAGTCGATCCAAGCAGCTAAGGACCGTATGAAGACGGTGTCCGATCGGTTTCGTCGCCCGGCTCCTGTCTTTTCTCCAGGGGACTTTGTGTGGCTCTCTGCAAAACACGTGAGACTTAGAGTGAGCTCTGTCAAATTTGCTCCTCGCTTCCTGGGTCCTTATGAGGTTCTTCGACAGGTAAATCCTGTAGTCTACCAATTGAAGTTACCCGTCCATCTTAGGATTCATGACAAATTCCATGTCTCACTGCTAAAGCCGGCTATTTTACCTCACGCTCGTGAGGTGCACTCTCCTGCCTCTGATTCCTCTCGCTCTAGCTATGAGGTACGAGCCATAGTTGGTTCTAAGATGGTTAGAGGGCGCAGGTTCTTCTTGATAGATTGGGAGGGTTACGGCCCGGAACATCGCTCTTGGGAGCCTGAGGAGGCTGTCCATGCTCCCAACTTAGTTGCCGATTACCTGCGTCGCCGGGAGGGGGGCCCTTGAGGGGGAGGTACTGTTACGGTTGCTGCGAGCGCTGGAGACTAAGTCCAGATTTCTTGCTACTGCACATGTGCGAGCGCTGGAGACTAAGTCCAGATTTCTTGCTACTGCACATGTGCGAGCGCTGGAGACTAAGTCCAGATTTCTTGCTACTGCACATGTGCGAGCGCCGGAGACTAAGTCCTATCTTGGAGCCATTGCACATGTGCGGGTGACATCATCGCTGACACGAGGTCACATGTCTCTGACACCTTCTATGCCGATTGGTCGCTGGTCATGTGCTTGTGATGCCTTGCTCGGTGATAGGCCAGCATGATGTCACTCATGTCGTTCTGGCAGCGGATTGGCTCTGGTGTCCTCCATCTTGGATGAGGCAGAGTCTATATAAGACCCTGACACACGCCGCATGGCGCTCAGTCCTCTTGGTTCATGCATAAGAGTAGACGCTCTGTGCGCGTTCCTCTAGGCATTCCTCTGTCTATGCTAGGTGAGCGCTACCGGCAGGGTAGCGTTCTTATACCTTACAGCTTTGGCTGCTGTCCGTATCCTTACCTCTTAGGGGAGCGGACATAGGCAGGTGCCTGAGGCACATGGTCTGGCTGGGCCTTGTGGTTCGACTCGTAGGTGGACGTTGCCGCTAGGGTAACGTTCCTTATACTGCGACTAGCAGTTGTTCGTATCCTCGCACACTAGGGGAGCGAACAGAGGTAGGAGCTTTGTGCGGCTTACGCTGCTGTTCGTCTCTTTTGCACCACTAGAAGAGCGGACCTAGGCAGGTGCCATATCTAGTGGTTCGTGTCCTCGCACACTAGTGGAGCGAACGCAGGTAGGAGCTTTGTGCGGCTTACGCTGCTGTTCGTCTCTTTTGCACCACTAGAAGAGCGGACCTAGGTAGGTGCCATTTCGCACACATTGTCTTTGTCTCTGTGATTATTAACAGAGATCATTCCACACACCCTCCAAGTAAGGGAGGAATTGCTTTACTTTCTTATTATATCCTTCTGTGAGTTAACAGAGGTATTGCACTCTGCCATAGTCTGCAGCAGAGTCTTTGCACGGTGGACCCTGACTGTCTGATACTCCTTTATGTTATTATCAGACAGCCCCCCGTAACACACCCCCCCTTGGTATTTTCCAGGCACTTCGCTCTCTTTTCGCAGCGCCGATCCGTTCCCAGGGGGCGGGGCTTTGCCTTCACTCCCTTTTGCTCAGGGAAGATGGTGAAGGTGGGAAACTTTCGCACCCAAGATGGCGGATCTTCAAATTTTTCGGCGGGACGCCGCCGACAGGGATCAAAAGGCGCACTTCTATTGGTATATTGGTAAGTAGACTGGTTCAATCCTGTTCGTGACGCCAAGTTATTGAGGGCGGGGGCCAGTTTCCCCGTCGCGGGGGGCTGCTCGGGGAGATCGCGCCTGGATCCGGTGCCTCCTCCTCGGTGGCTCGAGCGGGCCGGACCCGGGGCTCGAGCAGCGCTCCTCGCCCTCGAGTGAAAGGGGGAATTGGGTTTCCTTCGGGATGTGGAGAGTTTGTGACGCCACCCACGGGTTGTGGTGATGGTGGGCACCACCGCTGCTGGTGACGGGGTTCCCGGGAGCGATGGCGGGGAGCAGCTAGGTGTTAACCCCTCCGTGGGTAGGGGCTGGTGGTCCCGGGGCCCGATAGGAGGGGGGGGGGCTGCTGCAGGGTGCAGTTCTGCGGTGCGGTGCCTGATGGCACTGTTGTACTCACAATTAAACCACACAGAGGCACTGGTAAACAAGTGACTAGTCACTGGTAAACTAGAAACTGTCGGAGTCCGCAGCCTTCGGTGCGGAGGTTGTTTGGGTCCCACACACAGTACAGCAGGATCCTGTTCTTGGTTTTTAGCCAGACGCTTCTTTCTCCTTCCTCAGTCGGGAACGGGGAGCCCACTCCCCTGCAGTGATCCGGGTCGCCCCTTGGTACCGGCGGGCCACTACCCTGCCCTGGCCACCTCGGGCCCCTTCTTCATGCTTCCCTTCCTTACAGCAGCCAGGAAGTATTCTCCCCTGGTCTGCTCACTTCACTCTCCTCACTCACTCTGCTCCAGCCCCTCCCCTGCTGCTCTGTTTAGCTCTTACACTAGGGGGTTGTCTGTCCTGCTGCACTGGTGTGGGATCAGGTTACCAAGGAGGAGAATGGCCTGCACTTTGCTGGATTTCTGCAGACTCTGTGACACCCTGGTTTTGCCAGGGCATCACATACCCATAGTTCTTCAAGGCAGAGGCCAGGTGTAAATGAGCAGTTATTTTCTCATTTGAGAGAATTGGGCCAAGTGTGCATGTCACACTCTGGTCAACCTTTGACCAAATGTTGATCAGAGTGCGATCCAATTCTCTTGGATGAAGAGAAGATGAAGAAAAAAAATGTCTCCATCTTCTCCATTCTGTCAATCCTTGAAAATCGAACTGCACTCAGATGTCATGCACGGACTCATTGACTTGTGATTTGATAATCTGATCCAACTCGGACATGTTGAGATTTTTTTCCAGTGAAAAATCATATTTGTGCACGGCTCTATAGAATAACATTGGCCTGATTATGAACCGATGTTTTGTTGGATAAAGCGGGCTTTACACGCTGCGACATCGCTAATGCTGAGTCGTTGGGGTCACGGATTTTGTGACGCACATCCGGCCGCATTAGCGATGCCGTTGCGTGTGACACCGATAAGCGATTTTGCATCGTTGCAAAACCGTGCAAAATTGCTAATCGGCGACACGGGGGTCCATTCTCAATTATCGTTACTGCAGCAGTAACGAAGTTGTTCCTCGTTCCTGCGGCAGCACACATCGCTGCGTGTGACGCCGCAGGAGCGAGGAAGCTCTCCCTACCTGCCTCCCGGCCGCTATGAGGAAGGAAGGAGGTGGGCGGGATGTTACGTCTCGCTCATCTCCGCCCCTCCGCTGCTATTGGGCGGCGGTTCAGTGATGCTTCAGTGACGTCGCTATGACGCCGCACGGACCGCCCCCTTAGAAAGGAGGCGGTTCGCCCGTCACAGCGACGTCGCCGGACAGGTAAGTATGTGTGACGGCTGTTGTGCGGCACGGGCAGCGATTTGCCCGTGTCGCGCAACAGATGGGGGCGGGTACCCACACTAGCGATATCGGGACCGATATCGCAGTGTGTAAAGTAGCCTTTACACTAGGACCGAAAAAATCTGTCAAGTATTTACGAGCCGTAAATGTGTCCAAATACCTTCAATAGCTGGATGCTTGTTTGGTGGACAGCTATAACTCACAACCTCCGGAATGAGGAGAAACGTATTAGCTGATATCGCTCTCTATGAATAAATGATTAGGCTGATTGAATGCCAGCATGCCCGATCCTACCAATCCATACAGAACCCAAGGTCTCTGCCACAAATGAAGACACTAATATTATACATAACACATGATATGTAAGGCCCTAAGGCAAACGTTGTTATGCTGCTGAAAATGAATCTGAAAGGGGACATAAGTCAAAAGTAGATAATAAAGATAGTAAAAATCAGAAGCAAAAAATAAAGATTTAGTGTAGTCAAGTTAGTAATTTCACTTTTTCTAGAACAATCCATAGGGACATATGGGGAAGAGCCGCTGCCCCCGTTACAAATATGAGCATTAACCCAAAACCTGTTTCTGTTTTCCTTTATTAGAAAAAGCTGTCGGCCTTCGAAAGCAATTCCAAATCCATTAGCTCCTTGGCCTTAAAGAGGGGAAGAAGGTAACCGAAGATTTTATAAGTCGATTTCTGAAACCTTAAATAGCCATCCGCAGGTTTCTGGTGGAGATCCATTATAGCATTATGACAGCTCCATTACCAGCCTATCCGAATCACGGCTCGGGGGTTTCTTGTGCGGAACATAAGAGGAAACAGTTAAATGTCTGGCTTTGGTCTACGTTCTATTGAGATTTCCCCGTGAGTGTGAATAATCGGCGTTACACAGTCTCCCTCTGCATTTGGCTATTTTATTCATCACAATTCTCCTTCCTCGCATCATATTTTTTCTGCTTTAATTGTAAAAAAATAAATATAAAAAATTCAAGCTGTAACGGAGCCAATCCAAGCCTTATGTATAGTCCAACCTTACCTCATGTAAATTGGAAATTCATGATGCATTTATTAATTTATCGGAACTTCTACTGCTGTCACGCGAATAACAACGGAAAGTATGGCGTACGACACAACACTCAACAACACAATGGGTATACCGGGGACACTTTACAAATGGTGGGTCCTAGCGTTAATGACGGGGAAAATAGGATACCTCCTTCACTCACCTGCAGCTGTACCCTACACGTCTAGCCAGGACTTATATAGGTTCTGTACCTGTCGCCAAACAGGATACCTGAGACCATGGCAGATCATGCGGTAGCCCTGGCTAGTGAGCTGGCAGGTGAAGGACACTAGCCCCACTGCTGCACTAATTACACACAAGGGAAGGAAAGACAGACAGGGGGAAAAACCACAATAGACAGCTACAGTCAACATCAAGCCTACACAGCAACTTGCAGAGAGGGCTCCACCAGCTCCTTCGACCTTCAGGCCAAGCTTCCAAATGAATGAGAATAACTGGCCCCCTCTACTGGGAGAAGAAGGGTATATATGGGGACTGGGAGTGGTCCAAACCGTAAACAACTAAGAAGATAATGACAATGCTTGCTTGCAAGGAGTCCTGACATTAACCCTCTCTTCCTCAAAGGAAAGGGAGTACATTTAATCTGCAGCGTCTCACAAAGCAAAGTGAGCCTCATGCCCAGAACTTGTCACTAGTCTCTTACTTACTACAGATAAACTACCGTGACAGCTGCCCTAAAGAGGAACCCAATCAGTACATTTAAAGGGGTATTTCCATCTTTACAGAGTTAAATATTGTCGGATAGAGCTTGCAAAAACAAACACTTTTGTAAGTTATTGCTTATTAAAATTTGCAGCCGTTCTTGAGATCTTAACTCTTTACATTAGCTTATACCTGGTTGTTTAGGCAACTGACTACCACTACTGTCAAGTTTGAAACCACTGTTTGAAAGCTGGCTGGGATTATGAGGTAACGGAACTCTCCAGCGATTCCTGCCATCTAGAAAACAGTGCTTACAAGCTCAATAAAGAACAGTTTGTAAGCACTGCGCATGTTCTGCTGTCTAGCAGCGATGGTCGGTCTCCAAGGGCAACCAGCTGTAAACAATAGAAAAGTGCTAATATCTCAAGAATGGCTGCAAATTTGCAACGGCTGCAGTAAATTGCAAAAGGGGTTGTATTTACAAGGACTAATTCGACAATATCATTTTATGAAGATAGAAATAATCCTTTAAAGAGTTAATTTATACTTAATTTTCTTGATGTCCTTTTTACAGGTAATTGAGATGTTAAATATGTAATATGAAAGGGGTGTTCTGGGACTTAAAGTGGTTTAACAAAACTTACCATTTAAGCAAAGTATGTAATCAATAGGGGCGCCAGTGATCACACAGGGTCCCTGAGTCCCATGTGAATAAAGTAAATGTGCCCACGCTCAACCACCACATAATGGGACTTGGTGACCTCATTCATGTGTAAATGGAAAAGTGGAGCTCATCATGACCACAGCTCCAATAATTGGTCCATAGAAGTGAATGGAGTGTTAAGCGGGCTTTACACACTACAACAAATCTAACAATGTGTCGGCGGGGTCACGTCGTAAGTGACGCACATCTGGCATCGTTAGTGGTGTTGTAGCGTGTGACAGCTACGTGCGATTGCGATTGAACGTAAAACCGTTCATGGCATACACGTCGTTCATTTCCCTTAAAATTGCACGTCGGGTTGTTCAATGTTCCCGAGGTACCACACATCGCAGTGTGTGACACCCCGGGAATGATGAACAGATCTTACATGCCTCCCGCAGCTCCCACCGGCAATGCGGAAGGAAGGAGGTGGGCGGGATGTTTACGTCCCGTTCATCTCCACCCCTCCGCTTCTATTGGCCGGCTGCCGTGTAACGTCGCTGTGACGCCGAACGTCCCTCCCACTCCAGGAAGTGGATGTTCGCCACCCACATCAAGGTTGTATGGAAGGGTAAGTACATGTGACGGCAAATAATCGTTTGTGCGACACGGTCAACAAATTGAATGTGCCGCACATACGATGGGGGCGGGTACGATCGCATACGATATCATATGTGATATCGTACGGTGTAAAGCAGGCTTTAGTCACATATGGAAACTATTGCTCCACACACATGAGATTGAGGCCTCCATTTTTGTGATCAGTGAGGGTCCCAGCAGTCAGATCTCACTAATCATAGAGTAATTGCCCAAATGTATGTTAAAGTGATAAGTTTTGATAAAAAAGAAAAGCGATTTAATAGCTGGGCTACCTCAGGGGAGTTGCTAGCGTCAAAGATCCGATGCTTCTGCCTTGAACTTCTTGACCAGAGTCCCAAATCTCCAGCGACCGTCACATTGAACACTGTCAGCATCACCATGACCCCAACACCGTTTAGTCCCGTGATAGAGCATGGAGCAAAAGCCCTGTGCTCTACCCTGTCCGTCACCTAGGCCGCAAACTGCTGGTCTGTAGCTTACCAGACATCAGTGTACCTACGCAGACAGCGCAATTATATTATTTCATCCCACTGCCTCTGCAGGCCCGCCATAGAAGAGGTGACAGAGGCTGCGATACCAAGGATCAGGTTTATTTGAGTATATAATCTTTATTGTTTTTTTTATATTGCATGTTTTTGGGGGCTATAATAAAGTATACAAGAGGTTGTGAGGGCTACCATAGAGTACATAAGACGTTATGGGGGCCATCATATTATACAGTGAGAAGTGGGGGCCATAATGGAAAATACAAGAGGTTGTGGGGGCCTTCATACTGTGCATATAGAGGAAAGTGGGACATAATACAGTATATGTGGTTTTAGGGGTCATCATCTCATATATAAAGCTGTGTGTGTGTGTGTGCGTGTGCGTGTGTGCGCGTGTGTATGTCCGCTAAAGGAATCCGCACCATCACATTTACAATCACGAAATTTTGCACAGACACCCCATGTGACTCAGGGAACATCATAGACTACATTTTGATGCGATAATTTAACACACGCACTTTACAGTTACTCTCCAAAAAACCTGCATCCATTAAAGTCAATGGAGCTGCGAGCTATTAGGTTATTAATGCCAGCTGTGATTGGTTGCTATAGGAACGAAGGAAATAGTTAGTATAAGAAGCTTATGTGTGAGGTAATAAGATGGAGAGACAGATAGAGACAAAGAAACAGACAGACAGAGATAGGCACCGACAGAGTAAGAAGCAGACAGGGAAAGAGACAGACAGAGACAGACAGTCAGGGAAAGAGACAGAGAGACAGACAGTCAAAGAGACGAAGGCAGACAGACAGAGACAGGCACAGGGAAAGAGACAGAGATAGGGAGAGAGACAGGGAAAGAGACAAAAACATGAAAAGAGACAGAGACAAGGAAAAAGACAGAGAAAGAGACAGACAGGGAAAGAGACAGAGACAAGGAAAGAGACAGGGAAAGAGACAGACAGGGAAAGGGGGAGGGGGGGGGGGAGATGGAGAAAGAGACAGACGGGGAAAGAGACAGATGGGGAAAGAAACAGATAGGGAAAGAAACAGATGGGGAAAGAAACAGACGGGGAAAGAAACAGACGGGGAAAGAAACAGACGGGGAAAGAAACAGACGGGGAAAGAGACAAACGGGGAAAGACAGACAGGAAAGAGACAGACGGGGAAAGAGACAAACACGGAAAGAGACAGACACACAGAGACCGAAACAGAAAGTGACAGACAGAGAGACAGACACACGGAGACAGACAGAAACAGAGACAGACACAGAGACAGACACAGAGACAGACATACAGAGACAGACACACAAAAACAGACAAACAGACAGAGACAAACAGAGACAAACAGACAGAGACTGGGAGAGAGACAGAGAGACAGTTACTATCCCGGACAATGCACGGGTACTACATCTAGTACTATATATAAGGAGAAATGTCTGCTGTCATAAAGTATATAAGAGATTGTTGGGAACATAATACAGGATATAAGGAGCTGTAGTGGCCATCATACAGTATATAAGGTTCATGGATCAAAGAACAGTGTATAAAAGGTTGTGTGGGCTTTAATACAGTATTTATAGATCTATGTGGACCAGCATATAATATATAAGCATCTGTGGGGACCATTATATATTCGGGGGCGGGGGCCAGCTTCCCCGTCGCGGGGGCTGCTCGGGGAGATCGCGCTTGGATCCGGTGCCTTCTCCTCGGTGGCTCGAGTGGGCCGGACCCGGGGCTCGAGCAGCGCTCCTCGCCCACGAGTGAAAAGGGAAGGGATTGGACTTTTTGGGGTATATGTATAGAGTTTGTGACGCCACCCACGGGTTGTGGTGATGGTGGGCACCACCGCTGCTGGTGACGGGGTTCCCGGGAGCGATGGCGGGGAGCAGGTAGGTGTTGACCCCTCCGTGAGTAGGGGCTGTTAGTCCCGGGCCCGGTAGGTGGAAGGGTTCCGCAGGATGGGTTTTGGCAGGGTGCAGGGTTGCGGTGCAGCGCGGTGCCGGATGGCACAGGTGTACTCACTCAGACACAGATGGACAGAGTCTCTGGTAAATCAAACGGCTGGATGGACGGGGCCCGCAGCTGGCTGCGGTGTTCTCCCTGGATGGTTTGATGGTGGCTGTCGTTTCCCTGCACCTGTGTTTTGTATCTTGACTCCAATGCCTGGGCACCGGTAGTCCGCTCCCCGGCGTATACGTGCTGGAGGAGCCCGTTTGCCCGCAGATGCTGGCCCTTTGGATCTCTGGCCCTTGGCGGTGGCGCTTATCCGGAATGGTTACGCTGTTGCCTTCAATCGGGACTTGGGTGGGAATGAACCTCTGAAGTCCAGACCGCAATCAGGAAATTTGACTAAAGGTTGGCTTCGAGCCTAGTCGGGGTCTGAGTACCCTGCCTGGTGCTTGGCTCCAATCGGCTCCCCGGTTCGGTACCGGCGGGCCACCGCCCGACCCCGGTCCTACGGTTCCGCTGACCTTCACCAACTCCTGCAGATGGCCACCACCGTCTGCCTACCTTGCTGGAAGTGCCCAGGCTCCAACCCAGACACCAACAGTTTCACTCCTCTCACTCTACTGCCCACAACTGGACTGACTACTGTGTTTTCCCGCCTCCAGGTCTGTGAACTCCTCGGTGGGCGGGGTCAACCGCCTGGCTCCGCCCCACCTGGTGTGGACATCAACCCTGGAGGGTGGCAACAAGGGTTTAATGTGTGACTGGTGTGACCTGTCCAAGGAAGGGGTGTGTATGGTGTTGTGTCTGTGACTACCTGACTAGGCCAGGGCGTCACATTTACAGTGTATAGGCAGCTGTGGGGACCATCATACTGTATGTAGAGATCTGTGGGACCATTATACAGTGTATAGGGAGCTGTAGGGACCATCATACAGTATAGAGGGAGCAGTAGGGATTATCATACAGTATACAGGGTGCTGTAGGGACCATCATACAGTATATAGGGAGCTGTCGGGACCATCATACATAGAGTGTATAGAGAGCTGTAGAGACCATCAACCATCATACATTGTATAAAGAAATGTTGAGACCATCATACTATGTATAGGGAGCTGTTGGGACCATCATACAGTATATAAGGAGATGTAGGGACTATCATACAGTATATATGGAGATGTGGCGATGATCATATTGTGTATAGGGGAGCTGTTCGGACCTTCATAAAGTGAATAGTGACTTGTAGGGACCATCATACTCTGTAAACAGTATGGAGCTATAGGGACCATCATACACTGTATAGAGAGTTGTGGGGACCATCATACAGTGTATAGGAAGCTCTTAGGGACCATCATAAGGTATATGATTTTATAAGTGACTAGATTTAAAGCATAAGTTTAATTTTTATTTAATCAATAGTTTTCATGAAAATGAGAAACTTTGTAATATATCTTATCAGAGAAATCTGCTTCTTTTTCTTCTTGGACTGACCACTCATTTTCAAATCAGGGGTGAAAATCTGTAAAATCTATTTTCAGTGACACCAGATTTTCCCATTACTGAGATAGGAGATGACAGTTGGTGCTTTTAAAGTTTTATGGAGGAGAAAGGAGCTAGAGGAAAACACTGACATTCTTCTACAAGTTCCATAGAACTGTATGAGTGCAACTGTCACCCTCTTTCTTAGTATAATCTGTACTAATTGAAGACAGATGTTCCCATTACTGAGACAGGAGATGACAATTAGTGCTTTTAAAATTCTATGAAGAAGGGAAGGAAGAAGAACTGGAGGAAGACCCTGACATTATGTTATGAGTTTCATATAACTTTATGAGCATGTTATCCCCTTTCTCAAGAATGGTAAAATATGTACTCAATGATGTTCCAATTATTGAGATAGGAGATGTCAGTTGCTGCATTTAAAATTCTATGGAGGAGGAGGAGCTAGAGGCCGACACTGACATTATAATGCACGTTGAATAGAACTTTATGGGTGTCAACTGTCCCTCCGCTCTCTCAGTAAAATCAGTATTCAGTGAAAACAGATCTTGCCATTATAGGGGTAGATGACAGTTAGTGCTTATAACATTCTATGGAGATAATGGAGGGAAGTAAAGGGAGGAGCTAGAGACAGATGCAAACATTCTGCTGTAAGTTACCCCTAAAACATAGTTACATTTTTCCATAGATTTTTATGAGAACCAACTGTATAATCCAATTTTAGTAATAGGCAAATCTGTATTATTATTATTATTATTATTATTGTTGTGAGGTAAATCCGGAGATATGACGATGAATCATGATATACAAGTCATGTCAGTAAGCCCTCTCCTGGTGTCACCCCCT
The DNA here is from genome assembly GCF_048569485.1 of Anomaloglossus baeobatrachus. Taxonomy (NCBI): domain Eukaryota; kingdom Metazoa; phylum Chordata; class Amphibia; order Anura; family Aromobatidae; genus Anomaloglossus; species Anomaloglossus baeobatrachus. Next base: position 482,421,924 of record NC_134357.1, on the reverse strand, counting down.
TTTCCTTCTCACAGCTCTTTCAATCAGAAAAGTTACCACAGGGATAACTGGTTTGTTTAGCAGATAGGTGTCAGAGGAACTGGTCTGTGTTCCACTCACCCAGCAGAAGGCAATCTCCTGTGATATGGAGATTAGATGAGCTGTGAACAATGGACACAGGATGACCCCCTGCTGTGACCCTGTAAAGTTTGTATTTCATTACCAGGCTTTGAAAGCCACCAGACAGAAAGACTCCGGTAAAATATGGTTAATATCTCGCAAGCCGTACGTCCAATAAATATGGCAATCATAAAAATGGTGTCTCCGCATGCGGACGATGCCGGAAAACCTTTTTTATGGGAGTGGGACCTTGGGAAGTACCCCAGGCGTGATATCGGCCAGTGGGGAACTAGCAGACAAGCCATGAGTCCTCTCGTTTTGAAGCTAAATTCATAACTGTCACAATGAGAGCATTGGCGTCCGCCTACGACGTTCCCAGGCAAAGTTATGGCCAATATCCCCTTTTTGGATATTATCCTGACTCCAGCCAGGGGTGGAGCAGTGCTCCCTCTGAGGTCACTAAGGTAGGAGGGGACAGGGATCCGGCCAGGATTGATAACCACAGTTCGGACATTTTAGTTTGTTCTTTGCTCGGGGGTCTGAGTCTGGAAAGACCTGTGAGGGAGATCCTGGAAACCTGGTCTCCGGCGCCCCCCTGTGGCCAGACGCACAAGGAAACTGCTTGAACTGTATGCCTGTTTGTAAACCATGCTTTATCTGTAACTGTACTCTGACCTAACTGTATATTCTGTAGATCCCCTATTGTATATATTGTAGTTTCTAGTGTAGCTTCGGCCGATTAAATTATATAATTAATCTTGGGCTGTTCTGTTATCTCGATCGTGAATCCCACGTCTGTGTGTTCAGCTAATAGTTACCGTAAATCGGTTGGTGGCAGCGAGTTTGTGCCAAGGATCACTGTGGGGCAGCCAGTGAGATTCGGGGAGGTTTTTACATATTCCGTCCGCGAAGGTCGGGGGAATATATACCCTACTCTCACCGGGGACCCTTCAATAATCGGCATAAGTAGAATAGTGGCCTCCTTGCTTATTGTCAGGCAATTCCATAATTGGCCTGACTATAAGAGGGGCGCTAGAGAGCGCGTCACGTGCTCTGTCTGTAGGTCGGGAGGTATAAAGGAGGGGCGTGACTCCCGCTTGTTACCCCCCGATCGTGATATTGGTGGCCAGCACCGGGGATTTCTGAGTGACCCCCCCGGCTGTTCTTGACATATTGGTGGAGACCCATACTCCCAGACACTAAAGACTGCCAGCAGCAGCTGTGGCTGCTGGGGTCTTCAGACCAGACCAACACTAGAGTGTCAGAGTGCAGATACAGTAGGGTGTGTGGGTGCATCCGCCAGTTCATCCGAGACCAGAAGCCAAAGGGGTCCACGGCTACAGCTGCCCTGGCAGATGACTACACCAACAATCGGGCCCCTGAGGCCAGGAGAGCGGCCGCCAGCAGCACCTGGAGAGGGGGTAAGATGAATGCTGCGACTGCCCCACCTGCCCCTAGAGTGCAGGGGGTGCCCCCTCAACTCCCCTCTCCAGGCCCGTGGCAGAACCAAGGCGCTGCCACCAGTGCAACCAACCTGGACACTTCAAGGCCATGTGCCTTCAGCGTCCCAAGGCCCCGTCCCCGTCCCCGTCCCAAGGGCCGCCCAAGGTGTATTGTGTGGGTGGGGGTGGTGGTAGGTCCCTGGACAACTTCCAACCTGTCACCGATCTGTGACCATGGGACTGCGAGACTGCGCCGCTGATGTGACTCTGGTACGGCCTGAGATGGTGTCCCCCCAAGACTTGGTACCTGGAAAAACCCTCGCTGTTTCCAGGATTGGAGGCATTGACCCGGCGTTGCCCGTCGCCGGCCTTTATTTCGACTGTGGCGCAGGATGAGGGGTGAGGCAGGTGGGGGAAACTGATCGGATCCCCGCAAACATGTTACTTGGGACAGATTTGGGGCAGATAACCTCCCAGTTTGGGCCCCCCCCCAAGGGCTGAACCTTCAGCCAGTACTGACATGCCTCCTGACAATGTTAATGTGTTATCTATGAATGATGTAAGGGAGGAGGGGGTTGGAGAGGGGTGTGACAATGCCTCTACAAGTCATCAGCCAGTGAGCTGGGATCTGTTGCCCTCTGCAGGGATAAGCAGAGAGCAGGGTGCTGCAGGGGGAGAACCAGTGTGTGGGATGGGGGCTACCACAGCAAATGTGGGGTCCCCAGAGATTTTACAGCGGGGTTCTGTTGCTGCAGGGGGGGAACTGGCAGGTGAGATTGGGGCCGGTCCAGGAGCGGAAGTGCTCCCAGGTAAGATCTCGGTGCAGGGTTCCCCCACAACCGGGGTGTCAGGAAGCCAGGTAGGTCTGCTTGAACCTGCGACTTGGTCAGGAACGGAGGAGGAGCGGGCACGACCTACGGTCGCAGCGGCTGTGGCCGCTGTCACCCGCAGTGGGAGTGCTGGAAGCCAAGGGGCCTCCCGGAGGTCCGATAGCTCTTCCCCTTCTGACCAAGTGGCAGCCGAGTCAGGCGGAGGCCAGGACACAGGTCCCGGGGTACTGACCGAAGATGTGACAGTCTCGTCGATTCTGGCCACATCTAGTCAGGGGTTTCAGGCAGCGTTAAAAGCTGACGACAGCCTGAAAGCTCTTAAGGAGCAGGTGGCACAGCCTCCCTCGGACTCGGACCCAGAGCGAGTGGTCTGGGACCAAGGACGGCTGTACCGGGTCACGGTCCAGCAGGGTTCACCGGAGGCGTGGCCCAGGGACCGACAGTTGGTGGTACCCTATCCGTTCCGGACGGAGTTGTTGTGGATCGCACATGAGATTCCGATGGCCGGACACCTAGGGATCGCTAAGACCAAGGCCAGGTTAAACCAGCATTTCTACTGGCCAAAAATGGGGGCCGATGTGGTTGCCTACTGCCATTCGTGTGACATCTTTCAGAGAGTGGGGAAGGCGGGGCCACGCCCCAAAGCCCCACTGGTATCTCTGGCCATAATCGATGAGCCTTTCAGGAGGGTGGCTGTGGATCTGGTCAGCCCGCTGGCCATCCCCAGCAGCTCCGGGAAATGCTTCATACTGACGGTAGTGGACTATGCCACCCGGTACCCTGAAGCAGTGGCCTTGTCGTCCATTCGGGCTGACAAGGTGGCCACCGGATTGCTGGAGATTTTCCCCCGAGTGGGTTTTCCCCAGGAAATGCTCACTGACCGGGGGACCCAATTCATGTCACAGCTTATGGAGGCCCTCTGAAAGCAAGTCCAGGTGCGACATCTGCTGGTCAGCCCGTACCATCCACAGACTAATGGCCTGTGCGAGCGGTTCAATGGCACCTTAAAGCAGATACTTAAGATGTTGGTCGACTCCCATGGGCGTGACTGGGAGCGGTATCTCCCACACCTGTTATTTGCTTACCAGGAGGTTCCACAGGCCTCAACGGGATTCTCACCTTTTGAGCTCCTGTACGGGCGACGTGTGCAGGGCCCCCTGGCTCTGGTGAAAGAGGTCTGGGAAGGGGATTTGGCCACCCCTGGAGTGTCGGTTATCGAGTATGTCATGCGCTTCCGGGACAAAATGCAGGCCTTGACGCAGCTGGTACATGACAATATGGCTCAAGCCCAGGCCGATCAGAAGCATCGGTACGACCAGAACGCTAGTGAGAGGATCTACCAAGTGGGTCAAAAGGTGTGGGTAGTGGTCACCGTACCACAGGACAAGCTTCAGGCAGCCTGGGAAGGTCCATACCTCGTGTAGGGCGGAAGCCCTTCCATGTGAACATGATGAAGGCACATCATGAGCGGGAGGCATGTGCGCTCCCCGTGTGCAACCTGCCCGAGGAGGGAGAGGCGGAAACTCTCTTGGATATGCTAGCCCAGGTTAGGGCAGGTGGATCCATTGAGGATGTGGAGGTTGGCCACCAGCTCTTGGAGGACCAACGGTCCCAGCTGTGGGCCACCCTACACCCCTTCCGGGGGTTGTTTACCAACCAGCCTGGAAGGACTGACTTGGCCGTCCATCCCGTGGACACTGGGGATCATCCACTGATCCGGCGTTCAGCATATCGGGTCTCCCTGGAGGAGAGCAACACATGCGCCTGGAGATTGACGAGATGCTGAAGCTGGGGGTGATCCAGGCATCCAACAGCGCTTAGGCCTCGCCTGTAGTCCTCTTCCCTAAGAAGGACCGAACCACTCAGTTCTGCGTGGACTACAGGGGGCTCAAGGCTGTCACGGTCGCCTATGCGTACCCAATGCCACGCATCGATGACCTGCTCGATCAGTTGGCCGGGGCTCAATACCTGACCATCATGGATCTGAGCCGGGGATATTGGCAGATCCCCCTGACTCGCAGGGCCAGGGAACGTTCTGCCTTTATTACCCCATTTGGATTGTACGAGTCCACGGTGATGCCATTCGGGATGAGGAATGCCCCTGCCACTTTCCAGCGGATGGTCAACACCCTGCTCAAGGGACTTGAAGGGTACGTGGCCGCGTACCTGGATGACATTGCCGTCTTCAGTCCCACCTGGGAGGACCACCTAGAGCATCTAGCACAGGTGCTCAGGTGGATCCACCAGGCAGGTTTGACCATCAAGCCGGGAAAGTGTCAGCTGGCCATGAGCGACGTCCACTACCTGGGACACCGGGTAGGCGGGGGAGCTCTGAAGCCCGAGCCTGAGAAAGTGGAGGCCATCGCATCCTGGCCCACCCCCAGGACCAAGAAGCAGGTGATGTCCTTCTTGGGGACCGCCGGGTACTATAGGAGGTTTGTTCCATGCTATAGTAGCCTGGCGAAGCCCCTGACGGACCTCACCAAGAAGAAGCTGCCCTCTGCAGTCGATTGGTTAGACAGTGGACTGCGAGTCAGCCTTCCGGGCCCTAAAGGACGCCCTGTCCAGCCCGCCCGTGCTACAGGCAGCCGACTTCATGCGGCCGTTTGTAGTACAGACCGACGCCAGTGACTTCGGCCTCGGTGCGGTGCTCAGCCAGGTGGACTCTGCGAGCCAAGAGCACCCAGTCTTGTACCTGAGCAGGAAGCTGTTACCAAGGGAAGTGGCCTACTCCAGAATGGAAAAGGAATGCCTAGCCATAGTGTGGGCTCTGCAGCGTCTGCAACCCTATCTATACGGGCGCCAATTCATCGTGGAGACGGACCACAATCCCCTTAGCTGGTTACACACCGTCTCCGGGACGAATGGGAGGTTGTTGCGATGGAGCCTTGCGCTCCAGCAATACAACGTCACCATTCGCCACAAAAGGGGCCGTGACCACGGTAACGCAGATGGCCTGTCCCAACAAGGAGAGGTCGCGGACGGGTGCACGGGGGAACACCAGAGTGTGCTGCCCCCTAGCGCCCTCAAAAGGGGGGGAGGTGTGAGGTAAATCCGGAGATATGACGATAAATCATGATATTCAAGTCATGTAAGCAAGCCCTCTCCTGGTGTCACCCCCCCCCTTTCCTTCCCACAGCTCCTTCAATCAGAAAAGTTACCACAGGGATAACTGGTTTGTTTAGCAGATAGGTGTCAGAGGAACTGGTCTGTGTTCCACTCACCCAGCAGAAGGCAATCTCCTGTGATATGGAGATTAGATGAGCTGTGAACAATGGACACAGGATGACCCCCTGCTGTGACCCTGTAACAGGAGTTTGTATCTCATTACCAGGCTTTGGAAGCCACCAGACAGAAAGACTGCGGTAAAATATGGTTAATATCTCGCAAGCCGTACGTCCTATAAATATGGCAACCATAAAAATGGTGTCTCCACATGCGGACGATGCTGGCACACCTTTTTTATGGGAGTGAGACCTTGGGAAGTACCCCAGGCGTGATATCGGCCAGTGGGGAACTAGCAGACAAGCCATGAGTCCTCTCGTTTTGCAGCTAATTTCATAACTGTCACAATTAGAGCATTGGCTGTTCTTGACAATTATTATGATTATTTATTATAGTGCCATTTATTCCATGGCACTTTACATGCGATTCCTCTGAAGAAGGATTTATTATGAATTGAAAATTGGCACATGACGTAAAGCTGCTTTACACCTTACAATTTCCTATGCGATCTCGTATGCGATCGCACCCGCCCCCATCGTTTGTGCGGCTCGTGCAATTTCTTGCCCGTGTTGCACAAACGAGTAACCCCCGTCACACGTTCTTACCTTCCATACGATCTCGCTGTGGGCGGCGAACATCCACTTCCTGTAGTGGGAGGGACGTTCGGCGTCACAGCGACGTCACACGGCAGCCGGCCAATAGAAGCGGAGGGGCGGAGATGAGCGGGATGAAAACATCCCGCCCACCTCCTTCCTTCCGCATAGCCGGCAGGAGCTGTGGGACGCAGGTAAGCTGAATTCATCGTTCCCGGGGTGTCACACACAGCGATGTGTGCTGCCCTGGGAACATTGAACAACCGGACGTTCAATTTTTAGAAAATGAGCGACGTGTCAACATTTTAACGTACAATCTGGGTCGCACGTAGGTTTCACACGCTACAACACTAACGATGCCGGATGTGCGTCACTTACGACATGACCCCGCTGACACATTGTTAGATATATTGTAGCGTGTAAAGCCCGCTTTATTCCTGCTGAAGACAATACTAAGGACCAGGGGGCACTCATTGCTTGTCAAAGAAAAACAATTCCGGCAGTTAAATAGGAAAGGGTTCTTTACAGTTATGCGGGCTTCACACGGTACAATCTATCGTGCCCACCTCCTTCCTTCCGCATAGCCGGCGGGTGCCATGGGATGCAGGTAAGCTGTGTTCGTCGTTCCCGGGGTGTCACACCGAGCGATGTGTGCTGCCCCGGGTACGATGAACAACCGGCGCCATTAAAAATAAACAATTTTTTAAAAATAAGCGACGAGTACACGACTCACGATTTGTGAGCGATTCTGCGTCGCTCGGAGGTGTCACACGAAACGACGTCGCAAGCGATGCCGGATGTTCGTCACAAAAACCGAGACCCCGACGAAGCATCGCGCGATAGTTCATCTCGTGTGACACCCGCATTAGAGCAGTCACATTGTGGAATTCCCTACTACAAGAGTTAGTAATGGCAGACACTATAACAACTTTCAAAAAGGGCTGGATGATTTCCTCAGTACACACAACAATGTCGGTTATAAATGATTTAGTGACGAAATGTATAATTAGTGGAAGAAGGTTTAATTAGATGGACTTAGGTCTTTTTTCAACCTATGATTAATGAATGATCAGTCCAGGAGGAGAAAGAAGTGCATTTCTTTGATCAAATATATTACAATATATATATATTTTTTTTATTTTTTATTTTTCTTGAGTGTTATTTATTTATGAAAAGTGCCACAGGTTCGTTAATGGCTGTCCCCGGTATTGCATCTTCACCTCATTCATGTGAATAGAGTTGGGTTACAGTTCTAGAAATCACTTGATGACAAGGATTGGGGGGAAAATGCAACTTTGATCCTCCTGATAACTTTCAACCCATAAATTCGGTGCGGTCTGCAAATAGTTAAGTCCTAACGAAAAGGTACAAGTGAAACCTTAACGAGTCCCAAGCGACGACTTTTCTCGTTCCACATAGGAAGGGGATTCTCTGAGCTCGGAGACCCACTGCCAACTCTCCATAAAGACCCGTTCATAGCCGATCAATTTGATAGCTGCCGTTTTCGGTAATTGAATTTTCTGTGGTCAGAAGAGTTATGTTAAAAACCAAATAAATATTTGATATAAAAATGAAATCCTAAGCGCTGCGCTGTGGAGAGACGGCCGATGTCCAAATCTACAAATAATATTCTGTTTTTACAAAAATTATCTTTTTTTTTTTAAAAAAAAAACTTTCACCTCCCTCGCCCTAGGGAGATTGTAACTTAAAAAAAAAACACAGACTTTGGTTTTCGGGAAAATGACAGGTTTACTTTAGTAATGCCATATTAAGAGTTGGCACCGATTTCTTCCGAGCAAGGTATCATTCTCAATATTGACTCGAGGGGATCGTAAGGAACGCTACATCCGGCTGCTTGGATTTTTCATACACAGATTTTTGAACTTGGTTTCAAAGTGTAGCTTTAGGGTGTATTATGTTGTACGCACACCAGATCCTGTTTGTGTTGTTTTTTTGTGTTAGTTTATGGGATTAATACTCATGACCGTAAGTGTGATCAGATATTAGATATGAAACCTCCAGAAAGGGCAGAAAACTATAAAATATCCCAACAGGGCTCCGATATCAGAGGGATATACTGAGTATACGACATAGGAGGAAAATGTGCCCTGGTGTCCTATGTCATCATCATTGGTGAGCACCTAATTTAATTTCTACTTTATTCAATCCCAATTCCAAATTATTGGGCAAAAGACAAAGTGATGACTCCAAAAAACTAAGTTATGACTCCAAAAGACTAAGTGATGACTCCAAAAGACTAAGTGATGACTCACGCTTTCTGTTTCATTTCACCTTAGCGGGAGTTTAAATGAATATGAAGTATTAAAAATCTGGTCCTAGGAGAAGGATAGAAAATTGCCAACATTGTAATTATATTAAGTTTTGTGTTAGTAACGTAAAACTAAAAATAATAATATAATAAACTGGGGGCAGCATTACGGATAAATCTCACTGCACCTTTTCTTTTGGCTCCAGATTTCACCAAAATGGCAGGGTTTTATAAATATCATTATTATGTTATTCTGTTGGGAGATGTTTATTCTATATGTGTCTAAATGGAAGCCACCCGGTGGTTTTGATGTGGATTGCAGCCTGTCGAGATTGATGTCTTTTGTGAGTCTTGAATAGCAATAGGTAGAGATGATTTAGCTAAAAGTTCTGTTTGGAACCTTTACTTCACCCCGGACCTCGACTATAAGTCAATATAAGTCAATGGGGACCTGAACTTTTGTGCTGTAAAATGGTCTTTCTCTTACTCTTTCACTCTTTTTCTGTTTATTTCTCTTTCTCTCTCTTTCTTACTTTCTTTCGCTCTTTCTCCCTTTCTTTTTCTCACTCTATTTCTTTTTCTTTATTCTCTTTCTTTTCTTTCTTTGTTTCTCTCTTTCTTACTTTCTTTCTTTTTCTTTTTCAGCTCTGTTCCTTTCTTTCTTTCTTTTTCTTTCTGTCACTCTGTCTGTTTCTCTCTCTCGCTCTCAAATTCAAATTAGCTTTATTGACAGGACAAAGTACATGTTGGCATTGCCAAAGCAATTGGTAAAAATGGGGATGGGGTTAGATTCTCATCCAGGGTGGGGTATAGAGACCCATCCAGGGTGTGGGATGGAAGCTCCTCCAGGGTGGGGGATGGAGGCTCATCCAGGATGGGGTATAGAGGCCCATACAGGGTGGGGTATAGAGGCTCATCCAGGGTCGGGGATGGAGGCTCATTCAGGGTGGGGTGTAGAGGCTCATCCAGAGTGGGTAATGGAGGCTCATCCAGGGTGGGGGATGGAGGCTCATCCAGGGTGGGGTATAGGGGTCCGTCCAGGGTGGGGTATAGGGGATCCATCCAGGGTGGGGTATAGAGGCTCATCCAGGGTGGGGGATGGAGACTCATCCAGAGTGGGGTATATGGGTCCATCCAGGGTGGGGTATAGAGGCCAATCCAGGCTGGGGTATATAGGCTAATCCAGGGTGGGGTATAGAGGCTCATCCACGGTGGGGTGTGGAGTCTCATCCAGGGTGGGGTATAGAGGTTTATCCAGGGTGGGGGATGGAGGCTCATGCAGGGTGGGGTATAGAGGCTCATCCAGGGTGGGGGATGGAGGCTCATCCAGGGTGAGGTATAGAGGCTCAACCAGGGTGTGGGATGGAGGCTCATCCAGGGTGGGGTATAGGGGTCCGTCCAGGGTGGGGTATAGAGGCCGATCCAGGCTGGGGTATAAAGGCTCATCCACGGTGGTGGATGGAGACTCATCCAGGGTGGGGTATAGAGGCTTATCCAGGGTGGGATATAGAGGCTCATCCAGGGTGGGGTATAGAGGCTCATCCAGGGTGGGGGATGGAGGCTCATTCAGTGTGGGGTGTAGAGGCTCATCCAGGGTGGGTAATGGAGGCTCGTCCAGGGTGGGGGATAGAGGCTCATCCAGGGTGGGGTATAGGGGTCCGTCCAGGGTGGGGTATAGAGGCCGATCCAGGCTGGGGTATAAAGGCTCATCCAGGGTGGGGTATAGAGGCTCATCCAGGGTGGTGGATGGAGGCTCATCCAGGGTGGGGTATAAAGGCTTATCCAGGGTGGGATATAGAGGCTCATCCAGGGTGGGGTATAGCGGCTCATCCAGGGTGGGGGATGGAGGCTCATTCAGTGTGGGGTGTTTAGGCTCATCCAGGGTGGGTAATGGAGGCTCGTCCAGGGTGGGGGATGGAGACTCATCCAGAGTGGGGTATATGGGTCCGTCCAGGGTGGGGTATAGAGGCCAATCCAGTGTGGGGTGTAGAGGCTCATCCAGGGTGGGATATAGAGGTTCATCCAGGGTGGGGGATAGAGGCTCATCCAGGGTGGGGTATAGGGGTCCGTCCAAGGTGGGGTATAGAGGCCAATCCAACCTGGGGTATAGAGGCTCATCCAGGGTGGGGTATAGAGGCTCATCCAGGGTGGGGTATAGAGGCTCATCTAGGGTGGGGTATAGAGGGTCATCCAGGGTGGGGTATAGAGGGTCATCCAGGGTGGGGTATAGAGGCTCATCCAGGGTGGGGTATAGAGGCTCATCCAGGGTGAGGGATGGAGGCTCATCCAGGGTGAGGGATGGAGGCTCATCCAGGGTGGGGTATAGGGGTCCGTCCAGGGTGGGGTATCGGGGCTCCATCCAGGGTGGGGTATAGAGGCTCATCCAGGGTGGGGGATGGAGACTCATCCAGAGTGGGGTATAGTGGTCCGTCCAGGGTGAGGTATAGAGGCCGATCCAGGGTGAGGTATAGAAGTCTCTCTCTCTGTCTCCTTCTTTCTCTCTCTCTCCTTTCCTCTCTGCTGCTGCTTTTCAACATATTTTGTTAGCATATGAACAGCACTCTAAGACCTCCGTCACACATCCGTGCCTCCGGTCCGTGTTTGCCATTTTTGGGGATGGGGTTAGATGCTCATCCAGGGTGGGGAATAGAGGCTCATCCAGGGTGTGGGATGGAAGCTCCTCCAGGGTGGGGGATGGAGGCTAATCCAGGATGGGGTATAGAGGCCCATACAGGGTGGGGTATAGAGGCTCATCCAGGGTCGGGGATGGAGGCTCATTCAGGGTGGGGTGTAGAGGCTCATCCAGGGTGGGTAATGGAGTCTCTTCCAGGGTGGGGGATGGAGGCTCATCCAGGGTGGGGTATAGGGGTCCGTCCAGGGTGGGGTATAGAGGCCGATCCAGACTGGGGTATAAAGGCTCATCCAGGGTGGGGTATAGAGGCTCATCCAGGGTGGTGGATGGAGGCTCATCCAGGGTGGGGTATAGAGGCTTATCCAGGGTGGGATATAGAGGCTCATCCAGGGTGGGGTATAGAGGCTCATCCAGGGTGGGGGATGGAGGCTCATACAGTGTGGGGTGTAGAGGCTCATCCAGGGTGGGTAATGGAGGCTCGTCCAGGGTGGGGGATGGAGGCTCATCCAGGGTGGGGTATAGGGGTCCGTCCAGGGTGGGGTATAGGGGTCCATCCAGGGTGGGGGATGGAGACTCATCCAGAGTGGGGTATATGGGTCCGTCCAGGGTGGGGTATAGAGGCCAATCCAGTGTGGGGTGTAGAGGCTCATCCAGGGTGGGATATAGAGGTTCATCCAGAGTGGGGGATGGAGGCTCATCCAGGGTGGGGTATAGGGGTCCGTCCAGGGTGGGGTATAGAGGCCGATCCAGGCTGGGGTATAGAGGCTCATCCAGGGTGGGGTATAGAGGCTCATCCAGGGTGGGGTATAGAGGCTCATCTAGGGTGGGGTATAGAGGGTCATCCAGGGTCGGGTATAGAGGGTCATCCAGGGTGGGGTATAGAGGCTCATCCAGGGTGGGGTATAGAGGCTCATCCAGGGTGAGGAATGGAGGCTCATCCAGGGTGGGGTATAGGGGTCCATCCAGGGTGGGGTATAGGGGCTCCATCCAGGGTGGGGTATAGAGGCTCATCCAGGGTGGGGGATTGAGACTCATCCAGAGTGGGGTATAGTGGTCCGTCCAGGGTGGGGTATAGAGGCCAATCCAGGGTGAGGTATAGAAGTCTCTCTCTCTGTCTCCTTCTTTCTCTCTCTCTCCTTTCCTCTCTGCTGCTGCTTTTCAACATACTTTGTTAGCATATGAACAGCACTCTAAGACCTCCGTCACACATCCGTGCCTCCGGTCCGTGTTTGCCATTTTTGGGGATGGGGTTAGATGCTCATCCAGGGTGGGGAATAGAGGCTCATCCAGGCTGTGGGATGGAAGCTCCTCCAGGGTGGGGGATGGAGGCTAATCCAGGATGGGGTATAGAGGCCCATACAGGGTGCGGTATGGAGTCTCATCCAGGGTCGGGGATGGAGGCTCATTCAGGGTGGGGTGTAGAGGCTCATCCAGGGTGGGTAATGGAGTTTCTTCCAGGGTGGGGGATGGAGGCTCATCCAGGGTGGGGTATAGGGGTCCATCCAGAGTGGGGTATAGAGGCTCATCCAGGCTGTGGAATGGAAGCTCCTCCAGGGTGGGGGATGGAGGCTAATCCAGGATGGGGTATAGAGGCCCATACAGGGTGCGGTATGGAGGCTCATCCAGGGTCGGGGTATAGGGGTCCGTCCAGAGTGGGGTATAGAGGCTTATCCTGGGTGGGGGATGGAGACTCATCCAGAGTGGGGTATATGGGTCCGTCCAGGGGGGGTATAAAGGCCAATCCAGGCTGGGGTATAGAGGCTCATCCAGGGTGGGGTATAGATGCTCATCCAGGGTGGGGTGTAGAGTCTCATCCAGGGTGGGGTATAGAGGTTCATCCAGGGTGGGGGATAGAGGCTCATGCAGGGTGGGGTATAGAGGCTTATCCAGGGTGGGGGATGGAGGCTCATCCAGGGTGAGGTATAGAGACTCATCCAGGGTGTGGGATGGAGGCTCATCCAGGGTGGGGTATAGGGGTCCGTCCAGGGTGGGGTATAGAGGCCGATCCAGGCTGGGGTATAGAGGCTCATCCAGGGTGGGGTATAGAGGCTCATGCAGGGTGGGGGATGGAGGCTCATGCAGGGTGGGGTATAGAGGCTCATCCAGGGTGGTGGATGGAGGCTCATCCAGGGTGGTGGATGGAGGCTCATCCAGGGTGGGGTATAGACGCTCATCCAGGGTGGGGTATAGAGGCTCATCCAGGGTGGGGGATGGAGGCTCATTCAGGGTGGGGTGTAGAGGCTCATCCAGGGTGGGTAATGGAGGCTCATCAAGGGTGGGGGATGGAGGCTCATCAAGGGTGGGGGATGGAGGCTCATCCAGGGTGGGGTATAGGGGTCCGTCCAGGGTGCGGTATAGGGGCCCATCCAGGGTGGGGGATGGAGACTCATCCAGAGTGGGGTATATAGGTCCGTCCAGGGTGGGGTATAGAGGCCAATCCAGTGTGGGGTGTAGAGGCTTATCCTGGGTGGGATATAGAGGTTCATCCAGGGTGGGGGATGGAGGCTCATCCAGGGTGGGGTATAGGGGTCCGTCCAGGCTGGGGTATAGAAGCTCATCCAGGGTGGGGTATAGAGGCTCATCCAGGGTGGGGTATAGAGGCTCATCCATGGTGGGGTATAGAGGCTCATCCAGGGTGGGGTATAGAGGCTCATCCAGGGTGGGGTATAGAAGCTCATCCAGGGTGGGGTATAGAGGCTCATCCAGGGTGGGGTATAGAGGCTCATCCAGGGTGGGGTATAGAGGCTCATCCAGGGTGGGGTATAGAGGGTCATCCAGGGTGGGGTATAGAGGCTCATCCAGGGTGGTGGATGGAGGCTCATCCAGGGTGGGGTGGTATAGAGGCTTATCCAGGATGGGGTATAGAGGCTCATCCAGGGTGGGGGATAGAGGCTCATCCAGGGTGGGGGATGGAGGCTCATTCAGTGTGGGGTGTAGAGGCTCATCCAGGGTGGGGGATGGAGGCTCATCAAGGGTGGGGGATGGAGGCTCATCCAGGGTGGGGTATAGGGGTCCGTCCAGGGTGGGGTATAGGGGTCCATCCAGGGTGGGGTATAGAGGCTCATCCAGGGTGGGGGATGGAGACTCATCCAGAGTGGGGTATATAGGTCTGTCCAGGGTGGGGTATAGAGGCCAATCCAGTGTGGGGTGTAGAGGCTCATCCAGGGTGGGATATAGAGGTTCATCCAGGGTGGTGGATGGAGGGTCATCCAGGGTGGGGTATAGGGGTCCGTCCAGGCTGGGGTATAGAGGCTGATCTAGGCTGGGGTATAGAGGCTCATCCAGTGTGGCGTATAGAGGCTCATCCAGGGTGGGGTATAGAGGCTCATCCAGGGTGGGGTATAGAGGGTCATCCAGGGTGGGGTATAGAGGCTCATCCAGGGTGGGGTATAGAGGCTCATCCAGGGTGGGGGATGGAGGCTCATCCAGGGTGGGGTATAGGGGTCCATCCAGGGTGGGGTATAGGGGCTCCATCCAGGGTGGGGTATAGAGGCTCATCCAGGGTGGGGGATGGAGACTCATCCAGAGTGGGGTATAGTGGTCCGTCCAGGGTGGGGTATAGAGGCCGATCCAGGGTGAGGTATAGAAGTCTCTCTCTCTCTCCTTCTTTCTCTCTCTCTCCTTTCCTCTCTGCTGCTGCTTGTCAATAAACTTTGTTAGCATATGAACAGCACTCTAAGACCTCCGTCACACATCCGTGCCTCCGGTCCGTGTTTGCCATTTTTTGCACGTACCGGAGACACGTGCTTACGTTGAATCATTTATTTTCATGTTAAAATCCGCACGTCAGTATTTTTGCACAGAGCGTGTGTACGTTCCGTGCATACGTGTGTCCGTTTAGAAAAAGCACTGACATGTCCGTGTTGCTCCGGGATCACGTACTCACGGACCCATTACATCCTATGGGTCCGTGTTGACACGTACGTGATACGGATGATGTCCGTGTGCTATCCGTGCGGTCCCTGTCCGTGTGGCTCAAATCAAGTTTGTTACAATTTTAAATACTTGCATGTGGCAAAGGTACCATACAAAATCCAACATAAAAATACTAAGGCCTCCGTGGATAATGGCATGGTTGTAGTATATATCCAAAAACATTGGATATCCAAGTAAAAAGACCAGCAGGTTAATTAATTGTGGATAATTATAAAAATGTGCTAATCAAATCCACCTATGCGTCATTATTCCCAACAAATAATCATTAACTACATTTGATGAAGATGTGAAAAACGGACAAGATATGGAAAGCATACGGAACACACACTGACGTATTACACGCACAGAAAAACGCACACACGTACACACATAACACACACGTAATGCACACGGACACTACACGGAGAGGAAAAACGGACTCGAAAAACGTAACACGGACTACAAAAACGGACATCGTCACACGTAAGTTTTTTTCACGTGAATGTGGCACAGGCCTAACACAGACTTTTTTTTTTAAGTCTGTGTTCAAGTCAGAGACCCGGAGTGAATCTCCCGAATTTGGATTCAAGAAGTTTCATTCAATTCAGGTAGAAAATGTGATTTGCATTGAATAAATTTGATACAAATTGAATCTCATGTAAAGATTACAAAATCTTACATTCACCTCTCCTCTGCCCTCCCTAAACCTGTCACACCAAAGCCAGTCCTCTGATCGTTTTTTCGATTTTCTGTCCTCTATCTTTCATTTTCTATTTGTTTTCCATCCTCCTTCCACCTGGCTTCTCTATCCAGGTACGATGATTGTCCTGGACGTGCGTCGCTCCACATTTGGTCACTTGGGCGGTGCACATATCATTGATATGCTTCTTGCCCCATGTGTCAACTAACGGAGGACCCAACTGGAAGGAAGATAAAAACAGAAGATAGAAGAACCAATCATAGGACCATCAAACAAGGACCATCAACACAAGGACCATCAACCCAAGGACCATCAACCCAAGGACCATCAACCCTTTGTTGGTCTTCTATAGTCCAGCAAAATGGCAGTTTGCCAATTGCCAAATTGCTGGATTTGCTCGAAGTTAATTGTAAAAAATAATTCTGATTTAGACGAAGATGAACTTCTTTTAAATTCAAGGCAAGTTTAATGAGTTCTTGCCTTTATTTTTAAGCCATTCATGAGGTATGGACTTTGATAGGGGTACACTCTCAATTGTGGTCCATGAATAGTCTCCAAACTGTGATAGTTGTACTAACACAATAGACTCAAGGATGAAGTTCAGAAATAAAAAGCTGATGTGACACAACCAAATTAGCATGAGCTAAACAAGACACGAAGCAGAATTTGGAATAAAAGTGGCAGTGAAGAAAATAAGGGCTTGAATGGGCAAACAAACATTCAAGTAATGAGGTTAGGGAAAAAAGAGCCTGTCAAGCAGAAGACAGGGAGATACGGGGACAAGTGTAATAACAATCTCTAAAAGGTGTATCAATTAATATAGTTATGTCATGAGGTGACTATTAGGATAGCGGGGGACAGGGGCTCTTATGCTGTCCTTCACGCTAGGGGACCCAAGGCTATCCCTAATCTCAGGGTTACTCCTGATGATGGAGATGCCTGAGTCCCGTTCCTGACCAGTACTACTCTGATACTCCCTTTCTGACCAGAGATGGACGGGGCAGGAATGTGATGGAAAACAGATAAAGACAGGCAAGTGAAAACCAAGACTCTGACACACTGCACACACACAGGAATAGACAATGAGAGACTCAGTATAAAAGCAAGAACAGAAAGGTAACAATAAAAAGGCAACAAGGGTTATCTCAACAACTGAACTCAGCAAAAAGTATACCAACCACCAGATAGTCTGCATCACAACAACTCTAGACACATGGTTCCCCTTCCCTGTTGCTGTACGTGTGGTACTTTCCCATACCTAGCTTGACAATAGGTGGAAGGATTTAGCCAGCAGATATAGAAGGGGAGCAGATGTGATTGGCTTCCCCACAACATGTGTTCAAAGAAGACTAACAAGCAGACTAGCAGAGATTAACTCACTTGCTAACCTGAATTACCACTTTGCAATTCAATGCCTGAGTCTGTCTGCATTGATCACAGACACCAGAGAAGCTATCGGCTAGATTGTTAGATACCGCCATGACAGTGGGCAAACTTTGTAAAAATCTTTGTCTGACATTTTGCTCCTCAGGGGCGGGGCCTTTAATCTGATTTAGTATTAAAATTAGGGTAACCAATTTGGTATATCTGACCTGTCTCAGTGAATCCATCTTAGACATCCAGTTTCTGTTCTACTGATGTTCGCTTACTACACATTTAGAATTTAGAAGTCAAAATTAGTTTTGGGCTGATTGCTTTCCACTATATCATTGTTGTTCTTCACATTACTTAGTAAAATCATACATTTTGAGAATATAAGTAATAATCAGAACCAGAACCTTCCAAGACAATTTTAGTGTATACAAACTACCAACAGTACCATCAAAAGTCATCAGTGATATTAGCTGATGTAGATGGATAAACCTTCACGACTGAGCGGATTTTGGTGACCTGTAGTGTATTTTTTCTGTTTTCCTGGCATAAGTCTGTACTATATTTTTAAGCTGCAGTTTGATACAAAAAGGGGAGACATGTAGACGTCTCCAGAGCCCCAGCCAGGTGTTTTATCTCTGAATATGAGATCAGAGAGCTGAACTTTAAATTAAGGTCGGAGACATGAAACCGGCCAGGCAACCGATCTCCAGTGTGTGCTAGAAACAATTAAGAAGAAAGCAAACATTTTTTCATGACATATTATTCTGCTGGCTAATCCGAAGGGAGGTAGAAAAAATAACATAAAGCACCACTAAACATACAATATAAGCTGCCCTCTATAAACAAGCTACTAATACCACAAATAGAAAACGAGCAAGTTCAAAGGAATGTAAATGTGTTTTTATTATATAAAAAAATAAAATAAAAAAATAAAAATTGATGTAAAATTGTAGGTAGAACTCAATTTAAAGGAATGCTAATCTTAAAAATAGACTAAAAATGTAACAAAAAAACCTAAGTTTTTAAAAAAAGATTATCTTGGAGAATGGAAAAATAGAAGGAAAACAGAAATCTATAGTAGCACTCTCCATTTTTACCTAGAAACTGAATATTATTAAAGAAACACATCCTAGGAACAAATTATAGGGAATCTGTCAGCAGGTTTTTGCTTTGTAATATGAGAGTGTACCGCCCCGCGGGCTCGGCCGGCTGCCGAGCCGCTCTGATCCGTGCTCGTACGGTGGTTGGCTCGAGCTCTTCATGGACCCGGGGGGTCACGCCGCTCCATAAGGGGGGGTGGTTGGCGCTACACGCGGGGACTTCGGTGGGGAGTCCCACAGCCGAAGCCGCGGTGGTTTGTAGGAGATTTAAGTTCGTGACGCCACCCACGGGTTGTGGTGAATGGATGGACACCCCCGCTGCCGTTGACTAGGCCTCCCGGGGATGGTGTTGCGCAGCTTGGGTGTCGGGAGAGCCCTGTTTGCCCGCAGACGCTGGCCCTTTGGGTCTCTATGCCTTGGCGGTGGCTTTACCCTAATGGTTGGGCTGTTGTCTTCAGTCGGGTCTTGTGTGGGAAAGGTCCTTAAGTCCAGTCCTCAATCAGTTGATTTGACTCAGCCCTGTGGTTTCTGGGCTTCGTGCTGGGTCTGAGTACCCCTCCTGGTGCTCCAGTTTCCAATCGGTTCCCCGGTTTGGTACCGGCAGGCCACTGCCCGACCCCGGTCCCTACGGTTCCACCGGCTGTAATCCCAGCTCCTGCAGGCGGCCACCACCGTCTGCCTCCTTGCCAGAGGTGACGTGGCTCCAACCCAGCCACCTGAGTAGACTATCGGCCCTTGAACTCGACTTCTCTCTTGGAACTACTCTCTACAACTACTGTTTTCCTGCCTCCAGGCCTGTGAACTCCTTGGTGGGCGGAGCCAACTGCCTGGCTCCACCTACTGGTGTGGACATCAAAACTGGAGGGTGGTGACAAGGGTATTAAAGTTTGGCTGCTGTCACCTTTTTAGGGAGGGGGGTGTGTGTGCATGGGACTACCTGGGACGACCTGACTAGTCACAAGAGCAGCATAGTGTAGGAGCAGAGACCCTGATTCCAGCACTTGCTGTCATTTTGATACAATCTCGTTTTCTTTGATGCAGATCTTGTGGATCTCTGAATCCTGACCTTTGAATAATCCCGCCCACATCACTGATTGGCTGCTTTCTGTGTAAACTGTGCATAGGCAGAAAGCTGCTAATCAGTGGTGGGGGCGTCGTTAAATGGAGCAGTGGACTAGAAGACAGGTGACATCAAGTAATGTAGTGATAATGTGACGCCCTGGACTATTCAGGTCGTCACAGGGTTCTGCAAAATCTGCCCTTCCTGTACAGGACTCAACCCCCCATGGTTCTGGGAGCCTAACCTGCAGTGCTGCCTCCACCAGCAATCCTAGTGACACCCTACACCACACCTGCCAGGCACACCAGTTGGCTGCTTAAGTGGAATAGGGCTGCCCACCTAGGGATCAGACAGGGAGGTGGGAGGTGTCAAAGTAGTCGAGTAGTGGCTCCCAAAGAGAGAGGAGCAGGGGAGTTGGAGCTCCCGGTGGAGAATCCTAGGTCGCAAGCAGTGGTTTGGACCTGAAGGAGTATATATTATGTATTATATATATTATATATATATATATATATATATATTTTTTTCTTCAAAAATGTCCCCAAGACTCAAAAACCTAATTTTTCAGCCTTGGCCCCCTTATATTTGTAAATATCGTCTGTCACCGCTCATATCCTTTATTGTTTTTCTCCTATAATCCATTTTTATAAGGCGTTTATGTCGCGGGCGGGGAGGAGGGTGTCAGCACACCACGCTCACCCCCTTCTGCTCGGGTCCGGCGGCCGCTGCTCAGTGGTGGCTCGAGCCGTAGGCCGGATCCCGGGGGTTTCTCGAGCGGCACTCCTCGCCCGTGAGTGAAAAGGGGTTGTTGGGTGTGGGGATGATTATTGTCCGTGACGCCACCCACGGTTGTGGTGATTTCACCACCGCTGCTCAATACGGGGATCCCGGGGATGGTGATGCGGAGCAGCCAGGTGTTGTGTTGCCCCTCCGTGGGCAGGGGTTGGTGATCCCGGGGCCCGGTGAAGGTTTGTGAGGTGCGGAACCTGATGGGCGCAGGGACGCGGGGGCAGCGCTGTGCTTGCGGCACTGTGGTACTCACTCAGCCTGAGACGTGGACACAGTTTGTACGGTAAACCAAACGGCTGGTAGGACGGTCCCACAGACGGCTGCACCTGCACTCCCGGTAGGTGACGGTGATGTCCCTCTTCCTTGCACCTATGGTTGACTTGTGGTAGCGGTGGATTCCCTCCGGTTACCCGCTCCCCGACTACAATCTGGGCCGGAGGAGCTCTACACTTTGCCCGCAGGCGCTGGCCCTGAGAAACTGGTTCCGTGGCGGTGGCGGTGTCTCTCCGATTCGGGTTGGGCTGTTGCCTTCAATCGGGACTTGGTTGTTGGGGGATCTACGTCCCCTTCACTGACGGATTCGGCAAATTTGGCGACTCCTAGCCTTGCCGGGGTCCGAGAGGCCCCTGCCCTGGTGCTGACTGTCCTTCGGAACACTGCTCCAGACCACCGGGCACACAGCCAACGGGGTCCTTCCAGGAACTTCCAAACGGTCCCCCTCCAGACAGTTACCGCCGTCGCTGACCTTGCTGATCTGGCCCTACACAAAGCTGGGTCCTTCAGGCTTTCTTTCTTTACTCTCACTTCACTTGCTTTCCTCCTTTTTCACTTAGCTCCTCACTCCTGCTCCTCCCTGCGCTTTCTCTTCACTCCACTCCACTCTTGCCCTGCCTGGGCTCAACTGCTCAACTGCACTCAAGCCCTGCCTGGGCTAATCTCTGTTGTTTCCTCCTTCACTCCCCTAACTCGACTGCCTGGTTTCTCCCGCCTCCAGAGCTGTGTTCTCCTTGGTGGGCGGAGCCAACCGCCTGGCCCACCCCCTGGTGTGAATCATCAGCCTCTGGAGGAAGGCAACAAGGATTTGTAGTTTAGCTGTGATGTGCCTACCTGGAGTGTGGGGTGTGGTGGTGTTGTGACCTGTGACCCCTGGCTTGCCCAGGGCGTCACATTCCCCCTTAGCAAAATGCAGACCGTCCACGGGCTGCCGTCCTACACCGGTTTTATTTTTCTGAAAAAGATAACATTTGAAATTAACATATATACATTTTTAATCATTCTTCCCAATACGGGAGGCACATTTCTTTTAACGTTACAACGGTTTACGGTTACGGTTTCCGCTCTCTCCCACCCAAGCAACCTGGCCCTGATGCTGCCCCTAAAACCCAGGCAGCACCCCTTGACCCACAGTCCAGCACAAGTTACCCGAGCGGGATCTGTCCTTCCCTCCAGAGGGTAGCCACCGGTTCCTTTGGTGGCTGGGCCCTAGCCTGCTCTGCTCAGGGCCCTCCCTCCAACCTGCCTCTCCGGAGGCGGCATTGCGGAAACGGTAACGGTAACCAACATATTTACAAGCCACTTAACGTTTGTGGTGCCCTGCAAGTTCACGGGCTTGTCCATGGATAGTTCCCATGCAAAACTTTAAACGGTCCCCACGGGGACAACGGTGCCGGCTCCAGCCGGTTCAATCACTAAGCAATCAGGTAACTGTTCGGTAATTATCATTTTCATCATCTGCAGAACTTTCAACTTTTCAACAACAAACAAACACTCTGTAGTGGTCCCAACGGGGACGGTGCAATGGGCATCCGCTGCCCTACTCCGGTCCTTCTGCTGCTTCATCCGAGGGAGGGGGTGCAGAGCTCACCCTGCTCTCGTTGCTGCCCCTGAGCTTCACATCCAGGGCAAACCACCCCCTCTCTCCGCAGTGTCGGGTATACCGCACCATGTCCCCCGGCATGAGGTTACGGCCAGGATGCTCCTCGGGCAGGTGGGCATTCACATCCCGCCGGGCTACAAACACTTCGGCCTCCAGGCCCGGTTCATATATAAACCCGTAGCCCCGGCGGACATCAAACCGCCTCACCTGCCCTTCATACAACGGGCCCCGGACACGGAAGGTCGCCTGCCGAAGATTTTCCTTCTCCCGAATGGCTGGGGCCACCAGCTCGGCTTTCCTTCTCTCCCTTTCCGCGATCTCCAGGCCCAGCTTTGTCGGCTCCCTATCCCAATATGGCGCTGCTGCCATCGCCGGTGCACGGGTCGGGCCCCGCGGGACATCCAGAACGTTACCCACCGTCAGGAAGGTGGGCGGCGTATCCCGCGGTGTCGTGGCCTTGGGCGCTGCCTTGCAGCAACAACCCGGCGCCACCTCAGCCGAGGTGTGGGGGATGGGCATAGGGGCTTTCCGCTGCTGGGCCTTCGACTCGGAGCGGGCCATCAGCTCCGGCTCGGGAAACTGCTCGGGGACTGTCTCTGGCACAATCCTCGGGGCCTTCCATGGCAACACCTCCGGTTTGCTACGGGCTCCGGCTACAGGTCGGTCCGCTGGGGCGGACGGGCTGGGTATCGCTACCGGTTGCGGTGCTAGCGGGCCTAGTGGCGGGGTCACGGCCCCCGAGACGGGTGGCGAGGGAGGCAACGGGGGGAGAGGGCTTGGACCGGGTCCCTCAGCCGCAGCGACCGGTCCCTCTAGGACATAGGGGCGTGGGTCACTCACCCTCCCTTCCTCCGCTTCCGCCTCGCGTCTCCGCACGGTGGCTATAACGTCCGCCATGTCGGTCTCCCACTCCTCCAAGAGGAGCTGCATCTTGACCTGCAACCCTAGATGGAGCTGCGCGGTCCGGATTTCCACCCACGCTGCGGTTCCCGGTGCGGGGGCCACGGTGTTTCGGGACGGCATCCACATGGTGTCTTTCTCTCTTTCTTCCAGGAACGGTATGTTCGCAGGGTCCTGGCGTCCCTGCTTTTATAGCTGCAGCTACATGCGTCCAGCCGCCATCGCGTCCCCCTTAGCTCTTTCCGGCCCCTCCTCTCTCGGGACGGGGTTCTGACCTTCGCGCCTCTACTGCTCGAGAAGACGCTCGAGCGGGAACTTTTCGCGCCAAAGATGGCGGCTTCTGAAATTTTCCTGCCGGATGCCTCCGGCGGTAACAAGGCGCACCTCTACCAGACGGCAGAGCGGTAAGATCCTGTTCGTGACGCCAAGTTGTCGCGGGCGGGGAGGAGGGTGTCAGCACACTACGCTCACCCCCTTCTGCTCGGGTCCGACGGCCGCTGCTCAGTGGTGGCTCGAGCCGTAGGCCGGATCCCGGGGGTTTCTCGAGCGGCACTCCTCGCCCGTGAGTGAAAAGGGGTTGTTGGGTGTGGGGATGATTATTGTCCGTGACGCCACCCACGGTTTTGGTGATTTCACCACAGCTGCTCAATACGGGGATCCCGGGGATGGTGATGCGGAGCAGCCAGGTGTTGTGTTGCCCCTCCGTGGGCAGGGGTTGGTGATCCCGGGGCCCGGTGAAGGTTTGTGAGGTGCGGGACCTGATGGGCGCAGGGACGCGGGGGCAGCGCTGTGCCTTGCGGCACTGTGGTACTCACTCAGCCTGAGACGTGGACACAGTTTGTACGGTAAACCAAACGGCTGGTAGGACGGTCCCACAGACGGCTGCACCTGCACTCCCGGTAGGTGACGGTGATGTCCCTCTTCCTTGCACCTATGGTTGACTTGTGGTAGCGGTGGATTCCCTCCGGTTACCCGCTCCCCGACTGCAGTCTGGGCCGGAGGAGCTCTACACTTTGCCCGCAGGCGCTGGCCCTGAGAAACTGGTGCCGTGGCGGTGGCGGTGTCTCTCCGATTCGGGTTGGGCTGTTGCCTTCAATCGGGACTTGGTTGTTGGGGGATCTACGTCCCCTTCACTGACGGATTCGGCAAATTTGGCGACTCCTAGCCTTGCCGGGGTCCGAGAGGCCCCTGCCCTGGTGCTGACTGTCCTTCGGAACACTGCTCCAGACCACCGGGCACACAGCCAACGGGGTCCTTCCAGGAACTTCCAAACGGTCCCCCTCCAGACAGTCACCGCCGTCGCTGACCTTGCTGATCTGGCCCTACACAAAGCTGGGTCCTTCAGGCTTTCTTTCTTTACTCTCACTTCACTTGCTTTCCTCCTTTTTCACTTAGCTCCTCACTCCTGCTCCTCCCTGCGCTTTCTCTTCACTCCACTCCACTCTTGCCCTGCCTGGGCTCAACTGCTCAACTGCACTCAAGCCCTGCCTGGGCTAATCTCTGTTGTTTCCTCCTTCACTCCCCTAACTCGACTGCCCGGTTTCTCCCGCCTCCAGAGCTGTGAACTCCTTGGTGGGCGGACACCAACCGCCTGGCTCCACCCCCTGGTGTGAATCATCAGCCTCTGGAGGAAGGCAACAAGGATTTGTAGTTTAGCTGTGATGTGCCTACCTGGAGTGTGGGGTGTGGTGGTGTTGTGACCTGTGACCCCTGGCTTGCCCAGGGCGTCACATTTACAGATAATCCAGGGTCTGAATACCTCCTAATAAGGGGTTCGTGCATTCATATTCCAAATCCCATCGAATCAAAAAATATTAAGTTTGACAGCTAGGTAAAAAAAAAAAAGTAAAAAAAAAATCTGGCTTTCTGCTTCTTATTTGACATAATAAAAGATAAATTAGGACACGGTATACAAGGTCCCGATTCATGTCGAGGGGCTGAACCGGTTACTTCTGTAAATTGTGCCACTCCAAACACAACTCGGTGATGGTTTTAAGTGACACCCTAAGAGAGTAGCACATTGCACAAGCTGGCAAAAAAAGCAAAAAAAAAAAAAGAAAAAGAAAGCAAAAAAGAAAGACACACGCCAGTAACAGTAATATAAACTTTTTCATCCATGGCATGGGTAAAGGAAAACAGTTCTATATCTGTGAGCATGGGTTTCTGTTTGGGTAGCTTGCATTACGAAGACGGTGTCCTGCTGGGAGAGAGACAGTGCGAAATCTAGCAGGCGGTGGGGGCGGACAAATCTGAAAACAGTAGCAGCAGTGCAGACGCCTTTATGGTGCATATATTATATTTTCGTGCCAGGATAAGCAGAGAGAAATACACACGGATAACTCGATCCACACACGAGCGTGCCGGACGCTTTATGTGGTCAATGTGGTGCAAACAAGAAGCGCGAGGGAAATGTGGAGGACAGTAATAATATTCATCATATTATAGTAATGGAAGAGCTAATAATATTTATCCTATAATCATCGTATGGACGCGTTGGAGTTTCCATGTTTTCCAACAGCCTCGGAAAAACTTTCTGTTGTAGTCAATGAACTTGCGGTTCTAAGGGGAGGTTTTCCATGGAAGCAATTTTAGGAACATTGCAACCTTGACGGCACATAGATCAGAAACCCTCTCACCTGGTGATCCTAATTTGTGTAGGTAACATAAGCTGCAAGTGTTTTGGTTTTTAACCCACTGCAGAATTGTGGATCCGTGGAAGAAATTGACATGCGGATCTTGGGCGGATTTTATCTGCAGCATATGGGTAACATTTGATAAAATCTCTTCTCCAAGGCTTCCAGAGAAGTAAAGTGTGCAGTGTTACTGTCACGATCCTTGCTGTACTGTCAAATCATTCATAGGAAAAGTGGAGCAAACTTTCAACAGTTGTAACTAGAGCTGATCGAACGCCCAAAAATCAGGTACCGGCGTATTACTGCCAGATTTTAAAATGAGTCCGATCCGCTCCGGAATCCAGTGCCCATTTAAGTCAATTTGGACCTGACAACTTGTAAGTAATAGAGGAGGAGGCCGGCGGGGGTTCATTAATTATGCACCTGTAGTGCCCCTGAACCCTTCAGGGCACTACTAGGTAGTGCATCCTGTCATAGATGCAGGGCCTACCCCCAGGGACCTAGAAGACCAGTGCCAGTACCACCAAAACACATAATATCCTCAGTTCCCTTGCCCAATCAGGGGTGACTGACTAGTTGGGGACCTAGCGGATGACCACCGAGGGGTGGAGCTGATCCAGTCCACTAGCCAACAACCCGGGGGGGGGGAGCAAGACCGTAGGTCAGTCAAGAGTGACAGTAGTAGAAGACGGACGTGTCTCGAGACGGGGTCATGTAGCGGTGACTTGACTGGTACAGGAGAGTGGTTGCCAGGGAGGGTACGACGAGGTATCCCTGGAACCAAAACACCGACGGGGCACAGGGCCCTAGCTTAGGTGAACGCTTCAAGCTGCCTGACAACTACCTGCACAGTGAGGGGACCATCCAGGAAATCACTGACCCAAGAATCCGGGGGCACCAGCAGTAAAGAGAGAGCCAGGGACTGGAACAGAACACCGACTCTACAGGGTTCACACTGCCCGCCGTATGGACCAGACACAAGAGGGGACCCCCAGACGCTCCAAGCTATTTGGTTCCACAAAACTACTGAGAGGTGCAAGGGAAAGAAGCCACCAGGTTACCACACCTGCACTGGGACTACAGGGACCAGCTGTCCAGCATTACCATCGCTGTGAGTAAAAAAACTGTTGCACTGCATTCCAATCATGTGGTCTCCGTTCTTTCCACGCCGCGAAGGGCCCAACATCCAAGCTGCCATCACCACCAGCCCCAGTGGCCATAGACTGTGCACCAGCGGCTCCAACTACCTGGCCGCAACCCACAAGGGGCATCACAACATAAACTTTTTCATCTCCCCTGTATATAAACCCCTTTTAAAGCGACCCCAGGGTTACGGATACGGGCAACGGCCATTCCACACCTGTGACACAGCATCCCTGTATCTATACAGCCCGAGACCGAATTCCCCATAGCCCATGGAGAAGAGTATTTGCCTCCTCCACATTACACAAATAGGAGCTTTTCTCACCTCTCATTCTACATCCATAGACATTAGTATTGACTAGGTCCCTCTACAGATATAACAGCTCCCACTCTACTTGGAAGGATTTCTACGAGATTTTGGACGCATCTGCGGGACTTTTTGTCCTATCAAGTGGAAGAGCATTTGTGAGGTTAAACCCTTATGTTGGGGAGAATCTCCGTTTCAGTTTATCCCAAATGTGTTGGATGGAGTAGGGATCCAGATTCTGTTTGGCCGGTCATGTTCTTCCACCAAACTATCCCAACCAGGTTTTCATGGACCTTGAGCACTGGACATAGTCATGGGGAACAGAGAAGGGCCTTCCCCAAACTGTTACCACAAGGCTGGAACGTACAGTTGTCCAGAATGTAATTATAAGATTTCCCTAAGGTGCTGAAGACAGCCCCTGAAAACAAGCCCATAGTATTATCCTTCCTCCACCAAACTGTACAGCAGGCACAATGCAGTCAGTCAGGCGGAGAACGTTCTCCATTCACTAAACCCAGACTCATCCATCAGACGCCAGATAGAGAAGTGGTGACAGCTTTACATTGCTCCATCCGATGCTCGGCATTGAGCTTGGTGATGTACGGCTGCAGCTGTTTGGCCATGAAGCTCCCGGCGGGCACAGTGTTTGTGCTGATGGTACCAGAGTTATGCGGTCACCAAAGCGTTGATGACTTTTCTGCTCTGCAGCACTCCGCCCCCTGATCGTTAACATTACAGAGTCTCCCCTTCGTGTCTGAGTTGCTACGGTTCCTTCCACTTCTCTATATCACTCACAGGTGATGGAGGAAGATTTCGGAAGGAAGAAATATCATGGAGTTGTCGCGGGCGGAGGAGGGGACGCCGCGCTCTCCCTACTGCTCGGTTCCTGCTGCCGCTGCGGCTGCTGCGGCCTGCTGCTGCCGCTGCTCGGTGGCTCGAGCGATGGGCTGGATCCCGGGGACTCGAGCGGTGCTCCTCGCCCGTGAGTGAAAGGGGATTGGTTTTTGGGATAGTTTATTGTCCGTGACGCCACCCACGGTTGTGGTGATTGAATGTACACCACCGCTGCTCTGGCTGGGGATCCCGGGAGTGATGGTGTGGAGCAGCCAGTTGTTGTGTTGCCCCTCCGTGGGTAGGGGTTGGTGATCCCGGGGCCCAGTGATGGGGTTGGGATGGTGGACAGGCGGGTATGGGGCCTGTGGAGGTGCAGGGGCGCAGGGACAGCGCTGTGCCGCACGGCACGGAGGTACTCACTCAGCCAGTAAACACGACACAGTTCTCGGTAAACAAACGGCTGGTTGGATGGGTCCCTCAGACGGTTGCGCTGCTGATATCCCCTGCAGTTGACGGTGACGGTCTCTTCCCTGCACCTATGTGTTGTTGTTTGGTAGCAATGGGTTCCCACCGGTAACCCGCTCCCCAGCTTGGATATGAGCCGGAGGAGCTCCACTCTTGCCCGCAGGCGCTGGCCCTGGGAAACTGGTGCCTTGGCGGTGGCGGTGTCTCCCCTTAACGGTCGGACTGTTGCCTTCAAACGGGACTTGGTTGTTGGGAGACAGTCGTCCCCTTCACTGACGGATTTGGCAAATTCGGCGACTCCTAGCCTTGCCGGGATCCGAAAGCCCCCTGCCCTGGTGCTGACTAATCTTCGTATACCGCTCCGGTACCGCCGGGTCACCACCCGTCCACGGTCCTTTCGGCAACCTCCAATCAGTCTCGCCTGCAGACGGTCACCGCCGTCTGCCAACCTTGCTGTCTCAGTCCGGGGCACACACCCGGACTAACTTCAGGCTTCTTTCTGTCACTTTCTCTGTTGCTTTTCCTTTAGCTCCTCTACCACTTCCTCTCACTTTGAACTTCCACTTCTATCTTTTACTCCTTCACTTCCCTAGCTTCACTCTACTCTAGCCCTCAGCTAGACTTCAACTGCCTGGTTCTCCCGCCTCCAGGGCTGTGAACTCCTTGGTGGGTGGAGCCAACCGCCTGTCCCACCCCCTGGTGTGGACACCAGCCCCTGGAGGAAGGCAACAAGGATTTGTGTTTTGACCTAGTGTGTACCTGCAGGGAATGTGGGGTGCGTGTGGTGTTGTGACCTGTGACCCCTGGCTTGCCCAGGGCGTCACAGAGTGACCTGAGGGAAGGAGGATGAAGAGGGAGAGGTGAGCAGGGACTATACATTTTTTGAAAGTCTGACTCTGTTCCAAAAGGATGTCTCCATGGCTTCTAAAAATTGCTACTGTGGTGATTTATGATCTTCTGAAATCAGCTACAAGAAGACAAAGTAACAGGACAAAATCTCGACTCATGTGGCGCCCTGGACAAGCCAGGGGCCACAGAGCACAACACCACACACCCCACACTCACGGTCAGGCACACTGAAGTCAGACACAAAACCCTTGTTGCCTTCCTCCAGGGGCTGATGTCCACACCAGGGGGTGGGCCAGGCGGTTGGCCCCGCCCACCGAGGAGTACACAGTCCTGGAGGCGGGAAAAGTAAACAGTTGAGTTTTGGAGGTGAAAGTGAGAGGAAGGAAAGTGGTAGTGGAGCAACTAACTGACAGCGTCCGGGTGTGTGGCCCGGGCGGTACAGCAAGGTTGGCAGACGGTAGTGACCGGCTGCAGGAGTGGCCTATCGGAGTCTACCGTAAGGACCGTGGACGGGCGGTGGCCCGGCGGAACCGGACCGGTACGCAAAGAGAAGCCAGCACCATCTGGCAGGGGCTTACGGACCCCGGCAAGGCTAGGAGTCGCCGTGAATTTGCCGAATTCGTTAGTGAAGGGAACCTCCTGGGTTTCCCAGCAGCCAAGTCCCGACAGAAGGCAACAGTCCAACCAAAAGAGGGAGACACCGCCACCGCCAAGGCAACCGTTTCCCAGGGCCAGAGCCTGCGGGCAAAAGGGGCTCCTCCGGCCCATATCCAAGCTAGGGAGCGGGTTACCGGTGGGAACCCATTGGAACCATCTACCGTACATAGGTGCAGGGAAAGGCAGTCACCATCAACCTGCCGGGAGAAACAACACCGCAGCCGTCTGTGGGACCCGTCCATCCAGCCGTGTGTTTTACTGAGAACTGTGTCCTCATCATTGGCTGAGTGAGTACCACCATGCCGTGCGGCACAGCGCTGCCCCCGCGACCCTGCACCTCACCAGGCCCCGTAACCCGCCTGTCATCCATCCCTACCCCCATCACCAAGCCCCGGGACAACCAACCCCCTACCCACGGAGGGGAGAACTAACAACAAAGCTGCTCCCTGTCATCGCTCCCGGGATCCCCGTCCAGAGCAGCGGTGGTGTCACCAATATCACCACAACCGTGGGTGGCGTCACGGACAATATCCAATCCCCACAATCAAATCCCCTTTTCACTCACGGGCGAGGAACGCCGCTTGAGTCCCCGGGATCCGGTCCACCGCTCGAGCCACCACCGAGCAGCAGCAGCCGGACCCGAGCAGTGGGAGAGCGCAGCGTCCCCTCCTCCGCCCGCGACACTCATATAACCTGATTTCTTGAGGTTTTTACAATGATTGGAGATCAGTTTTAAGCCCTTTCACCCTGTGACACATTACCCTTCTCTTCTTATATAACCTATGTCCAGTTAGCCGAGGCCTATTTATCTTTCCTCAGCTGGATTTGAGCAATTCACGTGTTAAAATTACAGTATAAATAGGATTTGGATGGCCGAAGCAGCCAAGGTAAATATGAAGCGGCCGTTACATGAGAGTTTTATTACACGCGAGGTTCGTACACACCCCTGCTGAGGCTGATGGCCAATGAATCAGGTTATTCCTTTGCCGGGCCAAAAAAACTTTGGAAAAATCATATAAATTTTGCTATTTGTGTGGTTTTCCTACAGAATAAAAAAAAGAAATGTTGCAGAGTTCCTATAGAAACAGCAAAGTGCTGACTCAATGGTTCTCCAATTATACTGGTGTTTCATTAAGTGAGAGCCTCAGCAGCACGTTGTCTTCCCGGAGAGCTGAAACAAGGTTCAGGAGGTTGCATATCATTAGTGTAGGAAACCGATGGAAACAAATCATCAGGGTCCCATCATTGGACCCCGAGGAGCTGAAAATACCAATAAAAGGTGAGAAACCGAAGAACATCGCGTCGGGTGGCATCGTATCCTGACTTTGTGGAGGTGGCACCATTTTGGCAGATGAGCAGTAAAGCAAAAGGGATGCTCAGTTTTAGAAAACATGAAGACCTGGAGAAGAAAAGGTCCTCACGTGTTTTTTCCTGACATTTCTTGAAATTTCAGCCCATATTAATAATATAATACCGTCATATAAGGGCAACTTAAAATAATCATGTATAGCTAAATTAACACCGCCGTAGTGTGCTAAGATAAAATTGTGAAATACAGCCAGTATAATACTGCCATATCGTGCTAAGATAATATTTAAATCAAGTTAATACAATACCACGGTATATTGCCCAACGTAAAATAGGCTAAAATAAGTAAAATAAATTATATTAGCCAACTAAATGCACAATAGCTTTGCCAAAGCAAGTGTACAAAAGGGAATAGGGATAGGGACTGTGCGGATGATGAGTAGAACTGTAGGAAGGCTGGATGGGGGCACATTCAGGGTGGGAGCTATGGAGGTCCATGGCTTATCAAAGTTCTCTTTCTCAAAGTCTATGACATTCGGTCACATACTGTGGTGCTATCTCTACTGTGCTCTCTTCTTCCCCCAGCCAGGTATACGTTTTCTCTTACTCCTTTGTGGCGCCTTGGACTAGCCAGGTAGCCACAGACAAAACACTATCACACCCCCACCCCCGGACAGTTACATTAGTCAGACAGAAAACCCTTGTTGCCTCCCTCCAGGGTCTGATGTCCACACCAGGTGGGGCGGAGCCAGGCGGTTGGCTCCACCCACGGAGGAGTTCACAGGCCTGGAGGCGGGAAAAGGAGCAGATTTGTTCAGGAGGTGACAGAGAGAGGTCACGTACTGCAGGTGTCTGGGTCGGAGCCAAGGCACTGACAGCAAGGTTGGCAGACGGTGGTGGCCGTCTGAAGGAGTTAGTGGAACTCCGCAGAGCCGTAAGGGCCGGGGCTGGGCGGTGGCCCACCGGTACTGGACCGGGGAACGGAGTGAAGCTAAGCACACCCAGGCAGGGCCATCGGACCCCGACCAGGCTTGGAGCCGCAGTTAATAGTCAAATCCGAATGTGACAGGAACCTCCGGGGTTCCCTAACAACCAAGTCCCGATTGAAGGCAACCGCTCACACCGTGAGGATATACAGCCACCGCCAGGGCTAGAAATCCAAGGGCCAGCGCCTTCAGGCAAAACGGGCTCCTCCGGTATCTATACATCGGGGAGCGGACTACCGTTGGGAAGCCATTGGAGTCGACGCAGTTACACAAAGGTGCAGGGAGAGACAGCCACCATCACCTGTCCGGGGAGAGACACAGCAGCCGGCTGCGGGACCCGTCCATCCAGCCCTTTGGTTTACCAGAGACTTTGTGCATCTCTTGCTGAGTGAGTACACCCGTGCCATCCTGCACCGCGTCGCGCTATCCCTGCAACCCTGCACCTCACCGACCCTGCCTCCCCGTCACACCACCGGGCCCCGGGACCACCAACCCCTACCCACGGAAGGGGAAAACAACATCCCAGCTGCTCCCTACCATCGCTCCTGGGATCCCCGTCACCAGCTGTGGTGGTGCCCATCTTCACAAAAACCCGTGGGTGGCGTCACGGACTAAATCCCCAAACAAACCACCCCCTTTTCACTCACAGGCAAGGAGCGCCGCTCGAGTCCCGGGATCTGGCCCACCGCTCGAGCCACCGAGGAGCAGCAGCAGAACCGGACCCGAGCGTTAGCGAGCGCAGCGCCCCGCCGGCCGCGACACCTTCATGGAGCTGAAATTCTGGAAAAGATCGGAGAGTCTCCTCAAGTGGGTATCACTCACTGTATTTGGTGCAGTGTAGCATGAAGTGAGTCTCATCCTCCAGGGCCTCTAGGTTACAGTGTTGGCACAGTCTGTCCTACCTGGGTTTGTAGCTCGTTCTATGCCAGCCAGATTAAATGGCCATGCTGTGGGTATTGAGTCTATAGTAGCTCAGGATCTGGCAGTCTCTGGTGTCTGGGAGTTTATCCAGATATGGAACTGGTCTGTAGTCTATCTTTAGATTCTGGTACATGGTCAGTTTCTTTGAGGTCATGATATTGTTCCTCCAGTCACTGATTTCCTATACCTCTACTGGTCCTCGCCTACCATGTTTCTGATTCTGGCTTTTGTCAGGCTGCTGTGCTTGGTGTTTAGGTTCAGTTCTGTTTGGGTGAGCTGTTTTGGGGGTCCTGGTTCATGTGGACCACCTACATGTAGCAGGGCTTTATGGTGATTGGAGCTTGGATTGCTACAATATAGATAAGCCTGGTGTCGCGGGCGGAGGAGGGGACGCTGCGCTCTCCCACTGCTAGGGTCCGGCTGCCGCTGCGGCTGGGGCCTCTGCTGCTCGGTGGCTCGAGCGATGGGCCGGATCCCGGGGACTCGAGCGGCGCTCCTCGCCCGTGAGTGAAAAGGGGATTGGTTTTGGGGATTTATTGTTGTCCGTGACGCCACCCACGGTTGTGGTGATTGTGTGGACACCACCGCTGCTCTGTATGGGGATCCCGGGAGCGGTGACAGGGAGCAGCAGGGTTGTTAGTTCTCCCCTCCGTGGGTAGGGGTTGGTTGTCCCGGGGCCCAGTGATGGGGTGGAGGATGAGGGATGACAGGCCAGGTGCGGGGCCTGGTGAGGTGCAGGGTCGCGGGGGCAGCGCTGTGCCGCACGGCACGGTGGTAATCACTCAGCCTGAGACGTTGACACAGTTCCCGGTAAAACACACGGCTGGAAAGACGGTTCCCACGGACGGCTGCTGTTGCTTTTCCCCGGTAGTTGGCAGTGACGGTCTCTGTCCCTGCACCTAGTGTAACTGTTGGTAGCGATGGATTCCCACCGGTTACCCGCTCCCCGACTTGGATATGGGCCGGAGGAGCCCCTCTTTTGCCCGCAGGCGCTGGCCCTGAGAAACTGGTGCCTTGGCGGTGGCGGTGTCTCTCTCCTACGGCTGGACTGTTGCCTTCAATCGGGACTTAGCTGTTAGGAGACCCAGGAGGTCCCCTTCACTGACGGATTTGGCAAATTCACGGCGACTCCTAGCCTTGCCGGGATCCGAAAGGCCCCTGCCAATGGTGCTGGCTTCTCTTCATATACCGCTCTGGTACCGCCAGGCCACCACCTGTCCACGGTCCTTTCGGCAACCTCCGATCAGCCTCTCCTGCAGACGGTCACCGCCGTCTGCTAACCTTGCTGTTCTCAGTCCGGGGCACACACCCGGACCAACTTCAGGCTTTCTCAACTGTCACTTTCTCTTCCACTTTTACTCCTCTCTCTTGCTCCTCTACCACTTCACTCTCACTTCAAACTCTGACTACTCTCATCTGTCTGGTTTTACGCCTCCAGGGCTGTGAACTCCTCGGTGGGCGGAGCCAACTGCCTGGTCCACCCCCTGGTGTGGACATCAGGCCCTGAAGGAAGGCAACAAGGATTTTTGGGTAGCTTCGGTGTACCTATCCGGGGTGTAGGGTGTGGTGGTGTCATGGCCTGTGACCCCTGGCTTGCCCAGGGCGTCACACTGGAATGACAGATCCCTCTTCAGAACTGTTAAGCTGGGGTCACACTAAACGACAGCGACAAAGACGTCGCTGTTACGTCACCATTTTCTGTGACGTAGTAGCGACCTTGTTACACAGCAGCCGAAGCAGCGATCATAACGACACGCGTCGCTGTGCTGCAACATGTGCAGAGAGCAGGGAGCCGCGCACACTGAGCGCTGGCTCCCTGCTCTCCTAGCTACAGTACACATCGGGTTAATTACACGATGTGTACTGCAGCTACATGTGCAGAGAGCAGGAGCCGGCGCTGGCAGCGAGAGCGGCGGAGGCTGGTAACGAAGGTAAATATCGGGTAACCACCTTGGTTACCCGATGTTTACCTTGGTTACAGCTTACCGCAGCTGCCAGATGCCGGCTCCTGCTCCCTGCTCGCTTCATTTCGTCGCTCTCTCGCTGTCACACACAGCGATCTGTGCGTCACAGCGGGAGAGTGATGACCAAAAAATGAAGCTGGACATTCAGCAACGAGCGGCGACCTCACAGCAGGGGCCAGCTCGTTGCTGGATGTCACACACAGCGACAGCGACGGGACACAGAAAATGGTGACGTAGCAGCGACATCGTTGTCGCTGTGTGTGACACCACCTTTAGGTGTAGAGGGAATCTGCCCAGCTCAGCCCAGCAGGCACAATTGGAGGGGCTCCCAAGGAATCGGGAGAACGTGCTTAGAGATTTCCAGTTTTAATATTTTGTTGGAATGGAATCCCACCTTGACCAGTCTGGGTATGTATGAGTGTCCCAGACTTTGTTGCTGTACAGGAAGATTAGGGTGATAGTGGCTTTGAAGATTTTTAACCAGACCCTCAGTTGATAGAGCTTCATTCGGATGATATAAAAGGTTTTACAGGCCTTGTCTTTCAGGGTTTCTATGGCTTGTTTGAAGCTCCCTTACTGGGGAATGTCCAGGCCCTAGGTAGGTGTATTTGTCCATTCCTGTAAGAGCGCAGATGTTTAGCACAAATTAAGGATACTGGTCTGATCTTGACTTTCTCCTCTAACACCATGATGTTGGTTTTGTTGAGGTTGATTGGTAGTGCCCATGCGGAGCTGAATTTCTCCAAGATTTGTAGGTCTTGAAGGCCTTTCTAGGTTGGTGACTGCTCTACATTTCTTGTTGAGGCTGTTCTCTGGGTCTTCCGATAAGCTTTACATTCTCTGTCAAACTAACCATTGATCTGTTTTTCTTTTGTCCTATTGTAGTTGACTTTCTTAAAGTCAAGCGATCTGGCCATGCTACAGAACATATCATTGAGATGTTTTGCAGCTTGACTCAGTTCTTCTTGGTCATTTTCTTCCCCTGTTCTTGTATTGAGGTTTCCAAAGATGAAATCTTTTCCCAATGCCTAATAATGGGCAACTTCTCCTTGTAAGAAAAAGTGCCTGGATTGTAGTAGGAAGACTCTGGCGGCTGTTTATAGGTGGTGCAGAGGTGGACAAACTGTGAGGTAAGGATGGAGCTGCTGATTCTGATCCACATGTGGCTGTCTCCTCTCTTCACCAGTTTGATATACTGGTGGAGCTCTTCTTTATACCAGATCAATATTTTTCCTTAGTAGTGACCCTGTTTCATGTTTTTATATTTCAGGGCAGGGTTAAATATTTACCGATGAGTAATGGGATTCGATTTCAGCTCTTGTCCATGTTTAAAAGAAGATCTGAATGTCTCTATTTTTCTATCTTAGTAATAAAGTCAGGGTCATTTGTTTTACATCCAATGGCCAAGGTGTTCAGGCCTTGGATGTTCCAGCTGCTGATTGTAAGAGAAGTCATTTTTTTCTATATACATTATGTATATATACCGTTCACCTTGCAATGAGTGTGGCTATGTATGTAGGACACACCTGATTTCTGATTGCTTTATAGATAAGGCTGGTCTCATCAGTCACATTGATTTCCTGCACAATGGACTCAGCAGGGTCTTTATCTCTTCCATATCTCTGCTCTGATTATCTCTGCTCTGCATGTCTCTATGCTGCATGTCTGTTTGAGGCTAGCGGTCTCCTCTATGGTGGTCTCCTCCTTTGATGGCCAGATTTTGGGTGAAGGGCTTCCTGTGACAAAATTGGTGTTTCCTTCCTATTCATTGTTGAGGTGTGGCGCCCTGGACAAGCCAGGACGTCACAGGTACTGCAACAACACACCCCACACCCCGGCTAGGCACATCTAGCTCAAACACAAATCCTTGTTGCCTCCCTCCAGGGGCTGATGTCCACACCCGGGTTGTGGGCCAGGCGGTTGGTCCTGCCCACCGAGGAGTTCACAGTCCTGGAGGCGGGAAAAGGAGTGAGATCAGTTTTTGAGTTTTTGGAGAGTGAAGTGGTAGCAGAGGAGACTGACCATGTCCGGGTGTGTGGCCCGGGCACATACAGCAAGGTTGGCAGACGGTGGTGACCGTCTGCAGGAGAGGCTGATTGGAGTGAACCATAAGGACCGGGGATGGGCGGTGGCCCGACGGTACCAGATCGGGGAACAAAGAGAAGCCAGCACCATTCGGCAGGACTTACGGACCCCGACCAGGCTAGGAGTCGCCGTAAAACCGGTCAAATCCGTTAGCGAAGGGAACCTCCGGGATTTCCCAGCAGTCAAGACCCGATTGAAGGCAACAGCTCAAACCGTGAAGGGAAATACAGTCACCGCCAAGGCTACAGTTCCCAGGGCCAGAGCCTGCGGGCAAAAGGGGCTCCCTCAGCATCCATCCAAGCTGGGGAGCGGGTTACCAGTAGGAAGCCATTGGAACCGTGAACACAACACAGGTGCAGGGAAAGGCAGTCACCACCAACCTACCGGGAGAGCTACCGCAGCTGTCTGTGGGACCCGTCCATCCAGCCGTTTGTTTTACCGGAGACTTTGCATTCTTCATTGGCTGAGTGAGTACCACCGTGCCGTGCGGCACAGCGCTGCCCCCGCGACCCTGCACCTCAGCAGGCCCCGTAACTCGCCTGCTATCCCTCCCTCACCGGGCCCCGGGACAACCAATCCCCCTACCCATGGAGGGGAAGAACAACATCCAAGCTGCTCCCCGTCATCGCTCCCGGGATCCCCGTCCAGAGCAGCGGTGGTGTCATAACCTCACCACAACCGTGGGTGGCATCACGGACAATATCCCTAAACCAAACCACCCCCTTTCACTCACGGGCGAGGAGCGCCGCTCGAGTCCCCGGGATCCGGCCCACCGCTCGAGCCACCGAGCAGCAGCAGCAGCGGCCGGACCTGAGCAGTGAGTGAGCGCAGCGTCCCCTCCTCCGCCCGCGACAACTTGGCGTCACGAACAGGATCTTACCGCTCTGTCATCTGGTAGAGGTGCGCCTTGTGACCGCCGGAGGCGTCCGGCCGAAAAAATTGAGAAGCCGCCATTTTGGGCGCGAAAAATTCCCGCTCGAGCATCTCCCCGAGTAGTGGAGGCGCGAAAACCGAAACCCCGCCCCTGTAGAGGAGGAGCGGGAAAAAGACTAAGGGGGACGGAAACAAGATGTCTGCGCCCGACGGAGCCGCTGGAGGAGCGGCGGTCGCAGTCGCAGTGGCACCCGCGGATGGGAATGGGCCCGCCCAGGTCCCGGCCGCACTGGCGGGAGGTTCCGTGGCCCCAGCTCTCGCTCAGGTGATGCCGTTCTCCTTGCCCTACGTGCCCGGAGCTACCTGGCTGCCGCAGTATGATGGGAAGCCTGATGCGTTGCAGGTCTTCCGGAAGAAGCTTAGCCCGCTACTAGAACTGTACCCCCTAACTGATAAGCAACGTGCAGCGGTAGTGCTGGGGCAGCTAACCGGTGCGGCTGAGCAGGAGGAGGAGACCTGGGCCGAGGGGGACCAATCCTCTGTAGCCACCATCTTTGAGAAGCTACAGACTGCCTTTGAGACCCGTACCGAAGCCGAGCTGCGGATGCAGTTTTACCAATGCCGGCAACGGCCTGCGGATAGCATTCGGGACTACGCCTTGCGTCTGCAAACTGCCCTCCGCACACTGAAGCGGGTAGACACCATCAACGATGTGGACAGTAACAAAATGGTAGTGGAACAGTTTGTACAGGGGATGAGGTCCTCGGAGGACCGCAAGCAACTCCGGCTGTGGGCCCTAGAACACCCTGATGTGGGCTTTGCCGTGTTAAAGGAACGGGCCATTAAAGCTCTGCAGCCTCCAGCATCTGAAGTCCCTGAGGCAGCCCCATGGCCAGCTGAGACGGCTCCCGTTGTGGTGGCCCCTGCCCTCCCAACACCTCCGATACCTGCAGCCCCAAGCGGAATGATGGAGGAACTGGCTGCCCAAGTCCGCCGCATGGATGGGGACCTCGCCAAGATCCTCGCCGCACTCCAGCCTTCGACCAGGTCCCAGCCCCCGGGGAAGATGCAGCTCGCCGACAGCCCCTGGATGCAGCGGAGAAGGGCCAATGACTCACGGTATGGACCTCCAATTTGTTACAGGTGCAGCAAGCCCGGCCACTACTCCTGACGGTGTCCGTTAAACGAGCAACCCCTGGGGCCTCGGGCCAATCCTCAGGAGTCGAACCCAGTGGCCCCCCCGACTGGCGGGACCGGTACATCGGAGCCCGGCCCATCATCCCCCTGGCAGTGGACGGCATCCCGCTGATGGCTCTCCTGGACACTGGATCGCAGGTACCCACCATACCATACACACTGTATCAGCGGTATTGGGGAAAAGATGAACTAGCCCCCCCAGATGGCAGTATGACACTGATTGCAGCTGATGGACTCCCATTGACCCAAGTGGGGTACAAACAAGTGGCCATGACCGTGGGACAAGCTGAACTGCAACACCAGGGTTTGATCGTGATAATGAATGAACCCAGTGATCATAACCCGAAGGTAGTGTTAGGGACTAATGTGATGCAGCACTGTATGAGTGACGTGCTGACCCTACTGCAGCAGCTGGCCGCCACAGCGGCGGGGAGCCAACAGAGAGCTGTGCAGCGTGAGATCCGGGCCCTGATGTATCGCCAGCATGTGAATTCGACAGGAGGAGAGATTGGAGGAGTGAGAGTGATGGATGCGGCCCCTTTGATTGTGCCTCCCAGGAGTGAGATGATGATTTGGTGTAGGGCAGCGGTAGGGCCCCAAGGACGAGACTACCCCGCCATGATAGAGCCCATGCCCTCCGAACACTGGCCCACAGTAATGGCCGCCCGAGGGGTGGTAGATGTCAAGAAAGTGAGAGTGCCCGTACGAGTGTTGAACTGTGGGGAGGAAGAGGTTAGGCTCCCCCGGTACGCTACCCTTGCCAAATTGCTCACTCTAGATCCCCACACCATCCATGAGGCCGTTCCCCCAATCTCCCCACCTACTGCCAGTTCTCCACCATCCCCGGGGGAGTTAGACGAGTGGTGTCGAGAGCTACACGTCGGCACTGAGGATACCCCCACACACCACAAGGAAGGGGTATACCGGGTGGTACAGGAGTATGAGCGAATTTTTAGCAAACACCCTCTAGATTTTGGGCAGATTAAAGGGGTCCAACACCACATCCCTACCGGTGCACACCCCCCTATTAAAGAGAGATACAGGCCTATTCCCCCCGCACACTACCAATGCACCAAAGACATGTTGAGGAACATGAAGGAGGCGGGGGTTATTAGGGACAGCTGTAGTCCCTGGGTCGCCCCGTTGGTGCTGGTTAAGAAGAAGGATGGCACCATGCGGATGTGTGTGGATTACCGGAAGATCAACCAGATAACGCATAAGGATGCTTACCCTCTGCCCCGCATTGAAGAGTCCCTGGCCGCGCTGAGAACCGCTAACTACTTCTCCACCCTTGACCTCACCAGTGGGTACTGGCAGGTGGCCGTGGCGCCGGAAGACCAGGAGAAGACTGCCTTCGCCACTCCTATGGGACTCTGTGAGTTCAACAGCATGCCGTTCGGGCTGTGCAATGCCCCCGGAACCTTCCAACGGCTGATGGAATGCTGTCTGGGACACCTAAATTTCGAGACCGTCCTGCTGTACCTAGATGATGTGATTGTGTACTCACAGACGTATGAAGCCCACCTGGAGCACCTAGCCGAGGTGTTCGCGTCCCTTGCTAAGTATGGGATGAAGTTGAAGCCCTCAAAGTGTCATCTGCTGAAGCCCAGAGTGCAGTACCTTGGACATGTGGTTGGTGCGGAAGGTGTTTCCCCCGATCCCGAGAAGATTACCGCTATCCAAGACTGGCCGAGACCGACCGGTGAGGGAAGTGAGGCAGTTCCTGGGCCTGGTGGGATATTACCGTCGCTTCATCAAGGGGTACACGAAGATGGCTGCCCCCATGCAAGACCTCCTTGTGGCACAGACCAAGGGGGGTAGACCCCTAGGAGCCCCATTGGTGTGGGAAGAAAAGCATGAGGAATCCTTCCGCCAGCTGAGAGTGGCTCTGACCGGAGAGGAGATCCTAGCGTACCCTGACTACAGCCGCCCATTCATCCTCTACACCGATGCCAGCAATGTGGGCTTGGGGTCTTTTCTATCCCAGGTCCAAGATGGAAGGGAGAAGGTAATTGCTTATGCTAGCCGAAAGCTCCGGCCGACTGAGAGGAACCCTGAGATATACAGCTCTTTCAAGCTTGAGCTCTTAGCACTGGTGTGGGCTATCACCGAGCGGTTCCGCCATTACCTGGCAGCAGCCAAGTTCACCGCTTACACGGACAACAACCCACTGACCCATCTAGATACAACCAAGCTGGGTGCGTTGGAGCAGTGGTGGGTGGCCAGGTTAGCCAACTACGATTTCACCATCAAATACCGGGCCGGCCGTACCAACGTTAATGCCGATGCACTTTCCCGGATGTCCCACCTGTCAGAAGAGGGGCCAGAGGATGACGACCTCGAAGAGATCGAGTTGCCTGCATTTCACCGGCCGTTAACTGAGAAGGTGCATGTCCATCAACAACGGGTGAACATGGACCCGCTGCCCAGTCAGGAGTGGCAGGAAGCTCAGGACCGGGCACCTGCTGTCCACCTGATCAAGACCCTGGTGGAACAGGGTTCTGCTGGGATAGACCCTGCCGCCCCTGCCGTCTATGGCGAGAACGGACCCGGCTGTACCTACACCAGGGGAAGTTGTATCGTGAGCTGATTAATCCGAAGACCCACGAGAAGATTCGCCAGCTGGTGATTCCCCAGGCTAACGTGCCCACCGTCCTGCAAGCATACCATGATGGTGCTGGGCACTTCATGTGGAAGAAGCTGGAGATGTTTTTGAGAGAGCGGTTCTATTGGAGTGGAATGTGGGAATCCGTGGAGGCCTGGTGCCGAGAATATGGCCCCTGCACATTGAGAAGGAAGGACGAGGCCAGCCAGAAGGCACCCGTACACCCGATCATTACGCATCAACCACTGGAGCTGGTTGCCCTCGACCATGTAAAGCTCACCCCCAGCCGAAGTGGGTACACCTACGCTCTAACCATTGTAGACCACTACTCCAGGTTCATGGTGGTTGTCAAAAAAACCAAAATGAAAATTCCTATATTAAAATTACCAAATTTTATTAGTAATTTACTAAAAAACTGTCAGTGCAGTCAGAAATAGAATAGCCACAAAAAAGTGGTATGGACGGGTGTAGGGGACAAAGTGCGCCAGATATCGATATGAGGAATATTCAATGTATACATAGAGGAGGGGTGGGGCCTATCCTAGCCCTATGAATGTCCCCTACCTACCAGCGGAGTGTAAACACCCTAATACTTGGTGCCCCCGCTCCTCGGCGGCTGTCCCTCACTATCCCTCCAACCACAAAACCACCATCACCATAAAGTGTGTGTGCAAAAGTGCAGTCAAGACTAATAGTCTAAATAACCACTCTATAGATTAAATGTAGATATTATAGCAGTGGTTCCCAAATCAGAGTAACCACTCTATAGAGTCATGAAGTAGAATGCATTAAACCCTTCAA
The DNA here is from genome assembly GCF_048569485.1 of Anomaloglossus baeobatrachus. NCBI lineage: Eukaryota > Metazoa > Chordata > Amphibia > Anura > Aromobatidae > Anomaloglossus > Anomaloglossus baeobatrachus. The sequence continues at coordinate 482,379,495 of NC_134357.1, read as the reverse complement.
GGATAAGTATGCAATGCTTTCATCCTCCGGGTCATATTAGTAAAAATACCAGTAAAGACTGATAGTCTAAATAACCACTCTATAGGTTAAATGTAGATATTGCAGCAGTGGTCCCCAAATCAGAGTAACCACTCTATAGAGTCATGAAGTAGAATGCATTAAACCCTTCAAGGATAAGTGTGCAATGCTTTCATCCTCCAGGTCATATTAATAAAAATACCAAATAATAATAATTGAGGTTTATACCTCATGGTGGTTGTCCCAGTCAAGGACCTAACCGGCCGTACCGCCACTAAGGTGTTCCAGGCTTATTTCTGTTAACCGCATGGGTATCCCGAGAGGGTGCTTACCGACCAGGGCCCGGCCTTTGAAGCAGAGGTATTTCAGGAATTCTGCCAGTTGTACGGCTGCAAGAAAATCCGGACCACGCCTTACCATGCCCAAACCAATGGCATGTGTGAAAAGATGAACCACTTGGTCCTTGTCCTCCTCAAGACGTTACCGCTGGAAGAGCGGAACTTGTGGCTGGAGAAGCTACCTGACCTGGTCGATATGTATAACAACATCCCTTCCAACTCTACAAAATGCACTCCAGCATACCTGATGAGAGCTCGTCCCGGCCGGCTACCAGTAGATTTGGAAATGGGCTTGGAAGCTCCAGAAGCACTCCCTTCGACAGCTGAATGGGACACTCGGCGGAGAGCACAGTACCGACAGGTCCAGGAATATATTGAAAAGAACTTGTGCCGGAGTCGGGGACAACAGGAGCAGTGCTTCAACAAGAAGGCGCCTGCCAGTCCCTTCCAGCCTGGGGATGTAGTGCTTAAGCGAAAAAGAAGGACCCACAAGCTGGATGATCAATGGGAAAAAACCCCGTATGTGGTACAGCCCACAGGATGGGAGAATGGGAAGGCCTACCAGATCAGCCATGACCAGGGGGAACTTTGGCCACGGTTTCCCGAGACCAACTAAAGAGGTGCCCACCAGCCTTGAGGGTAGCGGATGAAGCTCCGATTCCCAGACCGGCGGAGAAAGAAAAAGAGGTAATCCACACCATGATGGGTGATTTTCCAGCAGACTGTCCTACGCAGAACGGCGCGGTGATCCTCCCAGTGATACTGTTCCCACAACCCGTGGATGAAGAAATGATGGAAGCGGTCAACCACGAGCCAGTGCTCAGGGATGTACCTGTACTCAGCTCCCCTACGCCTCCGCCTGCCCCACACGATAGCAGGGAGGAGGAACTGATTGTTCTCTCTACCCCACTGCCTGTCACCACTGACACCGGACCCCGAAGGTCCACTCATCCCAACCTAGGTAGACCCCCACTTAGGTATAGGGAGACTACTCTGTAAAGGAAGGGGGGGCTTTATGCGTTGGGACCACCAGTTTAAAAGTTGTGAATGATAAGTAATCAACAGAAGATGTAACCTGATTAGCACTTTGATTAAACCGGCCGTTGCCGGCAACTAGTCCCCGTAGGGACTTCCTGCAACCGTTACGTAAGGGACTTCTTACGGACAAGCCCGAGAACTGGCAGGGCAACCACAAACTAGTGGGATGTAAATAAAAGTGTTTTGGCTTGATACCGTTACCACCTCCGGAGAGGCTGATTTGGGAGGATGGGCCTGGAGGAAAGGGATGGCCCAGGCCCGCCACTACCGTAACCGGTGGCGATCCTCCGGGGGTTCAGGGGTCCCCATGGACGCGGGCCCCCTGAAAGAGACCTTACCCGCTCGGGCAGCCTGGTGATGCACTGGTGCAAGGGGTGCTGCCCACTTCTTAGGGGCAGCATCAGGGCCAGGTTGTTTGGGTGGGAGAAGAGCGGAAGCCGTTACCGTTTGCAATGTTTAAGTACTGTACCTACCCGTTAAGGGAAGTTTTATACAAAATGCTTGTTTTTACTGTTTTTATATGTTTTACCCCTTTTCTACAGTTAACCAAAAATAAAACCGGTGATGGACGGGCAGCCCGCATACGGTCTGCATTTTACTAAGGGGGAATGTGGCGCCCTGGACAAGCCAGGACGTCACAGGTACTGCAACAACACACCCCACACCCCGGCTAGGCACATCTAGGTCAAACACAAATCCTTGTTTCCTCCCTCCAGGGGCTGATGTCCACACCAGGAGATGGGCTAGGCGGTTGGTCCCGCCCACCGAGGAGTTCACAGTCCTGGAGGCGGGAAAAGGAGTGAGATCAGTTTTTGAGTTTTTGGAGAGTCAAGTGGTAGTAGAGGAGACTGACCGTGTCCGGGTGCGTGGCCCGGGCACATACAGCAAGGTTGGCAGACGGTGGTGACCGTCTGCAGGAGAGGCTGATTGGAGTGAATCGTAAGGACCGGGGACGGGCGGTGGCCCGACGCTACCAGATCGGGGAGCAAAGAGAAGCCAGCACCTTTCGGCAGGGCTTATGGACCCCGACCAGGCTAGGAGTCGCTGTAAAACCGGTCAAATCCGTTAGCGAAGGGAACCTCTGGGGTTTCCCAGCAGTCAAGACCCGATTGAAGGCAACAGCTCAAACCGTGAAGGGAAATACAGTCACCGCCAAGGCTACAGTTCCCTGGGCCAGAGCCTGCGGGCAAAAGGGGCTCTCTCAGCATCCATCCAAGCTGGGGAGCGGGTTACCGGTGGGAAGCCATTGGAACCGTGAACACAACACAGGTGCAGGGAAAGGCAGTCACCACCAACCTACCGGGAGAGCTACCGCAGCCGTCTGTGGGACCCGTCCATCCAGCCATTTGTTCTACCGGAGACTTTGCATTCGTCATTGGCTGAGTGAGTACCACCGTGCCGTGCGGCACAGCGCTGCCCCCGTGACCCTGCACCTCAGCAGGCCCCGTAACCCGCCTGCTATCCCTCCCTCACCGGGCCCCGGGACAACGAATCCCCCTACCCATGGAGGGGAAGAACAACATCCAAGCTGCTCCCCGTCATCGCTCCCGGCATCCCCGTCCAGAGCAGCGGTGGTGTCACAACCTCACCACAACCGTGGGTGGCGTCACGGACAATATCCCTAAACCAAACCACCCCCTTTCACTCACGAGCAAGGAGCGCCGCTCGAGTCCCCGGGATCCGGACCACCGCTCGAGCCACCGAGCAGCAGCAGCAGCGGCCGGACCCGAGCAGTGGGTGAGTGCAGCGTCCCCTCCTCCGCCTGCGACAGAGGGTCTTTCCTTGGGATTTTGGTTGTTGTTGGATCCAGGCCTAGGGTCTCTGTTTAATACTCCCTTGTTTGTTGAGGTGCTTGCTGTAATACAGGTGATGTTGATTCATGGAGGGGTAATGTGACAGGGTCACATCTGGCGCAGCCTTGATTCTTGTGGTCAGTGATGCTCTGGATGCTTTGCCTGAATATTATCACACAGAGTTTTGCACAATCTTCGCCGACTTTCGTGGTGGCATTGGACTCTGTTCATATTGCAGATTCTGACACTCCGGCCAATGGTGTCTTTGGTGTCTGGGATCAACACAGACAGTCGTGAGTGTTGACCTGCTGTGTGCTAATTCATAGGCAAGCTAGCAAGAGTTAATCATAGGTAGTCTGCTTGCTCCTTTAATCAAATGTTGTGGGGAGACCTATCACAACTGCTCCCCTCCTATTTATGCTGGTTAGACCCTTCTATCCATGTCAGCTATAGTTTTTCTGTGTTGGTATGTGAGATGTGGTGTCCCAGACTCTCTCTTGTGAAAGTTGTGTTTAGTGGTGCTTTTTGCTTGGTGCGGTTCACAGACTCTCTCTGGTGAAAGTTGTGTTTAGTGGTGATTTTTGATTGGTGCGGTTGTGGAGTGTATCCCTCTTGTTTTGTACTTCCTTTCTGTTCTTGTTTTTCTCCTGAATCTTTTATTGTCTTATCCTATGTGTGTGTGATGTGTGACAGAGTTTTGGTTTCTCCCTTGTCTCTCTTTTTCTGTGGTTTCAACACACTCCTGTCCCATCTTTCCCTGGGGGAAGGGGGCAGAATTAGATCAGGACTGGTCAGGAGCAGGACCAGGAAGATGACTCAGGCCACTCCACCATTAGGAGTATCGATGAGAAAAGGGATAGCCTAGGGACCCTAGCTTTAGGGACAGCTTAGGAGCCGTGGTTTCCCGCTACTCCAAAGTCATTGTAACAGATATATCCTTTCTTGGGAGCAGAGATGAAAGAATGATTTTGCTGTCTGGGAATTTTAGTTTTGTCATCCTTTCTAGTAAGTAAGCTCATTTGTCCCGTGATCTACTGGTGCTGGTCTTTCTATCTATCTATCTATCTATCTATCTATCTATCTATCCCTCTATCTATCTATCCTTTCTGAAGTGCTTGTATGATAAGTATAATGGTCATGTATGGACCCCAGGCCTGTAGATACTGTGCTTTTATATACTCTGCATCAAGATTTCTATGTCATCTTTCTCCTTAGTTTTGATTTTTAAATGGTGAACACAGAATATAATTTGTACAATTATGCAACATCACTGCCATTTGACAGCGCGCCTTGTTAGAAGGATATTTCTAATCATTTCTCCCTCCAGGCTGTCTGGCCTGGAAAATAGGAGCTGTATTTGCTTAGCGGACTCCTTTGCTCCTGGATTATTCTGTCACATCCATTGGGGAAGCCGCAGGTCACCGGGTAATAGATCGGGAGTTAGGACATTTTCAAAGAAAACTGAAATAATTTGTCTGGTGCGCTAAGCTAACAGATCGGCCGCTCATTCTGGAGCAATTATAAAATCGCTCCTAACAACTTCTCCTGACGGGTCAAAGAGGCGGTGAAATTCTCACAATGGCCAACGTGAAATTCAGTCCCCGTCCTTCCCAGAGGTCTGCATGTCTGCATTTAAGTTATGGGAACCAAATGGAAATGCTGTCAGATTTGCTAAATGTGAGTTTACCATTTTTGTTTTCATGGTGGAATCACTTGCAAGCATAACGTTAGCTAATAACTGATGTGGACAGGTGTAAATGAGTCCTTGACTAGGGGCTAAGAAGAGGGTTATTGGTGTCACGGGATGTAGAGACAGCTATTGGTTTGGGGGGTACGGTTTCTCCTTGTGGAGACATAACAGCCGGGCAATGTGTGGCGCCCCTGTACTTCAGGTGCCACAGGGTTTTACACCACTTTTAAGGGGTAATATCTATCCTGGGTCAGGCGGGGGTTAACTGCCGGTGCCTTCACAAAACACACACAAATGACAGTAAGGTGCTTTTCCACAGGGGGGTGGACTAGGGCAGACAGGGTAGTTAGCAATTATGAAGCATGAGACAGTCGCTAGGACAACCACTGGGGGTGGGCACCACTTGGGGTAAGAAGTAGGCGCAACCATCACACTTGAGCAGACCTTCCCGGGCACAGCTTGGGATAACATCTCACATGGACAACATGAGTTTAGTGGTTCTCTCTCTTCGTGGGCCCGTGGCTTGGAGCTGGACTACCACCACCCCTGTCCGTCCTTCATCATCCTCCCCGGGGTAATCCTGCTCCACCTGTGGGGAGCGACACCATCCCGGCTGTGACCTTCACCATCAGCCGCGGAGAGCAGCACCCGCAGCGGCAGCCCATCCCTGGCCGCGTACCACAGGTCGCGTCACGATCATAAAAGACTTTCCTAACCATCACTACCACCCCCATCCTCCATCCTTCTTCCCGTCCACCGCCTTTCACCCTTCTGTACATCTCGGGGTCACGAAACAGGGCCAGGCCAGCCAGTGACGATGCAAAGGATCTGCACCCCCGGCCCGGCGACGTGTCAGGTGAAAACTCCCCTCGACCCCGGGGTGTTACAAATCCATCCTGGGAATAAATAAATACAAATTTATAGAAAGAAAAACTCTCTAGTGCTGCCCACAGGAGGCAGCTACCCTATATAGGTAAGAAAATCCTTTGTCCTATTTTCCAGGGTATTAAAAAAGGGTATTAAAAAATTCATATAGCTGTGGCCATTGACCTTAAGTTAAAAAGGGCACTGTAATGCAATAACATTTTAATTTGAAAGGGGTGTCCGAGATTCAAAAACCATGTCTGCTCACTTCAACATTGTGGGCATCATACTGAGAGGTGGGCTGACATTGAGGGCATCATACTGAGAGGTGGTCTGGCATTGGGACATCATACTGAGAGGTGGGCTGGCATTGGGAACATCATACTGAGAGGTGGGCTGGCATTGGGGACATCATACTGAGAGATGGGCTGGCATTGGGGACATCATACTGAGAGATGGGCTGGCATTGGGGATATCATATTGAGTGGGGGGTTGGCATTGGGAACATCATACTAAGTGGGGGGTTGGCATTGGAACATCATACTGAGTGGTGGGCTGGCATTGGGGACATCATACTGAGTGGTGGGCTGGCATGAGACCATTCTACTGAGTGGTTGGCTGGCATTTGGGACATCATATTGCATGGGGGTAGGCATTGGGGAACATCATGCTGAGTGGGGGGGCTGGCTGTGGGGACCATTCTATAGAGTAAGCGGCTGTTGGAGCATCGTACTGAGGGGCAATAATATTGTATAGGGTTCTTTAGAGACCATGATATGATGTGAGATATCATACTGAGTGGGGACTGTGGGAGCATCATGCTCATGGACCATCAAGCTGTGTGGGGCACTGTGGGGGTAATGATACTGTGTTGCAGTATCACACTGATTACTGGCAATGGGGCATTATACTGAGTGTGGGCCATAATCCTGACAGATGGGGGTATTATACTCTGTATATGGGTGTGGACACTTTTAGGAGCATCAAACTCTATAATGACCATGATAAGGGTATCATAGGTGAGAAGACTTAGCAACTTCAATAGGGTACATAATTTCTGTGTGTGCAAAACATGTCTCTTTCCCTGGCTAGAGAAGTTGAAAGATATGACCCCACCTATTCTGGACAACCCCTTTAAGTCAGTTTGCAGATAGACTTCATTAAAATAAATATATTCCCATTTTGTGTATACAGCTCCTATGCAACTCAATGGGTCTCTATGGTTACAGACTACAAAGAAACCCTGTGTGTAGTCAGATGCTGTAGTCCTTGCAAAAAATGTAAAAATGGGTGATGAAAGAATTGAAAGAGAAGGATACTTTTATAATTTTTTCTTTTTACTTCCTCAGGGGAGACCACCTAGCAGAACTACAGTAATATCCTTACACTATGTAGCGCATTATTATGTGGGATTTCTGCAGGAACAGGTCTATGGGAAAGTATGTGCAGGTATTTTTAGACACCCCTGAAGCATAACTGTGCTTCCTGCTGCCGAGTACACATGTGCTCAAGGTACAACGGAAAGATGACACATCCATGTCTCAGTTATATTAATAGGAAAGCGCTGTCAGTGAGTCACCGCTATTAGTCTGGAAAGTTTGCTTTTGACTGTTTATTTAAGAGGGGATCGCTTGTCACCTCACTCTCGGCACAGGACCCCGATGACAAATGTTTAAACTACTGTATAAACTTTTGGCTTTTTCTCCAAATATGAAAACAGTTAGAAAGCAAATAGTTAAATTATTACTGATTAATTATCGTGACCAGGATTGATATAACATTATAGTTATCCATACAACTACTGTATACAACTGAAAGGACAGCAGGGGCAAAGCCCTTCATATATAAGGATGGGTCCATCTTCACCTTTTCTAAAAAATGTATCAGCGGATTGTGCTACAGAACCTTTTTTGTGGTATTGGATCAGATGGGCTAGCCTTTACTCCCCATAGGCACCCATAAGCATAGAACACTTATAATATAGTTGCCAGAATACTGTTTTTCCTTCTTTGCATCACTTTTGGTAGGTATCAAACACTGCATACCAGGAACATCCCAGAAGACCAGCCATATACTGGTAACACTCCACAAGACCTTCCACATACCAAGAACACCCTACAAGAACAGCCATATACTGGTAACACTCTACAAAACGTGCCCTATACCGGGAACACTGACAACACCTGCTGAATACAGGGATACTGAGAACTCCCCATAAAACTCACTGTACACCAGGAACACCCCTCAAAAGCTGCTGTTTACTGGGAGCACAAACAACACCTACGGTAAGCAGGGAACACCTCACAAGATTTGCAGTTTGCCGAGAACATCTCACAATATCTGCCGTATACCAGAAACATACCACAAGAGCTGTCGTATACTGGGAATATCCCACAAGACTTGCTGTATACTGGGAACATAACACAATATCTGCCATATACTACAAACATAACACAAGAGCTGCCGTATACTGGGAACATCACACAAACCTTGCCGTATATGTGGAACACCTCACAAGATCTGTTGTATACCAGAAACATTCCACAAGATCTGCCCTATGACAGAAACACCCCACAAAACCAGCTAGGTACCAGGAACACCCTACAAGGCCTTCTGTATACTGGGAACACCCCACAAGATCTCCTATATACTAACAACACTGCACAAGGTCTGCCATATACCAGAAACACCTGCAGTATATTAGGAATATCACACAAGACCTGCCATATACCAAGAAAAACATTCACTGGGAAGACCTATTGTACTCTGAAAACACAGCTTAATATACCGGAAACATCCCACAAGATCTGTCATATACTATAAACCCCCCAAAAAATGCTGTATGTTATGATTGTAAACACTGTCACACACGGGTAACAAAAAAGGGGAAGATCTACCACGGAGAGACGACGGACCTGCATCTAACTGGTCCCTGTTTACATATTTTTTATTTTAAAATTTAGTTCAAACTAAACTAATTGTTCACACAGTAAAATTTAACAACAATTAGTCAAATTACAATCTAAAGTTAAATTAACAAAACATTTTTTAAATAGTTCCTGTACTAGAAAGACTCTAGCCGCACAACTAAAAACACCACCTCGGAAATTACACCCTAAAAGGCCACCAAGGGGTTTCTTGCACCTCCTGAAGGACTAGAGCGGAGGCTGCAACACACTGCAAAGGAAGAGGAAGGTGTACATTAAGATACAAAACCCAGAGTGAGAACACATAATCTAAAAGGAATAGCTGCTTAAAAAGGGAAAATTCACTACAAGAACTCAACTGGTGTTTACCCAAAGGTAACTTCCTGGCTAAAGGGCTGGAACTCCTAGACACAAGTCTACCACCTAGAGGTATAGCCAGCAAGGAGGTGCAGTGAAAGGTGAACATATATAACTCAACTCAGAATGTGAAAGGGCAGATCAAAATGGGAAAATGAGAAACACCGTGATAGAAGCAAACCAAGAAGGGTGAACAAAGACAATAGGAACCATCAGCATTAGAACAGGGAAGAAAAAGTCAATAGCCCAGAAGACAAAGAAACTGATCATGCAACAACAGGTCACCCATTCGAATCCCCAAACCAAGCCATACCACTGTATACAATGAACATCACAAGACCTGCTGTATATTGTGAACACCATCGCAAGACGTGCCATATTCAGGGAACACCCCACAAGACCTGCTGTATACCAGGAACACCCAATAAGATCGCCTTTATACCAGGTAGATCCCAATATAGCAGGCTTCATTGTCACAAAATAATTAATGAAATATAGACTTAATCTTGCAGTGTTGTGGGAATTTAATCCTGTTTTCTTCGGGCAGCAGACACAGGACTTACACATGTAATCAATTCAAGACAATACCAAACCAGGTCTGCATTGTTCGATGTCAGACTAACTCCCCAATTAAATAAAATTGGGGGTCACCTAACCCCTCACATAGAAGCCATGCTGGAAATGCTTAGTAATATGCATTAGCCACTTAGCCCATACTGCAAGCCTCTGCTTATGACATCATGCTATCATCCTTCCAGCTCCTGTGATAGATATTGCCTGTGACAAGGCACCACCAATAACAAGTCTTTCCTGACCTGTTCCCAGATGGCCGCCAGCCTTTACATTTCCCCTGCGACCCCTGGCCAATGTGGCTGAAATTTAGCAATTATCAGGAATTCCATCCCTTTGTTTTTCCACGACCGAGTTATGCAAATCTCGAAGTGGGATAACATTTACCTGCATTTACTCATAGGGGGTGAATTTATGCGCAGGAGCGTCCGAGACGGTCAGCTTCTCACCATCTAGAAAAATAATATTAGCTTTCCTCCCAATATATTAACCTCTGTGTCACTGGTTCTACCACCATGGCCCACATTTTTCGGAGGCATCTATTGGATATTTCCATGCTTGTTTGCCAGCAATTACAGAACATTTTATATTTTTGCGATTTGTCCTGGTAAGTATAGCAATCCATTATGGCATATGGGTCACTTTATAAGGTGGTATCCCATCTTTTAGTACTTTTTTGCCCCCTACATGTGCTTCCCCTAATCTTTGTTGTATTTTTTGTGAGATTGTTGGAAGCAATGAATGGACTTTGCTTATCCTGTTAGGAGAAGGAGCTCGGCATTGGCCTTCAAAGAATGTGATGCTGGTGTAGAAGACTTTGTACAGAGTGTGTTACGAACCGGCGCCGCCATAGCCGCAAGCAGCCTGCTGCGGTTCCTGTTGCGCCCAGGCACCGGCTGCCGTTCTTGGCCGTGCCTCGGGTCGTCCAGTTGGCTGTTCCTTCCACCACGTCTAAGTGTGGAGAGGCGGCTAGTGCGCATGCGTGCGCCGATTTACCCAAGCCAGAGTTGAAGCCGGGTGTTTTGCCTAGTGAGCATGCTCAGCCTGATTGTGTTATGTCTGAGACTAAGTCCTCAGTTCAGGCTACTGAGCATGCTTCCACAATTAACCCTAACAGCCTCTTTGCACAGGTACTTGGACTTCGTGCTGTGTCTAAGTGCTGGGATGTGCCTACTGAGCATGCTCAAACTGATAGTCTGCTTTCTGAGCCTGTTGCTCAGGCTACTGGGCATGCTCAGGCACTTAGTGCACCAGAGGCTAGGTCCGGTAAGGACCTCACTGAGCATGTCCGTGAGGTGGCAGGCCCTAATAGGGCAGAGGGTGTCAGGTGTCCTGATGACATGGCAACTCCGGACTGGCTCGCAGAGGCCCGCCCCTATGATCTGGCACCTCAGTATTGGTCGTCAGACGATGACTGGTGAAGTGTTTGGGGCGTGGCTGCCATGAGGTCATCAATGACGTGGCGGTTCCGGATAGGTTGCATGTGACGTCACTGATGACATGGCACTCTGCTATTGGACCTTGGTGGTTCCACCCTGGGTTTGGGGCGGACCCAGGTTATAAAAGGGGCTGGAGACAACATGGAGGTGCGCAGTCTTCACATTTGCTCAGTCAGAGCACACCTCCATGTTAGAGCCTCATTGCGGCATAAGCCTATGTTGGGAAGCGGTAGGTAGGGTTAGGCGAACGGTGCCTGTCACGCCAAGATTCGTGGCTCGGCACATCAGGGTCAGGCGCCGTGCTTCCCTCCTGCCGTTCCAGTCTTGCTATAGCAGCCCAGTGGCGTTAACTGGGTTGCGGCTGCTGTGCTTCCTGTCCGATTGTGCCCCCTACGCACACGGACAACGCACCTGCTGCGCCACCTGTCCGATTGTGCCCCCTACGCACACAGACAACGGACCTGCTGTGCCACCTGTCCGATTGTGCCCCCTACGCACACGGACAACGCACCTGCTGCGCCACCTGTCCGGTTGTGCCCCCTACGCGCACGGACAGTGTACCCCAGGTCCCCTGTGGAGTTAACAGGGTGTTCCTTATCCTCCTCGGCTTCCCGGTCAACGCTACTGGTGTACCCATCTGGCCTGACGTGTCCTACACACACGTGGCCAGTCGAGAGGTGGCCAGAAACGCTAATCGGAGGACCGCTCGGCCTGACGTGTCCTACACACGTGGCCGACAGGGTGCTTTCGTGGCGGTCTTCCGGTCAACGCTACCTGGTTACCACCCGGCCTGACGTGTTTCCTGCACACGTGGTTGGTGTAGCGCTAGGTGCACCAAAACGCTAATCGGGTTGTCGTCCGGTCTGACGTGTCCCAACACACGTGACCGGTTCCCAGAGTTCCTGGGTTATCTCAGAGCCATCCAGCTCTATAGTCTCCGCCTAACCCTCAGGTGCCAGCAGCTCCTTTGTCATCTGGAGCACGGTGGGCCCCGACTGGCGATTAGGATATATACCCCCTGGTCCTAATCTGCCGGTCCCCCCGTAACAGTAAGACTGCGCCAGGGTCTGGCTGGCATGGCGGAGATGGAGCAGCTGCGTCAGTTCATGCTGCAGCTTGATGTCAGAGTGAGGTCTCTGGAGAAGTCTGCTCTTGCTGCTGATATGGATGATGTGGTGGCTCAAGTGGCTGCAATGGTGTCAGTCACCAAGCCTACTCCAACCCTCCCTCACCTCTCGCTGCCCAACAAGTTTACGGGGAACAGCAAGGCATGTAGGGGATTCGGGGAACCAGTGCTCAGTCCATCTAGAGCTGTTGGCTGCACGGTTTCCTACAGAGAGGTCGAAGGTGGGGTTTATCATCTCCTTGCTCTCTGATAGAGCACTGGAGTGGGCTACACCATTGTGGGAGAGGAATGACCCCGTAGTACAGGACTCTAAGGAGTTTTTGGAGTCCTTGCGACAAGTGTTCCTGGGGCCTCAGGTCACTCACGACTCGGCCCTACAGCTACTGACTTTGGAGCAGGGGCGTACCTCCTCAAGTCAATATGCTGTGAGTTTCCGGACACTTGCTGCAGAACTGGGGTGGTCAGAGAGGACTCTCATTCCACTGTTCTGGAGGGGATTAGCCTCGCACGTGAAGGACGCATTAGCGTCGCGTGAGGTACCAACTACCCTTGAGGGCCTCATGACTCTGGCTACCCGCATTGACCTGCGGACCTCCGAACGTCAGCTGGAGCGCAGGTCAGAGGGTCGTTCAGCCACTGTAGTGGTCTCTCCTACTGCACCTCCCTTAGAGGACATCTCTGTCCCTATGGACATCTCTAGGGTTGGTGTTGCTAGGTCTTCGAGTCGCAAGGGCATTTCCTGTTTCGCTTGTGGGCAGTATGGTCATTATGCCAACCGTTGCCCAAAGCATCAGGATAAGCGACCACGATTGGTGACCATAGCTGGAAGTAGACTGGACTCTGCGTCATCCATTAGGGTGACGTTTCCCGCATCCATTTCCTTTAAGGGGTCAACATGGTCCACAAGGGCAAGTGTGGACACAGGTGCTGGGGATAGTTTCATCTCCTCCTCTTTTGCCCGGCGGCATGCCATCCCGCTGGTGCAAATGCCAAGGCCAGTGAGAGTCCGTGTGGTGGATGGGTCCTTGTTGCCCAAGGTAATTCACCAGCGGACAGTGCCCATTACCCTTGCCATGTCATCTGGGCATAGGGAGACCATTTCATTTCTGGTTCTCCCTAAGGGTGCAGATGATATTCTGCTGGGTATTCCTTGGTTGAAGCGGCATTCCCCACATATTGACTGGTCGTCTGGGGTGATTACGCGGTGGAGCGAGTCTTGTAGCTCCCACTGCATGTCTCCATCTTCCGCCCGTCGCTCAGTGGTATCTGTGGCGACTATAGACCATTCGAGTGGGAGGGCCGCTAGGGGGGGGGTACTGTTACGAACCGGCGCCGCCATAGCCGCAAGCAGCCTGCTGCGGTTCCTGTTGCGCCCAGGCACCGGCTGCCGTTCTTGGCCGTGCCTCGGGTCGTCCAGTTGGCTGTTCCTTCCACCACGTCTAAGTGTGGAGAGGCGGCTAGTGCGCATGCGTGCACCGATTTACCCAAGCCAGAGTTGAAGCCGGGTGTTTTGCCTAGTGAGCATGCTCAGCCTGATTGTGTTATGTCTGAGACTAAGTCCTCAGTTCAGGCTACTGAGCATGTTTCCACAATTAACCCTAACAGCCTCTTTGCACAGGTACTTGGACTTCGTGCTGTGTCTAAGTGCTGGGATGTGCCTACTGAGCATGCTCAAATTGATAGTCTGCTTTCTGAGCCTGTTGCTCAGGCTACTGGGCATGCTCAGGCACTTAGTGCACCAGAGGCTAGGTCCGGTAAGGACCTCACTGAGCATGTCCGTGAGGTGGCAGGCCCTAATAGGGCAGAGGGTGTCAGGTGTCCTGATGACGTGGCAACTCCGGACTGGCTCGCAGAGGCCCGCCCCTATGATCTGGCACCTCAGTATTGGTCGTCAGACGATGACTGGTGAAGTGTTTGGGGCGTGGCTGCCATGAGGTCATCAATGACGTGGCGGTTCCGGATAGGTTGCATGTGACGTCACTGATGACATGGCACTCTGCTATTGGACCTTGGTGGTTCCACCCTGGGTTTGGGGCGGACCCAGGTTATAAAAGGGGCTGGAGACAACATGGAGGTGCGCAGTCTTCACATTTGCTCAGTCAGAGCACACCTCCATGTTAGAGCCTCATTGCGGCATAAGCCTATGTTGGGAAGCGGTAGGTAGGGTTAGGCGAACGGTGCCTGTCACGCCAAGATTCGTGGCTCGGCACATCAGGGTCAGGCGCCGTGCTTCCCTCCTGCCGTTCCAGTCTTGCTATAGCAGCCCAGTGGCGTTAACTGGGTTGCGGCTGCTGTGCTTCCTGTCCGATTGTGCCCCCTACGCACACGGACAACGCACCTGCTGCGCCACCTGTCCGATTGTGCCCCCTACGCACACAGACAACGCACCTGCTGTGCCACCTGTCCGATTGTGCCCCCTACGCACACGGACAACGCACCTGCTGCGCCACCTGTCCGGTTGTGCCCCCTACGCGCACGGACAGTGTACCCCAGGTCCCCTGTGGAGTTAACAGGGTGTTCCTTATCCTCCTCGGCTTCCCGGTCAACGCTACTGGTGTACCCATCTGGCCTGAAGTGTCCTACACACACGTGGCCAGTCGAGAGGTGGCCAGAAACGCTAATCGGAGGACCGCTCGGCCTGACGTGTCCTACACACGTGGCCGACAGGGTGCTTTCGTGGCGGTCTTCCGGTCAATGCTACCTGGTTACCACCCGGCCTGACGTGTTTCCTGCACACGTGGTTGGTGTAGCGCTAGGTGCACCAAAACGCTAATCGGGTTGTCGTCCGGTCTGACGTGTCCCAACACACGTGACCGGTTCCCAGAGTTCCTGGGTTATCTCAGAGCCATCCAGCTCTATAGTCTCCGCCTAACCCTCAGGTGCCAGCAGCTCCTTTGTCATCTGGAGCACGGTGGGCCCCGACTGGCGATTAGGCTATATACCCCCTGGTCCTAATCTGCCGGTCCCCCCGTAACAGAGTGTGGCACTAGGGTGATGCCATGAGAAAAGGTAATATGTTGGGTACCAGGAGGAATATAAACTTAAGAGCGAATAGGTGATAACTGGCGGTTGGGTGAAGGTACAAACACTGAACATACCCGTGTGATTGCTGATCCCTGCATTCTGGTGATCATTGGGTGGTCCAGCATTAAGACCCCCTATGACCTCTTATCACCTATACATTAGTCAATAAAATTTGTGTAAGAAGGTCATTGGGAGAGTCCAGGAAAGGAGTTGTGTATCATCGAGGTTGATAGCCTGGGTGATGTAAGCCCAGAAGCAGGCTCCAGCATACTAAATACTGAGAGGGCCAGATTTACGAGAAGCTGGATGAGAATGACTGCTCACATATCCCCACCCTGGGGTGTGGTCCTCTAGGTAAAGTGGAGACCTGTAGTCTCAGTCTGTGTCTGTGTGTGGAGGTGTGCAGACCTCCAGCGGTGTTACTCTTGATAAAGAGTCAGACATTATCCTAAGCGGGTGGACCCCACAGTACCCTATAAACTTCTTCATTTAATTTCTTATTCATTACAATGTACCTGGGATGGGCTGTATGTGTTTATTCTATGGAGCGGTTTATGAAGATTAAATAAACCAGCCGACATTTAAATAGAAATGGTTTCTTTTTTACTCTTTACCTCAACAAGCAGTGGAGTTTTTTTTATATGTATGTAACATATATTGGTTTATGTACAATTGTTTCATCTGCCGGTTTGTCTGCTGCTAATCCTTCTTGTGCCAGTTACCCTTTATTAAACTTATTTGCACTGTACTCCTTGTCCTCCAATTTTTTATTTGATGTCTTGAGTGTGCTTCAACAGGTGCCATGCTTTGGTTTTTCTCTTGTTTTTTTCTGCATCTTTGGTCTTCATGTATACTAATTAAATTTTCTGTGGTTGCCACAGCTGACCCAAGTCTTACCATGGACTTCCACTCTCACGATGAATCGTGGTTAATCGAGCTTGATAAGGCACTACCTGAGGTTGGCAGCACTGCAGTGGAGATGGGAGGAGAGAGCGCATTGTCCGAAAGTGTGCAAAACTATAGATCCTTACTACAGAAACGTACCAGGACCTGGTGGAACAGGGCGTTTCTCACCAAATAATTACAAATGGGGCTCATCCCACGTGGTCTGCGGGTACAAGTGTGTCCTTCCTTTCAGGTGGACAATTTATCCATCAGAATGCGGTGGGAGGATTTTTCCAGTGCCTGCTCAAGAGGTTTTCTAAATCTTCTTATTGAATTTGACACAGCCTCGATTTTGGAGATGGAGACTGAGATGGAAAAATTACTTATTACCATTAAGGAGAACATGTCAAGCGATGCCCTAGCCAAATTCACTGCACAGAATGAGGTTGATTTGTTACGCTGGGAGAAAGACATAAAAGCTGTAAAAATAAAGAAATTTTCACGTGATCAAAATGATTTTCAGCAAAATCGTGTGTATAAATGGCGTTCCAATACTCTTGGACGCCGGTTAAGATCGCGATCTTTCCAGTTCAGATAGCGGACGTACTTTCCCTGGCCCGAGTGAAACTGATGAATCCGATGCAGAGACTGGCCATTCTAGTGGCATCGTGACATGATTAAAGTCAAGACAACAACCCTCCAATGTGAATAAACGTAGAACACCTCAGGTAATTAATCTGTCTCAACATCTCCTCTCCATTTCCCAAGTCGATGTGCTGTCAAGGGGACTTTCCTTTTCACCATCTAATTCCTTTCATTGTTTCACAGCAGTAAAGGATTTATATATTTTTGCATGGAAAGTCATTCTCAGAAAATTACATAATAGACGCACACAACAACTCTCTGGACCACTTGATTTGAGGGAACAACAGGCCATACAGGATTTTGAGGAACTGCTGGTTGAAGCTGCACCGAGCATTTCTGGTGAGTTTCCATCTTGTGCTATTCCCAGATCAACGAGGTTTCCCCCTTTGTCCGTCTGTCCGGCTGTTGAAATATTTACCAAGCTGGTGATATCTGATTTTGAACGTTTGTCCAGGAGACGTCGGTATGACAATCTGACTCATGCCGAGAGATTGGCAATTGAGTCCCTGGACACACTGAAGGATATCATAATCAAGCCTGAAGACAAAGGGGGTAACATCGTGATCTGGCCAGCCGCCATGTATGAGAAAGAGGCGCTTCGCCAATTAAGTGATAAGTCCACTTACTGTAGGCTCCCCTGTAGCCCCCTTTCTACTTATTCTGCTCAAGTTCAGGCCATCCTCGGTAAAGCGTGTGATCAAGGTATCATTAACAAACAGGTTGTGGAGAGACTCACTGTACGTTTTCCTAAAATACCTACTTTTTAGCTACTGCCCAAAATCCACAAGGATGCCCTTTGTCCTCCTGGTCATCCTATTGTGTCCGGCATTGAGGGGTTGTGTCAATCTGTATGTCAATTTATAGATTATTATCTGAAACCTTTGGTTGAGACGCTCCCCTCATATGTCCGTGACACTACGGACATTCTCAGGAGGATAGATGGCATCTTTGTGGACAATAACACCTTACTTGTTACGGCAGATGTTGAGTCCCTCTACACCTGTATATGTCACGAGGATGGCCTGAAGGCTGCTGAATATTTTCTTTTAAGTTCCGGTCGGGATGGCCCCTTGTGTGACCTAATCCTTGAGTTGCTCCGTTTTGTCCTTACCCATAATTTTTTTTTATTTAAAGATGTACATTATTTACAGCAGCGTGGCACTGCCATGGGCGCGGCCTGCGCACCTTTGTACGCAAATCTCTTCCTGGGTTACTGGGAGAGGGGTTTGCTGTGCGATGGGGGCGGACCGGCCGATGCCCATGTGCAGTGCTGGCTGCGGTACATTGACGATTTATTTATTTTATGGACGGGCAAGATGGAGCAACTCGATGAGTTGATGGTACGACTTGACATGAACCCCTTTGGGATTAAATTGACCCATAAGTATGATAGTAGAAATCTGGATTTCCTTGATATTGATATTCAAATTGATGAGGGTAGGAAGATCCAGACTAATGTTTTTCGTAAGACAACTTTGGTTAATTCCCTTCTTCATGCCTCATCGTCCCATGATCAGTGCACCATTCGGGCCATCCCCACCGGTCAATTTTTACGTATGAAACGTATCTGCTCGTCTGACCCTCTTTTTGAGGAACAGGCGGCAGATTTAAAAATTCGTTTTCAAGAACGGGGCTACAGTAATAGGAGCATAAAACGGGCTTATCTACGAGCAAAGCACACTCCTCGATCCACTTTATTATACAGTGGTGGGGCTAAAACCGGTGGTTCCTCGAGTCCTGGCCAAATTCGTTTTATTTCCACTTACAATCATGAATGGTCCAATATGCGATCTATTTTGAGCAAGCACTGGAATGTTCTCCTGTCTGACTCTACCTTATGTGATCTTTTACCCAAAAACCCTCTGATGATGCCTCGTAGGTCACGCAATTTGCGTGACATGCTTGTACGGAGCCACTATGTTCTAAATCAACCTACCACCTTTTTGGATCTTGGTACTCCCCTTAGGGGCTGTTTTCCCTGTGGCCACTGTCTGGCCTGCAGCAATGTCCTTCGGATCTCCACCTTCACCTCTGCTGACGGTCTGCGCAGTTTTGATATACGCCACTACATATCGTGTGGCACCAGCAATGTGGTTTATTATGCCACGTGCGGGTGCCACATGATATATGTGGGCCTCACCAGTAGGGAGCTGCGCAGACGTGTGAGGGAGCATGTGAGGGACATTGCTGCGGCCCGGACAGTGGTTGACACCTCCACCCTGAAGACCCTTCCCCGTCACTTTCGTGCTTTTCACGATTGTGACCCAACGTCCCTGAGCATCAGGGGCATTGATGTTATACATGGGGGGGCGAGGGGTGGCAACGTACGTAAAACACTTGCCCAGCATGAGACACGCTGGATTTACACTTTGGGAACATTATCCCCGAGGGGACTTAATGAACATCTGAGTTTTGCGCCCTTCTTACGATGACTGCTCTCTTCTTTGTTCTCCCTGGTTTTTGTGCCTTGTTTTTAATTTTTAAATTTTGCATATTTTTCTTTTAGAATCACTGATTCAACTTTGCTGGCACTCTTTTGGAACCACGCTGTTGACATCGAACATCGACATGGAACCTTTTATATACTGATTACCTTCCTCTTTATGCCACGACTTGTTACTTGTAGTAACACTGTATACTCTGTGTTTTAATATATGCCTTTTCATCAATGTTATATGATTACAGAGTTGTTATATGTTGATTATTTCCCTCTCGTGCCACGACTAGGACTTTTTACATTTAATGTCCTTGTTTTAATATACATGTTCCCCACCAGTGTGGCACTGTTGATAGTTATTTAGTTAGTCCCTTTTGTGCCACGACTAAGGATACTGGCTGCAATATTTGATACTCTGGGTTATAGTATTTGATCTGTCCCCAGTGTCACACTGTTTACACCTTTTTACTTATACTCTCTGATTCAATTATTGATGTGGGGTTCATATAATATATTATATATTGATCATTTTTCCTCTTGTGCCACGACTAGGACACTTTGAAGTGATACTAAATACTTTGTGTTATAATATCTGTCTTCTCGTTAGTGGCACAGTGTTCATATTTACTTATATATATTTTCGAATATCATGCTGGACATTGTGCTATGGTTATATATTAACTATTCCTTCTTGTGCCACGACTGGGGCTTAATTTTGCATATTTTGTGTCACAGTATAGGCTCTCTTATTCATGTCATACCTTATGACTGTGTATCTTTGTCTTTCATGCCCGCTCTCGCTTCTCCTCCCCCTGTCGGCGCGGCTACGTCAGTGGCCTACTGGCCCGGCTGTCGGCGTCATTATCGCCTGCGCGCATGCGCGGTCCGCGGGTGACGCGTCCCCGTGTTCCGCGCATGCGCGCTACCTCTAAGGGGCGTTGACGGCCGACGGCGCCGGGTACCAGCCGCGATTGGCTGGTCGCGCTGACAATGAGGGGGTGGAGCGGCTGGAGCGTGCGTGCGCCATGTATAAATACACATGGCTGCCTCACAGCGTTCCACCTCCCCCTGATGAAATAATCCGATTACAGAGATTGTGAAACGTATACCTCTGGGCTCTCACTGGGGGGTCCGCTCTGCTGCTATCAGGCCGGCTTTGTACTTTCTATGGGTATGTTTACTTTATTGGCTGAGTTTTAATCCAATGTTTATGTCTCACATCTATACCTGATTGTTTATGTGTGAACTGACCAGCCAGGGAGGCCTCTGCCTCTGTAGTCGTGGCAGCACTATGGTGCAGGCACATCCCTGGCTTCATCACTTCTTTAGAGTTAAAACAATGTGTGTCAGTGTCTTCGTTCTCCATTACACAAAAAGACTCCAGGCAGGAGTTGAATGCAATAAAAGAGAACATTTATTCAGCACAGTCCAATAATCCGAACAGCAGACAGCAAAGAAACAGGCAGTTGTAGACTCTTTCAGTGGAGCTGGGGACACCCTGACCAAACGCCACCTCGGGTGGGGATATGCCCTCCGTACTCTACTTCCTTCGGGCGCCCACTATTCAGCCAAGCATACACCGGACCCACACCGGCAGAATAGGCTCTGAGGTTGCGTCCACCTCCTTATCTCCGGTGTCCCGTGCTGTTTCGCTCACACTCTGCCCAAGTGCACACACTGCTGTCCCGGATCTCTCAGCTCGACAGACACTCCGGTAAAAACCACTCCGGTCAGCGGATCACGGCAATATTAGTGGAGCTGGGGACACTCTGACCAAACGTCACCTCGGGTGGGGATATGCCCTCCGTACTCTACTTCCTTCGGGCGCCCACTATTCAGCCAAGCATACACCGGACCCACACCGGCAGAATAGGCTCTGAGGTTACGTCCACCTCCTCCTCCTCTGGTGTCCCTTGATGTTCCGCTCACACAATCGCACTTGCCGCTGCAGATGCTCGCACTCCGCTGACCCGGATCTCTCTTCCCACACACATTCAGACCTAGCCTAGATATCCGGCCGACTCCTCCTCCCCGGTGGCAACAGCCGTCCCACCCGGCCACTAGGGGGTGCCCTAACACATCACATAAAAACATAAAATTCAACACTTTTAATAATCACAATGCCGGGTAACTATGTTAAACTAGTAGGGGGTAGGCCCACCCACTACATGCCTCCCCTCTTAAAAATCCGAGCCTCCCGGCAAGGCTCTTAAACACATCAAACCATAAACACATAAAAACCTTTCGGTTCAGTCCTCAACAGCGGCACCAGTTCAGCGGCGCTCCCGGTCTTTAGGGACGCCTTATGGCGCAACAGCGCTCCCGGTCTCTGGATAGCGCCCGGAGGCTCAACAGCGCTCCCGGTCTTTGCTGGAGGGGCCCGGAGGCTTCAATAGCGCTCCCGGTCTTAGATGTGTGCCCGGAGGCTTCAATAGCGCTCCCGGTCTTTGCTGGAGGTGCCCGGAGGCTTCAATAGCGCTCCCGGTCTTTGCTGAAGGTGCCCGGAGGCTTCAATAGCGCTCCCGGTCTTTGCTGAAGGGCAACAGGCCCGTAAAACTTTTCAACAAAAGCAACTTTCTGCCGGTTTACAACAATTCCGGTCTTCACAGGTGCTGGAGCGAACAGCTTACTCTGGGGGCCAGGCTCTCTTCCATTCTTCCGCTTGAGCCTGGATATAGGCCCCCAGAGATTGTCCTGGCTGGCGGCGGATCCGCCTGAAAGACACCGGAGCGTAGCACGGCTCCTCCGGCACAGCTGCTGCAGCACCTCTTGGTGGTGATGGCGTCTCTGCCCGAGACGGTGGTGGTGCGGCGGGCGACGCGTCCAGCATGAAAACTGGTCTGTTGTTGACATTTTGCGTCACCGCCACCACGGTTGGAAGCCTCTCCGGATCGAGGGCTGGCTCTGCCTCTGCTTCCGGGGCAGCCGTCGGTACGCGCCGGGGTTGAGGAGGCGCGGCCGGTCTGGTACGGCTCTGTCGTCGCTCTTGCTGCTCCTCCCACGCAATCTCCTCCTGCCACTGCTCCGCTTCCCGGGTGGTGGGCATGCGAGAAACACACACCGCAAACAGACCGCGGCTACCTTTGTCCGGCAAGAAGCTGACTTTCTCGCCCGGCCACAGGGTATGGAGTCGCTTGGGGAGTCCTTCTACATCCAGGTGAACTCGGTTGTAGAAGTAGTCATCCCCGGTCTCTACTTCACGGATGAATCCATACCCCTCCTGCTGGTTGAATTTAACAACCACCCCGGTCACGAACTGCTGGGCCAGATCCTCTCCACCGGGACCGGACAGCATTTCCCGGACTATGGTCTCAGCCAGGAGCCGTTCCCGGACGGGATCAGGCTTCGGGGGCGGAACACTGGGACGCGCCTTCTCCGGCGGGGCGATGACTGGGTCCCAGAAGAAGCCCAGGTGGTCCTCCTCTAGACGCCCGGCTAACTCCTCGGCCGACTCCGGCACCGGGACAAATGGTGTGGCGGCGGCGTTAAGCTGCGGGGTGTCCCAAGGGAAAACAGCAACCCCCGGACGGCTTGGCATGGGCGGGGTAGCATAGGTCGCCTTCACTTCTGTAATGGTGCTCCCGGTTTGAGCGTCCCATGAGGTCTTCCAAGAGACCTTGTCCGGTCTTGTAGAGCCTCCCGGCCCAATGGGGAGATCCGCTATCGCGGCCTCGTTAGCAGGGGCGAACCGGGGTCGGCCTCGGCCAAGGCTGATGAGGGCCATAGTCGTCGCCAACTCCGCAGGTTGCCCAAAGTTCTCCATCTCGGTTCTCAACGGAATCACTGGTAATGGCGGTGGTGTCGACGCTGAGACTGGAGGAAGTGGAGGCGGGTCTTCGTTTCCCGCTCTTGAACAAACTCCCCCCCCAGCCTTGCGCATCATCTCGACTCCTCCGCTGAGGTACTTCTTTTTCCTTTTCTTCGTCTTTAATGCCCTGGAGCTGGCGCCTCCCCTCTTTGGGCGGAGTACTCTGTCCTTTTTCTTCGGCGCCGGCCAGCCCCAGGCTCTTCTTTTGGCGCCAATTTTCCGCGCGCTTTCTGTTTCTTCACAGACGACGGCCATCTTGCCGCCATCTTGTGCCCGGTCCAACGCCTTGGGCACTTCTTCCTCCCACCATGGGACTGGGAATCTTCTTTCATAATCCGAATTCCGTGCTTCAGGCACTACTTGGTCTTCAGACTCCTGGTTCTCCGGCAAGGGACTCGGATCCTGCCGACTACGCCACATGAACTGACCAGCCAGGGAGGCCTCTGCCTCTGTAGTCGTGGCAGCACTATGGTGCAGGCACATCCCTGGCTTCATCACTTCTTTAGAGTTAAAACAATGTGTGTCAGTGTCTTCGTTCTCCATTACACAAAAAGACTCCAGGCAGGAGTTGAATGCAATAAAAGAGAACATTTATTCAGCACAGTCCAATAATCCGAACAGCAGACAGCAAAGAAACAGGCAGTTGTAGACTCTTTCAGTGGAGCTGGGGACACCCTGACCAAACGCCACCTCGGGTGGGGATATGCCCTCCGTACTCTACTTCCTTCGGGCGCCCACTATTCAGCCAAGCATACACCGGACCCACACCGGCAGAATAGGCTCTGAGGTTGCGTCCACCTCCTTATCTCCGGTGTCCCGTGCTGTTTCGCTCACACTCTGCCCAAGTGCACACACTGCTGTCCCGGATCTCTCAGCTCGACAGACACTCCGGTAAAAACCACTCCGGTCAGCGGATCACGGCAATATTAGTGGAGCTGGGGACACTCTGACCAAACGTCACCTCGGGTGGGGATATGCCCTCCGTACTCTACTTCCTTCGGGCGCCCACTATTCAGCCAAGCATACACCGGACCCACACCGGCAGAATAGGCTCTGAGGTTACGTCCACCTCCTCCTCCTCTGGTGTCCCTTGATGTTCCGCTCACACAATCGCACTTGCCGCTGCAGATGCTCGCACTCCGCTGACCCGGATCTCTCTTCCCACACACATTCAGACCTAGCCTAGATATCCGGCCGACTCCTCCTCCCCGGTGGCAACAGCCGTCCCACCCGGCCACTAGGGGGTGCCCTAACACATCACATAAAAACATAAAATTCAACACTTTTAATAATCACAATGCCGGGTAACTATGTTAAACTAGTAGGGGGTAGGCCCACCCACTACATGTGCATCCATTGAGCACTTTATAGTGGCTACATTTGTCCATCCTTGATTGTTAAGCCCTGACTTTTGTTTTACCATTCACTCTGTTTTTGCAGAGTTTGCTTTCTACCAGCACCTGTAGCTTTCCACTAAGTGACATTTGAGTCTTATTGTATGTACTGAATGTATCCCTGCTACCTCAGAGTACATATATGTACTGCAGTATTTATTTAGTGCTGGTTTTTACCCTAACAATTGTCTAAACTTTATATTAGGCCCAATATGTGCTGGATGCTTTTCTGTATGTATTAACATTGACCCAGCCTATGGCTTACCATTTTTTATATGTATGTAACATATATTGGTTTATGTACAATTGTTTCATCTGCCGGCTTGTCTGCTGCTAATCCTTCTTGTGCCAGTTACTCTTTATTAAATTTATTTGCACTGTACTCCTTGTCCTCCAATTTTTATCTGATGTCTTGAGTGTGCTTCAACAGGTGCCATGCTTTGGTTTTTCTCTTGTTTTTTTCTGCATCTTTGGTCTTCATGTATACTAAGCAGTGGAGTGAGTTGCATTATCACAACTGATAAAAGTTTATTCTCTTCCTCTCTCCATCTGTCCCTCTCCCTCTCTCTTCTTTTATCATTTTTTCCTTCCCTCTGCTCTCTTTTTCTTGCTCCTCCTGTGTTTATCTTTCATTCTACCCTTTTCTATTTCTCTCTCCCTCCTCTCGCCTACTTTCTCCCCAACTCCTTACCTTCCTACCACTCTTCTATATATTTTCCCTTCTCTCCTTTCAGCAGAATTGACAGACAGTCTAATTTGAATGTGGGCCTCTGATAGATGTGGGGGGTATAGAATGATCTGACATAGAGAGCACAGGAGGGGTCAGCCAAAACTAGTGTCCTGTATATATGTAAGGGTGTGGCCGAAAGAAGATGCCCATTTTCAATGCTCCCTGGCAGCTGTAGATCAATATCGCCATCTACCGGTGAACCAGAACTGATAGGAACTGAATTGCAGGGAGTGTGTTTCCTCGAGAGAAGAGTTACTTGGGAACGCCGAGTCAGGTAACCATTAAGGAGCTGTTACAAAATATAAAAGTCTGGGCCAGCAGCAAGGCGGTGGAGTTGGTGCCACAACTATCAAGGGAGCAGACGTGTACACAGCATAGGAGGCCAGTGTCATTTGTAATGGAGGCATCTGGAAGTATACTGAGTCCAACAGACACCCGAGCCTTAAAATCCCCAGAAGAACCCAAAGACCAAACACTGAATATCATCACCTGAGGAACCAGATGATCAAACACTGAATACTATCACCAGAGGAGGACCAAACTACGTGGTCAAGCACCAAAGCCAGAACACAGAGAACCGTCATCAGAGAAGGACCAGACTTTGTAATCAAGCACCAAAGATCAGACAACAAGGAATGGAGACTGGAGAACAAACATTCATTCCAGTGCCGTATCTAAGTGAGCTGGGTCATTACTTCCCGCCTTAACGTACGGTACTAAAAGAGAGTAACAAATGACTAAAGCCATTACTAAAACCAGACTGTTGATGTAGTGAAGCACATCGCAATTTTTGCCAAGCTTAGTGTACCGTTAACTACAAGCAGGGCCGGCCTTAGCCTGAATGGCGCCCTGTGCAAAACTGCCCTTTGGTGCCCCCACCCTACTGATTTTTTACCCAGTTTCCCAGGAAACAAACAAGGACAGGAGGCCATTTTTTTTATATCCTATGAAAATTGATCTCTTGAAATGTACAATAAATTACAAATTTGTGCTGGAGAATCTGCACCTCAAACCCATCATGTCTGATCTCGTTTTTTTAGAGGTCTTCCGATTTCAACCATTTATGCCGTATCCATGGATATTACACCCCACCCCAGCTCCGACTCCACCCCTCAAGCCCTCCACACTCACCACCATTCTTGGAAAAACGTATGTATATATATATATATATATATATATATACACACACACATACACACACACACACAGTCATGGCCAAAAGTGTTAGCACCTTTGAAGTTGTTCCAGAAAATAAAGCATTTCCCTAAGAAAATTAATACTACACCCCTACACTTCCCCTCTCCATAATATACTCTCTACACCGACCCTTTCCATAATCTCTCTCCCACACTGCCCCTATTTATAATATTCCCCCACACACTGCCCCTCAGTGTACCCCCACACGATATCCCTGTGTATAATATCCCCACACACTGCCCCTCTGTAAGATATTCCACACATACACACACACACTGCTCCTCTGTATATCTCCCACACACACTGCCCCATGTATAATATCCCCCACAAATACTGCCCCTCAGTAGAATATACCCACACAATGCCCCTGTGTATAATATTCCCCCACACACTGCCCCTCAGTGTACCCCCACACGATATCCCTGTGTATAATATCCCCACACACTGCCCCTCTGTAAGATATTCCACACATACACACACACACTGCTCCTCTGTATATCTCCCACACACACTGCCCCATGTATAATATCCCCCACAAATACTGCCCCTCAGTAGAATATACCCACACAATGCCCCTGTGTATAATATTCACACACACTGCTCCTCTGTATAATATCCTCCCAAACACACTGCTCCTCAGTGTAATATCCCCCACACACTGCACCTCTGTATAATATCCCCCCACACACTGCACCTCAGTACACTATCCCCCACACACACTGCACCTTAGTATACTATCCCCCACACACTGCTCCTCAGTATAATATCCCCCACACACACTGCTCCTCAGTATAATATCCCCCCACACACTACTTCTCTGTATAATATCCCCCACACAAAATGCCCCTCTGCATAATAACCCCCCACACACTGATCTTCTGTATAATATCCCCACATACACACTGCTGTACTGTTTAGTATCCCTCACACACACTCTTTATCAATATAATATCCCCCACACACACTGTTCCTCTGTATAATATCCTCCCACACTGTGCTCCTCTGTTTAGTATCCACCACACACACTGTTTATCAATATAATATCCCACACACACACTGTTCCTCTGTATAATATCCTCCCACACACACTGCTCCTCTGTATAATATCCTCCCACACACTACTCTTTTGTATAATATCCTCCCCACACTGCTCCTCTTTATAATATCCTCCCACACACTACTTTTCTGTATAATATCTCCCCACAAACACTGCTCCTCAATATATCCCCCTCCACACACTGTTCCTCTGTATAATGTCCCCACACGTACACTGCTCCTCTGTAAATACCAACACACACTGCCCATTTGTATAATATCCCACACACTGCTCCTCTGTGTAGCATTGTACACACACACACTGCCCCTCTATATATCCCCCACACACTGCAACTCTGTATAATATACACACACACAATGACCCTCTGTGTAATATCCCTCATGTACGCTGCCCCTTTGTACACTATGCCCCACACAAGCTGCACCTCTTTATATATATATCCTCACACACAAAATGCTCCTCTGTATATCACCCCAACACTACCCCTCTGTATACTATCCCCCACACACATTGTCTCTCTGTATAATATCCTCCTGGTATATATGTCAAAATCGTGGTATATATATCTGCATCCTGAGCCCTTCCTGGTATGCATGTCTCCATCCTGGTTTACTGTTCCCTTCCTAGCATAAATGTCCTCTTCCAGGTATATATGTCCCCATCCAGGGGCCCTCCTGGTATGCATGTCCCCATCCCAGTTTATTTGTCCCTATCCTGGTATATATGTCCAATCCTGGGCACCTGGTATGTATATCCCACTCTTGGGCACATTCTGGTATATATGTCCCCATCCTGGTTTCTGTCCCCTTCTTGGTAGATATGTCCTCCTCCTGTTATATATGTTCCCATCATGGTTTATTTGTCCCTTTCCCAGCATATATATCCCCATCCTAGGCTCCTCCTGATGTATATATATATTCCCCTCCTGGGCACATTCTGGTATATATGTCCCCATTCTGGTTTTTGTCCTCTTCGTGGTATATATCTCCTCCTTCTTGTGTATATGTGCCTTTCCTGGGTCTCTCCTCATATATTTGTTAACTGCAAAAAGAAAAAAAAAAACATTTTACTCACCCTCCCCGGCTCCCATGTCCTGCAGCGTCCTCTCTAAGCAGCGATGAATTTCAGCTGGATGCGTGCCATCCACACATCCAGCTAAAGCAAGACAGGGGCTGCAGTCAGTGCCCCCCCACCACCCATGGCTGGAGTCAGTGCCCACATCACCACCTGCGGCTGGAGTCAGCACCCCCCCACCACCCGCGGCTGGAGTCAGTGGGCCCCCCCACCCCCCGCGGCTGGAGTCAGCACCCTCCCCCCACCCCTGGAGTCAGTGCCCCCCCCACCACCCACGGCTGGAGGCAGCACCCCCCTCGCCCCCGGAGTCAGTGCCCCCCCGCCTTTCGCGGCTGGAGTAAGCAGGTGTCCCACCACCCCCGGCAATCTTCAGCTCATGGAGCGCCTACCTCTCCCTGCCGGATGCCGCGCACTCACCAGCTCCGCGTTGCCTGCATCACTGTGATGAGGTGCAGAGTGATGACCTCATTACATTGGGCTGTGGCATGACGTGCCACCTTTCTGCTCTGCTCCATTCACAGTGCCTCCCCTATCACATGGCTAATTTGCATGCAATACCCTAGAAGGACTTCGCACGCACCTTAGTCATGTGCAGACTGCAGTTGTGGCTGGAGCAACACCGCCGGGCCCCTCTGCTGCAGCTGTGACTGGGGCTCGGTGAATATGGTGGGCCTGGCTGGCCAGGGGCTACATAAAGCTGAGTAATTAACCAGCAGCGGTTACAGTAAAAACGCAGTGCTGGGACCGGAGGAGCCAGGAAATTTACGACTTCTTACCTCTCTGCTGCGCCCCCCTGAAGCATGGCCGTCGGCGCCCTGTGCGACCGCACAAGGCGCACATGCCTAAAGCCGGCCATGACTACAAGTAGGGCGAAGCTGACGTTCCCTTAGTGGAAGGATCGGGATTGGGTTATTATTAAAGGAATTTGTTCAGTGACTATTTCAGTGATTTTATGGAACGGATTAGTTGCTTATTAGGCCTCTTTCACACGTCTGTGCAAAACACACACATTTTGCACGGTCCGTGATGAGGGTGCGTATGTGTGTGCATATGTCCGTGTTGTGTTCCGTGTGTGCTGTCAGTGTGTTATCCGTGTGACATCCACATAGCACACTGACAACATGAACTTCTATACTTACCTGTCCATGATGCTTCTGTGTCCGGCGCTGCTGCTGCTTCCGGTCTGAGGTGCAGTGAATATGCAATGACCCTAATGAGCAGGGGTCCGAAGCAAGTAACAGTAGTGCTGGAGACATGAGCGGTGGAGACAGGTGGGTATAGAAAAGCATTTTATTTCACAGACACGTGTCACACTGATGTCACATGGATCACATCAGTGTGCGGGCCGTGTAACATCCGTGCTACTGGAGAAAACAGTCATGTGTATGAGTGGAGCACACAGACACTTGTATGCTCCACACGGACACATGGTCCACGTGAAAATACGCAGATGTGCGCAGACCCATTGATTTTAATGGATCTACGTGTGCCTGTGTCTCCAGTACATGTGAAAACGGACGTCACACGTACCGGAAACACAGACGTGTGATAGAGACCTAACTGTGATTATTGCCAACTGTGATCTGAATTGTTTTGCCTTCAATTTCTGTACTACCTTTTGGTTATCCATTCGTTTCCCACTTCCCTGTTCCAGTACAATAAAATGCCCTTTAAGTCACCAATGAGCTGCCTTTATTGCGTGTTGTATTACTGGCACCTGTTTACATATGGGGAAGTAGAGAAAAAGGGGAGCCAGCACGATCTGAAAATGGCATGCATCATATATAGATTTATTCCAACTGTACTGTAATATAAATGAGATTTTTAGCAAATAATTGATCAATTCTTTGCCAACGTCACGGTAAATCTCAATAGGGGGGTCCTACTCTACATTCTGTATTTCATGTGCCATGCGGCCTCCTAGATAAAGTTAAAAGCAGAACCATAATGGAGCACACATACCTGTAACCTGTATATAACCGCTTCTATGTTGCAAAAGAGGCAATTGTGGATAGAGGCCAGCCCAGGTCCCAGCATGTGGAGCAAGCTCTACACATACCAGGACTATATCAGAACTGACCCTCCCAGTGCCAGACAGCAACCATTGATAAAGGCGGACCAGATCCAAGAATGGTGCTTAATTAGCAATGCCTGTGGAAAGGGTGAGGCAGCTGAATGTGAACAGCTACCAACAGGAGGAATATATTGCAAACCAAGATCAGGCGTGCATAGCATGGTGGTGACCAGCCACCAGACATTTGTAGCATAACTACAACCAAACAGAGAAAGAGGGGAGCCAGCACGATCTGAAAATGGCATGCATCATATAAAAAGTGCAAATTCACAGATTTATTCCAACTGTACTGTAATATAAATGAGATTTTTAGAAAATAATTGATCAATTCTTTGAGCCACCCCTGCCAATGTCACGGAAAATCTCAATAGGGACCTGGGCTGGCCTCTATCCATAATTGCCTCTTTTGCAACATGGAAGCGGCTACATACAGGTTACAGGTATGTGTGCTCCATTATGGTTCTGCTTTTAACTTTATCTAGGAGGCCGCATGGCACATGAAATACAGAATATAGGTTAGGACCCCCCTATTGAGATTTGCCGTGACGTTGGCAGGGGTGGCTCAAAGAATTGATCAATTATTTGCTAAAAATCTCATTTTTTTATTGTAGTACAGTTGGAATAAATCTGTGAATTTGCACTTTTTATATGATGCATACCAATTTCAGATCGTGCTGGCTCCTTTTTCTTTTTTATATGGGGAAGTAGGTAAAGATAGTTTTTGGTTTTCCATCTTGTCTCACACGTCTCTCGTCTCCTCTCTCCCTTTCACCATCTCCCACTATCTTTCCTAATCTTTTTTTCTCCTCCTCTTTCTCTCTTCCTCTATCTTCCTCTCATCCTGTCTCCATCTTTCTCCCTCACCATCTCCTACTCATTCCTACTTTTATTCTTTCTCACTTCTCTCCTCATTTTTTTGCTATTTCTCCCTATTCTTTTCATTTTCTCTTTCCTTATCTCTCTTTTTCTCCCTGTTCGTAGAAATGCCTATTCCCAATTACAGGCTTTTCTAAATAGGTTGTCATTTACTAAATGAATGAAATAAACACTCGTCAGTCAGGTGCGATGATTTCAAAGCTTGCTTTCTCGGCAGCACATCTTCCTGTGTGTAAAAGTGCTGCTGAGAGCACAGATATTGATGGAAATGCACAAATTGAGTGTATTAATATATTAACAGAACTTTCTTCTGCCTGAATAAATAAGTTATTAAAAGGAATCTGTCACCAGGTTTTCGCACCTAATCTGAGAACAGCATAATGTAGGGGCAGAGATCCTGATTCCAGCGATGTGTCACTTACTGGGCTGCTTAGTGTAGCTTTGATAAAAATCACTGTTTAATCAGCAGTAAATTATCATTACAGGACTACATGGCATGCTGCAGGTAGTCCAGCATATCCATGAGCTCAGTAAAGGGTTATGTGCGCACAGTGCGTTTTTCGCGGCGTTTTTGCACGTTTTTCGGGTGCGTTTTTGGCCTCAAAACTGCAGGACTTTGCTTCCCCAGCAAAGTCTATGAGTTTTCATTTTTGCTGTCCGCACACATCTGTTTTTTTTCAGCTGCGTTTTTGTGGTGTCACAAAAACGCAGCATGTCAATTATTCCCGCATTTTCATCCATTGAGTTCAATGGGATGTTGAAAGACGCAATGAGAAACGCAAATAGCTGCGTTTTGGTGCGTCTCTGAGACCAAAAACGCAGCTATAAACGCAGGAGGTGGGTAGGAAAGTGACGTGTACAGAAAGAGGATTCCTTCTGTCAGTAAATACAGAGGCGTGAATCCTCCCGGTACCGTCACCGTCGCTTCCACCTCCCGTCCTGTGCATGTATGCTGCCGTGCGGCGCCATGTCTGGGCGGGAGGTGGAAGCGGCTGCGAAAACAAAAGTTAACAGTAGAAAAAAAAAAAAAAGTTATACTCACCTGTCTGCAGCCTCCCGGTGCCATGCCCGCTCCCATCTCCTCTCACGGTATCGCCACCCCCGCTCCGGCTGTGTGCAGACGGCCGGGAAACCTCCGATGGATGCAGGACCTGGCGATGGATCACCTGATGCAGTCACCTGACGCATCAGGTGATCGTAAGTATCGCGGTGACGCGGGCGCCCGGCCGGTATCAGCGGATGAGTCAGGAGACTTCATCCCTGATTACCGGCAGCTGCTGCAGCGATCGGACAGGATCAGACTCCCGCCCCATCGCTGCAGGAGCTGCCGGTAATCAGCACATAAGTGAGTATTATTATTTTTTTTTTTTTTGCACCGATGCATCAGCTGATTGTATAATCGGCTTTTATACAATCAGCTGATGTGTGATGGGATTCAGGCACTTGATCCTGACACATCATCTGATCGCTTTGCCTTCCAGCAGACCGATCAGATGATATTGGATCCGGATTGGACGGCGCGGGACCCTGACCCAGGATTACTGCGGAGGGGGGGTTCTTTATTTCAATAAAGATGGAGTCACTAATTGTGTTGTGTTTTATTTCTAATAAAAATATTTTTCTGTGTGTTGTGTTTTTTTTTATCTTTACTAGAAATTCATGGTGGCCATGTCTAATATTGGCGTGACACCATGAATTTTGGGCTTAGGGCCAGCTATACAGCTAGCCCTAACCCCATTATTACCCGGTGAGCCACCCGGCATCAGGGCAGCTGGAGCAGTTGGATACAGCGCCAGAAGATGGCGCTTCTATGAAATCGCCATTTTCTGGGGTGGCTGCAGGACTGCAATTCACAGCGGGGGTGCCCAGAAAGCATGGGCACCCTGCACTGTGGATTCCAATCCCCAGCTGCCTAGTTGTACCCGGCTGGACTCAAAAATTGGGCGAAGCTCACGTCATTTTTTTTTAAATTATTTCATGAAATTCATGAAATAATTTAAAAAAAAAAGGGCTTCTCTATATTTTTGGTTCCCAGCCGGGTACAAATAGGCAGCTCGGGGTTGGGGGCAGCCCGTACCTGCCTGCTGTACCCAGCTAGCATACAAAAATATGGCGAAGCCCACGTCATTTTTTTTGTTTGGGGGGGCAAAGAAATCCTGCATACAGTCCTGGAAGGAGGATGCTGAGCCTTGTAGTTCGACAGCTGCTGTCTGCTCTCCTGCATACACTATTGGATGGAGGATGCTGAGCCTTGTAGTTCTGCAGCTGTCTGCTCTTCTGCATACACTAGTGGAGAATGAAGAACACATTGAAGAAGGAAATGACATCAGACCTTTTTTTTTTTTTTGTTCACTGATAAAAAACGCATAAGGACGCAGTGAGCAAAAATGCAGCAAAACGCAGCAAAAAAACGCACCAAATCGCGGCAAAACGCGTGCGTTTTTTGCCGCGTTTTTTTCGACGCAGGTGCGTTTTTGTGCGTTTTTAGCGGCCAAAAACGCACAAAAACGCAGCGTCAAAAAAACGCAGTGTGCGCACATAGCCTAGATCTGCAGCAGAGAGAACATTGATTTTATCAAAATGACAGCAAACAGCTCAGTAAGTGACACATCGCAGGAATCAGGGTATCTGCCCCTACGTTATGCTGCTCGCTGCTCTCAGATGGGGGAGCAACAACCTGGTGACAGGTTCCCTTTAAACTACTGTTGATCACCTTACATGCAGCCAATTAGCAGTCATTTAACAGCTGTGATTGGACAAGGCTATGTGCACACATTGAGTATTTGGTTGCAAGAGAAACACCGCACAAAAATGTGAGTTATTGCTGTGTTTTTATGCATTTTTATGTGTTTTTGCATGCATTTTTATTGCTTTCAATTGTGAAAAACGCAGGCGAACACAAGATAAATATGCACTGAGTGCACACAGACTAATGCGGACGTGACGTGAGACGATCTATCGTGCGATATGTCGTCGGGGTTACGGTTTTCGTGATGCACATCCAGCTTTGTTTACGACGTCGTCCCGTGTGACACCTACCAGCGACGCAGAACATTCGCAAATCGTGTATCGTTGACACGTTGCTCATTTTTAAAAAGTCGTTTATTTTTCTTTGCGCCGGTTGTTCATCGTACCCTGGGCAGCACACATCGCTCCATGTGACACCCAGGGAACGATGAACACAGCTTACCTACATCCCACGGCTCCCGCCGGCTATGCGGAAGGAAGTAGGTGGGCAGGATGTTTACATCCCGCTCATCTCCGCCCACCCACGTCTATTGGCTGGCCGCTGTGTGACGTCGCTGTGACGCCGAACGTCCCACCCCCTTCAGGAAGTGGATGTTCGCCGCCCACATCTACGTCGCTCAGCAGGTAAGTACGTGTGATGGCGGTTTAACGACTTTGTGCGCCACGGGCAACTAATTACCCGTGTCGCACAAACAACGGGGGCGGGTACGATCGCTCGTGTGATCACACGATACATCGTATCGTGTGACGTCCGCATAAGGATATGAGCATACATTGCATTTTATTGCATTTTTTGTGCAGTTTTGTCTAAAAACTGAAAGGAATTCCTGGTGCCAGCAAAGTCAATGAGAATCCTGATGTGTGGTCCATGTTGAGTATTTTTATCCTTGCAGATTTGGTGCAGAAAATAAGCTCATGTCAATTTTTTCAGCATTTTTACAGCATTTTTTGACCCATTGAATTCAGTTGAAAAATGCATAAAAAAAAGTGACAAAAGCACAAAAAAGATGTCTTTGAATCTGCATTTCTCCTGCCAATAGATGCAGAAATGGTGCACAAATAAATATATATACAGTACAGACCAAAAGTTTGGACACACCGTCTCATCTCTAGAACAACTATTAGGCTGGAAACACATCTATGCGAGTAAAATCGGTCCGACTGGGCTGAAAAATACTCGGCTGATTTTAGTTCACGTTAGGTGCGAGTGCAACGCAAGTGCGATGCTTTTTGCTCGCGTGTGTGTTGCGTTTGCGATGCTAGTTTCATGCAACATCTTAATTAGATAAAAGCTATTACACGTGTCATTTAATTAACCTATGGGAATGTGCTGTCACATTCATCTGTTGATTATTTAATGAGCAAAGTAACTGCCACACTCGCAAATGTGAACGGTTGTGCGCGTGTGTGATGCTACTTTTAATCCCCTTCCATAGGAAATCATTGGGACAAATGGTGCGAGAAACTCGCAAAAAAGCAGCATAATGCGATTTTTTTCTCGGTCCGATTTGGACTGAGAAAAAAATCGCAGATGAGAGCTGAATCATTGACTAACATGTGTCCGATTTCAATGTGAGTTTTTCTCGCATTGCTCTACTGCGAGAAACTCGCAAGTGAGAAGCAGCCCTTAAGAGGAGACTTTGTGCAGCAGACCTTCATGGTAAAATAGCTGCTAGGAAACCACTGCTAAGGACAGGCAACAAGCAGAAGAGACTTGTTTGGGCTAAAGAACACAAGGAATGGACATTAGACCAGTGGAAATCTGTGCTTTGGTCTGATGAGTCCAAATTTGAGATCTTTGGATCCAACCACCGTGTCTTTGTAGAAAAGGTGAACAGATGGACTCTACATGGCTGGTTCCCACCGTGAAGCATGGAGGAGGAGGTGTGATGGTGTGGAGGTGCTTTGCTGGTGACACTGTTGGGGATTTATTCAAAATTGAAGGCATACTGAACCAGCATGGCTACCACAGCATCTTGCAGTGGCGTGCTATTCCATCCGGTTTGCGTTTAGTTGGACCATCATTTATTTTTCAACAGGACAATGACCCCAAACACACCTCCAGGCTCTGTAAGGGATATTTGACTAAGGAGGAGAGTGATGGGATGCTACACTGTGGCGCCCCTGACCTGGTCAGGCACCACAGAATATTGCACCCAGGCTGGGGCGGTGCTTTCAGGTAATCTCCAAAGGCCAGGATGAGGTGTGCACACACAAACACATAGTGACCAGGTCTCCCACACCATTAGAAAGGACCCTTGGGTAGCCAGAAGGGGTTAACTTTCAATTCCCATCAAGGAGTGTGATCAGAGGCTGATTGCTAGGGAGCAGGGCAGACAGGAAGAGAAGGAGGAGCAAGGAGTCTGAAGCTGGGTGTGGAGGAGTGTGGAAGGGAGCAGAGGGGCTCGCATGCCAGCCAGGCCCTGAGGAGTGCAGTAGCTGAAAACGGGAGAGAAAGGGTACCTGTGGGTTGGCCTGAAAGACACCCAGAGAGAGGGGTGGCTGAGTAAGGAGATCTCTGGTATTCCAGTACGCAAGGGGAGACAGGTCCCCAGAGCAGGCAGCAAATCATCCAGAGCTGCTCAACCTTCAGGTGGGGGTACTTCATGCCCTCACCACAATCACACAGAGTCCGAGCCAAGCAGCAATCACCAGGCCCATAAGGGGACAGGGCCAGAAGCCATCCCACCAAGGTTACGCTGCCGGCAGATGGGCCAGAGAGGGGAGCGGGGTTGGAAACAGCTTCCCTGGAGGAATCCTACCATACTTCAAGTGAGGAATCGTCCCAAACAAAAAGAGTGCAAGGAGGGCGAGTGGACAGCTACCCTCAGAACGGACTTCTGGAATTCCTGGTTACACCTGGTTATCGCAGTGTCGCCCGGGCATCTCACAGTGACCACCAAACAGTGAGTAAACATGTTGAAAGACTTCTTGGACTGTGTTTGAGTCATTCTGCGACCTGTGGTTCCACACACCTAACCAGGGCCCTGGGGCTTGCCTCACTCTCAGGAGGCTATTACAACTGACTGCACCCACCATCAGACCCAGGCATCCCTTAACCTGCAGTGGCGGTCTCCACTGACCGCAATTCTGAGAGTGGCGACACGACAATCCCAAAACGAAGGTTCCCTACCTGTGACCGGACCGTCCCATTACGTGGAGTCCCAAAAGGTAATGCACCGACGCAGCAGCACCTGTGGGGCTTCACAACACCAGAAGACCTGGCCTCCACAGTCACCAGACCTGAACCCAATCGAGATGGTTTGGGGTGAGCTGGACCGCAGAGTGAAGGCAAAAGGGCCAACAAATGCTAAGCATCTCTGGGAACTCCTTCAAGACTGTTGGAAAACC
Organism: Anomaloglossus baeobatrachus; assembly: GCF_048569485.1. Classification (NCBI taxonomy): domain Eukaryota; kingdom Metazoa; phylum Chordata; class Amphibia; order Anura; family Aromobatidae; genus Anomaloglossus; species Anomaloglossus baeobatrachus. The sequence continues at coordinate 482,342,035 of NC_134357.1, read as the reverse complement.
ATTTCCGGTGACTACTTCTTGAAGCTCATCAAGAGTGTGCAAAGCAGTTATCAAAGCAAAATGTGGCTACTTTGAAGAACCTAGAATATAAGACATATTTTCAGTTGTTTCACACTTTAAGTATTTCATTCCACATGTTTTCATTCATAGTTTTGATGTCTTATGTGAATCTACAATTTTTGGCGTCATGAAAATAAAGAAAACTGTTTGAATGAGAAGGTGTGTCCAAACCTTTGGTCTGTACTGTATATATATATATATATATATATATATATATATACACACACATATATATATATATATATATATATATATATATATTTATATATACTGTATATGAATATATAAATGCAGATATATATGAACATATCTCTTTCTCTCTCTCTCTCTCTCTATACAGTGCCTACAAGTAGTATTCAACCCCCTGCAGATTTAGCAGGTTTGATAAGATGCAAATAAGTTAGAGCCTGCAAACTTCAAACAAGAACAGGATTTATTAACAGATGCATAAATCTTACAAACAAACAAGTTATGTTGCTCAGTTAAATTTTAATAAATTTTCAACATAAAAGTGTGGGTCAATTATTATTCAACCCCTAGGTTTAATATTTTGTGGAATAACCCTTGTTTGCAATTACAGCTAATAATCGTCTTTTATAAGACCTGATCAGGCCGGCACAGGTCTCTGGAGTTATCTTGGCCCACTCCTCCATGCAGATCTTCTCCAAGTTATCTAGGTTCTTTGGGTGTCTCATGTGGACTTTAATCTTGAGCTCCTTCTACAAGTTTACAATTGGGTTAAGGTCAGGAGACTGACTAGGCCACTGCAACACCTTGATTTTTTCCCTCTTGAACCAGGCCTTGGTTTTGTTGGCTGTGTGCTTTGGGTCGTTGTCTTGTTGGAAGATGAAATGACGACCCATCTTAAGATCCTTGATGGAGGAGTGGAGGTTCTTGGCCAAAATATCCAGGTAGGCCGTGCTATCCATCTTCCCATGGATGCGGACCAGATGGCCAGGCCCCTTGGCTGAGAAACAGCCCCACAGCATGATGCTGCCACCACCATGCTTGACTGTAGGGATGGTATTCTTGGGGTCGTATGCAGTGCCATCCAGTCTCCAAACGTCACGTGTGTGGTTGGCACCAAAGATCTCGATCTTGGTCTCATCAGACCAGAGAACCTTGAACCAGTCTGTCTCAGAGTCCTCCAAGTGATCATGAGCAAACTGTAGACGAGCCTTGACATGACGCTTTGAAAGTAAAGGTACCTTACGGGCTCGTCTGGAACGGAGACCATTGTGATGGAGTACGTTACTTATGGTATTGACTGAAACCAATGTCCCCACTGCCATAAGATCTTCCCGGAGCTCCTTCCTTGTTGTCCTTGGGTTAGCCTTGACTCTTCGGACAAGCCTGGCCTCGGCACGGGTGGAAACTTTCAAAGGCTGTCCAGGCCGTGGAAGGCTAACAGTAGTTCCATAAGCCTTCCGCTTCCGGATGATGCTCCCAACAGTGGAGACAGGTAGGCCCAAGTCCTTGGAAAGGGTTTTGTACCCCTTGCCAGCCTTGTGACCCTCCACGATCTTGTCTCTGATGGCCTTGGATTGCTCCTTTGTCTTTCCCATGTTGACCAAGTATAAGGGGTGCTTCACACACAGCGACCTCGCTGCCGAGATCGCTGCTGAGTCACGCTTTTTGTGACGCAGCAGTGACCTCATTAGCGATCTCGCTGTGTGTGACACTGAGCAGCGATCTGGCCCCTGCTGCGAGATCGCTGCTCGTTACACACAGCCCTGGTTCGTTTTCTTCAAAGCCGCTCTCCTGCTGTGACACACAGATTGCTGTGTGTGACAGCGAGAGAGCGACAAATGAAGCGAGCAGGGAGCAGGAGCCGGCGTCTGACAGCTGAGGTAAGCTTGTAACTAAGATAAACATCGGGTAACCAAGGTGGTTACCCGATATTTACCTTAGTTACCAGCCTCCGCAGCTCTCACGCTGCCTGTGCTGCCGGCTCCGGCTCTCTGCACATGTAGCTGCTGTACACATCGGGTTAATTAACCCGATGTGTACAGCAGCTAGGAGAGCAAGGAGCCAGCGCTAAGCAGTGTGCGCGGCTCCCTGCTCTCTGCACATGTAGCTGCATTACACATCGGGTTAATTAACCCGATGTGTACAGCAGCTAGGAGAGCAAGGAGACAGCGCTCAGTGTGCGCGGCTCCCTGCTCTCTGCACACACAGCTAAGCGGTGTGCGCTGGTAACTAATGTAAACATCGGGTAACCATACCCGATGTTTACCTTAGTTACCAGTCTCCGCAGCTTCCAGACGGCGGCTCCGTGCAAGCGCAGCGTCGCTTGCACGTCGCTGCTGGCTGGGGGCTGTTCACTGGTCGCTGGTGAGATCTGCCTGTTTGACAGCTCACCAGCGACCATGTAGCGATGCAGCAGCGATCCTGACCAGGTCAGATCGCTGGTCGGATCGCTGCTGCATCGCTAAGTGTGAAGGTACCCTAAGTGCTGTTCACAAGTTTGGGGAGGGTCTTAATTAGTCAGAAAAGGCTGGAAAAAGAGATAATTAATCCAAACATGTGAAGCTCATTGTTATTTGTGCCTGAAATACTTCTTAATCCTTTAGGGGAACCAAACAGAATTCTTGTGGTTTGAGGGGTTGAATAATAAATGACCCTCTGAATAAAGTTTATATGTTTGATCTGCTTGTCAAGCTCATGTTTTTAAGTCTCTCACATATGTTTATAATTACCCTGATGGGAGTGAGATGTATATAAGGTTCCATGTTTGGAAAGCAGATTAGATTCTGGATCGTGAAGAACGCGGATTTACCGCTGAAACGCGTAGTCCCATCTGCACCACTTTCCTGCGTTAATGTTGTTTTGAACTGGTTGGACCATTGCTTTTTAATGGATTTACAAATAAAGTGAAAGAAATTTTTTTAACAGCATCCTGGATTGCTCGTGTTTTTGCTGGACTCTGCTCTGTCGTTGTTCATATATATATATATACTAGAAGGTGGCCCGATTCTACGCATCGGGTATTCTAGAATTTACGTATTGTGTAGTTAATGTATGATTTTTGTTATATATATCTATATATATATATATAGATGTTGTTGTGTGTAGTTACCAAGTGTTTGTGTAGGAGCTGTACATGTTCTGGGTGTTGTCTGGGTGTGGCGGGGGGTGAGAGCGGTGTTGTGTGTGTGTTGCGTGTGTTGCATTGTTTGTGGAGCGCTGTGTGTCTGTAGCGTTGTGTGTGTATGTGTTGCGCGGTTTGTGTGGGTGTGGTGTGTTTTGGGGGGAGGTATGTTTTGTGCAATGTGTGTGTTGCATGATATGTGCGTATATTTATGTATGGCGCGGTGTTTGTGTGTTGGGTGTTGTGTGTGTGCAGCGTTGTCTGTGTGTGTGGGTGTCTGTGTAGGGCGGTGTTTGTGGTTCCCAGTGTGTGTGTGGTGTGTTGTGTGTGTTGGGGGAGGTGTGCACCTCCCATCGTGCTCCATCCGCCATGCTGCGCACCCCCCATCGTGCTCCATCCGCCATGCTGCGCACTCCCAAATGTGCTCCATCCGCCATGCTGCGCACTCCCAAACGTGCTCCATCCGCCATGCTGCGCACTCCCAAACGTGCTCCATCCGCCATGCTGCGCACTCCCAAACGTGCTCCATCCGCCATGCTGCGCACTCCCAAACGTGCTCCATCCGCCATGCTGCGCACTCCCAAACATGCTCCATCCGCCATGCTGCGCACTCCCAAACGTAGTCCATCCGCCATGCTGCGCACTCCCAAACGTGCTCCATCCGCCATGCTGCGCACTCCCAAACGTGCTCCATCCGCCATGCTGCACACTCCCAAACGTGCTCCATCCGCCATGCTGCGCACTCCCAAACGTGCTCTATCCGCCATGCTGCGCACTCCCAAACGTGCTCCATCCGCCATGCTGCGCACTCCCAAACGTGCTCCATCCCCCATGCTGCGCACTCCTCATCGTGCTCCATCCCCCATGCTGCGCACCCCCCATCGTGCACCATCCCCCATGCTGCACCAGCATCAGCCTCTCTGCCCCCAGCATCAGCCTCTCTCCTCCCAGCATCAGCCTCTCTCCTCCCAGCATCAGCCTCTCTCTTCCCAGCATCAGCCTCTCTGTCCCGAGCATCAGCCTCTCTCCTCCCAGCCTCAGCCTCCCCCAGCATCAGCCTCCCCCAGCATCAGCCTCCCTCTCCCAGCCTTCCCCAGGATCAGCCTCTCTCCTCCCAGCCTCCGTCCTCCCAGCCTTCCCCAGCATCAGCTTTCCTGTCCCAGCCTCCCTCAGCATCAGCCTTCCCCAGCATCAGCCTCTCTCCTCCCAGCCTCAGCCTCTCTCCTTCCAGCCTCCCCCAGCATCAGCCTCTCTCCTTCCAGCCTCCCTCAGCATCAGCTTCCCTTTCCCAGCCTTCCCCAGGATCAGCCTCTCTCCTCCCAGCCTCCTTCCTCCCAGCCTCCCCCTCCCAGCCTCCCTCAGCATCAGCCTTCCCCTCCCAGTCTCCCCCAGCATCAGCCTCCCCAAGCATCAGCCTCCACCAGCATCAGCCTCTCTCCTTCCAGCCTCCCCCAGCATCAGCCTCCCCAAGCATCAGCCTCCCTCGTCCCAGCCTCCCCCAGCATCAGCGTCCCCCAGCATCAGCCTCCCCCTCCCAGCCTCCCCCAGCATCAGCCTCTCTCCTCCCAGCATCAGCCTCTCTCATCCCAGCATCAGCCTCTCTCCTCCCAGCATCAGCCTCTCCTCTCTGTCCCCAGCATCAGCCTCTCTCTTCCCAGCCTTCCCCAGCATCAGCCTCTCTCCTCCCAGCCTCCCCCAGCATCAGCCTCCCCCAGCATCAGCCTCTCTTCTTCCAGCCTCCCCCAGCATCAGCCTCTCTCCTTCCAGCCTCCCCCAGCATCAGCCTCCCTCTCCCAGCCTTCCCCAGGATCAGCCTCTCTCCTCCCAGCCTCCGTCCTCCCAGCCTTCCCCAGCATCAGCTTTCCCCTCCCAGCCTCCCTCAGCATCAGCCTTCCCCAGCATCAGCCTCTCTCCTCCCAGCCTCAGCCTCTCTCCTTCCAGCCTCCCGCAGCATCAGCCTCTCTCCTTCCAGCCTCCCTCAGCATCAGCCTCCCCTTCCCAGCCTTCCCCAGGATCAGCCTCTCTCCTCCCAGCCTCCTTCCTCCCAGCCTCCCCCTCCCAGCCTCCTTCAGCATCAGCCTTCCCCTCCCAGTCTCCCCCAGCATCAGCCTCCCCCTCCCAGCCTTCCCCAAGATCAGCCTCTCTGCTCCCAGCCTCCTCCAGCACGCCATGCTCCTCTGCCGACACTCACACACCCGATCGCATACACTCACACACACCCGATCGCATACACACACACACACCCGATCGCATACACACACACACACCCGATCGCATACACTCACACACACCCGATCGCATACACTCACACACACAGACACTGACGATATCGCACATACGCGCTGACATTCACAACATCCGGAGATACCACATGCTTCTGGCCATGTGATCCTCCGTCAGGTCCTGGAAGGTCACAACAGCACAGTATCGAGGCCGAGAAGCAAGGGATGCTGTGAGTGTGTGGATGCGATGTGATGTGTATGTGAGGTGTGTGTGAGGTGTGTGTAAGAGTGAGTGTGATCTGATGTGTGTGTATGTGTGTGTGTGTGCATGTGGATCTTCCGCCGCTGCAGGACCTTGATGCGCTTGTAACCATGGGGGCGCAGCCTGGGCGAGCGGCCAATCTGTGTGGGGGGGCGGGGCCATGGCGAGCCAATCAGCTTTGTGTCACCGTAAGGACACAATTTTGGAGCATGACAGACAGACAGACAGATAGACAGACAGACAGACAGACAGACAGAATAAGGCAATTATATATATAGATATATATATATATATATAAAATCTATATCTATCTATATACACTGCCCTCCGCATATTAATATTTCCATCTTACCTAAAAATTATGCATATATATATATATATATATATATATATATATATATACTATGTATATGCACGTACAGTATATATATATATATGTATACTTTTTAGGTAAGATGGAAATATTAATATGCGGAAGGCAATGTTGTCCATGGTGAAGTGGGGCTCCAGCAAATTAAAGCTGTCGTCTAGCTGAGTTGCGAGCCGCTACTGGTAAATATTATGTTATGGGCGCAGTGTGACATATCCAGTTTGGACAACAGTTAATAGCCGCGTCTGCCACTTTGCATCAGTTGCGAGGTCCCCTGGTTGGTAAATGGTCCCTTTTGGGTTTCAGCTGTCACACATAGCTGGCATGGAGGGCTTCAGATTAGCCAGAAATCCAAACAGACAAAGTATTTATGGGAAAAAAAAACTATTTTTCACACCTGCCCTTATTAGAAGCAGCAGGTAGTCAGGCCCCGTAGCCATAACAGGGTTCAAAGGGTTAAAAGAAAAGAAAATAATCTATTAATGTGTTCCATGTGCTGAATTGGTGCAACCTCTCCGCCCCGCATCCCACATCCAGCGCTCAGGACTCCATGTGTGATGACGAAAGCAGAAGAAATTAATACAAACCTGTTAACGAGTGATTTTATTTGATAACACGTGCCTATTTGTACAGGTGGGGGGACATGCAGGTTATAGGGGCTGGTACGGGGCAAATAAAATATTCACTCCAGCTATAAAAAAAATGCAAAACATTTCAAAATTTGGAAGAGGTACAATATAAACTGCTGGAGGAATTATGATGGAAAAAGGGGGTTCTGCATTATCAGATTGTTTTTATTGTAACTGGTTAGCTGGCCGTGATATGAAACCATAACACAACACCCATCAGAATTCAGGGGCCTGTAACGAACCTCTGAGTCCTAGTAAATATCAGGGAATAGTGATGAGCGAGCACTACCATGCTCATGTGTTCAGGACTCGCAACAATTAGTTATGAGTGAGCACTACCATGCTCGAGTGCTCGGTACTCTAAACAATTAGTGATGAGTGAGCACTACCATGCCTGAGGGCTCAGTACTCAAGGATTAGTGATGAGCGACCACTACCATGCTCGGGTGCTCGGTACACATAATGACTAATTATGAGTGAATACTACCATGGTCAGGTGCTCGGTACACATAATGACTAATGATGAGTGAGCACTACCATGGTCAGGTGCTCGGTACTCGTAACAACTAATGATGAGAGAGCACTACCATGCTCAGGTGCTCGGCATGTGTAACAACTAGTGGTGAGCGAGCACTACCATGCTCAGGTGCTCGGCATGCGTAACGTGAGTACTAGCATGACCACCATATCCAAAGACCAGCTACATAGTTAGTTACATAGTTTGAGAAAAGACCTAGGTCCATCTAGTTCCCCCTTCCTCCACCAATAATACATTTTGTCACTAAATCATTTATAACCGACAATGTTGTGTACTGAGGAAATCATCCAGCCCTTTTTTAAAATCTGTTATAGTGTCTGGCATTACTACCTCTTGTGGTAGGGCATTCCACAGTCTGACTACTTTAGGCTGGTTTCACATCACTGCATGTGACTGGATCCTGTTGAATTTGAGTTGAACGCATACAAACGCAAGTGTTATTTACTGGATCCTGTGACTTGCAGTTTATGAGTCACGTGGTTGGGAATGAGCTGAATGGGGCTGGGCGGGCATTAAAGTCGTGATCGGGAGTGAGCTAAATCTCCCATGACAGCGTGAATGCAGCTCTGGACGAGAGAGAGAGAGTGAGTGTCAGTGAGAGTGTAAGTGAGTGAGTGAGAGTGAGAGTGTATGTGTGAGTGAGAGTATGAGTGCGAGTGAGAGTGTGCGAGAGTCAGTGAGTGTGTGAGAGTGAGTATGCGAGTGAGAGTGTGTGTGAGAGTGAGTGTGTGTGTGAGAGTGAGTGAGTGTTAGTGTGAGTGAGAGTTAGTGTGAGAGAGTGAGTGAGTCAGAGTGTATGTGAGAAAGTGAGTCAGTGTGAGTGTGAGAGTGAGTGAGTTAGTGTAAGTGAGTGTGTGAGTGAGTAAGTGAGTGTGTGAGAGAGTGAGTGTTAGTGTGAGTGAGAGTGTGTGCATGAGTGAGAGTGTGTGAGTGAGTGAGAGTGTGTGTGAGAGTGAGTGTTAGTGTGAGTGAGTGTTAGTGAGAGTGAGTGTGTGTGTGTGAGATTGTGTGAGTCAGTGTGAGTGAGAGTGTGTGAGTGTGAGAGTGAGTGAGTCAGTGTGAGTGAGAGTGTGTGAGTGTGAGAGTGAGTGTGAGTGAGTGTGTGTGAGAGTGATATTCAGGCCATGTTCTGTACAGCAAACAGGATCCTTCATGCAGCATACAACCGCAACTGCTAAAACCGGATCCGGCGCCCATTGAAATGCATTGCAGCTACTGCCGCAATGTACAGGATCCAGTGAGTTGCAGTTTTTGGACGGAGGTGAAAAACGCAATAAGGCTGGTTTCACACTACGTCTTTTTAACATCCGTTGAAAACGTTATTTTAGCGGAAGTACGGATCCAGTGCAAATGCGTTTTCATTTCAATGCATTTGCAATGGACTCGCGTTAACATCCGTTCACCTGCGTTTGCGCGCGTTATAGTGCGGATCCGGTGACTTGCAGTTTTTTAACATGTTTCAAAAACGCTACTTGTAGCGTTTTTGAGCTGCGTCAAAATACTGCAAGTCACCGGATCCGCACTATAACGCACGCGAACGCAGGTGAACGCTGGCGTGCTGATAGACAGGATCCTGCTTTTGTACTGAGCATGCCCAGAAAGTACTGAGCATGCCCAGAACCAGTCTCGCGTGATCTGTCTCTCTCTCCTCCTCCCTCCCTCACCCTCTCTCTCTCTATCTGTCTTTCCCCCTTCCTCCCTCCCTCCCTCTCCCCCACCTGAGAGCTGCGGACACTCGTAACCAAGGTAAATATCGCGTAACCACTTCTCTTAGTTACCCGATGTTTACGTTGGTTACGTGTGCAGGCAGCCCTGCTCCTAGCAGCTGCAGACACTCGTAACCAAGATAAATATCGGGTATCCAAGGCCGATGTTTACCTTGGTTACCAGCGTCTGCAGCTGTCAGAAGCCTCCTCCCAGTCTAGTTCCCCTCACTCCCGATCACATGACTCCAGTGCCCGCCCCTAAACATCCAGTGCAGGATCCTGCAAAATAACATATGCGTTTGCATACGTTATTTGCTGTAAAAGCAGGATCCGTACTTCCGCTAAAAAAACGTTTTCAACGGATGTTAAAAAGACGTAGTGTGAAACCAGCCTTAGGGTACTTTCACACATCCGGATTTTTGCTCTGCGGCCCAATACGGCGTTCTGCAGAAAAACCGCCACCGGCTTTTGTAACGCCGGTGGCGGTTTTTTTTGCATAGACTTACATTAGTGCCGTATTGTGCCGCAGGGGCTTGCGTTCGGTCCGGTTTTGGCCGCATGCGGCAGATTTAGCCGATGCGGCGGCCGGATCGAACGTCCCCTGCAACGTTTTTTGCTCCGGCAAAAAACACCGCATCGCGCCGCATCCGGCCGCTGCGGCGCATTTTTCAATGCATACCTATGGAGGCCGGATGCGGCGCGATGCGGAAAAAAACGCATCCGGTCGCCGCATGCGGTTTTTTCCACTGCGCATGCTCAGTAGCATGCCGCAACCGGAAAAAAACGGACGGGCCGCATGTAAAAACTTATGCAAAGGATGCGGTGTTTTCGCCGCATCCGTTGCATAGTTTTCACAGCCGGATTGAGCCGCACAGCTCAAACCGGATGTGTGAAAGTAGCCTAAGGCCTAAGGCTACTTTCACACATCCGGTTTGAGCTGTGCGGCTCAATCCGGCTGTGAAAACTATGCAACGGATGCGGCGAAAACACCGCATCCTTTGCATAAGTTTTTACATGCGGCCCGTCCGTTTTTTTCCGGTTGCGGCATGCTACTGAGCATGCGCAGTGGAAAAAACCGCATGCGGCGACCGGATGCGTTTTTTTCCGCATCGCGCCGCATCCGGCCTCCATAGGTATGCATTGAAAAATGCGCCGCAGCGGCCGGATGCGGCGCGATGCGGTGTTTTTTGCCGGAGCAAAAAACGTTGCAGGGGACGTTCGATCCGGCCGCCGCATCGGCTAAATCTGCCGCATGCGGCCAAAACCGGACCGAACGCAAGCCCCTGCGGCACAATACGGCACTAATGTAAGTCTATGCAAAAAAAACCGCCACCGGCGTTACAAAAGCCGGTGGCGGTTTTTCTGCAGAACGCCGTATTGGGCCGCAGAGCAAAAATCCGGATGTGTGAAAGTACCCTTAGGCTGCTTTCACACTACGTCTTTTTAACATGCGTCCTGAACGTTTTTTTGCTGCAAAAGCGGATCCTGCTTTTACAGCAAAAAATGCATGCAAACGCATGTGTTATTTTGCAGGATCCTGTCACTGGATGTTTAGGGGCGGGCATTGGAGTCATGTGATCGGGAGTGAGGGGAACTAAACGTGCCAGACTGGGAGCCGGCATCTGACAGCTGCGAGGCTCGTAACCAAGGTAAATATCGGGTATACTTGCTTGGATACCCGATATTTACTTTGGTTACAAGCGTCTGCAGCTGCTAGGAGCCGGGCTCCCTGCACACGTAACCAACGTAAACATCGGGTAACTAAGATAAGTGGTTACCCGATATTTACCTTGGTTACGAGTGTCCGCAGCTCTCAGGTGGGGGAGAGGGAGGGGGAGAGACAGAGAGAGAGGGAGGAGAGAGAGGGGGAGAGAGACAGAGGGAGGAGAGAGAGAGACTGATCACGGAGGCTGGCTTCTGGGCATGCTCAGTAGAGCAAGCAGGATCCTGCCTATCAGCACGCCAGCGTTCACATGCGTTCGCGTGCTGTTTAGTCAGGATCCAGCAATTTGCAGAAGTTGGACGCAGCTCAAAAACGTTACAAGTAGCGTTTTTGAAAGATGTTAAAAAACTGCAAGTCGCTGGATCCTCACTATAACGCACGCAAACGCAGGTGAACGGATGTTAACGCGAGTCCATTGCAAATGCATTGAAATGAAAACGCATTTGCACTGGATCCGTTTCTGCGTTAAAAAAACGTTCAGGACGGATGTTAAATAAACGTAGTGTGAAAGCAGCCTAAGTTGCGTTTTTGATAAAAGGTGAAAAACTGCAACTCACTGGATCCTGACACTACTGCATGCAAACGCATGTTGCCGCAAGTCCATTGACATTGCATTGAGCAGACAACGGATCCTGTATGATGCGTTTTGCGTTTTTTTTGCCGAAAAAAACCCGCTGATCTGAAACTAGCCTTAACTGGGATCATGAGATCTAATCTTTCTTTTTATACACCGTAAAATCTTGCTTGCTTTTGCAGCTGCTGCTTGACATTGAGTGCTGCTGCTCAGCTTATTTGTAATGAGAATACCCAAGTCCTTCTCCTGTTCTGTAGACCCGAGTTTACTTCCATTTAATGTATACGTAGTTATAGGATTACTCCGTCCTAGGTGCATTACTTTACATTTATCCACATTAAATCTCATTTGCCAAGTGTCTGCCCATTCTGACATCTTAGGCTACATGCGCACGCTGCTTTTTTTCCTGCTTTTTTGCTGCTTTTTTGGCTGCAGTTTTGTTGTCAGAACTTTCTGACATTTGACTTCCCAGCAAAGTCTATGAGAAGTCAGATTTTCTATGCGCACGTTGCAGTTTATTTGTCAGCGTTTTATTTGTCAAAGGTTTGTGACAAATAAAATGCAGCATGTTCATTCTTCCTGCGTTTATGTCAACATTTGTCACAAAAACGCAGCAAAAACGCAGGGTGTGAAAAACGCACCAAAAACACACCGAAAACGCACCAAAAATTACATGCGTTTTTTGTGACATTTCCAGGCTCTCTCTGACAAGGTGCAGTTTTGGCTGCAGATTGTGAACACAAAAAGATGCAGCGTGCGCATGTAGCCTATGGCTACATGCGAACACTGCTTTTTTTTGCTGACTTTTTGGTGCGTTTTTGGCTGCAGTTTATTTGTCAGAACTTTCTGACATCTGACTTCTCAGCAAAGTCTATGAGAAGTCAGATTTTCTATGCGCACATTGCAGTTTATTTGTCAGTGTTTTATTTGTCAATAGTTTGTGACATAAAAAATGCAGCATGTTCGGCTACATGCGCACGCTGCATCTTTTTGTGTTCACAAACTGCAGCCAAAACTGCAGGCAAAATGCAGCCAAAACTGCACCTTGTCAGAGAGAGCATGGAAATGTCACAAAAAATGCTTGTAATTATAGGTGCGTTTTTGCTGCTTTTTCGGTGCGTTTTTGGTACGTTTTTCACAACCTGCGTTTTTGCTGCGTTTTTGTGACAAATGTTGACAAAAAACGCAGGAAGAATGAACATGGTGCACACTGCTTTTTTTGCTGCGTTTTTGGTGCGTTTTTGTCTGCAGTTTATTTGTTAGAGCTTTCTGACATCTGACTTCCCAGCAAAGTCTATGAGAAGTCAGATTTGCTATGCGCACATTGCAGTTTATTTGTCAGTGTTTTATTTGTCAAAAGTTTGTGACTAAAAAAATACAGCATGTTCATTCTTCCTGCGTTGTCAACATTTGTCACAAAAACGCAGCAAAAACGCAGGTTGTTAAAAACGCACCAAAAACGCACCAAAACGCACCGAAAACGCAGCAAAAACGCATCTATAATTACAAGCATTTTTTGTGACATTTCCAGGCTCTTTCTGACAAGGTGCAGTTTTGGCTGCATTTTGCCTGCAGTTTGTGAACACAAAAAGATGCAGCGTGCTCATGTAGCCTTAGGCTAGGGCCCCACTTTGCGTTCATCTACTTGCAGTTCTAAACGCACGTTTTGGGCTTAATTGATTTGACCAAAGTTGCCTTTTTCAGAAATTTAGCGCTGAAAATGCATGCGTATTTACCGTGTTTTAGATGCTTTTTCAGCGCTTTTTACATGCTTTTTCACCTGCGTTTTGATAGATGCGTTTTGAACATCATGACTAGAGTTGAGCGCGGTTCGTGGTTCGTGGTTCTCCAGTTCTAGGCTCGAGTGATTTTGGGGCATGTTCTAGATCGAACTAGAACTCGAGCTTTTTGCAAAAGCTCGATAGTTCTAGAAACGTTCGAGAACGGTTCTAGCAGCCAAAAAACAGCTAAATCCTAGCTTGGTTTCTGCTGTAATAGTGTAAGTCACTCTGTGAATCAAACTATTATCACATTTCAGTGTATAGTGTGCGTGAACAGCGCCTTCAGATCACTGCTGTTTCTATAATGGCGATCGCCATTTTTTTTTTTTTTTTTCTTGTCTTCCTTCCCTAAGCGCGCGCGTGTAGTGGGGCGGGCCAGCATGTCAGCCAATCACAGACACACACACAGCTAAGTGGACTTTGAGCCAGAGAAGCAACGGCATGTGTGATAGGATCTGCATGTCACACGTCCCTGCATTATAAAACCGGACATTTTCTTCACGGACGCCATTATCTGCCTTCTGCGTCTTGGGTGTCAGACATCACTGTCGCAGCTCCGTCCTCCTGAGTCCTATAGCCGATACAGCTGTATGCGCTGCATACACAGCGTTAGACAGCATAGGGAGAGCACTTTATAGCAGTCCTTTTAAGGGCTCAAACCGGCAGGGTCAGAGTTAAGGTGACAGGTCCTGAAAACAGCGCCAGCGTCTGTGTAGCAAAGGTCAGGGATTTCCTCCCTGCATTTCACCATTAGGAGGGAATAGAAAGGCAGGCTTCCATTCCTCTACCCAGAGCCCCACAATCCTGGCACTGTACCCTCCTGTCCTCTGCACACTCCAACTCATTCTAACTAAGCCATTATACTAGCAAACACTCAGTGTACCTAGTGGCATCCTATACGTGGCTATTGGACTTTGCTATAGTCCCACTAGTGCAAAGACATTAGCAGAGCACATCTGCCTGCATTGCACACTCCAACTAATTATAACTAAGCCATTATACTAGCAAACACTCAGTGTACCTAGTGGCATCCTATACGTGGCTATTGGACTTTGCTATAGTCCCACTAGTGCCAAGACATTTGCAGAGCGCCTCTGCCTGCGTTGCACACTCCAACTAATTATAACTAAGCCATTATACTAGCAAACACTTAGTGTACCTAGTGGCATCCTATACGTGGCTATTGGACTTTGCTTTAGTCCCACTAGTGCCAAGACATTTGCAGAACGCATCTGCCTGCGTTGCACACTCCAACTAATTATAACTAAGCCATTATACTAGCAAACACTTAGTGTACCTAGTGGCATCCTATACGTGGCTATTGGACTTTGCTTTAGTCCCACTAGTGCCAAGACATTTGCAGAACGCATCTGCCTGCGTTGCACACTCCAACTAATTATAACTAAGCCATTATACTAGCACACACTCAGTGTACCTAGTGGCATCCTATACGTGGCTATTGGACTTTGCTATAGTCCCACTAGTGCCAAGACATTTGCAGAGCGCATCTGCCTGCGTTGCACACTCCAACTAATTATAACTAAGCCATTATACTAGCACACACTCAGTGTACCTAGTGGCATCCTATACGTGGCTATTGGACTTTGCTATAGTCCCACTAGTGCCAAGACATTTGCAGAGCGCATCTGCCTGCGTTGCACACTCCAACTAATTATAACTAAGCCATTATACTAGCACACACTCAGTGTACCTAGTGGCATCCTATACGTGGCTATTGGACTTTGCTATAGTCCCACTAGTGCCAAGACATTTGCAGAGCGCATCTGCCTGCGTTGCACACTCCAACTAATTATAACTAAGCCATTATACTAGCAAACACTTAGTGTACCTAGTGGCATCCTATACGTGGCTATTGGACTTTGCTTTAGTCCCACTAGTGCCAAGACATTTGCAGAACGCATCTGCCTGCGTTGCACACTCCAACTAATTATAACTAAGCCATTATACTAGCACACACTCAGTGTACCTAGTGGCATCCTATACGTGGCTATTGGACTTTGCTATAGTCCCACTAGTGCCAAGACATTTGCAGAGCGCATCTGCCTGCGTTGCACACTCCAACTAATTATAACTAAGCCATTATACTAGCAAACACTTAGTGTACCTAGTGGCATCCTATACGTGGCTATTGGACTTTGCTTTAGTCCCACTAGTGCCAAGACATTTGCAGAACGCATCTGCCTGCGTTGCACACTCCAACTAATTATAACTAAGCCATTATACTAGCACACACTCAGTGTACCTAGTGGCATCCTATACGTGGCTATTGGACTTTGCTATAGTCCCACTAGTGCCAAGATATTTGCAGAGCGCATCTGCCTGCGTTGCACACTCCAACTAATTATAACTAAGCCATTATACTAGCAAACACTTAGTGTACCTAGTGGCATCCTATACGTGGCTATTGGACTTTGCTATAGTCCCACTAGTGCCAAGACATTTGCAGAGCGCATCTGCCTGCGTTGCACACTCCAACTAATTATAACTAAGCCATTATACTAGCACACACTCAGTGTACCTAGTGGCATCCTATACGTGGCTATTGGACTTTGCTATAGTCCCACTAGTGCCAAGACATTTGCAGAACGCATCTGCCTGCGTTGCACACTCCAACTAGTTATAACTAAGCCATTATACTAGCACACACTCAGTGTACCTAGTGGCATCCTATACGTGGCTATTGGACTTTGCTTTAGTCCCACTAGTGCCAAGACATTTGCAGAACGCATCTGCCTGCGTTGCACACTCCAACTAATTATAACTAAGCCATTATACTAGCACACACTCAGTGTACCTAGTGGCATCCTATACGTGGCTATTGGACTTTGCTTTAGTCCCACTAGTGCCAAGACATTTGCAGAACGCATCTGCCTGCGTTGCACACTCCAACTAATTATAACTAAGCCATTATACTAGCACACACTCAGTGTACCTAGTGGCATCCTATACGTGGCTATTGGACTTTGCTATAGTCCCACTAGTGCCAAGACATTTGCAGAGCGCATCTGCCTGCGTTGCACACTCCAACTAATTATAACTAAGCCATTATACTAGCACACACTCAGTGTACCTAGTGGCATCCTATACGTGGCTATTGGACTTTGCTATAGTCCCACTAGTGCCAAGACATTTGCAGAGCGCATCTGCCTGCGTTGCACACTCCAACTAATTATAACTAAGCCATTATACTAGCAAACACTTAGTGTACCTAGTGGCATCCTATATGTGGCTATTGGACTTTGCTTTAGTCCCACTAGTGCCAAGACATTTGCAGAACGCATCTGCCTGCGTTGCACACTCCAACTAATTATAACTAAGCCATTATACTAGCACACACTCAGTGTACCTAGTGGCATCCTATACGTGGCTATTGGACTTTGCTATAGTCCCACTAGTGCCAAGACATTTGCAGAGCGCATCTGCCTGCATTGCACACTCCAACTAATTATAACTAAGCCATTATACTAGCACACACTCAGTGTACCTAGTGGCATTCTATACGTGGCTATTGGACTTTGCTATAGTCCCACTAGTGCCAAGACATTTGCAGAGCGCATCTGCCTGCGTTGCACACTCCAACTAATTATAACTAAGCCATTATACTAGCAAACACTTAGTGTACCTAGTGGCATCCTATACGTGGCTATTGGACTTTGCTATAGTCCCACTAGTGCCAAGATATTTGCAGAGCGCATCTGCCTGCGTTGCACACTCCAACTAATTATAACTAAGCCATTATACTAGCACACACTCAGTGTACCTAGTGGCATCCTATACGTGGCTATTGGACTTTGCTTTAGTCCCACTAGTGCCAAGACATTTGCAGAACGCATCTGCCTGCGTTGCACACTCCAACTAATTATAACTAAGCCATTATACTAGCACACACTCAGTGTACCTAGTGGCATCCTATACGTGGCTATTGGACTTTGCTTTAGTCCCACTAGTGCCAAGACATTTGCAGAACGCATCTGCCTGCGTTGCACACTCCAACTAATTATAACTAAGCAATTATACTAGCACACACTCAGTGTACCTAGTGGCATCCTATACGTGGCTATTGGACTTTGCTATAGTCCCACTAGTGCCAAGACATTTGCAGAGCGCATCTGCCTGCGTTGCACACTCCAACTAATTATAACTAAGCCATTATACTAGCACACACTCAGTGTACCTAGTGGCATCCTATACGTGGCTTTTGGACTTTGCTATAGTCCCACTAGTGCCAAGACATTTGCAGAGCGCATCTGCCTGCGTTGCACACTCCAACTAATTATAACTAAGCCATTATACTAGCAAACACTTAGTGTACCTAGTGGCATCCTATACGTGGCTATTGGACTTTGCTTTAGTCCCACTAGTGCCAAGACATTTGCAGAACGCATCTGCCTGCGTTGCACACTCCAACTAATTATAACTAAGCCATTATACTAGCACACACTCAGTGTACCTAGTGGCATCCTATACGTGGCTATTGGACTTTGCTTTAGTCCCACTAGTGCCAAGACATTTGCAGAACGCATCTGCCTGCGTTGCACACTCCAACTAATTATAACTAAGCCATTATACTAGCACACACTCAGTGTACCTAGTGGCATCCTATACGTGGCTATTGGACTTTGCTATAGTCCCACTAGTGCCAAGACATTTGCAGAGCGCATCTGCCTGCGTTGCACACTCCAACTAATTATAACTAAGCCATTATACTAGCAAACACTTAGTGTACCTAGTGGCATCCTATACGTGGCTATTGGACTTTGCTTTAGTCCCACTAGTGCCAAGACATTTGCAGAACGCATCTGCCTGCGTTGCACACTCCAACTAATTATAACTAAGCCATTATACTAGCACACACTCAGTGTACCTAGTGGCATCCTATACGTGGCTATTGGACTTTGCTATAGTCCCACTAGTGCCAAGACATTTGCAGAGCGCATCTGCCTGCGTTGCACACTCCAACTAATTATAACTAAGCCATTATACTAGCACACACTCAGTGTACCTAGTGGCATCCTATACGTGGCTATTGGACTTTGCTATAGTCCCACTAGTGCCAAGACATTTGCAGAACGCATCTGCCTGCGTTGCACACTCCAACTAATTATAACTAAGCCATTATACTAGCACACACTCAGTGTACCTAGTGGCATCCTATACGTGGCTATTGGACTTTGCTTTAGTCCCACTAGTGCCAAGACATTTGCAGAACGCATCTGCCTGCGTTGCACACTCCAACTAATTATAACTAAGCCATTATACTAGCACACACTCAGTGTACCTAGTGGCATCCTATACGTGGCTATTGGACTTTGCTATAGTCCCACTAGTGCCAAGACATTTGCAGAGCGCATCTGCCTGCGTTGCACACTCCAACTAATTATAACTAAGCCATTATACTAGCAAACACTTAGTGTACCTAGTGGCATCCTATACGTGGCTATTGGACTTTGCTATAGTCCCACTAGTGCCAAGACATTTGCAGAGCGCATCTGCCTGCGTTGCACACTCCAACTAATTATAACTAAGCCATTATACTAGCACACACTCAGTGTACCTAGTGGCATCCTATACGTGGCTATTGGACTTTGCTTTAGTCCCACTAGTGCCAAGACATTTGCAGAACGCATCTGCCTGCGTTGCACACTCCAACTAATTATAACTAAGCCATTATACTAGCACACACTCAGTGTACCTAGTGGCATCCTATACGTGGCTATTGGACTTTGCTTTAGTCCCACTAGTGCCAAGACATTTGCAGAACGCATCTGCCTGCGTTGCACACTCCAACTAATTATAACTAAGCCATTATACTAGCACACACTCAGTGTACCTAGTGGCATCCTATACGTGGCTATTGGACTTTGCTATAGTCCCACTAGTGCCAAGACATTTGCAGAGCGCATCTGCCTGCGTTGCACACTCCAACTAATTATAACTAAGCCATTATACTAGCACACACTCAGTGTACCTAGTGGCATCCTATACGTGGCTATTGGACTTTGCTATAGTCCCACTAGTGCCAAGACATTTGCAGAGCGCATCTGCCTGTGTTGCACACTCCAACTAATTATAACTAAGCCATTATACTAGCAAACACTTAGTGTACCTAGTGGCATCCTATACGTGGCTATTGGACTTTGCTTTAGTCCCACTAGTGCCAAGACATTTGCAGAACGCATCTGCCTGCGTTGCACACTCCAACTAATTATAACTAAGCCATTATACTAGCAAACACTTAGTGTACCTAGTGGCATCCTATACGTGGCTATTGGACTTTGCTTTAGTCCCACTAGTGCCAAGACATTTGCAGAACGCATCTGCCTGCGTTGCACACTCCAACTAATTATAACTAAGCCATTATGCTAGCACACACTCAGTGTACCTAGTGGCATCCTATACGTGGCTATTGGACTTTGCTATAGTCCCACTAGTGCCAAGACATTTGCAGAGCGCATCTGCCTGCGTTGCACACTCCAACTAATTATAACTAAGCCATTATACTAGCAAACACTTAGTGTACCTAGTGGCATCCTATACGTGGCTATTGGACTTTGCTTTAGTCCCACTAGTGCCAAGACATTTGCAGAACGCATCTGCCTGCGTTGCACACTCCAACTAATTATAACTAAGCCATTATACTAGCACACACTCAGTGTACCTAGTGGCATCCTATACGTGGCTATTGGACTTTGCTATAGTCCCACTAGTGCCAAGACATTTGCAGAGCGCATCTGCCTGCGTTGCACACTCCAACTAATTATAACTAAGCCATTATACTAGCAAACACTTAGTGTACCTAGTGGCATCCTATACGTGGCTATTGGACTTTGCTATAGTCCCACTAGTGCCAAGACATTTGCAGAGCGCATCTGCCTGCGTTGCACACTCCAACTAATTATAACTAAGCCATTATACTAGCACACACTCAGTGTACCTAGTGGCATCCTATACGTGGCTATTGGACTTTGCTATAGTCCCACTAGTGCCAAGACATTTGCAGAACGCATCTGCCTGCGTTGCACACTCCAACTAATTATAACTAAGCCATTAAACTAGCACACACTCAGTGTACCTAGTGGCATCCTATACGTGGCTATTGGACTTTGCTTTAGTCCCACTAGTGCCAAGACATTTGCAGAACGCATCTGCCTGCGTTGCACACTCCAACTAATTATAACTAAGCCATTATACTAGCACACACTCAGTGTACCTAGTGACATCCTATACGTGGCTATTGGACTTTGCTATAGTCCCACTAGTGCCAAGACATTTGCAGAGCGCATCTGCCTGCGTTGCACACTCCAACTAATTATAACTAAGCCATTATACTAGCAAACACTTAGTGTACCTAGTGGCATCCTATACGTGGCTATTGGACTTTGCTTTAGTCCCACTAGTGCCAAGACATTTGCAGAACGCATCTGCCTGCGTTGCACACTCCAACTAATTATAACTAAGCCATTATACTAGCACACACTCAGTGTACCTAGTGGCATCCTATACGTGGCTATTGGACTTTGCTATAGTCCCACTAGTGCCAAGACATTTGCAGAGCGCATCTGCCTGCGTTGCACACTCCAACTAATTATAACTAAGCCATTATACTAGCAAACACTCAGTGTACCTAGTGGCATCCTATACGTGGCTATTGGACTTTGCTTTAGTCCCACTAGTGCCAAGACATTTGCAGCACGTCTGCCTGCGTTGCACACTCCAACTAATTATAACTAAGTTACATTGTCAGGGATATTTATTCTTTATTATTCTGCTGTTAATAAAGCTAGACCAACACTGCAATCTTCACCACCTCTCAATTTTTACTACCACATTTTCAGTCCACAATCTTGTCGCAATCAACATGAGTGGCAAAATGACAGATGCTGGTGGAAAGGGGAAGAGGCGTGGTGGAAAAGGCAAAAAAGGTTTTGTCAGTGGGGAAGGTGGCAAAGCTCCATTATCATCTGCTGCAGATAGACCATCTACTAGCAAAAGTAAGATGTCTACTACTTATTGTGGACAATCCGATGTGCTCCCTTTTTTACGGACACGAACAAGAGGAACAAAGGTAGATGATGGGCAAAAAAGGAAAATGCTTGAATGGATCTCAAGTGGTCCAACAAGTGCCCTCTCAGCCACTTCAAGTACCGCATCCAAAAAACACCAGTCCTCTGAGTTGTCATCCCAATCACACTTGATTTCTCCCAGCTCTGAAGTCTCCATCAGCCCTGCACAGTATGGTGGAACTGAGATGGCTGAGTCTGCAGAGCTGTTCAGTCACACTATAGCCTGGGAATCAGAGGTCTGCTCCCAAGCTACAGTGAGTACAGAACAGGAAATGGTCTGCAGTGATGCCCAGAACCTTTGTGACTCTGATTCAGGCCGTGAGGACCAAGTTTCTGAGCATAATGTTGACCCTTTGTCACAAACTGTAACACCTGTGGTTATAGACAATGAGGAACATACTGATGAAGATGAGACGCAGATACCCGATTGGGATGACAACTTAAATATTCGGTCAGGGCAAGAAGAGGCTCGGTCTGAGGGGGAGGGGAGTGCAAACACAACAATTGATGATGACGTTCTAGATCCCACCTACTGTCAACCCCCAGTCAGGCACTCGAGGAGGTCAACAGAGGCGGTGGAGGAGGATGCAACCGACGACGAAGTTACCTTGCGCCTTCCTGGACAGAGTCGGAGCACTGGTAGCACGTCTACAACTGCATCCTCAGCCACCACTCTGCCTATGAGCATTATTCGGGGTGGATCAACAGGTCGCATGGCCTCTAAGCCTTGCCTAGCCTGGTCCTTTTTTCACATCGAAAAAGATCGCCCAACTCATGTGATATGTAACATTTGTCATGATTCTGTTAGTAGAGGTCAAAACCTCAGCAGTTTGACAACTTCTTCCATGAATCGTCACATGACTAAATATCATAAGTCCCGGTGGGAAGCTCACCGTGCTGCAATGCGGCCTAGCGGAGCGAACCATCCACCGCCCGCCCCTTCCAGTGCATCCGCGCGCTCTTCATCTTCTAGGACTGTGGGGACAGCTGTCACACCTGTTTTTCCACGCAAAACTTCCACCACTGTAACCGGAACAGGCAGTTTGCTTGTAAGGTCGTCAGTTGGTTTGGAAGGGGAAACAAGTGAGTGTGTACAGCTCTCTCAGACATCGATAGCACCAACGTTGGATGAAGGCAACATCATGTCTCCGCCTGCACTTTCCTCACAAACCTGCATTTTTCCAGGGACACCCTACTCAACACCGTCTACACACAGCAGCCAGATCTCTGTCCCTCAGATGTGGTCAAATAAAAGGCCACTTCCTCCGACCCATGACAAAGCTAAGAGGTTGACTCTATCCCTCAGTAAGCTGTTGGCTACCGAAATGCTGCCTTTCCGCCTAGTGGACACACAGGATTTTAGAGACCTTATGTCTG
The DNA here is from genome assembly GCF_048569485.1 of Anomaloglossus baeobatrachus. Taxonomy (NCBI): domain Eukaryota; kingdom Metazoa; phylum Chordata; class Amphibia; order Anura; family Aromobatidae; genus Anomaloglossus; species Anomaloglossus baeobatrachus. The sequence goes on along the minus strand of NC_134357.1, from coordinate 482,319,618 downwards.
TCGCTGTGCCCCAGTACCAGATGCCTAGTCGCCACTACTTCTCTAAGAAAGGTGTGCCCGCGCTACACCAGCATGTCGCACACAACATCACCGCTTCCTTGAGAAACTCTGTGTGTGAACGGGTGCATTTCACCACCGATACTTGGACCAGTAAGCATGGACAGGGACGTTACATGTCGCTGACTGGGCACTGGGTAACTATGGTGATAGATGGTGAAGGGTCTGCTGCACAAGTCTTGCCGTCCCCACGACTTGTGTGTCAATCCTCTGTCTGTCCAAGTTCCGCCACTGCTTCTGCATCCTCCACCTCATCTGGGTCCTCCACCTCCGCCCCAAGCCTGCCTGGTCAGGCCACCAGCGTTCTCACTGCGCAGAAGGAATCACGCACCCCTCATTACTATGCTGGCAGCAGAGCGCAACGGCATCAGGCGGTCTTTAGCTTGACATGTCTTGGGAATAAGAGTCACACAGCTGAGGAGTTGTGGTCAGCTCTGCGGTCCGAGTTTAATAAATGGTTGTCTCCACTCAACCTGCAGCCTGGTAAGGCCGTGTGCGACAATGCTGCAAACCTGGGTGCGGCCCTTCGCCTGGGCAAGGTGACACACGTACCTTGTATGGCTCACGTGTTGAACCTTGTCGTGCAGCAATTTTTAACACAGTATCCCGGCCTAGATGGCCTTCTGAACAGGGCACGAAAACTGTCTGCTCACTTCCGCCGTTCAAGCGCCGCAGCTGAGCGACTTGCATCGCTCCAGAAGTCTTTCGGCCTGCCGGTTCATCGCCTGAAATGCGATGTGGCGACACGCTGGAATTCAACTCTCCACATGTTACAGCGACTGTGGCAGCACCGCCGTGCCCTGGTGCAATACGTCATGACGTATAGCCTGGGCCAACGAGATGCAGGGGTGGGGCAGATCACCCTGATGGAGTGGTCTCAGATCAAGGACCTATGCACCCTTCTGCACAGTTTCGACATGGCGACGAATATGTTTAGCGCTGACAATGCCATTATCAGCATGACGATTCCAGTCATTTACATGCTGGAACACACGCTAAACACTATTCGGAGTCAGGGGGTGGGACAACAGGAAGGGGATGAGCTACAGGAGGATTCATATGCGCAAGACACAACAACATCACCAAGGTCCAGACGTTCATCATCACCAAGGCGCCAGGCATGGGAGCATGGGGTACAGGGATCAACAAGGGCGCATGGTAGCAGGCGAGATGTTGAGGAAGGTGCAGGAGGACATGAAGAAATGGAGGACGAACTGTCCATGGACATGGAAGACTCAGCAGATGAGGGAGACCTTGGTCAAATTTCAGTTGAAAGAGGTTGGGGGGAGATGTCAGAGGAAGAAAGAACGGTTAGCACCTCTATGCCACAAACACAGCGTGGACTTGGTCCACATGGCTGCGCAAGACACATGAGTGCCTTCTTGTTGCACTACCTCCAACATGACCCTCGTATTGTCAAAATTAGAAGTGATGATGACTACTGGCTTGCCACACTATTAGATCCCCGGTACAAGTCCAAATTTTGTGACATAATTCCAGCCATAGAAAGGGACGCACGTATGCAGGAGTATCAGCAGAAGCTGTTACTCGATCTTAGATCTGCTTTTCCACCAAACAACCGTGCAGGTGCAGGGAGTGAATCTCCCAGTTGTAACTTGACAAACATGGGACGGTCTCGTCATCTTCAACAGTCTACACGTACCAGTAGGACCGTATCTGGTGCTGGTAACAGCAATTTTATGGAATCTTTTCATAATTTTTTTAGACCCTCCTTTGCAAGGCCACCAGAGACAACAAGTCTGACACATAGTCAACGGCTGGAGAGGATGATACAGGAGTATCTCCAAATGAACATCGATGCCATGACTGTGCAACTGGAGCCTTGCTCCTTTTGGGCTTCAAACCTAGAAAAATGGAAAGAGCTCGCAACTTACGCCTTGGAGATTTTGTCGTGTCCAGCTGCCAGCGTTGTCTCTGAACGTGTCTTCAGTGCTGCTGGGTGTGTGCTGACAGATAAGCGCACGCGTCTGTCCAGTGACAATGTGGACAGACTGACGTTCATCAAAATGAACAAGTCATGGATCCAGAAGGAATTTACAACCCCTGTGTCATCCTGGGGAGAGTAAATGCTTGTGGATTTTGAATGTGCTTGATGCAAATCTAGCTGTGAAGTGTACAACTAGGGCACAAGTGCTGCCACTGAATGGGTGGGTGTGTGGGGCCCAATTTTTTGAAAAAAAGGGAGACTCCGCTTGGAGTAACCCTTGCTTACATTGTTTTTAAAAGAAGCCAAGATGAACAGAGCTGGGATCAGGAAAGACTTTGCTACCTACCCCGGTGTCATCCTGGGGACGGATAAGAATGACGTATTTTTGAATGTGCTTGATGCAAATCTAGCTGTGAAGTGTACAACTGGGGCACAACTGCTGCCACTGAATGGGTGGGTGTGTGGGGCCCAATTTTTGGAAAAAAAGGGAGACTCCGCTTGGAGTAACCCTTGCTTGATGTGTTTTTAAAAGAAGCCAAGATGAACAGAGCTGGGATCAGGAAAGACTTTGCTACCTACCCCGGTGTCATCCTGGGGACGGATAAGAATGGCGTATTTTTGAATGTGCTTGATGCAAATGTAGCTGTGAAGTGTACAACTGGGGCACAACTGCTGCCACTGAATGGGTGGGTGTGTGGGGCCCAATTTTTGGAAAAAAAGGGAGACTCCGCTTGGAGTAACCCTTGCTTGATGTGTTTTTAAAAGAAGCCAAGATGAACAGAGCTGGGATCAGGAAAGACTTTGCTACCTACCCCGGTGTCATCCTGGGGACGGATAAGAATGACGTATTTTTGAATGTGCTTGATGCAAATCTAGCTGTGAAGTGTACAACTGGGGCACAACTGCTGCCACTGAATGGGTGGGTGTGTGGGGCCCAATTTTTGGAAAAAAGGGAGACTCCGCTTGGAGTAACCCTTGCTTACATTGTTTTTAAAAGAAGCCAAGATGAACAAGTCATGGGTCAGCAAAGACTTTGCTACCTACCCCGGTGTCATCCTGGGGATGGATAAGAATGGCGTATTTTTGAATGTGCTTGATGCAAATGTAGCTGTGAAGTGTACAACTAGGGCACAACTGCTGCCACTGAATGGGTGGGTGTGTGGGGCCCAATTTTTGGAAAAAAAGGGAGACTCCGCTTGGAGTAACCGTTGCTTGATGTGTTTTTAAAAGAAGCCAAGATGAACAGAGCTGGGATCAGGAAAGACTTTGCTACCTACCCCGGTGTCATCCTGGGGACGTATAAGAATGGCGTATTTTTGAATGTGCTTGATGCAAATGTAGCTGTGAAGTGTACAACTAGGGCACAACTGCTGCCACTGAAGGGGTGGGTGTGTGTGGGGCCCAATTTTTGGAAAAAAGGGAGACTCCGCTTGGAGTAACCCTTGCTTACATTGTTTTTAAAAGAAGCCAAGATGAACAAGTCATGGGTCAGCAAAGACTTTGCTACCTACCCCGGTGTCATCCTGGGGATGGATAAGAATGGCGTATTTTTGAATGTGCTTGATGCAAATGTAGCTGTGAAGTGTACAACTAGGGCACAACTGCTGCCACTGAATGGGTGGGTGTGTGGGGCCCAATTTTTGGAAAAAAGGGAGACTCCGCTTGGAGTAACCCTTGCTTACATTGTTTTTAAAAGAAGCCAAGATGAACAAGTCATGGGTCAGCAAAGACTTTGCTACCTACCCCGGTGTCATCCTGGGGATGGATAAGAATGGCGTATTTTTGAATGTGCTTGATGCAAATGTAGCTGTGAAGTGTACAACTAGGGCACAACTGCTGCCACTGAAGGGGTGGGTGTGTGTGGGGCCCAATTTTTGGAAAAAAGGGAGACTCCGCTTGGAGTAACCCTTGCTTGATGTGTTTTTAAAAGAAGCCAAGATGAACAGAGCTGGGATCAGGAAAGACTTAGCTACCTACCCTGGTGTCATCCTGGGGACGGTTAATTATGGCGTATTTTTCAATGTGCTTGATGCAAATGTAGCTGTGAAGTGTGCAACTGGGGCACAAGTGCTACCACTGAAGGGGTGGGTGTGTGTGTGGCCCAATTTTTGGAAAAAAGGGAGACTCCGCTTGGAGTCACCTTGCGGTGTTTTACATGATTTTAGAAGGGCGTGCCATGCCTATATCTGTGTGTCCTCCTCTTTTTCCTTGTCCAGCTGTTTTGTTTTCGCATGAGTATATGTCCTTGTCACTTTCCAATGTGTTTGAGTTGTTTGTCACCTTTAGGACACCTTTGAGGGTGTTTTCTAGGTGTTTTTCTGTGTTTGTGATTGCCTGCCATTGTTTCCTATGCAGTTCGAGTTCGGTTCGTCGAACGTTCGACGAACCGAACTCGAACGGGAGGTCCGTTCGGCGAACCAACCTCGAGCCGAACCGCGACCGGTTCGCTCATCTCTAATCATGACACTGCTAAATAAAGTTTAAATAGTCAAACTCAATGAAAAAATTGGAAAAAAAGAAACAAATCTATATTTTTGTGAAAAATAATGAAAATAGATTAATTTAATGAAATTATAGCGGTAATATGATATTTAATGGAAAAATAGCAATAATTTATTAAAATTCTTATTTTTAATTGTCGGACTATGTGTGTGTGTAAAGGGACATATGAAATCATTTTTTTGAAGTCCAAAACGCATGTTTTCTGCACTGGAAAAGCTGGTAAAACGCAGGAATTTGCTGGAATCTTGGTTTTTGCCATCTCTCATAGACTTCAATGTTAGCAAAACTCACCCAAAATGGCAAAAACAATTGACATGCTGCTTCTTTGAACGCATGTTTTTTGCCACAAAATATGCAAATTAAACGCAGCGTTTTAAAACGCAAAGTGAGGTCTAGAAATCCCCATTTTCCATTGACTTTGCTGGAAAATCAAAACGCATGCCTTTTGGCATGAAAAAGATGATTCTCAAAGCGGACCTAAAAAGCACCTAAAACGCAGGTGGAAACGCAAAGTGGGGCCCTAGCCTTAAGGGGGCTTTACACGCTGCGACATCGCTAATGCGGAGTCGTTGGGGTCACGGAATTTGTGACGCACATCCGGCCGCATTAGAGATGCCGTTGCGTGTGACACCGATAAGCGATTTTGCATCATTGCAAAAACGTGCAAAATCGCTAATCGGCGACATGGGGGTCCATTCTTAAAAATCGTTACTGCAGCAGTAACGAAGTTGTTCCTCTTTCCTGCGGCAGCACACATCGCTCCGTGTGACACCGCAGGAACGAGGAACCTCTCCTTACCTGCCTCCCGGCTGCTATGCGGAAGGAAGGAGGTGGGCGGGATGTTACGTCCCGCTCATCTCCGCCCCTCCGCTGCTATTGGGCGGCGGTTCAGTGACGTCGCTGTGACGCCGCACAGACCGCCCCCTTAGAAAGGAGGCGGTTCGCCGGTCACAGCGACGTCGCCGGACAGGTAAGTATGTGTGACGGGTCTGGGCGATGCTGTGCGGCACGGGCAGCGATTTGCCCGTGTCGCGCAACAGATGGGGGCGGGTACCCACACTAGCGATATCGGGACCGATATCGCAGTGTGTAAAGTAGCCTTTACTGTCCCTTTTTAATACCCTACATAGTTTTGTGTCTCAAGCCTATCCACAAGGTCATTAATAAAGAGATGAAAAAGAATCAGTCCTAGCACACATCCCTGTGGTCCAACCTTGCCTGTGTTCCTTCATCTGCATACCTGTGCCTGATGTCCTGTGAATGTTGTCCTTTGCCTGATGTCCTGTGCTTGTTGTCCTGTGCCTGATGTTCTGTGCCTGTTGTCCTGTGTCTGATGTTCTGTGCCTGTTGTGTAGCGCCCCTGAACCCCTCAGGGCACTACTAGGTACTGTATCCTGACAAAAATGCAGAACCTACCCCCAGGGACCTGGAAGATCAGTGCTGGTACCACCAAAACACATAACATCCCCAGTATCCCACTCCCAATTAGTGATAACTGACTATTCCGGACCCAATGGATGGCCATCCAGAGGTGGAGCCAGTCCAGTCCACTACACGGCAACCCGAAGGGAGGGGACAGACACTCAGACAGTAGATAGAGTCCGGTAGTGACAGTTGAAGGGGACGGACGTGTCTCCAGACGGGGTCGTGTAGCAGTGACCTAGGTGGCGTAGGAGAGTGGTTGCCAGGGAGGGTACAGCCAGGTACCCCTGGAACCAGAGCACCGACGGGGCTCAGGGCCCTAGGTCAGGTGACAGCTTCAAGCAACCTGACAAATATCTGCACAGTGAGGGGACCTTTACGGACCTCACTGACCCAAGAATCCGGGGGCACCAGCAGAAAAGATTGAGCCAGGGACCGGAACAGAACACCAACTTTACAGAGTTTGCACTGCCCTCTGTACGGATGAGAGACTGCCGACAGACAGTAAGGGACCCACAAACCCTCCAAGCTACGGGGTCCCACCAACCAGTGAGAGGTGCTGGGAAAAGAGACTACCAGGTCACCACCACACCGGCACTGGGACAAAAGGGACTAGGGGTCTGAACCAGCTGTCCTCAGGGCCTCAACTCAACAACACTGTGAGTAAAAACAGAAGTTGCACTGCATCCCCATTGTGTGGTTTCCCTTCTTTTTGTGCCGGATCCCACCATCCACTCCCTGGGGCCCGGCCCTACTTGAGGAGGGCCTAACATCCAGGTAGCCATCACCATCAGCCCCAGTGGTAACAGACTGTGCAGCAACGGTTCCATCACCATAACCGCAACCCGCAAGTGGCATCACAATATAAACTCTTTCATCTCCCCTGTACATATTTCCCATTAAAAAGCTCCCCCCAGGATCATGGAACCAGGTATCGGCCATTATACAACCGTGACCTAGCATCGCCGTATATATACGGCCCGGGACCCAGTACCCCACAGCTATCAGGCGGCACAGTTGTCCTGTGCCTGATGTTCTGTGCCTGTTGCCCTGTGCCTGATGTCCTGTGCCTGATGTTCTCTGCCTGTTATCCTGTAGCACCTCCCATGTCAGGGTAAGGACGGGTTGCCCCTGTGGTCAAGTATGGCCTCTCCTGTGCTCCCCCGTGAGTGTTACAGATAGATAGATAGGATAGATAGATAAATAGATATCACAGATATGAGACATAGATCTCCTGTGCCTGATTTTGTCCATTTCATATCTGCAGACCTGTAGAAAGCATTGCCCCCCTGATGTTGGATATGATAAGTATTAATATTTCTTTTTATTCCTCCATGCAGGATCCCTGTGCAATTTTGTGCCTAACTGGTTGAAGATCTGTGACGCCCTGGCCTATCAGGTCGTCACAGGGAAGGTTGAGCCTCCGTTACCATAAAAGCCAGTAGCGTCCCACGGTTGGGCGACGAACTCTCAATAATTTTAGTAACGTTAAGTGCATTACCTCCCCTGTGTGGGATGGACCCATTGAATAAAAATGTGTTAATTTATGTTTTTCTTTTCCCAGTTCAAGCAAAACAAAAATAAACCTCTGGCGTCTTGTAGCTTGTGGACGAGCTACGTTTAACCAAGGGGGAATGTGACGCCCTGGCCTATCAGGTCGTCACAGGGTATTGTTCAATGTGCCCTCCTGCACGGTATCCACCCTCCTTGGTTACGGATCCTGGTTCTTTGGTGTTGCTAACAGCTTAGCCAATCAAAATCCTAGGAACACTTCCCACTTTAACCTACCAGACACACCATTGGGGGGCCCGAAGGGAATAGGGCCACCCACATGGGGGGGTTGGGAGGGGAAAGTGAGGAAAGTGACAATTGAGTTTTAGAGAGTGAAAGGAGAGAAGGTGTAGTGGTGGCTCTCATGAAGAGAGGCCACGGAGGAGAGCTCCGGTGTACTAAGTGGCAGATGTTGGTCTGGGCCTGGTAGGAGCTGGGGACAGTGTCAAGGGGCACGGAAGGCCGAGGAGGTCGATCAGCGGCCTTGAGCTATCACCGTCGCTATCACAGGGCAGGGGCCAGGGCACGACGGGGTACGTGAACCCTAGGCCGGAAAGTAGCTTCAAGCGTTCCGGTAATTTACCCGGCGGGGGTGAAGACTTCAAGTGTCATCCCCAACCCACTCCAAAATCAGGGTTCTAGCGCAATGATGGGATAGGACTTTCCCCCTATAGTCCAAAGAAATCCTACGCGTGAACCCTGAGAGCAAGCTCACTCCGTTAGCCATATGGGTGAGCGGGACCCGAAGAGTTTTATACCCACGAGTCCAACAGAGATGAAGGTGCCAAGGACAGGGCCACAGGCTAACAGCAACACCAAGGGCATGGACCCAAACGTGCTCCCTACAAGCTACAGTGGCACTCAGAATTCTGGTTTACAAGCTGTCGGTGTGGTTATTCCAGGACTGAGTGAGTACATTGAAAACACCTGTTCCTATCCCCAACGGCACCCAACTACCATCCCACCATCAACGGGCCCCGGGACACAAACCCCCTACCCACGGAGGGGTTAAACATCAGCTTCCGCACCATCGTCACCGGGCTCCCCAACCGCAGCGGTGGTCCCTCACATTACCACGCATCGTGGGTGGCGTCATGAACTTTCCAAATCCCCTGTGCATAGCCCCCCTTTCATTCGAGTGGCCACACGAACCCCAGGTCCGGAGACCCCTTGAGCCACCATGGATCCGGATCCGAGCAGTGGCCTGGCTGCTGGCACGGGGGCAGCACAGATCCTAAAAAGAAGAAGAATATAAACGCAAGGCCTACAGTAATCTTCTCCTGAACATACCGACCTTGCTCAGATCCACCTTCGGTTGTGCACGTATCATACAGAAATTGTCCATTTTATTCATGTTTTATGTTTTTATTATTTGTTTTCCATTGTTTTTTATTGTTTTTAGTTTTCCATTCCCTCTGATCCTATAATATCGGAAGCAGTGGTGTATTTTTTGCTTTGCGCAGAACAAGTAAGTCAGGTACACAGGTGGTGTAATAATAAGGCGCTGGAAATTGCAGGAAAGAGAGGATCTGTCATCGCGGAGGTGAGCAGAAAACCTATTGCATTTATACATAATCCTCTAAAAAGGTTTAATTTTCACAGAAGTCCGAGGGAAGATTGAGTTTCATCTGTGCTGCATTGCCTGAGGATGCCTGAGGTCTGGTTTCACAGGATCGACATTGTGGGAGGGAGCGAGGTCAGACGCAGCCAAACTCTTTCGTAACCTCTTAAAGTTCTGGGATGAATTATATTAATAAGAGCTTGGTGGCGATGAATATGGGACTCTACAAGCCGAGGAAATTTCCAGCTCCCGATGATTATTTCTGTGGTTGTGATGTCAGCGCGGTGCCATTTGTAAAACTACAGCAACACAGACGACCTTTTGGTTTCCAACCTGTCAAACCATTTTACACCTACTATGGGCTACGGGGTCAGGGCAACATTTCAATTTCCACTAGGAAAAAAAATGTGAATGTAGAAGGAATATTCTGCTTTAAGCTGGGTCTACGGCGTGACTTGTGTCACATGATCCCCTGTCGCCGAGTCGCACCACACAAGGAGCACCCGAATACTTGAAATAAAAAAAAATAGGTGAGCAAATTTGAAGGGATAAGTTGACCAGCACCGATTGGCAAAATGGGAAATTGTTGTCCCTGTTAGAATTGATTTGCAGTGCGCATATATGACCTATGCTCCATTCATCCCTATGGGGCTGCCGATTGTCGGGTAGAGATTATTTCTAGCAGTCCCATAGAGAGTGAATGCTGATCCATTTTATATAAAAGTTCCCTATTCTGATCGATCGGTGCAGACCCCAGTGGTCAAACACTCACTGATCTGTAAATCATCACCTATCCTTGTTCTCACCAGACGATCCCTTTAAAACACAAATCTGATCACAGGAGGAATGTCTGACAACTAGGACCTCCAAGATTTGCTGGTGCCTGTGAATGCACGCCACTGCTCCATTCATCATCTATGGGATCTTCAAAGATAGCCTCAGCGTTCTCCATTTTGAGAAGGCATCTCAGGATCTGCAAGAGAATATTTAGACATGAGTGAATTAAATGGAAGATGATCAATGTCATAAAAGAAAAATATATTTGCAAAAATCGTATTTTAAAAAAAATAAATAAAAAAAATCGATTTGCTCAAACCAAGCAAAAATGCTGGCCAGTCAGTCTTTTTAGAGTAAGAGAGGGGTTAAAATAATAATAACAAATATATATATGAGAAAAGTATAGGTAAAATTTTAATTTATGGGATAAAATAAATAAAAATTGCCATGTGCATATGTATTCACCCCTTTTGCTGTGAAACCTTTAAAAATTTCTAGTGAAAACAATTACAGTCATATGAAAACGTTTGGGCACCCATATTAATGTTAACCTTTTTTCTTTATAACAATTTGAGTTTTTACAACAGCTATTTCAGTGTCATATATCTAATAACTGATGGAGTCCATAATATTTCTGGATTGAAATGAGGTTTATTGTACTAACAGAAAATGTGCTATCCGCATTTAAACAAAATATGACAGGTGCATAAGTATGGGCACCCTTATCAATTTCTTGATTTGAACACTCCTAACTACTTTTTACTGACTTACTAAAGCACTAAATTGTTTTTGTAACCTCATTGAGCTTTGAACTTCATAGTCAGGTGTATCCAATCATGAGAAAAGGTATTTAAGGTGGCCACTTGCAAGTTGTTCTCCTATTTGAATCTCCTATGAAGAGTGGCATCATCCTCAAAACAACTCTCAAATGATCTGAAAACAAAGATTATTCAACATAGTTGTTCAGGGGAAGGATACAAAAAGTTGTCTCAGAGATTTAAACTGTCAGTTTCCACTGTGAGGAACATAGTAAGGAAATGGAAGAACACAGGTACAGTTCTTGTTAAGCCCAGAAGTGGCAGGCCAGGAAAAATATCAGAAAGGCAGAGAAGAAGAATGGTGAGAACAGTCAAGGACAATCCACAGACCACCTCCAAAGACCTGCAGCATCATCTTGCTGCAGATGGTGTCAATGTGCATCGGTCAACAATACAGTGCACTTTGCACAAGGAGAAGCTGTATGGGAGAGTGATGCGAAAGAAGCCGTTTCTGCAAGCACGCCACAAACAGAGTCGCCTGAGGTATGCAAAAGCACATTTGGAAAAGCCAGTTACATTCTGGAAGAAGGTCCTGTGGACTGATGAAACAAAGATTGAGTTGTTTGGTCATACAAAAAGGCGTTATGCATGGAGGCAAAAAAATGGCATTCCAAGAAAAGCACTTGCTACCCACAGTAAAATTTGGTGGAGGTTCCATCATGCTTTGGGGCTGTGTGGCCAATGCCGGCACCGGGAATCTTGTTAAAGTTGAGGGTCGCATGGATTCAACTCAGTATCAGCAGATTCTTGACAATAATGTGCAAGAATCAGTGTCAAACTTGAAGTTACGCAGGGGGTGGATATTTCAGCAAGACAATGATCCAAAACACCACTCCAAATCTACTCAGGCATTCATGTAGAGGAACAATTATAATGTTCTGGAATGGCCATCCCAGTCCCCAGACCTGAATATCATTGAAAATCTGTGGGATGATTTGAAGCGTGCTGTCCATGCTCGGCGACCATCAAACTTAACTGAACTGGAATTGTTTTGTAAACAGTAATGGTCAAATATACCTTCATCCAGGATCCAGGAACTCATTAAAAGCTACAGGAAGCGACTAGAGGCTGTGATTTTTGTAAAAGGAGGATCTACAAAATATTAATGTCGCTTTTATGTTGAGGTGCCCATACTTTTGCACCGGTCAAATTTTGTTTAAATGCGGATTGCACATTTTCTGTTAGTACAATAAACCTCATTTCAATCCAGAAATATTACTCAATCCATCAGTTATTAGATATATGAAACTGAAATAGCTGTTGCAAAAACCCAAATTGTTATAATGAAAAAAGGTTAACATTAATAGGGCTGCCCAAACTTTTTCATATAACTGTACCTTCATAAGTCTCATGCTTAGTGAAAAGAATAACACCTGTTAGCAATCTAAGTGTCCCGGGGTCTGTTAGTATATACACATCTTTTCTGAAAGGCCACAAAAGCTGCAAAACCATTTAGAGGCACCATTAACCAAACAACACCATAAAGACCAAGGAGATCTCCAAACAACACCATGATGGAGACCAAGGAGATCTCCAAACAACACATGAAGACCAAGAAGATCTCCAAACAATACCATCAAGACCAATCTCCAAACAACACCATGAAGACCAAGATGATCTACAAACAAGTAGGGAACAAAGTGGTGAGAAGTACAAGTTAGGGTTGGGTTCTCAAAAAATATCCCAATCTCTGATGATCCCCGGAGCACCATCAAATCTGTTATCATGTAATGGAAAGAATTTGGTACCACAACAAACCTACCAAGAGAGTGCTGCCCACCAAAACTCTGAGCCCGGGCAAGGAAGACATTAATCAGAGAGGTAGCACAGAGACCAAAGGATAACCCTGAAGGTGCTACAGAGTTCCCAAGCAGAGACTGGAGTATCTGTCCACATGACTACAAAAAGCAGTACACTCCATAGAGCTGACCATTGCAGCACAGTAGCCAGAAAAAAATCCTTTACTTATAGCCAAAAATTGGAAGGCTTGTTTTGATTTTCAAAAAGACATGTGGGAGACTCCCCAAATGTAAGGAGGAAGGTGCTGTGGTCAGAGGAGAATGAACTTTAACTTTTTGGCCACCAAGGTAAATGCTATGTCTGGTGCCAAACAAACACAGCTCATCACTCCAATAACAACATCCCCACAGTGAAATATGGTGGTGGCAGCATCATGCTGTGGGGATGTTTATTGGCTTCAGGGACAGGGAAAATGGTCAGAGTCCAGGGGAAGATGGATGGTGAGTAATACAGGGATATTCTTAAGCAAAACCTATTTCAGCCTGTCAGTTATTTCAGACACTTGAAGACTGCTGATCACCATTTAACCTGAAGGACCTGGAGCAGTTATGCTTTGAGTAATGCACAAAAATCCCAGTGGCAAGATGTGGAAATCTCATGGAGACTTATCCAAAGTGACTTGCACCTGTAATTGCCACTCAGCTGCTCTGCCGCTTCACCTCCCCTGACTAGGATAAACATGACATCATTAAAGATCGGAGGAGTGATGAGGGGTGAGACGAGAATAATATATATATTTTTTTTATTTTTAAACCTCCTTTAATTACCAATTGGGGCACATTCAAATCAATTTTATGCAAATTGAATTTCCAGACTAAACAAAAGTTACTGTCCCGAAATTTTAGGCAGATTTGTTCATCTGTAGGAATAGCCCTTTAAAGAGAAATTGCCTTTTTATAAATTGATGACACTTTGATCTGTGTGATTGACAGTGATTCTGAGTATGAAGTGGTCGTATCAGGGGAGGACATATCATTGGTGCAACTTGTACAGCAGCCCAAGGGCCCAAGAGATAAAGGGGCCCATTTCCATCTCTAAAGTAGGTATATTAGGGCATTATAATAAGCTATTAGGCTGCAAAGGGCCCAATAACTATTCTTGCACAGGGGCCCTCTTCTGTCTGTGTTTGCTAGTGGGCCGTATCATTAAACCTTTCACTGTTCTTCCCTTTGGACTGTGCCATATTCATGTGAATGGAGCGGTGTTGCACTTACCTTGCAAAGTAGGGGATCGGGGAACCACTGTGCAGGGAAATACTTTGATAAATCAGTGCTGAAGCTCCATCATTATCCTACCAGGGGGCCTGTACTGAACATCGAGTGTCAATGACGTGAGCTCCTTAGCTCCCTCTAGTGGTGGCAGATTGACTACCATCCAGCACCATGGACTTCTATGGGTCCTGACAGATTTTTTCAGATCTCTTTGGTAGTTCTGCCCATGACTGTGATACATAAAAGCAGATTAACTATTGTTATCAATGTTCACGATAGCAATTCTGGGATGTTTTAAAATCACTGAAAGGTGAAGTTGAAAATACTGAATATCTGGTGACAAGGTGGGATATGTTTTGAGCAAGTAATCAGTTAGTTCTTGAAAATGATGTGTTGGAAGCAGGACATATTAGCAAAATTTAAGTATTTGAGCAACGAGGACCAAATTGTGATGTCTAGAGAATTGGGTTAGAGTATTTGAAAAATGACAAATCTGGTATATGGTCCGTCTTGTAGGATGTTCTTGATTTAAAGTTCCCGGTATATGGCAGGTCTTATGGGGGGGGTGTTCCTGGTATACACCAGGACTTGTGGGGTGCTCCTGGTATACAGCAGGTCTTCTTATGTGTTCCTGGTATACAGCAGGTTTTGTCGGGTGTTCTCGTTATACAGTAGGTCTCGGTGCGTGATCCTGACCGCCACAGCTAGAGTTCCAAGGGCCAGAGCCTGCGGGCAATAGGGCTCCTCCGACACATATACACGCTGGGGAGCGGGTTAGCGGTGGGAAGCCATCGGGACCGAACATACACAAAGGTGCAGGGAAAGGCAGCCACCACCAACCGTCCGGGAGAAGTCACAGCAGCCGGCTGCGGGTCCATCCAGCCGTTTGGTTTACCAGAGACTTTGCATACATTTGTGGCTGAGTGAGTACAACCGTGCCATCCGGCACCGCGCTGCGCAGTCCAAGCGACCCTGCACCTTGCCAACCCTGCCGCCCCGTCACCTCACCGGGCCCCGGGACCACCAACCCCTACCCACGGAGGGGGGAAACAACATCCCAGCTGCTCCCTGCCATCGCTCCCGGGATCCCCGTCACCAGCAGCGGTGGTGCCCAACTTCACCACAACCCGTGGGTGGCGTCACGGACCAAACCCCCAAACCAAACTACCCCCTTTCACTCATGGGCGAGGAGCGCCGCTCGAGTCCCCGGATCCGGCCCACCGCTCGAGCCACCGAGCAGCCATCGCAGCAGCGCCGGACCCGAGCATTAGCGAGCGCAGCAGCGTCCCTCCCCGCCCGCGACAGCAGGTCTTGACGAGTGTTCCGGGTATACAGCAGCTCTTGAGGGATGTTCCTGGTATACAGCAGGTCTTGAGGGGTGTTCCTAGTATATGGCAGATCTTGACAAGTGTTCCTAGTATATGTGGCGAACCTGCGGCTTTAGGCACCACAGGGTACTGCACCTCACCCGAGGTGCAGTATTTATCTCGGATACGGAGGAGATCATCACCAGTAATGACCACTAACACCATCCAACACATAAACACGGGAGCTCTTCCACTGGGACTGGGCTAGGGTAGGTGCTGAGGTGGCCATCTTGAGGTATGGGACCTCTTGCCCACTAGTTCAGCAACTCGGGAGACAGGGCACCAATAGGGGTAGTTAGGAGCCACCTCACTGACACAGGGCAGTTAGTTCTGGTTTCCGACTGGTGCAGCTTGCACCAGCAGCAGCTGGGAGGACAGAGAGAGACAAAGAAAGACACGGACAGTTCAGGGCCCGCGGTCTGGAGCTGGAGGCTCGATCCGGGTTCTTAGGAAAGAAGGGGAATTCCAGGGTTTGCAGGGAGTGCAGAAGGCACTCATGACCCGTTCCACGGCCCAGAAGCTGGGGTGGAGGGAAACTGTCGAAAGGTGACGCACAGAAGGAAACACCGGCCTCGACCTCCGAAGTATCCTTGATCGGCTGGAGCCCATCACAGCGTAGCTCTGTACTCCGATGGCAGTGTGTTCTCAGTGAGTAAAAGAACTTGAACTGCACCCTCTGTGTCGTCCCATCACTGCCGGCGCTCGCATCTTTGCACCTCTTCACCATAGACGACTACTACCACCATCATCCTCCCTGACGCCTTAGCTCTGCCTGTGGAGAGCTGCACCATCTGAGCTGCGTTATCATTTGCCCCGGAGAAGAAGTCCTGCAGCAGCGGCTAATACTGTCCGCACACCACAGGTGGCGTCACGGACAACTATTCCCATCATCCCCATCCCTATCTTTATTGACACCGCCGGGGTCACAGAACCAGGCAAGGCCACTGCGGTGACCCCGGAGAAGAACTGTGGCCCGCTGATTGGTAACCCCAGACCCTGTGGGCGCATCATATACAGCAGATCTTGAGGGGTGTTCCTGGTATACAGCATGTCTTGAGTGGCACACTCCCATAGTTCTACATACATAATAATGCACCCCATAGTCTTTCATATAATATAATACACATTCCACAGTCCTTTATATAATTTCATGCACCCCATAGTCCTTCATATAAAATAATATACATCCCGTAGTCCTTCGTATAGAATAATGCATCCCTCATAGTCTTCCATATAAAATAATGCACCCCCCATAATCCTCCATAATATATAATGCACCCCACAGTACTCCATACTGAATAATCCACCCCATAGTCATCCATATACATTAATGCACACCCTATAGACCACCATATAAATTATTGCACATCCTGTAGTCCTCAATATTGAAAATGCACCCCATCGTATTCCATATAGTATAATGCAACCCCATAGTTCTCTATATAGAATAGTGCACACACCATAGTCCTCCATATAGAATGGTGCACACTCCATAGTCCTCCATATAAGATAATGCATCCCATAGTCCTCCATATAGTATAATGCAACCCTATAGTTCTCCATATAGAATAGTGCACACCCCAGTCTTCCATATAGAATAGTGCGCACTCCATAGTCCTCCATATAGTATAATGCATCCCATAGTCCCCCATATAGTATAATGCAACCCTATAGTTATCTATATAGAATAGTGCACACCCCAGTCTTCCATATAGAATAGTGCGCACTCCATAGTCCTCCATATAGTATAATGCATTCCATAGTTCTCCATATAGAATAGTGCACACCCCATAGTCTTCCATATAGAATAGTGCGCACTCCATAGTCCTCCATATAGTATAATGCATTCCATAGTCCTCCTTATAGAATAATGCACAAACCATAATCATCTGTATATTATTATGGCCTTCAGTATACTTAAAGATTAAAAAAAAACAAACTTCACCCACTGTTCTCCAACTGCTCTGGTCTCTGTGGGGAGAGATCTACAGGTCTGCACATCTCAGTGTAGAGCTATCATAACGCCATCATGCCCACTGCACTGAGACGTCAGCTACCAAGGGAGAATTATGGAGGAAAGAGCGTAAGCGGAGCACTCCATCTTTTATCAATGCTTTCAACTGTATTGGCATCCAGGGGTCGACGCATGAGGCCCCCTCAACTCATCGGCCGCATAGTGCCGCATAGTTATGCCACTGCCAGAGGTTTACAAATGATGGCTGATCTGTGTATAGGGTGGACTACAACTTTATTTCTTGAGGGCCAGCATAGATCTGAAAGACACTCTTAATAATCCAAGTCACTCAAGCCTACATTTTTATTTTTGGATTATTTAATAATTATTAAAATATAATTTGATGTATACACCTTCAGTATATAAAAGCCAGATCTTCCCTGTATGTTCCAGTCTTCCAGATACACTAGGGTGGACTGCTGACTATTTGTAACGTATCTGGCACATCAGCCTTACTACTCCCCCTTTTCAAAGACCAGATGAATATTTGCTGCTGTATCGAGAAGGAGTAGGCAGCTACCCACTTGGATGGCAGACAGGGTACGAGGCGGACCCAGCTTGGCTGTTTAGCAGCACTGCTTGATTTTCTTGGCTTCGGAGCATTATTTTTTGCTTCCCCTCTTAATGGGCCGAGTCCCAAGACAGACTCAGGTGGGGCAACCTCAGGCTCCTGCCTGTCCCAAGGGATACCTCATTTCATGCGTAAGAAAAAAAAATATAGAAACTAAACAAACCTTTCCAAAGCGAACCCTGCCCATGGTACACACAGCTCTACACGAGACGCGGTGCACAGGCACTAATAAAACCAATTGCTTCGGGTTAAAAAAGTAAATCTTAATTGATTAGATACTATCTATAAACCTTTTTAAGAAAATTGAATAAAAAATACATAAAATAAACCATAAAGACGAAAAAACAACAAAGCACCAAAAATAACTTAATTAAAAAAAAACAAAAAATATAATAAAAAAAATATATTAAATTGGGAAAGTAGATATTTTACAATATATTTATTTAAATGGGAAGCAACCCAGGATAATATTTTACTGTCATGAGAACGACTTAGTTTTTATTTTGTCAAACGTGACAATTATTCCCTTACTTAAGATATAGTAAAAACTATACAAGATGCATATATACACATTACATCATGCATTATTAATCTAATTTGATTAGGAAGGACCTGTGCACCCCCACCTGGTGGTTATTGGTGTAGGACAGGTATTACACCTCCGCACTAGTTATCATCATACAATATAGGAGATTCTTGGTATCTTTTAGATTGGGGGTAATCTAAAAGTACAGGAATAAAAAGGAAATATTACTTTTTCTTACTTTTGATGTTTTTGTTACCTAGCATAGACTTCTAGAAATGGTGGTTGTAGAGCACCCGCTGGAGATGCAGGTTTGTCTGGATTTTTGCCGAGGATGATAGTCTTGTACTTGTACAACTGCACTTTTTTTTTGTTAGTGGGGATTTTTTGATTTTTTTTGTATTCTAAAATATTAAATGTATATATATATATATATATATATATATACACAGTGGAACATCAGTTAACGAGTAACCCAGTTAGCGAGTATTTCGCTATACGAGCAAAGCTTGCTGTAAATTTGTAATTCAGTTTACGAGCAATGCTTTGCCATACGAGCAAATACTCACCGCACACACTTTCGGTTCCGTACTTCCACCACGCTCTGACCCGCTCTTGCAGTCCGCACAAACACACACAAACACACACGAACACACACACACACACATACACACATACACATTATAATCACCTTAAATTCCATTCTATCGCCGGCCTCATGGTTCTTGTAGTTCGCCGATACAGGATGTGTATCCGGTAACCATCGCGATGACGGAGGAACTTCCGCTGTCAGCCGCTACTCAAAGGCAGCGCGCTGACCAATCAGAAGCAAGCGGCTCCTGCCTTTGATGTCAGCACTCTGGCAGCGGAAGTTCCGGCATCAGTCGCGATGGTTACCTGATACACATGCTGTATCGGCGAACTACAAGAACCATGAGGTCAGCGATGGAACGGAAGGTAAGGTGAGCATAATATGTGTGTGTGCCTGTGTATTTGTGCGTGTTTGTGCATGTGTGGAATGGGACGTTGAACAAGTTGTGGAACGAATTGTCTGAGCCTGCATTATTTCCTATGGGAAATCTTGCTTTGCTGGACGAGTAACTTGGTTTACAAGCACACTCCCAGAACGGAATGTTCTCATTAACCAATGTTACACTGTATGTATATATATATATATATATATATATATTCAGTATATATATAACCCTGAACCACATAGTTATGGTATGTATAAAAATACCATAACTATGTGGTTCAGGGTTCACTATGTTATTCCCAGCTTGGTAATTTTAGGGGCTCCCCAAAAATGACTCCCAGATACTTTGCCAAGTCTTGAATGACAGCATCACCCAATGGGATGATGTTCCTGAAATAGAGGCTAGTCACAGCAGTAGTACTCTCTACCATCATATATATATGGTGTACTGAATATAAAATATGGGAATATAAGTTTAAGATTAGGTGCATCTTAGCGCATGTTCACATGTAGCAGCTGTTCTACCGATTGTCCATTACCCGCAGAGTAGGCTATGTGCACACGTTGAGTATTTGCTGCGGGTTATTCTGCAGCAAGACCAAAGCGTTGGAAAGAAAAACGCTGCTTAAAATACTCGTGTTTTGATATTTTTTGTTGCATTTTTGCTTGAGGGTTTTTTTCTATTAATTTAAATGGGTGAAAAATGTTGGATGTATTTGTACTTCCAAGGTCATGTCTGTCCAGCGCATATGTTTCACCTCACATGTTGGCTTATCTGATCAGCCGACATGTTCAGCTAATAGGCGCGGGTGGATCAGAGATCCTCCCACCCCTGTTAACTAGTTTAATCTCACTGTGAATCTCTGACAATGGGATTTAATGTGTGTCGGTGGAGTGCGCGTGATTCCTTGCTCCCATCAGCGGCCTACTGACGTGATCATGGGGTGCCGATGGGCTATCATGAAAGCTGGAGGTCTGCTGATGACCCCTGTGTCTAGGAGTATGAACTTAAGGCCCCGTTACAAGCTACGATATATCTAACGATATGTCGTCGGGGTCACGTTGTTATTGACGCACATCCGGCATCGTTTGACATATCGTAGCGTGTGACAGCTACGAGCGATTGTGAACAAGCAAAAATACTCACCTTATCATTGCTCGTTGACACGTCGCTCATTTTCAAAAAAATCGAGCGTCCTTCTGCGCGCCAGTTGTTCATTGTTCCCGAGGCAGCACAAATCGCTCCGTGTGACACCCCGGGAACAATGAACTGCAGCTTACCTGCGGCCGCCGGCAATGCGGAAGGAAGGAAGTGGGCAGGATGTTTACGTCCCGCTCATCTCTGCCCCTCCGCTATGATTGGGCGGCCACTGTGTTATGTCGCTGTGACGCCGAACATCCCTCCCCCTTCAGGAAGAGGATGTTCACCACCCACAGCGAGGTCGTTCGGGAGGTAAGTACGTGTGACCGGGGGGTTACCGACTTTGTGCGACACGGGCAACAAATTGCCCGTAATGCACAAACGATGGGGGCGGGTGCGATCGCTCATGCGAACGCACGATTAATCGACGCGTGTAAAGCGGCCTTTACTGTGAACACCAGTTGAGCGACACCATTCACAGGAGATCAGTACTTCTGCTGTACAGAGCCGTGCTGATGCACTGCTGTATATAGCACAAGCAATTGGACTGTTTCAGCTCCAAGTCCCCTAGGGGGATTAGTAAAATCAATAAAAAGTGTAAAAAAAAAAAAAGTTTAAAAATATGAAAAAATAAAAAAAACTGTTTAAATCACCCCCTTTTTGCCTCATTAAAAATAAAAAGAATACACATATTTGGTATCGCCGCATTCAGAAATGCCGAATCTATCAAAATATATAATAAATTATTCTGATCAGTAGATGGCGTAGCGAGAAAAAAATGAAAAAGTCAGAATTATGTTTTTTTGGCCGCCGCAACATTATAATGAGATGATATAATAGGCGATCAAAATATCGCATTTACCCAAAAATGATATAATTAAAGACATCAGCTCAAGATGCAAAAAATAAGCCATCACTGAACTGCAGATCCCAAAAAATGAGAAGGCTATTGGTCTCGGAAAATAACGACAAAAGCGCAATTTAGGTTTTTTTGACAAATTTCTGATTTTTTTTCAAAAATAATAAATCTATACATGTTTGGTATCTACGAACTCGTACCGACCTGGAGAATCATATTGATATGTCAGTTTTACCATATAGTGAACACGATAAATAAAAACAAAAAAACATTTGTGAAATTGCACTTTTTTTGCAATTTCATCGCACTTCGAATTTTTCCCAATTTTCCAGTACAATATGTGAGATAATGAATGGTGTCTTTCAAAACTACAACAAAAAACAAGCCCTCATATGGCTATATTGACGGAAAAATAAAAAAGTTATGGCTCTTGGCAGAAGGGGAAGAAAAAAACGAAAAAAGGAAAATCGCCAGGTGGTGAAGGGGTTAAAGAATTGCCATGCTGCAGATTTGGAAAAACACTTTTGATGGTTAAAATCCTCGTGGGGTAAAATAAGCAGTGGTGCATCAGACATCAGAAATCTTAATCACTTTACCGGTATTGTAAAACGTGGTGTGTTGTGTGTTTAGTTTTTCGTAACATGTGAGCAAGCCTTACACTACATTCCAATGATAAGTTTTTGATGTTGCCGATTTTTTGCAGCATTTTGGCTCCTATTAAATAATTTTTTTAGGTATTTTCATTGTGTTTTATAAATGTGGTTTTTTTGTGTTTTTGACCCTGCGTTTGTTTTTCTCTTTTTGGTATGTTTTGTTTAACTGAAGCGTCCTGATATTTTGCTTTTATATTAATAGTCATGTGTGGATTACTTGTATTTTTAATATGTTTCTACGGCTTAAATGCCCTAAAATATTTTGGAGGGTAAATTCACATATAAAACTCATCGGACCTGCGAGAGAAATTAACGTGTTGTGGATTTTAAACACGCACCACAGGTCAGTTTATACTACGTAAAGAAGTGCAGTGGTCAGGAGATTTCTACAAATCCCATCCACTTTGCTGGAACTATAAGACGCTGCGGTTTTGGAGCATCGAAAATACACAACATGAAAAAAAATCATCAACAGCACATCATAGGAATTGACCATAAAGCTCATCAAAATGCTACAACAAAAATCTAAGTCTGAATGGATACTGATCTGTGGGGCAAAAATTTTCATTTTCAGTCAATTTATGTTATGTATTTCCTCTGAGGATTTTAGTCCTCCACTACAAAATCTGCTCCATATGTTTGCAGTGGATTCAATTCCTCACTGATGTCACAAATCTGTGACTACTTTACTATTTTGCATTTTTTGTCCCAAAATAGTTTACACAATAAAAAAATCTAGAATAATTTAATTTATTATTATTATTATTATTATTATTATTATCATCATCATTCTTAATATTAATAGGGTCACATATTATTATTATTACTATTATTATTATCATCAATTGTTATTATTATCGCATTATTATTATTATCATCATTACTATTATTATTATCATCATCACCATCATCATTATTATCATTATTATTAGGTTAACTTATTAATAATAATAATAATAATAATAATAATAATAATAATAACAATAATAAAAAAGTGAACCTAATAATAGTGATAATAATGATGATGGTGATGATGACAATAATAATAGTAATGATGATAATAATAATAATAATAATAATAATAATAATAATAATAATAATAATAATAATAATAATAATAATAATGCGATAATAATAACAATTGATGATAATGATTATAATAATAGTAATAATAATAATATGTGACCCTATTAATATTAAGAATGATGATGATGATAATAATAATAATAATAATAATAGTAATATGTGAACATAATAATAATAATAGTAATAATAATACTAATAATAATAAGTAAATATAATAATATTAATAATGATAATGCTGTTATAATAATAATAATTAATAATAATAATGTAAACTAATATTAATAATGATAATAATGATGTTAATACAAATAATACATAATAATATTAATAATAATATGTGTTAATCTAATATTATTAATGATAATGTTGATTATAATAATTTTAATAATACTAATTATAATTGTACATAATAATAATCAATTGTGAACCTAATAATAATTATTATTATTATCATTACAGTTATATGTGAAAATAATAATAATAAAAATAATAATAATAATAATAATATGCCAACCTAATAATATTAATGATAATAATAATACTAATAATAACAATATGTATTATTATTATTACTATTATATGTGAAACTAATAATAATAACAATAATAATAATATGTTAACCTAACAATATTAATAATTATACTAATTATGATAATAATAATAATAATAATAATAATAATAATAATAATAATAATAATAATAATAATGATAATAGACCTACAGGAAAAAAAAACAAATAATCGTGATGTTAAATAAATATGAGCATTAGTAAACTGGGCTCAAAATGAGAAATGTTGTACCAAAAATAGAATTTCCTAGTTGGTTAGTTTTTTTTTATAAAAATGTATAATAAAAAAATATTTCTATAAAATAAAAGAATGAATAGAAATATATAAACAGCCATAACTCTTTTATAACCTTGCTGCCTATAAAATGATGGCTGTATGTTTCTGCTTACATTTTGTAATGTGATTTTTTTAATATTCATGTATTTTTATTTTTTTTTTCCTTTTTCCATGTGTTCGGTAATTCTGGTATTATTGCACCCTAGCCCCTTCTGCAGCTCCTACAAGCCGCACTCACAATATAACACACCGCGGTGTATTCCCTTTAAATTGTTTAAATCTGTATAAACAAGAGTGATGTAACACTAATTACTCCTCGGGCCTGCTACCAATAAGAAAATAAAAAGGAAAAAAAAATTGAGAAAGAAATTAGGTGGAACCAGAAAATCGGTCTATTCCACCCCCCTTCTAGCTGCAAACAAATCAGTGTTTTCTTCTGCAAATGTTTTTGCAGGTTAAATCTGCTGTCGCCGATTTGTCTGGGCAGAGTGGGATCCAAATGGGAGCAGACTGGTCTGGCGGGGCGCATTTGTTATGAAAACGTGCGGGTGCCAGATTAAAGGTGATGAAGGAGGCGTGCGCTGTCAGGAGACGAGAGATGCCGCATCATTTCCGATTAACCGTCGCTATATGAGCGAGGAGAGAAAAAACAGTCTGCAGCCTATGACATAACTTCTCAAGTAACTCGACTGACATCTTGCTGATGTTGAAGAATATTGCAAGATCTAAGTGGAATGGGACTGATTAAAGCCAAACATGTCTCATATACTTTGCCTTTTTATTACTGTGTCTACATTTTGGATTGGAGAGAGGGATGACTAGTGGTTAATCCTCGTTGACAGTCAATAATGATGCTGTGGGGCATTCAAGAATCGTGGTTTATTGATTCAACGCATTTCGCAGCGGCCTCTCTTCTTCATCAGGAGAATTAAAAACCACCATTGTGGGTAGTAGCCTATCCTTAGGAAAGGTCATCAATATTAAATATTGGCAAATGTGGTGGGTCCGGCTCCTGGGACCCTCAACAATCATTTTATTGAAGTTTCTGTGATGTACCGAAAGACGCATCGTTCTATTTCTCCTATCCTCTAATCCAGAGGTTCCCAACTCCAGTCCTCAAGGCACACCAACAGAGCATGTTTTCAGTATTTCCTTAGTATTGCACAGGTGATAATTGAATCACCTGCAAAGGTGCTGAATCCAACACCCATGCAATGCTAAAGAAATCCTGAAAACATGCACTGTTGGTGTGCCTTGAGGACTGGAGTTGGGAACCTCTGCTCTAACCCAATGATATCATGTTGCTGGGTCAGTTAGTCCTGGCCATGGTTCTCGGATACTTCCTGAGTATTCAGGTAGTTGGGGGTCCCTGCTTCTACATCAACGTCCTCGTTCTATGCTGGCCTGCTACTACAAGTCTCAGTGATACGTAGTTCTGCTTCATCAAATCACCGTCATCACTAATCCAACTTTTCAACTTTGCCGTTACACCACCCTGTTCCACATCTACTATATCTAGTCTTCAGTTCAACCACTCTGCTATTTCAGTTCTGGTACTTTTGGTCACCAGTGCAATAACTCTGCTGATCAAGTTCTCCTACGTCATGACAGTGAGAGGGATTATCAGGTTACCCCTGCTGCCATGACCACCCATTGGCACACTATGATGACGTCACGGTGCTGCCGATGGCAGCAGGGAATGACGCGCTCACCGAATGACAGCAGTACTTAACTAATTAACAGGCACAGGTGAATCTCCGATCTAACCACGCCTGTTAGCTGCACAAGTCGGCTGATCAAATCAGTCGACATGCAGGGAAACATGGGGGCTCACCACATTAAAGGGACATACAGAACCTATGATGTATCAGAATGTCATAGGTCGTGAAGGCATTAATACAGACCTGCAGTCATATTGACTGTTGACTTCCCACTCCCATTTCAAGCACCTCAACACATGTTTCGCATAATGCTTCCTCAGGGAATGAAGTGGAAGGAGAGAACTAAAGGCTTTATATGTTAGAGTGATCAACAACCGCGTCAATGAAAAGACTAGTACTTAATTATCAAAAATACAAAGGAGGCCGGCATCTGAGTGTGGTTTGATTTTTTCACGGACCTATAGATTTGCTTTGCCAATTTTGATCCGACCCTCTTCTCAGCAATTTTCCGCAGACTGCACACTCCGCGAATATTACAGACATGTGAATGGCCCTATAGAATATTACAGGTACGAGTGCTTTCTGTGAAAACCCCGGATAGCACTTGTACGCAAAAATTAGATGTCTGAATCAGGCCTAAGGGGAATGAAATATAAATGTGATAATAATTAAAAAATAAGTAGTCAGAAAATATAGTAAAAAATATTTATAAAAAGCCATGAAATTAAATTCTGCTGTATATATAGATGAAACAAATGATATCCAAACAAATGAAATGTTTTTCTAATTATTTAATTTTTTATTGTTAACATTTTTATTCATTTCCTCTCATTTCCTTTGTTTTGTTCTTTCATCACATTTCAGTTTCACACACTCATGCATTGTTTTCTCACATATTATTCAATGGGTGAAATAAGTATTGATCTTATCATCAATTTTGTAAGTAAATATATTCCTAAAGGTGCTATTGATATGAATTTCTCACATGATGTCAGTAACAACCCATCCAATCCACACAGGCAAAGTACTCAAACCACAGATGTTCATAAATTAAGTTAAAGCGTAAACAGTGTTTTAATTTTTATTTCATAAATCAATAGTACACATGAAAATAAACAACTTTGTAATATATCTTATCGGATAAATTTCTTTGCCAAAATCGATCAGTCATTTTCAAAATTCTGTATTCAGTGAAGACTTTCCCATTACTGAGGTGACTATTGGTGCGGAGGAGCTAGAGGCAGAGGGAGGATCTATAGGCAGAGGGAGGAGCTAGAGGCAGAGGGAGGAGCTAGAAGCAGAGGGAGGGGTTACATGCAGAGGGAGGAGCTAGAGGCAGATGGAGGGGCTAGAGGCAGATGGAGGGGCTAGAGGCAGAGGGAAGAGCTAGAGGCAGAGGTAGGAGCTAGAGGCAAAGGGAGGATCTAGAGGCAGAGGGAAGGGCTAGAGGGCGAGGGAGGAGCTAGAGGCAGATGGAGGGGCTAGAGGCAGAGGGAAGAGCTAGAGGTAGGAGCTAGAGGCAAAGGGAGGAGCTAGATGCAGAGGGAAGGGCTAGAGGCAGATGGAGGGGGTAGAGGCAAGGGCTAGAGGCAGAGGGAAGGCCTAGAGGCAGAGGGAGGGGGTAGAGGCAAGGGCTAGAGGAAGAGGGAGGGGGTAGAGGCACAGCTCTGCCCTCCTCTATCTACATATAATCTCATCAGTAACAACTGTCATCTCTTATGTCAGTAATGGAAAAGTATTAAATACAGATTTAACCTCAAGATTTAGAATTTTCATAATGACTGATCAATTCTGACTGAGAAAGACCGGGACAGGGTTGGAGCCCGCCGGTACCGACAGCAAAGATCCGGTCCGGAAACCGTGCACAGGCGGGGTACCTGGACCCTAGTTAGAAGACGGTTGCAAGCCCTTTCTCTACTTAACCAAGCCGGGGACAAGGTTCCAGACGTTGTTCCAGAGTGTTAGCCCAGATAGAGCAAAACGGCAGCCCAACGCGAGGAATAGGGTATCCGCAACAACCAACTGAGATCCCACGGGTCAGTTTTCGCGGGCACATCTCCCAACCAAAGCAGAACCGGGAGAGGACTTCCCCGTTCCACACGAGGTTGTCCACAAAAGGAGAAAAGTACATAGTGCCGGAGGAAGGGACATTGGTACACCAGCCAAGTGTGGGAACCGTATACACCCGAAAGCGGCAGCCGACCACTGACTCCATTGGTTTACCAGTGGACTCGTGTGCAATTAGTTAATCATGAGTACACCAACACCCTCAGGTCCGGCCCGGCGCACCACCACTGGCAACCATCACCTCCCATGTTCTAGATACTGAGCCCCAGGGCATCCACCCCTACCCACGGAGGGGTTAAACACCCAGCTACTGCCCCATCGACCCCAGGTGCTCGCCAATAGCAGCGGTGGTACTCCACCTAACCACATACTGTGGGCTTGCGTCACGAAGTATCTACAACACTCCGATTTTAGAGCGGATGGAGAGTGGATCTTGAAGGCTCCAATCTCGTCGGGTGAATTGTCAGGTTGCTTGAAGCTACTCCCTGACCTAGGGTCCACGTACCCCGTCGTACCCTGGTCCCAGCCCGGTAATGGTACAAGGCCACCGGCTGTCCTACTCGACAGTTCTGTGCCCCTTGTAACAATCCCCTGCGACCGGGGGTCCAGTTCCTACTAGGCCCAGACCACCGTCTTCCACCTAGTTACTTCCAAGGAGCCCGACTCCTGACCTCCTCTCTCCCTCACTTCCAACTCTTCACTGACTTACTCCTGACACTCCTGACCACCCCTTACCAAACCCCCTAGTGGGCGACCCTATTCCACTCAGGCTGTCCACTGGTGTGTCTGGTGGGTGTGGTGCAGAGTGTTCCTAGGATTTTTATTGGCTGGTTTTGGCAACACCATAAGTTGGGGACCCGTAACCAAGGAGGAGATGGATATTGCACATAAGGGCAGATTGCACAATACCCTGTGACGACATGATAGGCCAGGGCATCACACTAAAGAACATCATTTCACCATGAACCAATCACGACGAGGTGCTTCCTGCAAGATTTCATTCAGAAGAGTGAAAATAATTATCAGATGAGTTCTCTGAGAGCAAAGAACCACCAGTGGAGAGCTACAGAAATGCCTGGAATCAGCAGGTACAATTTTTTCAAAGAAAACAATAAGTAATGCACTCACCCTCTATGGCCTGTATGCACGCTCACCACACAAGACTCGATTACTGAACAAAAATCATATTCAAGCTCGTTTAAAGTTTGCTCAATAACATTTAGACAAGGTTGGGAAATACTGGGGAATATAATCTGGTCAGATGAGACCAAAATTGAACTCTTTGAATGCCATAATATACACCATGTTTGAAGGCAAAATGTTGGTACTGCATATCACCCCAAAAACACTATACCAAGAGTGAAATTTGGAGTTGGGAACATCATGGTGTGGGG
Source organism: Anomaloglossus baeobatrachus (assembly GCF_048569485.1). Taxonomy (NCBI): domain Eukaryota; kingdom Metazoa; phylum Chordata; class Amphibia; order Anura; family Aromobatidae; genus Anomaloglossus; species Anomaloglossus baeobatrachus. The sequence goes on along the minus strand of NC_134357.1, from coordinate 482,290,814 downwards.
CTGTTTTTCAGCATATGACAGTGGTAAACTTATAATTGAACAGATAATTGAAGCAAGGATGAATGGACAAATGTATAGAGACATTCTTCATAAAAAATATGCTGCTATCTATCAGGATGATGAAGATAAAATGAAGGTGGACATTTCACTAAGAAAATGATCCCAAACACACAGTCAGGAAATGTCTTAATTGGTTTCAGAGAAAATAAATTAAATCTGATAGAATGCCTGAGCCAATCACCGGACCTGAATCCAATCGAAAATTTATGGAAGAATCTAAAGTTGAGAGTTCATTGAAGGAGCTCACAGGGCCATCAGGATGTGAAGAGTGTTTATGTGGAAGAATGGCCCAAAATCACACCTGAGCAATGCATACAGGAGGTATCTTGAAGCTGTCATCACCAACCAAGGCTTTTGCATGAAGTATTAATTAAAGGGATTTTCCCATCCACAAAGTTCATTAATCAATAGATCATGGAATAATAAGTTTTACAATTGGATGAGTTAAAAAAAAATGTTCCTGTGCTGAGATAATATTATATATGTGTCCCTGCTGTGTACTGTAAAATGACTGTGTCTGACTGTACAGGGACATGGTCTGATCATACCACATCTTCTGGGCAGGGGAAAAAAGTAAAAAAGTATATAAAGACATTACAACACGGGATTCTATATTTGAGGTCAAAATTTTTTTAAAAACAGGTAGGGAAGTGTTTTACCTCACAAAAAGAATCAGACATGATCCCTTTCTGTAATGTTTTTATACTCTTCTACATTCTTCCCTGCCCAGGAACTGTGGTATGATCAGATCATGTACCTGTATGGTCAGACACGGCCATTACACAGTACATAGCAGGGACACATATATAAGATTATCTCAGCACAGGAACATTTTTTTTAATCACATCCAATTGTGGAAATTATTATTTCTCGATCTGTTGATTAAAATGCATTTTAAAATTAGCTTTATTCGTGAGAGAACCCCTTTAAGTTTCAGTAAGCATGTTCAATACTCTTCATCCTTGTGCTGTCCGTTTCTGTCCGAAGTGTGACATTCGTGTAACATGTACCAGACAAAAACGCATGACTCTGAAATGAGTGTTTTTTTATGTGGTAAAGATATTCAAATATAGATAGTTGATAGATAGATTGTAGATTCTACAGCTGTTAGCCAAATAATTAAATTATTGATTGAAAAAAATCAGCGTGGGGTCCCCCACATTTTGGATGACCAGCAAAGGTAAAGCAGACAGCTGGGGGCTGATATTACCAGGCTGGGAAAGTCCATGGTTGGGCCCTTCCCAACCTAAAAAATATCTGCCTGCAACTGTCGCGGGCGGCGGGGCGCTGCGCTCGCTAACGCTTGGGTCCGGAGCTGCTGCTGCTGCTCGGTGGCTCGAGCGGTGGGCCGGATCCGGGGACTCGAGCGGCGCTCCTCGCCCGTGAGTGAAAAGGGGGTGGTTTGTTTGGGGATTTAGTCCGTGACGCCACCCACGGGTTGTGGTGAAGATGGGCACCACCGCTGCTGGTGATGGGGATCCCGGGAGCAATGGTAAGGAGCAGCTGGGATGTTGTTTTCCCCCTCCGTGGGTAGGGGTTGGTGGTCCTGGGGCCCGGTGGTGTTACAGGGAGGCAGGGTCGGTGAGGTGCAGGGTTGCAGGGACAGCGCGGCGCGGTGCCGGATGGCACGGGTGTACTCACTCAGCAATTGATGCACAAAGTCTCTGGTAAACCAAACGGCTGGATGGACGGGTCCCGCAGCCGGCTGCAGTGTCTCTCCCCGGACAGGTGATGGTGGCTGTCTCTCCCTGCAGCCTTTGTGTACTGTGTTGACTCCAATGGCTTCCCAACGGTAGTCCGCTCCCCGGTGTATAGATACCGGAGGAGCCTGTTCTGCCCGCAGGCGCTGGCCCTTGGATTTCTAGCCGGTGGCGGTGGCTGTATGTCCTCAAGGTGTGAGCGGTTGCCTTCAATCGGGACTTGGTTGTTAGGGAACCCCGGGGGTTCCTGGCACATTCGGATTTGACTATTGACGGCGGCTCCAAGCCTAGTCGGGGTCCGATGGCCCTGCCTGTGTGCTTAGCTTCACTCCGTTCCCCGGTCCGGTACCGGTGGGCCACCGCCCAGCACCGGTCCTTACGGCTCTGCGGAGTTCCACCAACTCCTGCAGACGGCCACCACCGTCTGCCAACCTTGCTCTCAGTGCCTGGGCTCCGACCCAGACACTTGCAGTACGTGACCTCTCACTTTCACCTCCTGACTCTCACTCCTCCAAACTCTAACTGACTGCTTTTACTGCCTCCAGGCCTGTGAACTCCTCGGTGGGCGGGGCCAACCGCCTGGTTCCACCCCACCTGGTGTGGACATCAGACCCAGGAGGGAGGCAACAAGGGTTTTGTGTCTGACTAATGTAACTGTCCGAGGTTGGGGGTGTGTGTGTTTTGTCTGTGGCTACCTGGCTAGTTCAGGGCGCCACATTCCCCTTTGGTAAAATGCAAACCATCCGCGGGCTGCCCATCCATCACCGGTTTTATTTTTCAAATTGCAAAAATATAAATAACATGGTAAACGGTAAAACATAAGCATATTTTAGGTCTTCTTAAATGTTACAAAACATATACATTTTTAATAATGGACGGACGGATGTCTTCTGCTCTCCCACCCAAGCAACCTAGCCCTGATGCTGCCCCTAAGAAGTGGGCAGCACCCCTTTGCCCCAGTCCAGGTTCAGGCTGCCCGAGCGGGAATGGGTACAGTAACTTGCACCCGACTGTCACTTCAGGGGACCCCACGTCCAAGGGGGACCCCTGACCCCCAGAGGATGGCCATCGGTCCTGGTGGTGGCCGGGCCCCAGCCTGCTCTGCTGCGGGCCCCTCCTCCAATCTGCCTCTCCGGAGGCGGCAACGGTATCCATCCCACAACATTGTTTACAGACCCACAAGTTCGTGGGTGGCCTGCTAGTTCTCGGCCATGTCCATGAGGAGTTTCTCATGTGGGTATGGGAATGAACTTAACAACAGGGCAACTCCAGTCCCAACGGGGACGGTTCTCTTCGGACGGTAATCTGGTGATTTTTCGGATTGATTAGTTTTCATTTACTCACATATTTAAACAATTAACATACGACACCCCTTAATGAAGCGGCGATAGTAGCCCACCAGGCCCAGGAACTGCCTCACCTCTCTCACCGTAGTCGGCCTCGGCCAGTCTTGAGTGGCAGAGATCTTTTCGGGATCTGTGGCGACGCCTTCCGCGCCCACCACATGTCCGAGGTACTGCACCCTGGGTTTCAGTAGGTGGCACTTAGAGGGCTTCAGTTTCATTCCATATTTGGCTAGGGACGCGAACACTTCAGCCAGATGTTCCAGGTGGGCCTCGAAATTGAGATGTCCCAGGCAACACTCCATGAGCCGTTGGAAGGTTCCAGAACGAACGGCATGCTGTTAAACTCGCAGAGTCCCATGGGAGTAGCGAATGCAGTCTTCTCACGGTCCTCTGGTGCGACTGCTACCTGCCAGTACCCGCTAGTAAGGTCAAGGGTAGAGAAGAAGTTAGCAGTTCTCAGCGCAGCTAGCAACTCTTCAATACGGGGAAGAGGATAGGCATCTTTATGCGTGATCTGGTTGATCTTCCGGTAATCCACACACATTCTCATGGTGCCGTCCTTCTTCTTTACCAGCACCAGTGGGGCTGCCCAGGGACTACAACTATCCCAAATGACCCCTGCCTCCTTCATGTTCTTAAACATGTCTTTGGCGCATTGATAGTGTGCTGGCGGAATGGGCCAATACCTCTCTTTGATGGGTGGATGTAGGCCTGTAGGGATATGGTGTTGAACCCCCTTAATCCTCCCGAAATCTAATGGGTGTTTGCTGAAAACCTGTTCATACTCTTGTACCACCCTGTATACCCCTTCTTTATGATGCGTGGGTGTGGCATCAGTGCCTACGTGTAGTTCCTGGCACCACTCCTCTAACTGTTCAGATGGTGTATGGTTACTGGCAGGGGATGCTGAGGTAGGAGGGACGGCTTCGTGAATGGTGTGAGGGTCTAGGGTGAGCAACTTGGCAAGGGTAGCGTAACGGGGGTGCCTGACTTCCTCCTCTCCCCAATTCAGCACTCTTACAGGCACTCTCCCGTTTTTAACGTCAACCACCCCTCTGGCTGCCATCACCGTGGGCCAGTGCTCAGAAGGCGTGGGTTCCACCAGCGCTGGGTAGTCGCGCCCCTGGGGGCCTACTGCTGCCCTGCACTAAATCATCATCTCACTTTGGGGGGGCACTACCAAGGGGGCCACATCCATCACCCTTACTCCATCAATCTCTCCACCGGTTGAGTTAACTTGCTGCCGATACAGAAGGGCCCGGATCTCACGCTGCACAGCCCTCTGTCAGCCTCCTCCTTCTGTGGCGGCCAACTGCTGCACCAGACTCAGCACCTCACTCATATAATGCTCCATCACATTGGTCCCTATGATTACTTTTGGGTTATGGTCACTGGGTTCATTCATCATCACAATCATCCCTTGGTTCTTTAACTCCGCACGTCCCATGGTCAGGGTCACTTGTTTGTATCCCACTTGTGTTAGAGGGAGTCCATTGGCTGCGACAAGGGTCAAGCTATCATCAGAGGGGGCAAGTTCGTCAGTACCCCAATACTGCTGGTACAGTGTATATGCTATAGTGGTTACCTGTGATCCTGTGTCCAAGAGGGCCATGAGCGGGATGCCGTCCACTGCCAGAGGGATGATGGGGCGAACTCTGACGTACCGGTCTCGCCAATCGGGGGGGCCATTGGTGTCTACTCCTGAGGATTGGCCCTTGGCCCCAGGGGTTGCTCGTTTAATGGGCACCGCCCAGAGTAGTGGCCAGGCTTGCTGCACCTGTAACAAATAGGAGGCCCATACCGTGAGTCATTGGTCCTTCTCCGTTGCATCCAGGGGACGTCCTCCGGGCTGTCGGCGAGCTGGATCCTCCCTGGGGGCTTGACTCTCATCGGAAGCTGGAGGGCGGCGAGGATCTTGGCTAGGTCTCCAACCATGCGGCGGACCTGGGGATCTAGCTCCTCCATCATCCCGACGGGCGCTGCAGGGGCCTGTAGGGCCGGGAGAGGAGGTGCCACCGTGATGGGAGCGGTCTCAGCCGGCCATGAGGCCGCCTCAGGAGCGTCTGGCGTTGGGGCTTGCAGGGCCTTGATGGCCCGCTCCTTCAATACTGCAAAATCCAGATTGGGGTGTTCTAGGGCCCACAGCCGTAGCTGCTTGCGGTCTTCCGCAGACCCCAGCCCTTGCAAGAATTATTCCACTAGCATCTTATTGCTATCCGCATCATTAATAGTGTCCACCCGCTTCAGCGTATGGAGAGCTGTTTGCAGACGCAGGGTATAGTCTCTTATATTGTCCGCAGGCCGCTGTCGACACTGATAAAACTGCATCCGCAGCACCGCTTCCGTGCGGGTCTCAAAAGTGATTTGTAGTTTCTCGAAAATGGTAGTCGCTGAGGCCCGGTCCACGTCGGTCCAGGTCTCCGTCTCCTGCTCAGCCGCGCCAGTTAGCTGCCCTAGCACTACCGCTGCCCGTTGCCTATCAGTCAAGGGATATAAATCGAGGACCGGGCTAATCTTTTTCCGGAACACCTGCAAAACATCAGGCTTCCCATCGTACTGCGGTAGCCAGGTAGCACCAGGCACATAGGGCAGGGAGAACGGCATCACCTGGACGACCGCTGGGCCCGCGGCCTCCCCCGCTCTTGTGGCTGGAGCATGGGCTATCCCGTTTCCATCTACAGGCGCTGCTGCGGCTGCAACCGCCACTCCTCTGACGGCTCCGTCGGGCGCAGACATCTTTTTCCTGTCCTTCCTTGGTTCTCTTTAGCACTTCCGCTTGTTGGGGGCGGCGTTTCGCTTTCGTGCCTTCTCTGCTTGGGGAAGACGCTCGAGCAGGAAATCTTCACGCCAAAGATGGCGGCGCTTCAAATTTTTCGGCCGGACACCGCCGGCGGGGACCACAAGGCGCACTTCTACTGGTAAGTAGATCGGTTCTATGCTGTTCGTGACGCCAAGTTGTCGCGGTCGGCGGGGCGATGCGCTCGCTAACGCTCGGGTCCGGCGCTGCGGCTGCTGCTCAGTGGCTCGAGCGGTGGGCCCGATCCGGGGACTCAAGCGGCGCTCCTCGCCCATGAGCGAAAAGGGGGTGATTTGTTTGGGGATTTAGTCCGTGACGCCACCCACAGGTTGTGGTGAAGATGGGCACCACCACTGCTGGTGACGGGGATCCCGGGAGCGATGGTAGGGAGCAGCTGGGATGTTGTTTAACCCCTCCGTGGATAGGGGTTGGTGGTTCCGGGGCCTGGTGGTGTTACGGGGAGGCAGGGTCGGTGAGGTGCAGGGTTGCAGCGACAGCGCGGCGCGGTGCCGGATGGCACGGGTGTACTCACTCAGCAATTGATGAACAAAGTCTCCGGTAAACCAAACGGCTGGATGGATGGGTCCCGCAGCCGGCTGCAGTGTCTCTCCCCGGACAGGTGATGGTGGCTGTCTCTCCCTGCACCCTTTGTGTACTGTGTTGACTCCAATGGCTTCCCAACAGTAGTCCGCTCCCCGGTGTATAGATACCGGAGGAGCCCGTTTTGCCCGCAGGCGCTGGCCCTTGGATTTCTAGCCGGTGGCGGTGGCTGTATATCCTCACGGTGTGAGCGGTTGCCTTCAATCGGGACTTGGTTGTTAGGGAACTCCGGGACTTCCTGGCACATTCGGATTTGACTATTGACGGCGGCTCCAAGCCTGGTCGGGGTCCGATGGCCCTGCCTGTGTGCTTAGCTTCACTCTGTTCCCCGGTCCGGTACCGGTGGGCCACCGCCCAGCCCCGGTCCTTACGGCTCTGTGGAGTTCCACCAACTCCTGCAGATGGCCACCACCGTCTGCCAACCTTGCTCTCAGTGCCTGGGCTCCGACCCAGACACTTGCAGTACGTGACCTCTTACTTTCACCTCCTGACTCTCACTCCTCCAAACTCTAACTGACTGCTTTTCCCGCCTCCAGGCCTGTGAACTCCTCGGTGGGTGGGGCCAACCACCTGGCTCCGCCCCACCTGGTGTGGACATGAGACCCTGGAGGGAGGCAACAAGGGTTTTGTGTCTGACTAATGACGAGGGTGGGTGTGTGTGTGTGTTTTGTCTGTGGCTACCTGGCTAGTCCAGGGCGCCACACAACCAAACTGATTCAGGTACACATAGTGCTGACTTATTTTCTCTCCTTAAAATGATATACGTACAGATAGTACTGTCTTCTTTTCTCTCCTTAAAATGATGTAGGTACAGAAAGTACTGCTTCCTTGTTTATCCTTATAATTAATACACGTACAGATGGTATTGTCTTCTTCCCACTTCTTGAAAATAATTTGCGTACATATAGTACTGTGACTCGCCCATCCCAGGGCCTTAGTTGACTCGGTGTCGGGCCGGACTAGTCCGGAGTAGTCAGCGGTGGCGGGCCCGACTCCTGACCCTGGTGGAATCAGTTATTGTGGCGATATTGGGGAGATGATGATAATGTTTATATGAATATTCGTGACGCCACCTGTGGTAATTTGCAGCTATAGAGCCGCAACTGCTTGAAGGGACCTCCGGGCTAATGTTATGGCAGCTGAGGTGTTTCTTGCTCTCCACAGGTACAGCGGATACCCCGGGGAAACCTTTGGTGCTTGGTAAAGTCTATGGTGTTTGTTATGGATGAGGCGCAGGATAAACCAGACGACACAGCGCTTGCAGTTAAGATGTTTTATTCACTGTTCAGTCTCAGTACTGCAGTTCACCGGTCACCCACGGAATGCCAGTATGCGCTGTCAGGGGCCGCTGCCGATCCCGGATAGGTCAAGGGTCAGTTCCGGTGTACCCCTCTTGTGTGTGTCCTTTTCTGACTGACTTCCTAGTGTTTAACTGTTTTAGCTGGTCTCAGCCTCCACCACAGGGCCTGTACAAAGTGGGCTCACCGCAGTCATATCTTGCCCTCTTCACCGGGGATCTGTGGCGGGAAGTGGCCCTGGGTGCTTGCAACGATCTCCCAGGCCTTCGGTTTCACTTTTGAGGAATTGTCTTTCTTGCCTCTGTCTAGGGACAGTCCCTGAATGCAGCCAGATCCCTCCACCCGATGTTGTCAGTGGAACAGGTCACGGGACAATTGCCCTTCCGTGGCCCTGGAATCCTTTCTTCTTTTCTTTCAGTGTCACCTGGGCCTAACTAGACCCCAGGATCTCCACCAGGAACCTCCTTCTGTCTCTGCCTTCTCTATCTGCTGTCCTCCCCTGACAGCCCACCTCCTCACTCCTTCTCTCTCACTGCCTGACAGTTCACTGCCTAGTTCACTTTGTCTACTCTCTCTTTCTGACTCCTCCCACACACCCACTGACTAGGCCCCACCCACACCATTGGGACCAGCGATGGGACTTACGGCCCCATGAGCTAAACATCTATGGGGGTTGCTGCCACTATCCCTGACCCGGTGTATGCCTACCAATTGGTGTGTGCAAGTTTTGTTTGTACACCAACAGTTGACCCCATTCCTACCCGGGATGGGATATCACACCTCTGGCTGAGGTGCAATATCTCTGTGGCGACGGAAGCCTCAGGGGCACCACAACTGCCTCCCTGTTTCTATTTTAAAATGATGTAAGTACAGATCTTACTGTCTTCCTTTCTCTATTTGAAATGATGTAGGTATATATCATGGGTCCCCAATTCCAGTCCTCAAGGGCCGCCAACAGTGCATGTTTTCAGGGTTTCCTTAGTATTGCACATGTGATAATTTAATCACCTGCACAGTTGATGATTCCAACACCCATGCAATGCTAAGGAAATCCTGAAAACATGCACTGTTGGCGGCCCTCGAGGACTGGAGTTGGGGAACCCTGGTATATATAGTAGTGTCACTTTGTTTCTTCTAAATTATGTAGATATAGATAATACAGTCTTTGTCTTTCCTTGAAAATTACATAGATACGTTGGTAATCAAAGTACTGCCTCCTTGTTTCTCCTTGAAATTATATAGATACAGATACTACAGTCTCTTTGTCTTTCCACACATATTATACAAGTGCAGAAAGTGCTGCCTGATTGTCTCTCCCCTGAGAAAGTTTTGTGATTTAGGATTTGAGCTATGTCCGGCCTCTCTTATTCATTCACTGTAAATGGACAACATGTCCCTTTTTCCATCCAGGAAGCCCCCTATCATTTTGCCTTTCTTTTCCTGTAATCTGTTTATTAAAACGAAATTCCCAATATTCTTTTAAATAGCCACATCTAATAAACATCATGAGTCTCGTGTAATACTGCCTCTTAATTCTATGACAATTACAAGCGGTTACTGAATATTCTACTTTAGCTTCTCGGCCAAATGTTATCAATTACTAAGTCCATTTTAATTGCCTAATCAGATTCAGCTTATTAACATTTTCATTTAATTACCTGGAGATATTTTCGTATGGTTGCCGATTGCATGCTAAATTGGTTGATTTATGGGTTTGTCAGATTGCAGTGATCAAATAGTTGGACGCGTTTCAAGCACAATATTATGGTAAAAGGCATCTTTTTCCACGTGTGTCTCAGGATACGATACATTGAAAACCCACTCCTTCGACAGGAGGTAAAGCAGTCATCCTCGGATCAGGTAACTTTATAACTGTGTGCCGCCATATGGCGCTTCTTGGCGTGCCATATATAGGCAGTAGTCCATATATTATATCACTAGCATGTGGGCAGTATAAGTTGGGCCTCTTTTGGGTCAATACTATGTTCCCCTACGAAGGCTCTCCATTAAAAAAAATAATTAAATCAATGAAAATTGAATTTGTGTTGAATTTTCAAAAATTTGCTTGTCACAGTGAATATAAAGAATTTTCCGTTCGATTTACAAAAATAAAACATCTGCTATTATTTTACAAGATTGCATCAGCCAAAGAAGGCTCGCATCACCTCATAACCACGTGGGTTTCCCACTTCGCAAGCAAATAAAAGGGAATATCAAAACCTGTATAAAAGCCAAGGGAGGGAATGCAGCAGCCGTTTTAGAATAATTCTAGATTTTGAAAGGATAGTTCACAACTCAGCAATAGAGAGAGGGAGAGAAAGCTCTAAAATATCAGGCTCAGCACCGGCAGCTGCTGTTATAGGCAGGTGTTGGGTATGTAAGACAGCTGACACCTGATATACGAGGAGTAGGCTCATCTCCTGAGCTTTTTCCACACACCATTGTCGCGGGCGGGGAGGACGCCGCCGCTGCGCTCGCTAACGCTCGGGTCCAGCGCTGCTGCGGCTGCTGCTCGGTGGCTCGAGCAGTGGGCCGGATCCGGGGACTCGAACGGCGCTCCTTGCCCGTGAGTGAAAAGGGTGGTTGGTTTTGGGGGATTTAGTCCGTGACGCCACCCACGGGTTGTGGTGAAGATGGGCCCACCGCTGCTGGTGACGGGGATCCCGGGAGCAATGGTAAGGTGCAGCTGGGATGTTGTTTTCCCCCTCCGTGGGCAGGGGTCGGTGGTCCCGGGGCCCGGTGGTGTGACGGGGAGGCAGGGTTGGTGAGGTGCAGGATTGCAGGGACAGCGCGGCGCGGTGCCGGATGGCACAGGTGTACTCACTCAGTAAGAGATGCACAAAGTCCTCAGTAAACCAAACGGCTGGATGGACGGGTCCCGCAGCCGGCTGCAGTGTCTCTCCCCGGACAGGTGATGGCGGCTGTCTTTCCCTGCACCTTTGTGTACTGTTTGACTACGATGGGTCCCCAACGGTAGCCTGCTCCCCTGTGTATGGATGCCGGAGGAGCCCGTTTGTCCGCAGGCACTGGCCCTTGGGTCTCTAGCCTTAGGCGGTAGCTGTATACCCTCACAGTGTTGATGGTTGCCTTCTAACGGGTCTTTGGCTGTTAGGAAACCCCTGGGGTTCCTGTCACACTCGGATTTGACTGTTGACGGCGACTCCAAGCCTAGTCGGGGTCCGATGGCCCTGCCTGTGTGTGCTGGCTTCACTTTGCTCCCCGGTCGGTATCGGCGAGCCACCGCCCGTCCCCGGTCCTACGGTTCCGCATTGATTCACCACTCCTGCAGACGGCCACCACCGTCTGCCAACCTTGATGTCAGTGCCTGGGCCACAAACCCAGACACTCTCCACTTTACTCCTCTCACTTCACCTCCTGGACTAAACTGTCAGCTTTTCCCGCCTCCAGGCCTGTGAACTCCTCGGTGGGTGGGGCCAACCGCTTGGCTCCGCCCCACCTGGTGTGGACATCAGACCCTGGAGGGAGGCAACAAGAAATTTATGTTTGGCTAATGTTACTGTCTAGTGGGGATGGGGGTGTGTGTGTGTTACCTGTGACGACCTGGCTAGTCCAGGGCGCCACACCCTGACTTGCTCCATGATAGATATATTCATCATGAGATGTTAGGGGTTAAATAGCCTGTTGGTTATCACCGGATACCATCAGTTTACCCATAACCCTATATGGTGGGGTCGCTTTAATATTACTAAATCTGTATTTCCAGTAAAGACCTGGAAAGGGGTTTAATACAGCCCTAGTAGACCTCAGAGCATCTTTTCCAGGCAATTGGATGTTTTGCAATACTACCAATTTGCGGCAAATCAATTCACTATGAATTACATTTTTGTGAAAAATGTGACAAAACTGGCAAATTCTAATTTTTTAAAGGTTCACTCATCTCTACACTCCATTGATTTTGGGTCTGTCTGTGGGAGATTGTTGCCATGCAGTAGTGATGGGCGAATAGTAACTATTTGTGTTTGGATAACAAATCCCAAAGTACTATTCCGGAATTTGTCTTTAATAACAAATCTAATGCAAGTCAAGTCAATGGAGGACCCAAGCATTTTTCTGGGAAATTGTCATAAAAAAATGCTCGGGTTCCCCTTTGACTTGCATTAGGTTCGTTATTAGTAACGAATACCGGAATAGTACTTTGGAATTAATTATGAATAATCCGAATCCAAATAGTTACTATTCGCTCATCACTATCACCCATGTGGACATTTCGAATGTTTAGGAGATTTGGTTTACAATCAGCGTTCTAGTGTATTTATAGGTGTTGGATGGAGTTGACATCAGGACTTTGGGAAGTCACTCAAGTTCCTCCAGAAGAACTCATTACTTCACATTTTTATGTTGCTAATGTGACGCCCTGGCCTATCAGGTCGTCACAGGGTATTGTGCAATCTGCCCTTCTGTACAATATCCACCTCCTCCTTGGTTACGGGTCCCTGACCTTTGGTATTGCCAAGAACAAGCTAATCAAAATCCTAGCAACACTCTGCACCCAACCCACCAGACACACCAGCGGCCGACCTGAGTGGAATAGGGTCGCCCACTTGGGGGGTTGGTTAAGGGGAGGTCAGGAGTGTTAGGAGACAGTCAGTTGAGGAGTGACTCTCAAGAGGAGCGGTCACAAGGCAGTTGAGTGGTGACTCTCCAGAGGAGCGGTCAGGAGCTGTGTTCCATGAACTACTAGGTGGTAGACGTTGGTTTGGGCCTGGTAGGAGCTGGACCCCGGTCGCAGGGGATCGTGACAAGGGGCACGGACTGTCGAGGAGGAAAGCCGGCGGCCTTGTGCCATCACCGAGCAGGGGCCAGGGCACGACGGGGTACGTGGACCCTAGGTCAGGAAGGAACTTCAGGTGTCCTGACAATTTACCCGACGAGGACAGAGCCTTCAAGATCCATTCTCCACCCGCTCCAAAATCGGGGTACTAGCGCAACGAGGGGGATAGGACTTTCCCACTACACGGTCCAGAAAATCCCAAGCGTGAACCCCGAGAGCAAGCTCATCCAGTTAGCCATACTGATGAGCGGGACCTGATTAGTTTTATACTAAAGGGACCAACCAGAAGACTAGGTGCCAAGGCAAAGGTCACAGACTAACAGGCAACACCATGGGCATGGGATCCAGGCGTGCTTCCTCTCAGCAGCGGTGTCCAGAACTTTGGTTTACCACAGTTGCCGGTGTCAGCGTTATTGGATTGAGTGAGTACACAAGTGACCCTTACCGTCCCAATGGCACCTCCCCATCACCGAGTCCCGGGGCATCGCCTTACCCGTGGAGGGGTTAAACACCTAGCTGCCCACACCATCGCCATTGGGTATGCCCAATTGCAGCAGTGGTACTTCATCTTACCACGCACCATGGATGGCGTCACAAACTTTAACCATACCATCCCATGTAAATATCCCCCCTTTTATCCGAGTGGCCGTGTGACCCCGACTCCCGGGTCCGGAGACCCCTCGAGCCACCGTGGATCCGGATCCTACCAGCCTGGCTGCTGACACAGGGGCGGCACACTCACTTGGTGTAAAAGGGTATAGACATGGCGGAGCAGAACTATTGTCTAAAGGTTGGAGGAAAAAAAATCGTATAAAATGTCTTTGTATGCCATAACATTATCACTACCCTTAACTAAAAATAAAGGGTCAAACCTGAAAAACAGCCTCAAACATTACTTCTCTTACAGCAAAGTAAGCACCATACATGTCCCTAGGTAGCACTCTTCATCAATACCAGATCCATCCAATACTGGAGTACAATACACCAGTCCATGGCACATGGCAACCTTTGCCTTTTGCCATGTATCTTAGTCATGGAAATATTATAAAGCTAATGCACAGTTCTTGTGCTGACCTCACTTTCAAATTTGGAGCTTTGGAGATTTGTAGTAAGTGATAAAACAGAGGATAAGCAAATTTGATGCACCTAACGGCATCTCTCTATGAGTTTACCTGGTCTCCTGCTTTGTAGCTTCAAGATAGTGTTACTGCTTCACTATAATTGTTCTTAAAGAGTTTAACCCATTTCAAAAAAAATAAAATATTACTATCCATGTTCATCACTGGTGGTCTGACTGCTGAGACCGCCAAGATCTCTGCAGTCTGTTCTCGAATAAAGAAGAGTCACACATGGTTGACCTCTGCTTGATTCCTTCTAGGGAAGTTCGATGCTCTGCTTGACTTTCTCCAGCAGCCCCATAGAGAATAAATTTAGTGGAAGCCAAGCATGGGTGACTCTGCTCTATTTAGGGTGGGTTCTCCGACCAGGATTGATAAGAGTCCAACCAGTTGATCAAAACATTATATGTATCCCAAAACAATTATGATAGCTCACACCAAAAAAGGCAAATGTTCACACAGCTCCATCACCAGGACAAATTAAAAAGTTATGGGAACAAACAATGGCAACATAGACCTAAGTTTTAATTTAAAAAAATAAATAAATCCCAAAACATAAAGAAATCTATATAAATTTGTTACCATTGTAATAGGTCAGACCTTTGGAATAAAGTAATAAAGTTACCAACTCATCGTTAGTGCTCAGTGAATGAGTCGAAATCACATGACTAATGTCAATCAAACCTACAACCTAGATTGGCAAACAAATGACCTCATAGGGCTATGTCGATGGAAAAATAAAAAAGTTTTGGCTCTTGAAAGACGAAGAGCAAAAAAAAAACAAAAACAAAAAAATTGGAGGTGTTAACAGATCAGACATTACACTTACAAATATGCCCTACAGCTACATGGAAATGATAATACATTCAAAATAAGAAATACAAATTTCTAGACATTTTCTAAATATGGACTTTTATTTTTTTTCTTCCAATTTTTATTAAATCTCTGCACATTATTAATTCTATCCTCCACATTACGAAAAATTTCAGGACACGCTTTTGCTGTTTCAGACCCGATCACACCAAATGTTTTATGTCGCACGCCGTGAATACAGTCGTCCACTTTTCATGGTTTGGGTCATTTCAATGTGTGAATATTAAGGTTGGCAGGTGTGCAATATTAAACTCGCAGGGTGGCAAAAGTCCAAACCTTGATGCCAAAAAGCAGAACAAACTCATTTTTGAAAACCGTAAAGATCGGAGCCCAAAAATGTTCAATCTGGAAATTTAATGTGAAGGTTTTTACATCAAATTAAAAATGAGACGTGCAATTTATATGTTCAATGTTTTATGATTATGCACATTATTATCGATATACAGCAAATGAAATAAGTATTGAACACGTCACCAATTTTTAAAGTAAATATATTTCTAAAGTTTCTATTGACATTTTTCATTATTACATATCACTAAATGTATGAACATCAATGGTTTGATTTCTTTACCTGTGTGGATGGGATGGGTTGTTACTGACATCTGATGAGAACTTCATGTCAATAGAGCCTGTAAAGATATATTTACTTAGGAAATTGATGAGATGTTCAATACTTATTTTGCCTAATATATATATATATATATATATATATATATATATATATATATACACACACCGTATATATATATATATATATATATACATATACAGTCAGGGCCAGAAATATTTGGACAGTGACACAAGTTTTGTTATTTTAGCTGTTTACAAAAGCATGTTCAGAAATACAATTATATATATAATATGGGCTGAAAGTGCACAGTCCCGGCTGCAATATGAGAGTTTTCACATCCAAATCGGAGATAGGGTTTAGGAATCATAGCTCTGTAATGCATAGCCTCCTCTTTTTCAAGGGACCAAAAGTAATTGGACAAGGGACTCTAAGGGCTGCAATTAACTCTGAAGGCGTCTCCCTCGTTAACCTGTAATCAATGAAGTAGTTAAAAGGTCTGGGGTTGATTACAGGTGTGTGGTTTTGCATTTGGAAGCTGTTGCTGTGACCAGACAACATGCGGTCTAAGGAACTCTCAATTGAGGTGAAGCAGAACATCCTGAGGCTGAAAAAAAAAGAAAAAATCCATCAGAGAGATAGCAGACATGCTTGGAGTAGCAAAATCAACAGTCGGGTACATTCTGAGAAAAAAGGAATTGACTGGTGAGCTTGGGAACTCAAAAAGGCCTGGGCGTCCACGGATGACAATAGTGGTGGATGATCGTCGCATACTTTCTTTGGTGAAGAAGAACCCGTTCACAACATCAACTGAAGTCCAGAACACTCTCAGTGAAGTAGGTGTATCTGTCTCTAAGTCAACAGTAAAGAGAAGACTCCATGAAAGTAAATACAAAGGGTTCACATCTAGATGCAAACCATTCATCAATTCCAAAAATAGACAGGCCAGAGTTAAATTTGCTGAAAAACACCTCATGAAGCCAGCTCAGTTCTGGAAAAGTATTCTATGGACAGATGAGACAAAGAGCAACCTGTACCAGAATGATGGGGAAAAAAAGTTTGGAGAAGAAAGGGAACGGCACATGATCCAAGGCACACCACAACCTCTGTAAAACATGGTGGAGGCAACGTGATGGCATGGGCATGCATGGCTTTCAATGGCACTGGGTCACTTGTGTTTATTGATGACATAACAGCAGACAAGAGAGTAGCCGGGTGAATTCTGAAGTGTACCGGGATATACTTTCAGCCCAGATTCAGCCAAATGCCGCAAAGTTGATCGGACGGCGCTTCATAGTACAGATGGGCAATGACCCCAAGCATACAGCCAAAGCTACCCAGGAGTTCATGAGTGCAAAAAAGTGGAACATTCTGCAATGGCCAAGTCAATCACCCGATCTTAACCCAATTGAGCATGCATTTCACTTGCTCAAATCCAGACTTAAGACGGAAAGACCCACAAACAAGCAAGACCTGAAGGCTGCGGCTGTAAAGGCCTGGCAAAGCATTACGAAGGAGGAAACCCAGCATTTGGTGATGTCCATGGGTTCCAGACTTAAGGCAGTGATTGCCTCCAAAGGATTCGCAACAAAATATTGAAAATAAAAATATTTTGTTTGGGTTTGGTTTATTTGTCCAATTACTTTTGACCTCCTAAAATGTGAAGTGTTTGTAAAGAAATGTGTACAATTCCTACAATTTCTATCAGATATTTTTGTTCAAACCTTCAAATTAAACGTTATAATCTGCACTTGAATTCTGTTGTAGAGGTTTCATTTCAAATCCAATGTGGTGGCATGCAGAGCCCAACTCGCGAAAATTGTGTCACTGTCCAAATATTTCTGGACCTAACTGTATATATATATATATATATATCTATATATATAATTGCCTTATTCTGTCTGTCTGTCTGTCTGTCTGTCTGTCTATCTGTCTGTCTGTCATGCTCCGAAATTGTGTCCTTACGGTGACACAAAGCTGATTGGCCGCTGGGCTCGCCATGGCCCCGCCCCCCCACACGGATTGGCCTCTCGCCCCGGCTCTCTGCAGGCCCCGCCCCCCTCACGCAATGCACGCTCGCTTTGGCCCAACTGACACGGAGCCGCGACTCCCAGGTGAGTACACACACACATCAGATCACACTCACTCTCACACTCACTCTCACACACACCTCACACATCACAACATGCTGGGATATCGCTTGCTTCTACACCGGCTCCGTCAGGATCCCGGCAGCGCCACACATAACCTTGCGATGCTGGGATCATGACGGAGGCCGTGAAAGCTGGTAACCATTATACACATCGGGTAACTAAGGTCCCTTAGTTACCCGATGTGTATCATAGTTACCAGTGTACACCGGCTCACACTCACTCTCACACACACCTCACACACACATCACATCGCATCCACACATCAAGGTCCTGCAGCTGCGGAACATACATAACATAACAGCACACACATAACAGCACACACATACACACACACACAAATCAGATCACACTCACACACACCTCACACATCACATCGCATCCAAATACTCACAACATCCTGGGATATCGCTTGCTTCTCGGCGGCGATATTGTGCTGTGAGCTTCCAGGACCTGACGGAGGATCACATGGCCAGAAGCATGTGATATCCCCGGATGTTGTGAGTATCAGCGCGTATGTGCAATATCGTCAGTGTCTGTGTGTGTGAGTGTATGCGATCGGGTGTGTGTGAGTGGATGCGATCGGTTGTGTGGGTGAGTGGATGCGATCGGTTGTGTGGGTGAGTGGATGCGATCGGGTGTGGGTGAGTGTCGGCAGAGGAGCACGGCGTGCTGGAGGAGGCTGGGAGCAGAGAGGCTGATCTTGGGGAAGGCTGGGAGGGGGAGGCTGATGCTGAGGGAGGCTGGAAGGAGAGAGGCTGAGCAAACGTGCTCCATCCGCCATACTGCGCACTCCCCATCGTGCTGCATCCCCCATGCTGCGCACTCCCAAACGTGCTCCATCCGCCATGCTGCGCACTCCCCATCGTGCTCTATCCGCCATGCTGCACACTCCCAAACGTGCTCCATCCGCCATGCTGCGCACTCCCAAACGTGCTCCATCCGCCATACTGCGCACTCCCCATCGTGCTCTATCCGCCATGCTGCACACTCCCAAACGTGCTCCATCCCCCATGCTGCGCACTCCCAAACGTGCTCCATCCGCCATGCTGCGCACTCCCCATCGTGCTCTATCCGCCATGCTGCACACTCCCAAAAGTGCTCCATCCGCCATGCTGCGCACTCCCAAACGTGCTCCATCCGCCATGCTGTGCACCCCCCATCATGCTCCATCCGCCATGCTGCGCACTCCCAAACGTGCTCCATCCGCCATGCTGCGCACTCCCAAACGTGCTCCATCCGCCATGCTGCGCACTCCCAAACGTGGTCCATCCGCCATGCTGCGCACTCCCAAACGTGGTCCATCCGCCATGCTGCGCACTCCCAAACGTGGTCCATCCGCCATGCTGCGCACTCCCAAACGTGCTCCATCCGCCATACTGCGCACTCCCAAACGTGCTCCATCCGCCATACTGCGCACTCCCCATCGTGCACCATCCGGCATGCTGCGCACTCCCAAGCGGATGGAGCATGATGGGGGGTGCGCAGCATGGCGGATGGAGCACGTTTGGGAGTGCGCAGCATGGCGGATGGAGCACGTTTGGGAGTGCGCAGCATGACGGATGGAGCACGTTTGGGAGTGCGCAGCATGACGGATGGAGCACGTTTGGGAGTGCGCAGCATGCCGGATGGTGCACGATGGGGAGTGCGCAGTATGGCGGATGGAGCATGTTTGGGAGTGCGCACTATGGCGGATGGAGCACGTTTGGGAGTGCGCAGCATGGCGGATGGAGCACGTTTGGGAGTGCGCAGCATGGCGGATGGACCACGTTTGGGAGTGCGCAGCATGGCGGATGGAGCACGTTTGGGAGTGCGCAGCATGGCGGATGGAGCACGTTTGGGAGTGCGCAGCAAGGCGGATGGAGCACGTTTGGGAGTGCGCAGCATGGCGGATGGAGCACGTTTGGGAGTGCGCAGCATGGCGGATGGAGCATGATAGGGGGTGCGCAGCATGGCGGATGGAGCACGTTTGGGAGTGCGCAGCATGGCGGATGGAGCACGTTTGGGAGTGTGCAGCATGACGGATAGAGCACGATGGGGAGTGCGCAGCATGGCGGATGGAGCACGTTTGGGAGTGCGCAGCATGGGGGATGCAGCACGATGGGGAGTGCGCAGTATGGCGGATGGAGCACGTTTGGGAGTGCGCAGCATGGCGGATGGACCACGTTTGGGAGTGCGCAGCATGGCGGATGGAGCACGTTTGGGAGTGCGCAGCATGGGGGATGCAGCACGATGGGGGGTGCGCAGCATGGGGGATAGAGCACGATGGGAGGTGCACACCTCCCCCCAACACACACACACACGCGCACTGCACAACACACACACACTAGGAATCACAAACAACGCCCTTCACAGACACCCACACACACAGACAACGCTGCACACACAAATATACGCACATACTGCACAACACACACATTGCTCAAAACATACCTCCCCCCAAAACACACCACACACACACAAACCGCACAACACACACACACACACACAACGCTACAGACACACAGCGCTCCACAAACAACGCAACACACGCAACACACATACAACACCGCTCTCACCCCCCGCGACACTCAGAACATGTACAGCGCCCTACACAAACACTTGGTAACTACACACAACAACATCTATATATATATATATATATATATAACAAAAATCATACATGAACTACACAATACGTAAATTCTAGAATACCCGATGCGTAGAATCGGGCCACCTTCTAGTATATATATATATACACACTGTATGAATATATATATACCTCTCTCCACAGATGGTGCTTGGCTCTTGGACAACTCTTCTGATAATTCTTTTCACTTCTCTCTGAAAACTTGTGGGGAGCACCTGGTCATGGCTGTTTAAGATGAAATGATGCTGTTCCCACTTCTGAATTATGGCCCCAACAGTGTTCACTGCAACATTTAGAAGTTTACAATTATTTTGTAACCAATGCCAGCAGTAGGTTTTGCAACAATAAGGTTGCGAAGATCTTGAGACCGCTCACTGGTTTTAACCATTATGAGATATTTCTTGTGTGGTACTTTGGTAGTGACTAGAGATGGATGATCCTGCCAAGTTTTGAATCAGTTCAGGATGACCGAACCCGCCTGAATACGCCAATCCGATTGGCAATCCTAACCGATCCGTTCGTTGATCCTAGCCGAACCCATTAAATTCAATAGGAAAATGGTTTAGGGGGCTGTAAAAGAAAGAAAATAAAAAGGGTAAAGAAGCAAATTCTTACTTAGTCTCACTGTGACTGCAGTGCTACTTCCAGGGCCGATAATTATCCCTCATACATAGTCACTGATTTCCCCTTCCACAGACGTCTCTAATTGCCTGCCGTTGGACCATGCCCCCACCCTCTGAGATAGTGTCCGTGATTGGTTGGAATCACAAATCCTGTCTGTGTCTTTATACTGGTGATAAATAAAAAAATTGAATTAAGGTCCCCTCTGTATTGATACTAGCACAGATAAAGCCATGTCTATGGGCTGCAGCACCCAGCCATGTGCTTATTGTGGCTGTGTATCAAAATAAGAGGAACTTGCATATGGCTTTTTTTATTAAAAAATATTTAGATAAATAATTTTTAAAAATCAGTTTGCGGTTTCCCCTAATTTTGATACTCAGCCAAGATAAAGCCCTACAGCTGGGGCTGGTATTCTCAAGCTGGGAAGACCCATGCTTAATCGGGCCCGCCTCCAGCCTAAAAATAGCAGCCCGCAGCCACCCAGGATTGCTGCATGCATAAGATGCAACATCCCAGCACTTCATCTGCCTCATTCCGATTGCCCTCATGTGGTGGCAATCGGGGTAATAAGGGGTTAATGACAGCTGTGAGCATCAACTAAGCCTTGGATTAGTGATCGGTAAGGGTCTATCAGACTAGAAGTAAAAATGAATAAACACAAACACACAGAAAAATCCTTTATTACATTTTTTTCTTCTTTTTTTTTAAAAAAAACACCAAAAACACCCTCTTCCATCAATTTAATGACCCCAAGACACCCAGGTCCGACGTAATCTACACTACGACAATTTAGTCCATCCCATTTTGAGGGTTTTGTGTAAAATTGTCAAATTTACCTTTTTTTGCATTGTTCCAAAGAAGTACACCCCTCACATTTTTGTAAATATTTTATTATATCTTTTCATGGGACAACACTGAAGATATGACACTTTGATAAAATGTAAAATAGTCAGTGTAAAGCTTGTATAACAGTGTAAATTTGGTGCCCTCTAAATAACTCAACACAGTCATTAATGTAAACACTGCTGACGACAAACGTGAAGTGAAAATAGCCAAGTTGTGCCAAATTGTCCTCCAAAAATGTTGTGGCCACCATTATTTTCAAACACTGCCTTAACTCTCTTGGGCAAGTTCACTAGAGCTTCACAAGACCCGTTGGATCCTCCTCCATCCTTCATGACTACATCACAGAGCTGGTGGATGTTAGAAACCTTGCACTCCTCCATATTCCATATGAGGATGATCCACAGATGCTCAATAGGGTTTAGGTCTGGAGACAACAATGAGGTTAAACCAGGCTCAACTATTATAAGAGTGGGTGCCTAGAAGCCAAAAATAGTCCACAGTAGTAAGAAAAGCTTCGGCACACCAAGAATGAAATAAAATGATTGATGTTCAAAAAAATTGTTTGGTTTATTAGTGTGTACACAGGCATGTGTCTTAAAGCATCAGTCCAAAGGATTTCTGCTCACATAAAACATACACAGAAAACTGCCATTCAGTGATGGTGGCGGAGTTATATAGACCTGATGAATATGCTGGACTACCTGGTAGCAATCAAAGTAGTCCTCTAATGATAATTTCCTGCTGATTAATCAGTGATTTTATCAAAACTACACAGAACAGCCCAGTAATTGACACATTGCTGGAATCAGGATCACTGTCTCAACATTTTTCTTCTCTCAGATTAAGTAGCAAAACCTGGTGACAGAGTCTCTTTAAGTGCTACATGAAGGCAGAAGAGCTGGAATCACTCGTGTGTGTGCTGTGTATGAGTAAAATCATAGCAGCTAAACTGCAACCGCTAGGTCAGAGATAACTGAAAATTAGAGATAGAGAGTACTGATAAATACAAATTAGAGATAGAGAGTACTGATAAATACAAATTAGAGATAGAGAGTACTGATAAATACAAATTAGAGATAGAGAGCACTGATAAATACAAATTAGAGATAGAGAGTACTGATTATAAATATAAATTAGAGAGAGAGAGTACTGATAAATACAAATTAGAGATAGAGAGTACTGATAAATACAAATTAGAGATAGAGAGTACTGATTATAAATACAAATTAGAGAGAGAGTACTGATAAATACAAATTAGAGATAGAGAGTACTGATAATAAATACAAATTAGAGATAGAGAGTACTGATAAATACAAATTATAGGTAGAGAGTACTGATAATAAATACAGTACATTCTAAAACTCATATAATGGTCAGAAATAATGTTTCTGTTTATGTTCATAGGCAAATTGCCTCTTTAGAGAGGAAGAGGAGTTGAATGATCTATTAGAAGTAGCAATACTAAAAGTCAATCTATTGGAAGTAGCAATCCTAAAAGTCAATATCAACCCTTTAAGGAGCCTTGTTATATGACTTAGGATAATAGCCAAACCAGAATCTCAATTTGAAGACACTTGTTTCGGGAAGTTGCCCCTCCTCAGTGCAAAGCATGAGATCTGATTTGATTGTATGAGAGGCTTCTGACTTTACATAGAGGATGTAGGTCCTGAAGGATAACGTACATCATCTTCAGTTTCTTTGGCACATCGTGAACGAGTTAATTCCTTTGATTTAAAATAATCCCCATAATTTTGAAATATCAAATGTTCATGTTAGTCGAAGCTTTGACAGCTATGGGTCTGAGGTTAGAGATATTAATTCTCTGCATACTTTTCAAGCAATCTCCATTTGTATGTGTCTAAAAAAAAGTTAGATTTTCCAACAATTTCCTTATTTCCTCGGCCCTGCCCGCACACCTAACCACCAATATGTACGCAGGCCCTTGGAAAACTGTTTGCTTTATCTTGAATAACTATATAATTGATTGAGGCGGTGGACAAGAAGTCTTCAGATTCATTCGCGAGATGGAAAGGAGCAATATTTCTAAGAAAGCTGGCAGACTGGCCTTTTCCTCTCGCATGGAGAAAGTAAATGATTGAAACATCCACTTGCTAGCTAGGATCTTAAGTTACCTGGAGCGCAGGCTTCGCTGGCACTTTCCCTGTTTAATAAATGCTGCCTCTCACAAGGTCCTGATTGTGCACACGGAGAGGCCGAGAGAAGAAACAAACGGGATTTAATTACGAAGGACGGCTCGGTGGCTGCTTAGCGAATCATTTATTTGTTTTCACTGGTCCAAGGTCTTTATGCATTACACGACACTCGCGTGGAAAAAAAGGACAGCTAATTAATTGAGTAATTGATTTTTTTTTCTTCTACTTTCGTTCAGCGAGCATAGAGAAAATCAAAACACTTGGCCAGTTATTGGCAAAAGCAAATGTAGGGCATCGTTCATTTACAGAAGGAGTGATGAGATTCTGATGTTCATCTGTGGTTTTGGAATGGTACCTCTCAGCTCCAGCTTTATGAGGGGTCTTCGTGTATGAGGAACGAATGTTCTGGAAGAAAATGTTTGGTTATTAGAGGTGGTCCTCAGACTGATAGATGATTTTTTACCCTCTATGGAAAAGCTTTTCGGTAATGTCAAATAAACTGGATGTGGACCAGTGGATGAAACACATAACACCGCACATGTCGAAATAGCGTTGCTGGATTTATTTAAGGACAGTTCCTTGGTCTTTTGGATATAGGGAAGACAGACAAGAAGTGGTCTACAAAAAATATCTTTTAGGGAATGTTCAACCTTGATAAGCAATAATTCTTCCTTAGATAATAAATTTAATTTATATGTTACCGGCAATGTGTAAAAACAGGCATTCTATAGAATACCTAGGCAATGTATCAATGTATACAATGCTGGAAATGGGTCGTCAAAGTATGAAATACATCAGATGTTCATACATTTCCTAGTCATTCTATAATACCTAAATGACAAAAAGGCAGAGTGTAGCATACTACAGGGGAGGTCCGTCCAAAAGTAGATGGACAGAGCAGGCAGCAGCAGATCTGTGAAACTGGCTCAGTTGCCCTTAGCATTATCAACCAATCAGATTCCACCTTTCATTTTCCAAAGAGTCTGTGAGGAATGAAAAGTGGAATCTGATTGGTTGCTAAGGGCTGAAAAGTGGAAGTGCCAAACTAACAAATGCCTTTGCGTAAAAAAAAAAAAAATGAAGTGCAATTCAAAGTGCCATTCTAGCCTCCTGTACTGCAACAAATAGTCAGGAATGACACTTCTGATTCCTTTTTTTTCCCCCTCAAAGATATCCTGTTGTTCATTTTGCTTTTCTTCTTTCATGTTTTTGACTGTTTGTTACTAAAGACTAATAGTCAGGAATGACACTTCTGTTTCTTTGTGTTTTTTCCAGGAAAGATTAGGATTTCCTCTTTCATTAGTTTTTTGACTGTTTGTTACTTCTTTCATTAGTTTTTGACTGTTTGTTACTAAAAGCTTTTCTAATCTGTGCATTATATCAGACTTTGGCCTGAGTAGTTCTTGTCATTCTTTACAATACCTAACCATTTTATGTATGCCTAGGGAAAGTATAGAACAACACATATATTTCATACCTTGCCTGAAAACGACAGGGATTGTATACATTTCCTAGATATTCTATAGAATGCCAGGTTTTCATACATTGCCTGTAACATATATATTGTAATGTTGCGTCCCTGCACTCCTTGCCTTCCTACAGGGACATGCAGTGACTCACCACTGCGGCCAAGTCCCTCCGCGCTGCCCGGCATCCCTGCCTCTCCTACGCATGAGTTCTCCTCCCCGCCCCCCGGAGACTGTACGTGTGTCACAGTAATGCGTGCGCATCACTGCCCCTCTCTTAAAGGGCCAGCGTGCCACTTCAAGGAAGTGCCTCCCAGCCTATTGCTGAGAGGCACTGGGTATTTAGGGCAAGCTTCCACTAGGGGGAGTTGCCTGATCAATGTGCCAGTTTAGCTAGTGTCCAGTACTCATTTAGCTAGTTGGCAGGTCTCTGTGTCTGTCCTGTCCTGTTGGTTCCCATCCTGTTGTTGTCCCTGGCAGTCCATCCCTCCAGCCTCAGCTATCCCGTTGGCCCTCACCACACCAAAGACTGTGCCTGGATGTCCCACCTGTGCTCTCTGCCTCGGCCACTCCAGTGGTCTCAGCCTTGCTAGAGACTTTGTCTGTCTGCCCTGACCATACCATCTGCCTCTGCTACTCTTGTGGTCCCAGTTTGCACTTGAGACCCAGCCCTGTCTACACTTATATAACCACTTATATCCTTGAGCCAAGAATATATAAATGATGCCATGCTTCTATAAAATTTATACTTTATTTCATACAATTAAAACACATACATAGACATAATGGCACAACAGGGTAGAGAAAGGTACAACTGTAACTCCCACTGATTAGAGGGAGGGTGGGTTGGAAACCAGAAAAGTTCCTCAGGTCCTCACATAATACTTAGACTCATAAGTGTAACAATTAATCAAATTTGCAGATATCAGTCTACCATCATGTGCATCCATGAGGGTCATATAGAGGAATACCAGGAGTAGATTCCTAGTAGTGAGCTTTTCAGCTAAATTATTTTACCAGAGTAATCAATTACAATTTCATAGCTTTTGTGTGCATCCCTAATAGGTACTCATTTTATCAGCACACATATAACGGTCTTGTTCACCACCAGGAGACACCCCTGTCCCTATATACCTAACTTAATCAGTTTAAATGCTGGTAGAGTGCAAAATAACTTCATACCTTGTATATAGTTATATAACTGTAAGCTGCAGGAGCCTTTATCCAGTAGCAATAGTCCCATTAACACATTCACTGCTTCAAGTACTTATTAGCCCCTCAAAGTCACACCTGCTAAAATTCAGTAAGCTCACAGGTATAAACCATTAGGCACTACTAGATACTGAACCATACTCCTACCCCTGCCTGCAAACTTTACAGGTCAAGAAGTGCTGGATTACAGAAGTCATTATTTGCATAACACCGGGCTATATAGGCAGCCCACAGGAACACACCATAACAATAATCATCATTAGCTGCAAAAGTAATGAAGTAGAGTCATATGATAGTATACAGAACTTTTCTGGTTTCCAACCCACCCTCCCTCTAATCAGTGGGAGGTACAGTTGTACCTTTCTCTACCCTGTTGTGCCATTATGTCTATGTATGTGTTTTAATTGTATGATTACCTGTCTACACTTATGTTCGCCCCTGGCCTGGGGTCAGCTGCTAAAGTCCAGGGCCCTGTCCTGGAAGTAGTACCTGGCGTCCGCTTATTGATGGATACTTAGTCAAGCCGCTCCCACTAAAAGCACAGGCCTAGGGCCCACCTGTGGTCCAGTTGGTCCATTTCTACTCTATACAGTACCTTCACCTGGCGGCAAGTGTGACTATTTTATAGAGGTTCATCTTTTTTAACCTCTGAAAATCTCAGAACTAGATTATAAGATTGAGGTGTCTGAGGGACATTTATCATTACAAGAGATGAGCAGATCAGGCAAGATTCCATTTTGCCTGTTTGAGCGTTTTATCTCAGGAAGGTATTTTCCACAATTTGAATGGCCCTTTTTATTTTCTGGGGCCTTGCTACAATCCAGAGCATAAAAAAGTAATATTAGAATTACCTCACAGCTCACCTCGCCATCCCTTCTGCTCCTCCCCGCCCAACATCGGGTTCTTGACGCATCTTTTGAACCTCATTGCTTGCGTTGGAATACTTGGTCCTCTTGTGCCCACTTGAGGTCTGCACACCATGTCACAGAATGCACCATTAACTGTGTACCTTCACAGAGTCCTCCCAGCTGCTATCATACCAGGAACTCCAGAACAGTACAAGAAGACCGAAGATTTTAACATGTGTAGCGGGGGCGGGCGGGGGGGAGGGGGTAAAAAGATGCATTGAGGACCAAACGGTTGGCAGTGCATAGCAGAGGGCTCAGAGAGGTGAGCGCTATAGTGAATATACCAATTTTTTTTATTTTTCTGTTTGATATCGCATTATGGTTCAGAAAAGCCCTCAAGATAAGTCCCACAGGAAGGCCCCAATATTAGCAACACTCTTTTTATACGAACAGATGTTTTGAAATATTCTCATTGGAATCCTGGAAACTGCACCACTAGCAAACAAAGAAGAAGGGCCAAACATAGTGATGGGAAGATACAATTTTTGGCTCCATATCTCACCATCCACCATAGGTTTGAGCGTGAAACGACCTTCGTTTTATAGACAATCATCTTGGCTATCTCATACATAAATTTGACTTGCAACTATTTAGTATATAATTAATTATGCACATTTTTCTCATGCCACTCCATTGTTACTGTTTTGCTCCTGGTGTTTGAAAAATCTTTTCTTAGCTATATACTACATATTACAACCTATTCTCACATTTCCTAATAGCTTAGTGTGTTATTACGTTGTTTCTCAAGTGAAAGGTCACTGGATGGAATCGAGGAGCAGCAATGAAGAATAATTACAAAGAAAAGAGAAACAGCATCATCCACCTCATCGATAGTAGTCTCTCGGCCAAGAAATTTACCAAACTGCATCATATGAGTGCCATGGCAGTTCAAAGAATACAAAATGAAGTCTGTCCATCCATTCAAAAGCCAAGAGGTGGAAGTCTAGGTAAAATATCAGAGTCAACAAGTCGGTTCATCAAAAGGTCTATCAGTTCTGGCGTGATAAGCACGGCAGTGGAGGTGGCTGATATGCTTCATAATAGGGAGATCACAGATGTCCATGCAAGCACCGTGCAAGGCACATTACACCTATCTGGAATCATGACCTAAAAAAGGTGAATAAACTGTGACTTCAATATCGTCATAAGAAGTGTTGGCTCAAGTTTTCCAAAAAGTGGAAAGTAGAAGATCGGAAACGGATGATTTGGAGCAATGAGAAGAAAGTCAATAGACTAGGTTCTGATGGGTGCAAATGGGAATAAACTGTCAATTTCAGTGGAGGAAGCCTGATGATATGGAGTTGTTTCACAGCCAAAGGTGTTGGATATTTCACCAGGATCGATGGTGGTCTCAGTGCTGAGCTATATGTGAATACCCTACAAGATGAGTTACTTTATAACTCGAGCACTATGGTTATGAAAAGGAAGACATAGTGATTTAGCAGGACAATGATCTGAAACATATGTTGAGATTGACAAAGTGCTTCAATGACAATGACGTAGAGGTGCTGGATTGGCCTCCACAGTCCCCAGACCTCTACCCAATAGGACACTTATGGGTAGAGTTGAAAAAAAGCTGTATCCATATCCAAGTGAGAGGAGCAATATGCACCAATATTGGGAACGTTTAGTAGAGACCTGGGATCAGATTTTGGTTAAAATATGCCTGAATCTGATAGAAAGCATTCTCAGTACGAGTGTTGAAAGCAAAAGGTGGATTTATAAAATACTAACAAAATAATACAAATTTTTATTTAGATTTTTATGTGCAAAACAGTTACAATGCAGTTACATGCATGTTACTGTGGCATGATAAGAATCTGCATAAGTAATAATGTGCTTAATAGTTGCACGTAAAAGTTATGTATGAGATAGTCATGATGATTGTCTATAAAATGAAGGTAGTCTCACTCACAAAGCTGCAGTTGATGATGACATATGATGTCTGAAAGTCAAAAGTTCAAAACATTGTTACCCTTTAGCTCATTAGTGTATGTAATGGACCCATTATGCTCCGGATAGTGGTCTGTTATCTTATGAAGCATGAACATAATTTGCACTATGGGTCTCCCTATATTCTGTGTACCGTATACTCATAATATCTGTGTCTGGAAACGCTCCTGCCATCTCTGCCTCTGTCACTTGGCTGTATGGTTCAGCTGTTCTGTATTGACTAGACACACCTGCCCACTCTGTAACACCATCACCACCAAAGGCTCTGGTGACAACAGTGGTTGATGCATAACATTCTCCTTTACGTCTTCAACATTGTTGGCATGGCAGCCAACATTTCTATTCAGCACTGAGGGCCACTGGTCCCTTGTTCAGCGTAGATGACGCCTGTGCATGGCTAGGGACCCTTGCAGGTTATCTAGCATGCAGAGACCATGCTGATGTGAACAGTTTTGAATGGTCTGACATAACACTTGAGTGCCTCTCATCTCCCTTAAATGTGCCTGGAGTTGTGTGGCATTCATCATCCGGTCCCGAAGGGCGTTGTTCACAATGAAATGGTCATCTGTGTGGGATGTGGCCAAAGGATGTCCACTTCTGTGCCTTTCTGTGACTTTTCTAGTCTCTTTTTATCTCTGTACAACCTGCTGATGACACTCTGACACTCTAAGCTCAGTGGCCTTTCCATGTGAGAACATCTTGTATGAAGAAGACTCACAATGGTGACGGACTGTTGATCAATTGTTGTTAGGTGTTGTCTTGATCTCATAATGTTAAAATGTGAATAGCATGATGAGGAGGACTGTTTAAATAACAATTCTAATTGTACCCCAAAATTTATTGGGAGATTCATGGATCAAACACCTGTTGTGAATTTTGCTATTAAGCTCCTTGTTAGAGAACAGCAAGTTGTGCACCGAACAGTTTGATATGTGCATCCAGATCACATTAAGTTCACCTGAAAAGTTTACAGTGCATTTTAGGATCATTCTAAAATTTCACCCGAATGCCAAATATCCCTAACTTTTTGTGAGTAGTGTAAAACAGCCATATGAAGCTGAAATTTCAACTAAAACTATATGGCAATTAAAGCAACATCTAACAAATCTGACCTTGTCTATAGAATTACTTTACCTCCACCACATCAATGAGGATTGAAACAAAAAGAAGAGTACTAAACTGGCAGACTGTAGTCCAATTATGGACTTTAGGCACCAACTCAGACCTAATGTCATAGATGAAGGGAAAGGTCTCCTCAAATGTATTTTTCATGCCTTGTCTATTGTCAAGAGCAGAACTATTGCCAGAACCCATCACACAAAGTCATGACTTTGGTCAATGACATAATGTTCCCAAAAGGGAACGATACACTGCGATTAGTAACTATATACTTTATTTTTTGGTCTGGGGTCTCAATAATTTCAGGGGACAGGTCTGGTGATTAAATGATTTAGAGGAGTATGGCATGTTAGCGGATTCCTTTTAGGGTTTGGTCAAGAGTCTGATTAATTTTGGAATAGGATATGATGTCTAAATTTGTCTATTTTATTAGCCCGATCAACTAATTTTATTCTCTTTTGATGGTCAGAATGAGTTTAGGAGTCTTCTCCAGGATGAGTTAAGGATCTGGGGATGGAATTTATTTAGGAAACTAGTCTGGTTGTCTTTTATCAAAACTTAATAACTCCCTTAATAAATATGCAACATTTGAGAAACGGATTTGAAAGAGTTTACGACCTAGGGCTGAATTCAGGGTCAAGGGTTCAATTTAATTTAGGGATCAGATCTCTATCAATTTAGGGGTCTGATATGGTTTTCCCATTAAAAATAGTGGTAAATCTTGATGTAAATGGTCTTAAAACACTTCTGAAACATTAAGGTTTATCTAAAAGCAGTTGTCTATGGGGCCTAGTAAATAGCCCGAGATGTAACATGGATCCAAAAAGATGAACTTTAAAGTATCCAAGCCTTTGTTTTGCTCCTACATAAGAGGTGCCGGATGCTTACCAATATTGAAATATGTCCAATCATGACTGTAAGTAGGAAATACCGGGCAGAGTCATCCGGAGAAGCAGTCAATAAAACCTTTAAACCAATTACATTACTCTAAATCTTTTGAGCTTAATGCCATGATGAACAGAGATGAGTGAATATATTCAAGTGGAATTTAATTCTACTTGAATATTACAAAAATCCACACTGGTCAAAATTAAGATTTTTTTGTAATTCAGATCAAACAAAATAGCAGACAGTGGCTAGCGGTGGCGCTAAGAAGATGCGATAATGACTGGATGGGTGATGTTTAGTAGCGGAGGGACTAGAGAGATGAGCAGTAAGGTGAGTATAAGTTTTTGGGTTTTTTTTACATCATATGTTTATTATGCTTCTTGGTCCTTTCATACAAGCCATTTAATTTGCAGAGAATAACTTCTCTGTGAAAAAAAATTCCTGGGAAAATCCATGCGAACAGGCGAATTTGAACTATGTCTGATCGGTTCATCTTTAATGATGACTGCTAGTGATAGGCGACACTGCTCGGCATTGCTCGTTACTCCACCAAGCATGACAATGTTCGATCAAGTAACAAGCAGTGCCGAACTCGGGTTATAGTGAAGCAGCTTCTTTCACTGATTGAAGCAGCTTTCTGAAACTGGGGATTTCACAGCTAAGTGCAGGGACTCCTCGCCGAGCCGGACTCCTAGTGCTGAAGCTCTGAAGACCTCATGGGTATGTTCAATCTCTATCTCTTAATTTCTCTCTCTATCATGTCACTGTCTCTGCTCTTCTATATCTGACTGTATCATTCAGATGTAGCAGAGCTGAGATTGTGGCAGATGATGCTGAAGTTGGTTGCTTATTTGTCCGGTTTCTTATTCAGGGCTGAAGTTGGTTTCTAATTCAAAGTTTCTTATCCAGCAGTTATTCATTTTCTGTTTTTTATAGGTTTAAAAAAAAAAAATCACAACAATAAAATACAATACAGTGAGTTGCCCTGATGTGAATACACTTAAAGGGAACCTGTCACATCCTTTTTTGATATTAAACTGCCTCCAATATCTTGTTAGTGATGCAATTTGCATCACTAACATTTTTTTTTCAAACAAAAGTTCCCTGTATTTATCATAAAAAAAACTGTCACAGGGACGGGATGACTGTACAGGTACACCTAGGCTGACTCTTAGACTGGGGACCCTGTGCTGTCTCTTATCTCAGAGGTACACTTGATGGTAGTGAGGTCTGAGCCACCAACGTGACCCTAACTCCTGTCCAAGCACTGGTGTAACTCCCCTCCCCTAGGGGTAGGCCAAGACCATAGTCACAAACCCATCAACTAAACATGGACAGGGGAAAAAACAAAACTCATAAAAACTGCAAACACAAAGGAGCAACTATATGTGCACAGTGGAAAATAACATAAAAGGGAGGAAGTAAACAGACAACTAGGAAACTTCTACACTACACAGTATAGCACACTACAGATCACCAACAGATTGGATCCCCACACTAAGACCAGAATCACAGCACAAGCTGGAGCTACTATTGGCACTGAGTACCAGGATCCAGAACCTTATAGAGGGTCAGAATCAAACTTGCGAGTGACTCACGTGAGTCTCACATCGCATCACCAGGCAAGGCCTGCGCTCTCTGGACAGGAGTGGGTAAGCTGCATGTATTTCTATGCAGGAGACCCACTCCTGTCCGGGGAATGGCAGGCCGTGCCAAGTGATGCGATGCAAGACTCACGGGAGTCACTTGCAAGTGTGACTCCAGCTTTAGAAGGAGACTGCTGTTGTTTAGTAATTAGTAACTTGAGCTCCTAGCAGAGTTCCCCAAGTCAGCAGGAATTAACTCCTGCAGGACTGAGAAATATTGGACATGAAACAGCTGACGCCCAGCTCTGGTTGAACAACTAGGAGACATCAGGTTGCCTGTCAGATTCTGCAGTGTGAACAGAGCCTGACACTGCTGTGACACCTGATGAGTTTGGAACCGAACATCGCATGACAAAAAGTGCTTATGTAAATGTATTATATACCTTTTGTTTCAGTCATGGGGGTGGCGCTTGCCTTTGCTTCAGTCACGGTCAGTCAGGCTCTATCTTCAAATTATGCACTCTGGAAAATTGCTTGACTTCTCCATTGTCTTCAATTAGGCTCTCTACTCGAGATGAGCACTCAATCATTAGAAATTGCTTATCTTGAGTAATGAGCTCCTGAGAATTTTAGCGCTCGCCCATAACTAATGATGGCAAATAAATATTCTATTTTAATATAAGACTAGTAGGGAGCACTTGTACCCCCAGCGGACATAGCCTGAGCTGTCACTGGGAGACGTGTTCCTTCGACAGGGAAACTAAACAGTTGGAGTTAATGCTCGCTACAGATAAAACACAAATTTGTAACACTTCATTTAGAAGCATATTAAACTCGAGGGGCTTGGAAATGAGACCTGAGCTGAACAAGCCCGTCCAGTGTTCAGCCCGCATGTGTTGTAAGAAGGTGAAAAAAGAACAGCATTCACACCCCGGCTCCTCAAAACAAGTTTGGCTAACTCAAAATTAATCACTTTTGGCTTAACCCGTCACTTCCACAAGGATTTGCAACAAGAGATTCATTTCTGGCTTGACACCAAAGAGTTCTCGTTTTAATTGAAGAACGAGCTTGTTAAAGTTAGTACTGATTTATACAGATACTGTATATTGTCACTAAGAATAATGATATGTGATGCACGGAAAAACAAAATTACACAAATGGAAGTACCGAATATTAAAAGTCTGAATGTAAAACTTGAAAATATATAATGAAAAACAAAAAAAGTTACTAGAAATTCTAACAGGACAAAAGATTGCTGTGCTCCAAAGGTAGAGAAGATCCTCAAGCCCTGCCCTGTTGTCTATCCCTTCTCGTCAATGAGACTCATGATAGCTCCTTCCTACATCGGGCATCCAGGACTTTGAGGCAAAATCATATTGATCACAAATATGATGCGATTTTGGGGTATGGTTAAACTCCAGATTTTCCCTGCCAATCTGCATGTTTCCAAGTGGATGAGATTTCAACGAATGTCTTGATTTTCATAGCATAACATTTTAGTGCCCAATTTCTTTGCCTCTTTCATGAGAGAGAAATCCCTCAGTGGGGAGCACCGAACCAGTTCACATGCCAACATTTCCATGTGATATAGAGAATGTTTCGCCTCAGTTACCTCAATTTAGAGAACTGTCAATTATATAGTTTACTGAATATCACAAAAGTGAATACACCCCTCATATTTTTGTAAATATTTTATTGTATGGTTTCATGGGACAACACTGAAGATATGACAGTTTGATGCAATGTACAGTAGTG
Source organism: Anomaloglossus baeobatrachus (assembly GCF_048569485.1). Classification (NCBI taxonomy): domain Eukaryota; kingdom Metazoa; phylum Chordata; class Amphibia; order Anura; family Aromobatidae; genus Anomaloglossus; species Anomaloglossus baeobatrachus. Next base: position 482,256,373 of record NC_134357.1, on the reverse strand, counting down.
TACAGATTATATAACAGTGTAAATTTGGTGCCCTCTAAATAACTCAACACAGCCATTAATATATAAATCATTCTGCTGTTTCCCGAAAACAGAAAGAGGCCTACAAAGAAAAGAGCATAGATAGTACCTACAGTCAAATATAGTGGAGTGTTACGCTCACCGAGGAGCGGCGAATGTCCGGAGGTGGACTCACTGGACCGTGCCCCGGACTCCCCTGAGAAGGCGACCAGCAGCGAACCCCTATACAGGGACTGTGCGGTGCCTCCCCAGAAGGCCTAGAGGCATGGCAGCCAGGAACCAGTGGTAGGAGTCTCTGTACGGCCAGGCGTAGCTCGGGTACGACGTCTGCAGCAGGCAGAACACGGGTGTGGCACCGGAGATGATCACAGCAGGTGGCACGGAGACGTTCAGTGCAAGTAAGGCCGGTGACGTCCACTACGGGTATGACCGTTGACGTCCACTGCGGGTATGGCCGGTGACATCCACTGCGGGTATGACCGGTGACGTCCACTGCGGGTATGGCCGGTGACGTCCACTGCGGGTATGACCGGTGACGTCCACAGCCGGAAGGTACAGATGGCACTACGGTGAGATAGAGTATTAGTAACGGGCAGGAACACACGGATAGCAGTAGTACAAAGGGGCCTGAACACTAGCAGGGCTCTAGTAGAAGCGTTGCTCGGGTGCCTGCTGCCGGGGGAGGTGAACCTAAATAGTCTTTAGGTAACAGGTGGCCTCTGAGGTCACTTCCAGAAAATGAGGCACTGCTGCTTTAAGAAAGGGGGCGTGGCCTCGCGTGCAGCCTAGAGTTGCTCACTGCAGAATTGTGTGTGGATGGGAGACAGGAAGAGACTACAGCAGCTCCAGGAAGAGGACGCCTGACCCGGGAGTGAGCAGAGCCATGGGACAGGTAAGAGGAAGCACGTCGCTGCCGGGGGCTGGCACCGGGAGTGCACGTGGGGGCCATGCTGGGGCTGGGCAGATGTGAGGGAGAGCGCCCCCCTCGGCATCTGGCGGGACCAGGCGCTACATGGAGGCTCAAAGATGTTTTTGGGTTGTTTTGCTTCCTCTGGCACTGGATGCCTTCACTGTGTGCAAGACATCATTAAGTTTCAAGATTACCAAAGGATTTAGGGACACACTGGACACACAGTGTCTGAAAGCTGGGTTTGCGTCCTAAGTCATGAGTCTTCCAGCAGGACAATGAGTGCTGGAAAGTTCTGAAGTGGCAATAATGAGTCCAGACCTAAATCTCATTGAACTCCTGTGGAGAGATCTTAAAATTGCTGTTGGGAAAAGGTGCCTTCAAATATGAGAGACCTGCAGCAGTTTGCAAAAGAAGAGTCCAAAATTCCAAGTGAGAGGTGTAAGAAGCTTGTGGATGGTTTTACGAAATGACTGATTGCAGTTATTTATTCCATATTGTGTGCAGCCAAATGAGGGTGGCAACAATTTTGTCCTGCCCATTTTTTATTAGGGTGCTAATACATTTAGCCATGACTGTACATGCTATCATACTACCTTTCTTCAGCCGATCACTTACATTCATACATGGACAGCTTTTAAAGGACCACTACAGTGTATTTTTATTGCACTGTTGTAATTGTGCTTTATATTTAAAGTCACCTGAGCACTGTCTTATACTCTCTTTTCGCCGTCTTTATCCTCTTCTATGGGTGTTATGGTCGGTCTGTGCTGAAAAGTGACAAACTGGCAGCTCCAGTGTTCCATGGAGAATGCTGGGGGTCACTCTTCAATGCATGTCTATGAGACCCAATTTCTGGCCTCGTTCTGCCTCTCATAGAGATGCATTGAGCTCCTGTGATGTAGCTTCTGACTTATGGGCACATGATGAAGCCGCTGGACTGGAGCCCCGTCTCTAAAGTATGAAAACGTCAAAAGGTGAGTATAACATACAGTCATATGAAAACGTTTGGGCACCCCTATTAATGTTAACCTTTTTTCTTTATAACAATTTGGGTTTTTGCAACAACTTTTTCAGTTTCATATATCTAATAACTGATGGACTGAGTAATATTTCTGGATTGAAATGAGGTTTATTGTACTAACAGAAAATGTACAATCTGCATTTAAACAAAATTTGACCGGTGCAAAAGTATGGGCACCCTTATCAATTTCTTGATTTGAACACTCCTAACTACTTTTTACTGACTTACTAAAGCACTAAATTGGTTTTGTAACCTCATTGAGCTTTGAACTTCATAGGCAGGTGTATCCAATCATGAGAAAAGGTATTTAAGGTGACCACTTGCAAGTTGTTCTCCTATTTGAATCTCCTATGAAGAGTGGCATCATGGGCTCCTCAAAATAATTCTCAAATGATCTGAAAACAAAGATTATTCAACATAGTTGTTCAGGGTAAGGATACAAAAAGTTGTCTCAGAGACTTAAACTGTCAGTTTCCACTGTGAGGAGCATAGTAAGGAAATGGAAGAACACAGGTACAGTTCTTGTTAAGATCAGAAGTGGCAGGCCTAGAAAAATATCAGAAAGGCAGAGAAGAAGAATGGTGAGAACAGTCAAGGACAATCCACAGACCACCTCCAAAGACCTGCAGCATCATCTTGCTGCAGATGGTGTCAATGTGCATTGGTCAACAATACAGCACACGTTGCACAAGGAGAAGCTGTATGGGAGATTGATGCAAAACAAGCCGTTTCTGCAAGCACGTCACAAACAGAGTCGCCTGAGGTATGCAAAAGCACATTTGGCCAATCCAGTTACATTTTGGAAGAAGGTCCTGTGGACTGATGAAACAAAGATTGAGTTGTTTGGTCATACAAAAAGGCGTTATGCATGGAGGCAAAAAAAACACGGCATTCCAAGAAAAGCACTTGCTACCCACAGTAAAATTTGGTGGAGGTTCCATCATGCTTTGGGGCTGTGTGGCCAATGCTGGCACTGGGAATCTTGTTAAAGTTGAGGGTCGCATGGATTCAACTCAGTATCAGCAGATTCTTGACAATGTGCAAGAATCAGTGACGAACTTGAAGTTACGCAGGGGATGGATATTTCAGCAAGACAATGATCCGAAACACCGCTCCAAATCTACTCAGGCATTCATGCAGAGGAACAATTACAATGTTCTGGAATGGCCATCCCAGTCCCCAGACCTGAATATCATTGAAAATCTGTGGGATGATTTGAAGCGTGATATCCATGCTCGGCGACCATCAAACTTAACTGAACTGGAATTGTTTTGTAAACAAGAATGGTCAAATATACCTTCATCCAGTATCCAGGAACTCATTAAAAGCTACAGGAAGCGACTAGAGGCTGTTATTTTTGAAAAAGGAGGATCTACAAAATATTAATGTCACTTTTATGTTGAGGTGCCCATACTTTTGCACCGGTCAAATTTTGTTTAAATGCGGATTGCACATTTTCTGTTAGAACAATAAACCTCATTTCAATCCAGAAATATTACTCAGTCCATCAGTTATTAGATATATGAAACTGAAATAGGTGTTGGAAAAACCCAAATTGTTATAAAGAAAAAAGGTTAACATTAATAGGGGAGCCCAAACTTTTTCATATGACAGTAGGTGGTGAAGGTTTTACATTTAAAGCACCACTATGGTGGTGACCCCCCCCCCCTGCCCTAGTAGTGCTTTAAGGTACAGGTCAGTGTGATGGTGGGCTATGGGGGAGGTGTATCTTGCTGTACAGATTCCTATTTCAAGCTGGGTTCATTGTCTTATTTGAACTACTTCTGTGTACATTTCTATTGTTGTAGGTAATCACCCCCTAAAATGCAAGGTTGTATCCTCTTGAGGCACTTCCATCCCTGGGAGTAGGGGGAGGTGGGCCTAGAGTCCAACTAGTGTAAACTCTGCTTACCTGGGAGATTCAGTCAGAGTGAGCTGAAACTTGAAGAGAGCAGGAGCCCCAGCCTGGGTGGCTGTGGACACGGACGGAGCTAGGCCTGTGTGGCGTCCAGTGGATTGTGTGGGATTTCTGGGACTCTGAAAAGGACTATTACGTTGTGATCTGGCACTTTGGATTATCGGGAGGTGCCCCCGAATCTGTTTTATTTGGACTTGTCGTGTGCTGTTCCTGTATTCCTGTTAATAAACCTGTTGGATCATCCTCGGCCTGTTGTCTCTCTTTGCTCTGATGTACACCCCGTCACAAACTAGTTGGCAGCGCTGGGATCAGAGCAGAAGGAATGGAGGACAATGGCTCAACATCAGGAACCAGCACTGCAGAGTACAAGACCTGGACTTTGGGGAGCCTGCAATCAAAGGCCCGTGAAGTAGGAGTTCGTTTCAAAGGACTCTCCAAGGAGCAGCTGATTGAGGCGCTAGAAGGAGTCTGTTCGCAAAATGATGTGGAGGAAGGATCCTCACAGCAAACGGAAGAAAGACGGCAGCCGGAGGTGAATACCCAAAAAAGTCAATGGGTTGTGTGGTACAAGGAGGAGATGGCACTGCTTGGAGATGAGGCCACCATAGAAGATAAGAGGGAGGCCATGCGTGGAGCTAAAGAGAAGGAGCGCAGGATGGAGGAGATGGCACTGCTGGATAAGGAGCTCGCTGTGGAAGCCGCGAGAGGTTCTAGACAGACTGTAACCCCAGCACCCATCATGAGGGAACTTCCAGGGTGTCCCGCAAAGACTTTAAGCCGTTTAATGAGGGCTGCAGGCGACATTGAGGGCTTCTTCCAGGACTTTGAGCATCAGTGTCGATTAATGGAAGTCCCGGACAGGGAGCGTGTCCGGCATCTGGTGGGCTCCTAGAGGGGGGAGCTGCTGAAGCCTATAGAGCTATGGACCCTCGGTGGAATTGTGAGTATGCGGATATTAAACAGACTATTCTAGAACATTATGCTGTGACCCCAGACACTTACAGGACTCAGTTCCGTGCTTTAGCCTGTGATGGGGAAGTGTCTTTTAAGATATATGCTCATAGACTCAAACAAATATGTAATCGCTGGCTGGAGGCAGAGGAGGCCTTATCTTGGGAGACCTTCCTGCAGGTCATCCTAAAAGAACAATTCTTTGCCCAGTGCCCCGCTGAGATCCGGGAATGGGTGCGTGAGAGAAAACCAGCGACAGTGGAGGAAGCTGCTGCTCTCGCTGATGAGGCTCTCACCATCAAGCCTCAGTGGAGGGTTCTGTTGGAGGATGGAGAGATGCCTAACAGCTCCACAACACCGGATGCCCCCAGTTATTCTGTCCCCATTGTTCCCCGTTCCTCTAAGCCACCACATGTTGATACCCGTGTTAATGTGCCTCCAGTTGCTTCTACTGCACTTTCTGGAATACGCCGGGGAGAGGAAGTAACAGAGCGCAGGTGTTATGTTTGTAGGCATCCCGGGCATTTTCAGGCCTCATGCCCAGCCAGGCCATGGAGGAATCATCTTCAAACCCCTACAGCACCTTCAGGTGGAGCCGGCCTCCAAGTTCCCCCTACCCCTTACCCAAGAGGACGCCTTGGATGGAGGGAGACCCAGCTCAGATGCTATCAATGTGGACAGCCAGGGGCATCGGCAAGTCTACTGCCCAGCTGTTCAAATGAGGACTGATCCTACACCCAATCGGATTGTTAATTATTTACAGCCCAGTGCCATGGAGGAAGATGTGGCACCGTTATGTGAGGACTGTCCTAGTGACTCAGCCCCCCATGTTGCACCACCAGGAGTTTACGGGGTGCGACCCGCAGTTATGACGACTTCTGCTCATCGAGTAAGCACTTGCAGGAGGTTGTGCTGGATGGACAGAGACTTGTTGGATTTTGTGACTCGGGTGCTTTCCTCACACTGGCTGATTCCCGAGTGGTTCGGCCTGAGGCAATCCATAGAGGACCTGGGATTGTTATTGAACTGGCTGGTGGACAATGGAGGACTATTCCCACAGCCACTGTGGATCTGAACTTTGGTTTTGGGGTCAGGCGATGTGTGGTTGGGGTGATGGGTGGTCTTCCTGCAGACATTCTCCTAGGCAATGATGTGGGAGATATACAATGCCGATTTGTGGGTGCAGAAAGCAGAGTTTGAGTGAGGGAATACACAAAAGGAACCTTGTCCTTCCAACCCTATCGCTCTACAGGGGATTACCTACACCTTTTCCATCCAATACAAGTGTGGAAGCCAACACCAGAATGCTGATGGACTGTCCCAGCCAGAAGAACCATAGACTATTCACAGCTGAGCAATATGGACGTAAGTGAGATGGCCAGAGGTCTGTGTAGACCTCGTGGCATACTCACTTATTAAAAAGGGGGGACAGGTTGTGATGGTGGGCTATGGGGGAGGTGTATCTTGCTGTACAGATTCCTATTTCAAGCTGGGTTCATTGTCTTATTTGAACTACTTCTGTGTACATTTCTATTGTTGTAGGTAATCACCCCCTAAAATGCAAGGTTGTATCCTCTTGAGGCACTTCCATCCCTGGGAGTAGGGGGAGGTGGGCCTAGAGTCCAACTAGTGTAAACTCTGCTTACCTGGGAGATTCAGTCAGAGTGAGCTGAAACTTGAAGAGAGCAGGAGCCCCAGCCTGGGTGGCTGTGGACACGGACGGAGCTAGGCCTGTGTGGCGTCCAGTGGATTGTGTGGGATTTCTGGGACTCTGAAAAGGACTATTACGTTGTGATCTGGCACTTTGGATTATCGGGAGGTGCCCCCGAATCTGTTTTATTTGGACTTGTCGTGTGCTGTTCCTGTATTCCTGTTAGTAAACCTGTTGGATCATCCTCGGCCTGTTGTCTCTCTTTGCTCTGATGTACACCCCGTCACAGTCAGGTTTCGTACAGTTTCAAGTAACAGGATGCAGGTACAGGGTTTAGGGCACAGGTTCACATTTTAGGATACAGGTTTCAGAGTAGCAGTTCAGATTTCAGGCTACAGCTTCAGGTTCAAATTTCAAAGTACAGGTTCACTTTTCAGAATGCAGGTTCTGTTTTCAGGATACAGGTTAAAATTTCAGGGTGCATATTCACATTTTAGGGTGCAGGCTAATGTTTCAGTGTACAGGTTCTGGTTCCAGGTTTACATTTCAGAGTACACTTATATTTCAGGGTACAGAATCTGCTTTCAGGGTCCAGGTTCAAGATTCAGGTTCTCATTTCACAGTACAGGTTAATGTTTCAGGGTGCAGTTCACGTCTCAAGGAACAAGTTCATGGTTTAGTGTGCAGATTCAGGTTTTAGTGTCCAGTCTCATGTTTCAAGATGCAGGTTCCTATTTCAAGGTACAAGTTCAAGTTTTAGAGCATAGGTCCACATTTCATAACACAGGCTCAGGTTTCAAGGTGCAGGTTCATGTTTGAGTTTGCAGGGTCAGAATTTATAGTACAGATCCAGTCTTCAGGGTTCAAATTCAGGTTTAAGGGTCTAAGCTCTTGTTCACATTTGAGGGTGCAGATTAAAGTTTGTGGGTGCAGTTTCAGGTAGGTTTACATTTCAGAGTGCAGGTTAAGCTTTGAGGGTGCAGTTTCAGGTAGGTTCACATTTCAGAGTGCAGGTTAAGGTTTGAGAGTGCAGTTTCAGGTAGGTTCACATTACAGGGTGCAGATTTAGTTTTGAGGGTGCAGTTTTAGGTAGATTCACCTTTCAGGTGAAAGTGTGAGGGGGACAGTTTCAGGTAGGTTCACATTTCAGGGTGCAGGTTCAGATCTGATGGTGCAGTTTCAGGTATGTTTACATTTCAGGGTGCAGGCTAATGTCTGAGGGTGCAGTTTCAGGTAAGGTCACATTTCAGGGTGCAGGTTAAAGTTTGAGGGTGCAGTTTCAGGTACGTTCACATTTCAGGGTGCAGGTTAAGGTTTGAGAGTGCAGTTACAGGTAACTTCACCTTTCAGGGTGCAGGTTAAGGTTTGAGGGTGAAGTTTCAAGTAAGTTCAAATTTCAGAGTGCAGGTTAAGGGTTGAGGGTGCAGTTTCAGGTACAGTCACATTTCAGGGTGCATGTTAAGGTTTGAGGGTGCAGTTTCAGATAGGTTCACATTTCAGGGTGCAGATTTAGGTTTGACGGTCCAGTTTTAGGAAGGTTCACCTTTCAGGTGAAAGTTTGAGGGTACAGTTTCAGGTTGGTTCACATTTTAGGGTGCAGGTTAAGGTTTGAGGGTGCAGTTTCAGGTAGATTCACATTTCAGAGTGCAAGTTATGGTTTGAGGGTGCAGTTTTGGGTAGGTTCAGATTTCAGGGTGCAAGTTAAGGCTTGAGGGTGCAATTTCAGGTAGGTTCCAGAGAAAGAATCTGGTATCCCAATGTAACCCAAAAAAACTATACACATTAACAAGCGCTCAAGTCTGTTAACAGGTGTTTTTAAAACCTCACCCACCATATCTTTCTTTATTATTATTATTTTTTACATACAGTATATACATATATTACATATACTATTTATTGTCTATGTTGTTATTGCTTACATAAATTTTTTTTTATGGATATTTCCAGATATTTTCCTTGTCCTAAAATCTGTTAATATGGAAATTGCTAGGTATAAACTAAGCCTCAATATATCAGGTTTTTTTTTTCCAATTATTATTATTATTTGCAATGAAAACAACTTCAATTCACCCTTCACTCCTGTAAGACAGACCACATAGCTAAATTGCAGCTCTAGAGACTGTCGCCTGTGATAATTTAACTTCATTACCTCTGGGGCATAAATGGACGTTTTCCTTTTTTTCCATACGCCGGTCTCTCTGCAGTCAAAACCTCGGTACAACAGACACGTTATTGAGCTCTGTCCCTAACTCTGTAATTAGGGGCCGAGCGTTGGGAAGTAATGATATGCACGGTAATAACTTTGTAATGCTTTATTAAAGAGTAGTAATGATAGGCTGGTGAAGAATGTCACTGGCTCCTATTAATTCTTCTATCGAAGGGTAAACATGACGAGATGAGGGCGTAACGAGCGGTCAGCGCGCAGTCCGTGCTCTCATGGCAGACTAGGCAGAGACTCACCTTGTTCCATACACGGTGTACCTAACTGGTGTTTAGTTTGGGCAGTGATGTGATGTGACCATAGAACGGAGAAAAGGACATCATTAAAAAATAAAATAGGAAGTGGTCTATGGAACCAATTAACTATAAAGGATAGGTGAAAAAAAATCAAATATTCTGGCCTCTAATTAAAGGGCATTTCCAGCCAAATATGGAAATTCTCCATTTCAGATACTTAAAGGAGTTACCCTACGTTTCTCACGTCTTCTACTGACTCGCTACCCTTTCTCCGCTCTTTTTGGCAGCCTATAGTAGTCAGATGGAGCTTGCAATTAGCTCTTATTTTGATGAATGAGAGATAATTTTCATCCTTTCTTTACCAAGGTAACATTACCTGGCCGGTATGACGCCGTGGTCAGCTGGGGATCTCCATAAGGCGAAAGAGAATAATCCTAGATTTAAGAAGAAGAGGAGACATTGAGTACAGGAAAAATGTAAAACCTATACCCTATCCTGAGCCAAGACTGGAGTAAAGTTCTCACTTATGAAAAAGTCTAAAGCCAAATTTTGATGACATCACTATAAATATAGCGCTATGTATTTTAGTAATGTTACTGGAGTGGCTTCATTCCATCCGGAAAATCTTAAGTAAGAAGACCTTCCAAAATGGTGCTTCATGTGCCAAGAGAAGATTCCAAAATATAAGTGCTGATATGGTGATTCTAGAACTTGTACAAGTCTGAGCTATTTGATGTTTTAGGACAAGAGGGGAGCTAGGGTTCAAGTCCCACTTTTGGGAGTGAAATCCAAGAACCAAGACCCCGAAGAAGAAATACAACTCCCAAATGTTCTGGGTATATTCACACTGTGAATCTCCTTATTTCCCAAAGCTTATAAGATGGTGACATACTCCACAGCTCTTTACAGAAATTGATACCACTCACATCAGTTATTGTTCTCAGTGGCACAAAAACCCTAAAAGTACTCTTACGATAGCAACCTACAGCCCATATTTACAATGGGGAGAGAGGAGAAAACATGTCTCTCACACCTCTGGGAGAATGGACTAAGGTTTCAACTCCAACGTCACTATTCTTCTTTTTCCTGACATAATTTTTTGGGGAAAAGTCAGTAGACTGTTATAGATGGTCAACTTATTCCGATGAAATCGTATCCTTGATTTAGAATCCAGATCCACCATGCTGCAAACGGAGATGTAACATGAAGACCCCCCCCAAAATATCTTTCTTCAGTATTTTTAATATCTTTATTTTGTATTAATATTTGTTTGTTTTTTTAACTTATTTAATTACTTATTTTTTTAATGTTTTTAATTTTTTTTTTATTTTTTTTTATCTTTTTGAATTATCCAGGCTCTAGGCTCAACTACAACCTCTGTACCTCCTACAGTTATGACTTTGGCCTGCCATTCAACAATACTAAGTACTAAATGATTGTGGTTGAATTTTTGTTATCCATTCAACTCAATAAATAAGACATTCACTTTTTATTTTATGTGAAGAATTCATTATTTTTTGTGTGTTTCAATTTAATGGGGGCTGAAAACACTGTATCCCAGACCCAGATGTAAGCTGTAAGAGAAGAACCTGACAAAACCTATACACTTCTTGATTATCTTGCGCACTGGGGACAAAGGAACATCAATATCTCTAGAGATAGACTTTTAAAATTGAGATTGTTGATATTTTTCAACAATTTTGGTTCTCAAGTCCTCAGACCATTCTCTTCTACTTCTTCTGTTCTAAAGCTTAGTGTAGCATACAGACACATAAAAGCAAAGATTCAGTGAACTTCTCCCCTTTTTATCTGATTTCAGGTGTGAATTTCATATTGCCCACACCAACTACTGCCACAGGTGAGTTTGCACCACATGTTTGAAATAAAGTTGTTTACCCAAAATTTTGAAAACGCGTCAATAATGTTGTTTGCCCATTTTTGAAGTTTTGTGTGAAATTATGTCCAATTTGCCTTTTTCCTGTTTTGTTTTTCATTGTTACAATGCACACAAAAGAAATAAACGTGTATAACAAAACATGTGTAATTGCAATGATTTTCTAGAATAAATTCTTCATTTTCTGGATCAATTTCATTTTGACCACGTCTATATAGTTAAAGTCTAATATAATTTAGAAATTATGGGATTGAGTGGATATAAATTTACCATATTTCTCAATAATAAGGTTGCTAAAAATTAAAAAAAACAAAGTGATTAAATAAACTACTAGAATATTTTCAAAATTCCGAAATATTGGCTTTTTGGATATTATGATTTAGAACACTTTTTCATAAATGACCGATCGCTGGTATTTCTCTTAGGTTGGGGTCACATGAGCGTATAAAAATATGGGTCCCTTTTTCATCCAGAAAAGTGAGCAGATTTTTTCTCACTTGTCATTTGTGTGCTGCCCATATAAAATCAATTTTTTTTACTAAGCAGCTATTAATCTTTTACAAGACCATTTACATACACAATTGTAATCTATTCATTAAAAGTGGATGCCCTACTAATGGTTCGTGTCATAGAGCATTCAATTTTTTTCACTTTAGGTGACAAATCGCAAAATTCTGGAATACCGCTGAGAAATAAAATGCAGATCTGAACTGCTTCATTGAATAACATTGGTCCGAGTGCAATCGCTTTTTTTTATCGGATTGCACTTGTCCGATTTATACACTTGTGTGAGCGAGCTGTTAAAGAGGTTGTTCCATCATGGAAGTCTATGACATATCAGATGCAGGTCTTTTGCAAATTTCGCAGCGCTGTAGAAATAAATTGTATGAGCGGCACATGCGCAACCACATCTCCATTATTGACAGTGCATTACAGAGGACAGTTATCTTTAGGTCTTATAGCTATCGGACATTTCTGGCATATCCTGTCATTAGTCTATAAATGTCTCAGATGGGAACACACCTTTTATATTCTTATTAAAGTGGTTAAATATGTAAGTTTATAGTTAATCTGCATAAATGATCATTCATCAGATACCCGGTATATTTGAACATGTAGAACTGGTTTAAATGACTTGAAAAAGCCACTTTGTGGGGCGAAACATTGCATATGTCTTGGATGGATTAAAGGATATGGAGAAAACCCCCGGGATGCTGTCTGTTATTTTGGTATAATCACCTCAAGCGGTTCCCTTGGATTGACCTGCATCCCTGCTCCGTTGTATGAAGTTGTTTTTTTTTACCTAAGGTGCTGCAAACACTTCTTCTTGCTCTGGTTTAAATGACTGTCATGGTCAATATGGCTGCAAAATAATAATTTGATCCTTGTTGTTCACCTGTCATGTTTGAAATATTTTGTCAGATACTCATAAAATATCTTTTCATGATAATCTTACGATGAAGTTCCCCAAAAATACTATTTGTCCTTTAGGCATAATGATAACTCACCAGATGATCATTTGATTAATGATTGTTCCCTTGTCTTCTTTGGACGTGTATGGCCACTTTTATTACAAATCTAGTCACATCTGCATTGTGGCTTACATTTCTAACCAAAATGATGATGTAATGGGGAATCCATCACATGAAGGATGCTAATGGCACCTGATGAGTCTTGTTGACTTATGATGAGGTCCATCATGTTCCACCAAGGTGTCCTTCATTGGCCAAAAAATAACACTGTGTGCCAATATGTCAAAATCTGACTCTTAATAGGGCTTGAGTAATTTTTTTGGTCTTTGTAAATACTTTTGAGGCTACTCTCTCACTATAGTCTGAAGCTTCAGATATGTGTGGTCTCATTTTGGAACCAATGTCCACTTTGGAGGCTTCTGAGATGTATCATGTTGCCCGGCCCTGATGTAGAGCGTTAAATCTGTTAATAATTGCTTGACATTTGAAAGTGCCTGAAGAACAAAACTGCAGTGTGCATCAATACCGACTTCTCTCTCCACCATGGTAGACACAGTACTTATTGTATTTATTGGCTCGGAAACACAGAGGTCTCTTCTATAGGCTTCTGTAGAGGAGTTTACCTTTACTGGAGGCACCATTCAACTACAGCTAATGTTCGAAAAACAGAATGGCATCATCCACAGCAAAATAGAGCTGACAAGCTTTCCAGACTGGGAGGAGCATGTATCCAGGGTTTACGATATATAGAACTTTTATGCTCAAGAGCTGATAAATGGCTTAGTCATTATTTAAATTTCGGGAAGAGAGCTAGGCTTGTAATAGGATTTTAATGTATTCCAGACTCTCTTGTTTGCACTATTGGTAGGAACTAATGTTCCCTTCCAACTCTTGTTGGCCGATGATTTACAGAATATTACCTAAATAGCTATAAGGATATGACTCTGTCTTCATTCCCGAGTTATGCTGAACCTTCTCCAGACACCATGACTTTGCCAGTGCTTGGAATTGGCAGAGGTTTGGTTTTGATATGACTTTAGGAGGAAACCACAGAAAAACTTGCAAGTGCCCTGGCAACTTTTAGAGTCTGTCTTTCTTTCCTTCCTTAAAGACTGAGGCAATATCCTTAGATCAGTAAACAGATATCTTCCATGTGTTTCTTTGGGAACAAAGTTACATAGTGGGCATTGAAAGGGCAAGTGTCCAGAATGTAAAAGGAGTTTTAAAACTGTTAAAAAAAAATAATTAAAGTGAAAAATTTAATGATGGATGCAAGAAATTATCAACATGGGCTTTACTGTAAAAAAACTGAAAAGTGTCCATACATTTTACATAGTTGTTGGTTGAAACGCTCATTTGTGAATCCCATTAGTTCTGGTCCTATTATATCCCAGCATGGGCGAGCTTCCATATGTTCTTGATGGGAAAAGATAGAAATTTTCTGTTGTTTTCTGTTGCATTGTGTGAGGCTTATCTCCAATGTCAATGTAATATTTAGAACTGGGAGATCAACAAGGGATTTGCTGTTAAATGCCAGGCAAATTCTTTTCACAACAAAAGAGAATAATTTAGGATATCGACTTAAAAGCTGAATTTATACCCTCTTCTACGTCCACCTTAGGCCTCTTTCACACGTCCATGCAAAAACACTGACATTTTGCACGGCCGTGTTAAAGGTGTGTATTGCCCATCCGTGTGCTGGGATTTTGGCAAACTAGTGTTCACCGTGTGCTATCCGTGATAGCACACAGAGAGAAGGAACTTTTTACTCACCTGTCCACCCCACTGCTGTCCCCGTTGCTGATTGTGGAGACACGGGCGTCAGTGGGTGCTCTCGTCCACTGGCCCGGCCGCCTTTAGAAAGACAGCATGGCCCAGGGCTCATCCCAACTGAACGCCCGACCTTCTTAACCGTGGGCGGAACACTACTCAGACAACACAGAGTGAGGGAATCACAATATTAAGACTTTATTGGATCCCTAAACAATTAACGGCACATAACCAGCAAAACCACAAAATGTAACCGGCAACAGTTTCTCACCCTTCCACTGGCTCACCAGAGATTAGAATGTCCATGCCCCAGAGCTTCCAGGGCTACTTACTCCAAACCAGTAGCACCCCGCTTTTGGCAGGCACCCACCGAGAATGGAATAACGCCAGATTTAGGAAGCTGGCTGAGGACCACAAAGCCTGTAGTCAGGTGACTGGATTGTCCCAGGCTGGATTCCTTCCTGAGGTAGTCCTTGATAGCTCAGCCGAATCCTTGCATTCGATGCTGAAGTCCATATAGTATCATAATCCAGGTTCGGTTATGGCTTGCCAAACACATCCGCAGGTTCTAGATTGGTAGCATGTAGCAAGAGTCTCCCAGGGCAATGGTCAGTCCTCCTTCTTATACCCCTGAACTCTCCATTCAGACCATTGGGGTCTTCACGATTCGTGGATAAGACTGGGCTCTTATTGGCTAGATTTCAAACCAAATACAAAATATCCGGAGACGAGGGAGAGACAGCAGTTACATCACATCTAGCAATACACATTGTAATATAATGGGAAATTTGCATAATTGATTTATCTGGGTGTCTGGCCTTCATTGGCCAAGGCAATTACATGAGTCAACAAGAACTGTAACATTAGACTCCTAAGGGGTACTTCTCACATAACGAGATCGCTAGCGAGATCGCTGCTGAGTCACAGGTTTTGTGATGTAATAGGGGTCTCACTAGGGATTTCGTTATGTGTGACACTAAGCAGGGACCTGGCCCCTGCTGTGAAATCGCTGATCGTTACACACTGTTTTGGTTTATTTTCTTCAAAGGCGATGTCCTGCTGGGCAGGACGCATCGCTATGTTTGACACTGTGTGACAGGGTCCCAATGACAACAGAGATCGTTATACAGGTCGCTACTGCGACCTGTATCGTTACTGAGTCATTGATAAGGTCTGACTGTGTGACATCTCACCAGCGACCTCCCAGCGACTTACCAGCGAACCTTATCAGGTCGTATCGTTTTCAGGATCGCTGGTAAGTCACTAAATGTGACGGGGGGCTTAAGAGTCTTGTAGAAACAATGAGGGCTTATCACGTGTCTATAAACAAGCTATCTTCTTGTCTGGCTGAATTTTAAGAAATTTAACCCATGCTAGTCACTGACAGAGTCCATGTCGTCACACTGATGTCTCCGGCGTTGCTGCCTCCGTGAGTAGTGAATAGTCATGAGCATAATGTGCGGGCCTGGAAGCAAATGTGAGCAGCGCTGGAGACAGGTGAGTATAAAAAATAATTTTATTTCAAAGACACGTTTTTTCTCCGGTACGTGTCACATCAGAGTGTGGTCTGTGTGACATCAGTTCTGCCAGAGAAAAATGGACTTGTCTCCGTGCAGAACACACTGACACCCGTGTGCTCCATACGGACACACGGTCCTTGTGAAAACACTGATGTGTGCGCAGACCCATTGATTTTAATTGGTCAGCATGTCCGTGTCTTCGGTACATGTTAAAACAGACTTCATAAGTACTGCAATCACTGACGTGTGAAGAAGAAATACAGTTATAAAAGGGGTTAGCCACTTTATCATCATTTTCCCACTATAACTGACTTAAGCTGCTTTACACTCAGCGACATTGCTAGCGATCGCACCCGACCCCGTCGTTTGTGCGTCACGGGCAAATCGCTGCCCATGGCGAACAATATAGCCGGTACGCGTCACACATACTTAGCTTCCTAACAACGTCGCCGTGGCCGCCAAACAACCTCTTTTCTAAGGGGGCGGTTCGTTCGGCGTCACAGCGACTTCACTCAGCGGACCACCAATAGAAGCAGAGGGGCGGAGAGCAGCCGCAAGAACGTCCCTCCCACCTCATTGCCGGAGGACGCATTTACGTTGTTGTTCATCGTTCCCAGGGTGTCACACGTAGCGATGTGTGCTGCCTCAGGAACGACGAACAACCTGCGTCCTGAACAAGCAACGATATTTTGAAAATGAACGATGTGTCAACAATCAACGGTTTGGTGAGTATTTGGGATCGTTAGCGGATGCTCATAAGTGTAACACGCAAAGACGTCGCTAACGAGGCCAGATGTGCGTCACGCATTCCATCACCCCAGCCATATCTCGTTAGCGATGTCATTGCATGTAACGGGGCCTTTAGAAGGTTTCAATACAAATGGCACAGCAGTCATTCTCAATTTTTGCCCTTAGACACTACCTTCTCCTTCTGTCTCTGTAATCCCTTTTGGTCGTGTTTTGATGGTATCGGCACTGGTACTCCAGGTCCGAGGGGGTAGGTCCTGCATCCCCAAGAGGATGCAGTTCCCTGTAGTGCCCTGAAGATCTCAGGGGCACTACACATGTATCTGCCAGGTACCACTTCAAGGCAGTCCTCGGATCCGCGGAAGCTGACACTGACAGAAATAGGCAAGACAGAGTCAGAGGCTCTGCCAAGATAGGATCTGGAAAACAGGCAGGGTGGAAGCTGGTACAGATGAGACTAGAAGTAGTACGGTTTAAGGTTCAGGCAGGAACCCAGATTCACGATCACACGCAGGTACTGGGAAGAGAGAGAAAAAGAGAGAAAAAGAGAGAGAGAAATAGAGAGAAAGAGAGAGAGAGGAAAAGAGAGAATAAGAAAGAGAGAAAGAGAAAGAAAGAGAGAGAAAGCAGCCTCATTCCGTTAACTTCTCCGATTTTAGATGAGTGTCTCGCGGCTCACAGCTGATGTCCGGCTCCTCCCCTCAGTGCATAATTATATTATAAATATATAATAATTATAATTTAAAATTATAAATAAATAAAATTCTTTACCAGGACTCGAACTCGTGAACTAATTCTCCTTAGGCGGCAGCTCTACCCATTGAGCCACTGCCTGTAATGAAAAGCATAGGAAGATTTGGTAATCTTGACCTCTGTATTGCAGTAGAGAATCTAGAAGTGGATTATTCAGCTACAAAGAGGAGAGAGAGAGGGAGAAAGAGAGAAAAAGAGAGAGAAAAAGAGAGTGAAAGAGAGAAAGAGAGAGAAAGAAAAAGAGAGAAAAAGTGAGAGAGAAAGAGAGAGAAAGAGAGAAAGAAAGAGAGAGAAAGAGAGAAGGAGGGAAAAAGAGGGAAAAAGAGAGAAAGAGAGAAAGAGAAAGAGAGAAAGAAAGAGAGAGAAAGAAAGAGAGAAAAAGAGAGAGAGAAAGAGAGGAAAAGAGAGAAAGAGAGAGAGAAAGAAAGAGAGAAAGAGAAAAAGAGAGAGAAAAAGAGAGAGAAAGAGAAAAAGAGAGAGAAAAAGAGAAAAAGAGAAAAAGAGAGAGAAAGCAGCCTCATTCCGTTAAGTACTCCGATTTTAGAGGTGTGTCCCGCGGCTCACAGCTGATGTCCGGCTCCTCCCCTCAGTGCATAATTAAATTCAATTATAATTATAAATAAATAATTTAAAATTATAAATAAATTAGATTTTTTTACCAAGACGGCCAGGACTCGAACTCGTGAACTAATTCTACTTAGGCAGCAGCTCTTCCCATTAAGCCACTGCCTGTAATGCAAAGCATAGGAAGATTTGGTAATCTTGACCTCTGTATTGCAGTAGAGAATCCAGAGAGAGAGACGCAGGCACTACCTGAGTGAAGTCTCCGGTGACAGCGCAGCTCACTTCAGTTGCTGCGTGGAGGTGACACAGATCGCTCGTGTTCTACGGCGCTCCCTGTCAGCTTCATGTAGCAGAGCTGAAAGCGTCGTGTGGATTACTTCGGACCTGGATTGTTGTTTGGGATTAATAAAGTGGTGAATGAGGGTTTTTTTCTGTCTTTTATTCCAAATAAAGGATTTTTCATTGTGTGTGTTTATTTACTTTCACTTACAGGTTAATCATGGAAGGTATCTTGGGGAGACGTCTGTCATGATTAACCTAACCTTATTACCCCGATTGCCACTGCCCCAGGGCAATTCGGGGGAGGCTGCTGGCTGATATTGTTAGGGTGGTGGGCTCCCCATAACGTGGCGCTCCCCATCCTGGCAATACCAGCCTCCAGCCGTGTGGCTTTATCTTGGCTGGTATCAAAATTGGGGGGAACCGCAGGTTTTTTTTTTTTTTTTTATTATTATTTATTTATTTTACTGCGCAATATAGACCCGCCCGCCGGCAGCTGTGATTGGTTGCAGTGAGACAGCTGTCACTCATCGTGGGGGCGTGTCTGACTGCAACCAATCATCGGCGCCGGTGGGCGGGGAAAGCAGGGAAAAACAGATTGAATAATGAGCGGCAGCCATTTTCAAAAGAGGAAAAGCTGCCGGAGCTTTGTGACAGCCGTGCAGCGCCGTGATCAGTGAGTAGGAAAGAGAGAGGGATTGTGTTGGGGACGCAAGACGCATGCAGATACGTGTCACGCTCCCCGGGTCCCCTGTCCAGCTCCCCGGGTCCCCTGTCCAGCTCCCCGGGTCCCCTGTCCAGCTCCCCGGCTTCCCTGGCTCGCTCCCCGGCTCCTCTGTCCGGCGTCCCCCGCTCCACAGCCGCCAGGCCTCCTCACCTAGGATCCCCAGGCGTCCCGGTCCCCGCTCCCAGCGTCCGCTGTCAGCTTCGCTCCAGCCCGGCTCCCCTGCTTCCTGTTCGCCGCTCCCTGCCCTGGCTTCTGGCACCCGGGCCGCGCGCATGCGCATTAGGGCGCGTGCGCGGTCATTGACCCTTTCTTAAAGGGCCAGCGTCCACAGACAGGATATTGAACACACAGGTACAGGGTATAAAGGGGTTTAATGTCCAAGTGGGCGGGGCCTGTTCTTCGTGTTTCCTAAGCTAGGAGTCAGGTCTCCTTGTCTCTGTGATATACTCACCTCTCTCTCTTCTAGAGCCGCTCCTGCCTCGCCATCCGGTCCTGCCGATTCCCGAACCCCGAACGCTGATGATCTGCCATCCCGTCAGTCCGTACCATCTCTGATCCCTGTGGTGACCCGTCCTCTCGCTCCACCGGTTCCGGACTCTGCCTGACAACATCTTGGCCTCCGAACCTGAGCTCCGTCACCCGAACTACCATCAGTGACTCCGTGGTCCCAGGGACTTCTACATTCCGTTATTTTGCACGGACTATCCTGCTACCTGTAGTGCTCCGGCTACCGGACTCCTTGCCTTCAGGAAGGCGTTCGGCCCAGTGGATCCACCTCCTGAGTCTGCCCGTCCACCTGGCCCTAACAGTAAGAACAGGCCATGGATCCCGCCGAAGCACTAGCGGCCTTGCAGGAGGAACTCCAACGCCAGCGTGAGACCCAGACCCGCATGCTGAACTTTATGTCTTCTGTGGACGCCCGCCTGAACACGCTACAAGCGTCGGTTACATCTTCGGCATCTCGAGCTTCCACTGGACAATCCACGGCCCCAGCTCCCGTGGCAGCCTCCTCGGATGCTTCCAGGCTTCGTTTGGCCTCACCACCCCGGTACGCCGGAGATCCCAAGACCTGCAGGGGATTCATAAACCAATGCTCCCTCCATTTCAAGCAGCTGACGCATTTGTTTGCCTCCGACCAAGCCAAGGTCGCGTTCATGATGTCCCATCTAGAGGGTGAGGCACTGGCGTGGATGAACCCCTTGTGGGAGAAGGAGGACCCTGTGACCACTAACATCCAGGAGTTCCTGCAGGCATTTCGTGGCACCTTTGACGAGCCCGGACGCGCCGCCGCGTCTGCCTCATCTCTCCTCCGGTTACGTCAGGGGACTCTGAAGGTGGGTCAATATGCCATCCGTTTTCGCACCTTGGCTTCGGAACTCGGGTAGAACAATGAAGCTCTAACCGCCGCCTTCTGGGAAGGCCTCTCGGGTCGTATCAAAGATGAGCTGGCTGGTCGTGACGTGCCATCCACCCTGGATGCCCTGATTGCCCTAGCAACTCGAGTGGACATTCGCTTTCAGGAACGATCCAAGGAAGTGTCCCGTGAGAGACGTCCGATACGGCATTCCTCTCCTCCGCAGAAGCCCGCCGTTCTTCAGTCAACGGCATCTGGTGTCTCTGTCCACGAGCCCATGCAGATCGACCGTTTGCGGCAGTCTGAACAACGCCGAGCAGAACGGCTCGCCAAGGGCCTCTGCTTCTACTGCGGAGAGGGCACACACCTTCTACGCTCCTGTCCAGAGAGGCCGGGAAACTCCAAAGCCTAGGGTTGGTAGGAGAGGCCACCCTTGGTGCTGGGACTCTCTCAGACCCGGTTACGTGGACTGTTCAAGTGACAACGGGAGAGACGCGGTTCACGGCTGAGGCGTACCTCGATTCCGGGGCAGCAGGCAATTTCATCCAGCAGGCCACGGTGGACAAGTAACAGGTGCCTGTTACTCCACTCGACAAACCCCTCGTGATTGCCTCTGTGGATGGGAGACCCCTCTCTGACACCATCTCGTGGATCACCAAGCCGGTGGAACTGCGTATCGGTGCCCTGCACACCGAGAACATCGCTCTCTACGTCCTCCCACACATGTCCCATCAAATCCTGCTGGGACTCCCCTGGCTACGGACACACGAACCGTCAGTCAGCTGGGGCACTGGTGAAATCACCCGATGGGGCTCCTCTTGCCACGAGAACTGTCTGAAGACCATACAACCCATCCGACGACCTCCGGTTCCAGAGTCCCTACCGGGACTGCCCTCGGCCTATTGGTCCTTCGCGGACGTCTTTGACAAAAAGGAATCAGAGGTACTTCCGCCACATCGTCTTTACGATTGTGCCATCGACCTGCTCCCGGGAACTACACCACCTCGAGGACGGATATATCCGCTGTCTCCTGCCGAAACAAGGGCCATGTCTACCTACATCACAGAGAACCTGGCAAGGGGATTCATTCGAAGATCCTCCTCTCCTGCTGGAGCAGGCTTCTTCTTCGTCAAGAAGAAAGAAGGCGACCTACGCCCATGCATAGACTACCGGGGATTGAACCAAATCACCGTGAAAAATAAGTACCCCCTGCCGCTCATCCCCGAATTGTTTGATCGGCTTAGAGGAGCTCGTGTGTTCACCAAGTTGGATCTTCGGGGTGCCTACAACCTGGTCCGCATCCGCTCAGGGGACGAATGGAAGACCGCGTTCAATACTCGCGATGGGCACTATGAATACTGTGTGATGCCCTTCGGCCTGTGTAACGCACCAGCAGTCTTTCAAGAATTGGTGAACGATGTGTTCCGAGACCTTCTCTACGTCTGTGTGGTGGTGTATCTTGATGACATCCTGGTCTTTTCTCCGGACCTCCAGACCCACAGAGAGAACGTGCAGCTGGTACTACAACGACTGAGGAAGAATCGTCTGTATGCCAAGTACGAGAAGTGTGTCTTCGAGCAGTCTTCTCTTCCCTTCCTGGGTTATGTAATCTCCGATACCGGCCTGCAGATGGATCCGGAGAAGGTCTCTGCCATTCTCAACTGGCCCCCTCCTTCTGGACTGAAGGCAATCCAACGCTTTCTGGGATTCGCAAACTATTACCGTCAGTTCATCCCTCACTTCTCTGCTCTCACTGCACCTCTCTCCGCCTTGACCAAGAAGAGGGCTAATCCAAAGGACTGGTCACCTGCGGCCGACGCCGCGTTTGGCTCCCTGAAGCGGGCGTTTGCTTCCTCCCCTGTGCTCCACCGTCCGGAGTTAAACCGACAGTACACCTTGGAGGTGGATGCCTCCTTCTCGGGAGCCGGAGCAGTGCTCATGCAGAAGTCCTCCTCCGGGAAGATGGTTACTTGCGGTTTCTTCTCCAAGAGCTTCTCAGCGCCTGAACGCAACTACACCATCGGTGACCGAGAGCTATTGGCAGTCAAACTGGCTCTGGAGGAATGGCGCTACCTTCTGGAGGGAGCAGTGTACCCCGTTTTCATTTACACGGACCACAAGAACCTGGAATACCTGCGGTCTGCTCAGCGACTGAACCCACGGCAAGCCAGGTGGTCCTTGTTCTTTGCCAGGTTCGATTTCCAGCTCCATTTCCGACCCGCGGACAAGAATGTACGCGCAGATGCCTTGTACAGGTCATTCATGCCCATGGAGCAGGAGGAGGAGACATCCCAGCCCATCATCTGCCCTAGTAAAATCATTCCGGTGGCTCCTGTCACCCTGGCCCAGATACCGCCTGGGAAGACCTATGTCTCTGAGACTGACAGGCAAAAAGTGTTGCACTGGGGCCATGCCTCGAAAACAGCCGGCCATGCTGGTCAGAAGAAAACATGGAGTACAATTGTACGTCACTACTGGTGGCCATCCCTTCGCACAGACGTCGCTTCTTTTGTCTCAGCCTGCTCCTCCTGTGCCCGGAACAAGACGCCCAAACACCTGCCATATGGTCGTCTTCTGCCTCTGCCTATACCCTCCGTTCCGTGGCAACACATTGCGATGGACTTTATCACAGACTTGCCCCTGTCCTCCGGACACACAGTCATATGGGTCGTGGTTGATCGGTTCTCCAAAATGGCTCATTTCGTCCCTTTGGCTGGACTGCCCTCTGCCCAGGAACTCGCTGACGCCTATATACAACACATCTTCCGCTTGCATGGCTTTCCATCACACATTGTGTCCGACAGAGGAACTCAGTTCACCTCCCGCTTCTGGAGGGCCCTCTGCAAACATCTGGGAGTGACTCTGGACTTTTCTTCAGCCTACCATCCTCAGTCGAATGGCCAAGTGGAACGAGTCAATCAGATCTTGACCTCCTTCTTACGTCACTACGTCAACGCCCATCATGACGACTGGTCCACGCTTCTTCCTTGGGCTGAATTCTCCCATAACCACCACGTCAGTGAGTCCTCCTCCAGCTCTCCCTTCCATGTCGTTTACGGACTTCAGCCTTCCGTCCCATTGCCTGTATCCTCTTCCTCGGATGTCCCTGCTGCTGATGCTGTAGCCCGTGACTTAGCAACAATTTGGGACTCTGTCAAGGCGTCCCTTGGACGTGCTTCCCTGCGGATGAAGAGACATGCAGACAAGAGGCGTCTGGATCCTCCGTGTTTCTCTCCAGGAGATCTCGTCTGGCTTGCTTCCAAGTACGTCCGATTGAAGCTACCATCCTACAAGCTGGGTGCTCGCTACATCGGGCCGTTTAAAGTCCTCTGCAGAATAAATCAGGTCTCCTACAAGCTGCAGCTCCCGGCCACGATGAGGATACCCAACTCCTTCCACGTCTCCCTGCTCAAGCCGGTTGTCCTTGGTCCCTTCTCCGCTGCTGCCAGTTCGGCTCCTCCTCCTATTGCCGATGACGACATCTATGCGGTAAGGGATATCGTGGCCATGAAAACCGTATGGGGCCGGCAGTTCTTCTTGGTGGACTGGGCGGGGTATGGTCCTGAGGATAGGTCCTGGGAACCCCGGGAGAATGTGGGTACTCCTCTGATACGTGCCTTCCTGTCCCGGTTGCGGGGAGGGGGGCGTGGGGGGGGGTACTGTCACGCTCCCCGGGTCCCCTGTCCAGCTCCCCGGGTCCCCTGTCCAGCTCCCCGGGTCCCCTGTCCAGCTCCCCGGCTCTCCTGCCACGCTCCCCGGCTTCCCTGGCTCGCTCCCCGGCTCCTCTGTCCGGCGTCCCCCGCTCCACAGCCGCCAGGCCTCCTTACCTAGGATCCCCAGGCGTCCCGGTCCCCACTCCCAGCGTCCGCTGTCAGCTTCGCTCCAGTTCGGCTCCCCTGCTTCCTGTTCGTCGCTCCCTGCCCTGGCTTCTGGCACCCGGGCCGCGCGCATGCGCATTAGGGCGCGCGTGTGGTTATTGACCCTTTCTTAAAGGGCCAGCGTCCACAGACAGGATATTGAACACACAGGTACAGGGTATAAAGGGGTTTAATGTCCAAGTGGGCGGGGCCTGTTCTTCGTGTTTCCTAAGCTAGGAGTCAGGTCTCCTTGTCTCTGTGATATACTCACCTCTCTCTCTTCTAGAGCCGCTCCTGCCTCGCCATCCGGTCCTGCCGATTCCCGAACCCCGAACGCTGACGATCTGCCATCCCGTCAGTCCGTACCATCTCTGATCCCTGTGGTGACCCGTCCTCTCGCTCCACCGGTTCCGGACTCTGCCTGACAACATCTTGGCCTCCGAACCTGAGCTCCGTCACCCGAACTACCATCAGTGACTCCGTGGTCCCAGGGACTTCTACATTCCGCTATTTTGCACGGACTATCCTGCTACCTGTAGTGCTCCGGCTACCGGACTCCTTGCCTTCAGGAAGGCGTTCGGCCCAGTGGATCCACCTCCTGAGTCTGCCCGTCCACCTGGCCCTAACAATACGCAACGTCCGCACATAGCCTTACTGTTAAAAGCCACGCTTTTGGTGATCGAACCGTTATCGAACGGTAACTCGAACTGCCGAGCTTGAAGCAAATCGTTCGAGTTCGTTGAACGACTCGAACATCGACCAAAATCACCCGAATTTGAAATTGGCGAACCGTTCGAGCCGAACATTGCTCATCTCTAATCGGAACATGAATATACACAATAAATGGTCAGATGGTCTTGTTGAAATCAGTGGTTTTAGCAGACATTCATCTTGTCATGTATATGGCTATTTTAAAGAGATGGTCCATCGGGGACATTTATGGCGTATTGACGAGAGCAGTGTCAGAAACGGAGAGGTGGTTGTGTCTTAAGCCTGCTTTACACGTTGCAATGCCCCCATCGTATGTGTGGCACGTTCAATTTGTTGAACGTGCCGCACAAACGATTAACCCCCGTCACACGTACTTACCTTCCAACGACCTCGATGTGGGAGATGAACGTCCACTTCCTGGAGTGGGAGGGACGTTCGGCGTCACATCGACGTCACGCGGCAGCCGGCCAATAGAAGCGGAGGTGCGGAGCTGAGCGGGATGTAAACATCCCGCCCACATCCTTCCTTCTGCATTGTGGGCCGGGAGCCGCAGGACGTAGGTAAGATCTGTTCATCGTTCCCAGGGTGTCACACACTGCAATGTGTGCTACCCCGGGTACGATGAACAATCTGACGTGCAATTCTAGAGAAAGGTACGATGTGTATGCGATGAACGTTTTAATGTTCAATCGCAATTGCACGTACCTGTCACACGCCGCAATGTAACTTACGATGCCGGATGTGCGTCACTTACGACGTGACCCCGCCGACACATTGTAAGATACATTGCAGCATGTAAAGCGGGCTTTAGAGGTTCTCTCCCTCCAAGTCTGAGGGACCTTTTAAAATTGCAGTTGCTGTCGAAATAGATGAAGGTCTACACATGCACAATAGTTTCTTTCTGACTGCGACCTATTTTAATAATCAGGAAATTGAAAAAATGGTTATATTTACAGGTATTTGCCGGCAATACCCATCTATGAAAATGGCTCCAACCCTTTAAGTCTTTGAGAAATAAAACTTTGAATTAAATTTAAATTCACAACTGTGCCTTGGTCTTGGATATATTCTTGCTGTTCCTTCTCAGCCTCTGTGAAAAAGCCAAAGTCGATTCAAGTTGTGAGCGGTCATTTACAGTTTTTCTAGCTGCTATCTGTCTTTGCTTGTTCCCGTTATGAAAACAACATGAAATCAGCGGACCGGCGTGTGATTATTCTAGTAAAATCACGGAGACAAGACCTCATTTAGGGACATCAGTTCATTCTGCTAATCACAGCCTTGACTTTCAGATGAATGATGGCCAAAATGAGATGAGGAAATGGTTGTCCTTACCCAAATATAAGCACAGTGGGAGGTACACATAAAATATAATTAGTATATTGGGGGTATAGAGCACGGCCCTAGGGTCCATAATACAACAAAACGAATATGCCAACCATTGAAAACTGAATTACTCAACAAGAAGGATCTCTACCAGATGGCTAACTAATATGTGTAACCTTGGCATACTGAAGATTACGATGGTGATGGAACAAGGTTTGTGATATGCCATGTGCCAGGTTTTCCATTGACAAACTAAACATGACAAGTTCTTGCCTAAATTAATTTAGCACATCCCTACATTATTCCAAACCCTAGACAAGTTCCGTAAATTAATCAAAACCCAAGATTGGAAATCAGAATTTATTTTGACTCCAGAACGGACCCACTTTAGGCCAGATCCAAAAATTAATCCAGACCTCAGACCCGTTCCTGAAAACAATGTAGCCCTCAGAACAAATCTCAGTCCCAGAAATCAATAGAGATCCCAACTGGAAACACAGCAATGGGAAGCACTAGATGAGCTGGGCATTTCATGTAGTGCCTCCCATGTCTGTGTATCCAGTTGGGACCCAGCCACTCTCTGCCCTTATTCAGATTGATGTCTGTTGACACATGGTGAAGTTTTAATATTAGAGAATGCAGGTACTCACTCTATCGACTGGGTGCACCTTGTCGCGGTGGGATGGCTTTACGCTTTTTTGATCAAAAATAGTGCTTACTAAGTCCCCTATGTTTACTTATATGCATTATGCTTCTATTTAGTTACAGTAGGTTATATGTTCATATTATTTTCTTCTTTGTTCTTTTTTAGATCTATACAATGCAACGTAATGTGATTACTATATGGTGGTATTATGCTGGGTCTATACAATTCAATGTAATGTGGTTACTATATGGTGGTATTATGCTTGATTTATACAATATAATTTCCTTACTATATGGTGGTATTATGCTGTGTCTATACAATGCAATCTTGTTACTATATGGCGGTATTATGCTTGGTCTATACAATGGAGAAAGTAAAGCAGCACAGAGCATTTCAGGAGAGAAGTGTACTGACCTTAGGGTTGGTCACAAACTGAGAGTTTCATAGTGGAAGAAGAAGGGTCTCCCAGGAGAAAGAGAGTAATTAAGAAAAGGAATGCCACAGTCTTATAGGAGGTCAGAATCACAGAGTATTTCAGGAAAGCAGTAAGCTGATGATGTGGTCGGTCACAGATGAAGCGTTACACTGTGAATAATGCAGGGACCCCTGGCAGAACAGAGTATTTCAGGATAGGAATGTTGTGATATTGTGGTAGGATGCAAGCTGGAAACTGCAGGTTCTACCTGCAGCACAGAGTATTTCAGGGGGATGATAATCTTGTGGCTGGTCACAGACTGAGAGATAGACAATGGAAGGAGAACTGTCTTCAAGCAGCACAGAGTATTTCAGGAAATTGATGTTGAAATATTGTAGTAGGCCACAAGCTGGGAAGTGCAGGTTCCACTAGCAGCACAGAGTATTTCAGGGGTATATCTATCTCTCTGTCTTCCCCACAGCAATTTCTACTGCCTCTCCAGACCTCCCGGCAGACCTAAGAGTTTCCCATTAACTTCCTTTATGCTCACTACTCAAGATGAGCACTCAAGCATTACAAATTGCTCTACTTGAGTAATAAGCACCCCAGCTCTTTAGAGCTTGCCCATCACTATTCGTTAACCCTCAACCCTTAATTACTTAAAAAAAAATAATCCCTCCACCAAAACTGTGCTACCAACTACAGACTTTTCTCTATTCATCCCTTCATCTCTAAACTCTTGGAATGCTTGGTCAACTCATGTCTAATATGTTATCTTTCAGATAACGCTCTTATAGACGCTTTACTATTCGGGTTTCATTCTTTACACTTCACTGAATCTGCCCTTAGTAAAGTCTCTAATGATCTAGTAACTGATAAATCTAATGGTCACTACTTTCTGCTGATTCCCCTGGATCTCTCTGCGGCATTCAATAGTGTGGATCACCAGCTCCTCCTCATCCTCACTATGCTCTGTTCTATCAGGCTCAAGGACACTGTTCTCTCCTGGTTCTCCTCCTATCTCTCTGACATCTCCTTCACTGTATCTTTTGGCGGCTTATCTTCCTCTCCGTTTCCCCTTAAGGCCCCGTCACACTAAGCAACATCGCTAGCAACATCGCTGCTAACGAACAACTTTTGTGACGTTGCTAGCGATGTTGCTGTGTGTGACATCCAGCAACAACCTGGCCCCTGCTGTGAGGTCGTTGGTTGTTGCTGAATGTCCTGGGCCATTTTTTAGTTGTTGCTGTCCCGCTGTGAAGCACAGATCGCTGTGTGTGACAGCGAGACAGCAACAACTAAATGTGCAGGCAGCAGGAGCCAGCTTCTGCGGAGGCTGGTAACCAATGTAAACATCGGGTAACCAAGAAGCCCTGTCCTTGGTTACCCGATATTTACCTTTGATACCAGACTCAGCCGCTCTCACTGTCAGTGCCGGCTCCTGCTCTGTACACATGTAGCTGCAGGACACATCGGGTTAATTAACCCGATGTGTGCTGTAGCTAGGAGAGCAAGGAGCCAGCGCTAAGCATTGTGTGCTGCTCCCTGCTCTGTGCACATTAGCTGCAGCACACATCAGGTAATTAACCCGATGTGTGCTGTAACTAGGAGAGCAGGGAACCAGCGCTCAGTGTGCGCTGCTCCCTGCTCTCTGCATGTGTAGCTGGACACTGGTTGCTGGTGAGCTCACCAGCAACTCGTGTAGCCACGCTCCAGCGATCCCTGCCAGGTCAGGTTGCTGGTGGGATCGCTGGAGCGTCGCAGTGTGACAGCTCACCAGCAACCTCCTAGCAACTTACCAGCGATCCCTATCGTTGTTGGGATCGCTGGTAAGTTGCTTAGTGTGACTGGACCTTTACTGTTGGGGTTTCTCACGGTTCAGTCCTAGGCACCTTCCTCTTCTCTCTATATACTGTCCCTATTGGACAAACCATTGGCAGATTTGGTTTCCAGTATCATCTTTGTGCTGTTGACACCCAATTACACACTTTTTCTTCAGTCACAACCCTTACATAACTACAATACCTGTCTGTCTGCTGTCTCTGTCATCAAGTCCTTCATCTATTTAAAATAGAGTTTGTCAAAAACTGAACTCCTTGTATTTCCACCCTTTATTAATCTAGCGAAACCTGAAATTGCCATTTCTGTTTGTGGTTCCACCATATCTCCCAAGCAAAATGCCCACTGTCTTGGGGTTATATTTGACACCTTCACTCATTATATCATATCACTCCTTATGTCACCTTCACCTCAAAAAATCTCTAGAATTTGACCTTTTCTTACCTTTTGACTCTGCAAAAACTCTTCCTTTTGCTCTGATTCATTCTCGTCTGGATTACTGCACCTCTCTACTGATTGGTCTCCCTCTCTCTAAACTCTACCTTCTCCTATCATGAAAGCAGTAGCTGGATCATATTTCTGTCCAACAGCTACACTGATGCCTCTACCATGTACCAGTCTTTGCACTGGTAACCAATCCTCTACAGCAGGGGTCGGGAACCTTTTTGGTTGAGAGAGCCATGAACGCCACATATTTTAAAATGTAATTTTATGAGAGCCATACTGACGGTGTTGGAGCAACTCCGAAGGTGCCAGGAGGCAGGGTAAGTGATGCTACGGGCACAGAGGAAGGGGTGTCTTGGCTAAAAAGGGTCAGTGTGCGGAGGGTCAGCGAAACTGCTATGGACTTGTGGGGTGTCACGGTGGCGGGCGCCATTGATTTGCCGGCTGTTTCAGAAGAGGGGGTGTTGCGGCTCAGTGTGCAGCAGTGGAGGGTCAGCGATACTGCGGGCTTGTGGGCAGCTTTGAATCTCCCGCAGTTGACAAGATCGACTTCAAGAAAATGGCCGCAGCGCGTGTGTTGATCGACGTGATTGACGTCAAGAAAATGGCTGCGGTGTCCTATCTGCGAACGCACCGCCTCTGCGACCATTTTCTTGAAGTCGATCTCGTCAACTGTGGGAGATTCAAAACAGCCCGTAGTCCGCTGGCAGTTCAATGGTGCTCACCGCAGCGACACCCCATGAGCCCACAGTATCGCCGGCCCTGAACACCACTGCCACCCCAGTAAGCCATATGCGGTTAGTAATATGCACCCCACTTCCCCCCGTTTTTGGGGAAAAAAGAGCGTCTTACAAATAGGAAAATGTGGTATTTTTTGATTAAAGAGTTGTCTGCGAGCCAGATGCAGCCATTAAAAGAGCCACATCTGGCTCACGAGCCATACTTCCCGACCCCTGCTTTACAGAATCCAATATAAATTTATCATTCTTACGTACAAAGCTTCCCACAGGTCTGCACCATCCTATATCTCCTCCCTCATCTCTGTCTACCACCCTAGCCATCCTCTCTGTTCTGTGAATGATCTAAGATTAACATCTTCAAGAATCTGATCCTCCCATTCCAATCTCCATGGCTTCTCTTGTGTTGCACCAATTTTCTGGAATGCGCTACCCCAGAGCTTCAGATTAAATCCCAGGAAGTACAGTTTCTAGCATGTCCTAAAATTACATTTCTTCAGGTTGGCCTATCTCCTCACTGCACTAATCTAATGAATTTTCACTTGTTCTCTCTTCCACATACTCTTTAGCTCTTTGCATCTGTACTTGTACAGATATTGACTAATGACTGATACATGCAGCATTGTTTGGTTGCCCTTATTTATTATACTGGTGGTTGGACCTTACATGACAAACACATTTTTTTACCATTTACCTTTTGTGTTACCCCTATTTCCCCATAGATTGTAAGCTTGTGAGCAGGGCCCTTACTTCTCTTGGAATGCACTGAACCATGTGTTACTCTGTAATGTTTTACATCCTCTGAATTGTAAAGGGATGCAGAATATGTTGGCACTATATAAAAAAAAAATATTACTATTATTATTATTATTATTACTGTAGTCTTGTGATGTCCACAAGAAATGCTGCAGAAACACAGCCAGTAGTGTAAGGAATGACGGGGATCTGTTAGGTGAGATAAACTATTCATAACAAATCAAATTTTTCCCAAATTTCCATAAAAATTTTGATTTGTCGGGATCCAATTTTTTCAGGATTTTATTTACACAAAGGCAGTATCACGGTTGTGTCATGTGTGACAGACAATCATGTGGTTTCTAGCAATAGAAGGTCACAGCGTTTTGCTGCACAAAATGCTCCCTGATTTTCCATTGTTCCTGCTGTTAGTATCATTGCACTAGGTAGCTTTCCTGCTGGGTTTCATCTCTTACCCTTTAGGACCCAGTGGAGCTCTCCTTCTGGCGAACTGTTGATCAGTATCAGTATTTCCTTTGTGCTTAAATACTCCCATCTTCCCTGGACTGGGACTGGTGATATTATTCAGTTCATTCAAGCTCTGGATGCAAGTAGGTGTCTTGCTCTCATCTGTAGTATTGTTGCTGAAACTTTGCTGAATTTTTCCCTGAGTCATCTGTGAATAAGTAGTTAATGCATTTTTTCCCTGTGTGTCATCCTTGTGTCTTCTTTAGTGTTTAGTGAGGTTGACAAAGTGCTCATCCCATCTGTTCCCTATTTAGGGTCCAGCACTAGGGATAGCTAGGGTCAGGTATCCGGCTCAGCGCATAGATACGGAACCTATCTAGGGTGGTGAGGGACCCCAGAGATCAGCTATAGGTTGGGTCAGGAGTCACCATCTCTCCCTGTGACGCCCTGGGCAAGCCAGGGGTCACAGGTCACAACACAACACGCACCCCACATTCCCTGCAGGTACACCGAGGTCAAAACTAAAATCCTTGTTGCCTTCCTCCAGGGGCTGGTGTCGGCCAGGCGGTTGGCTCCACCCACCGAGGAGTTCACAGCTCTGGAGGTGGGAAAACCAGGCAGTCCAGCTAGGGCAGTGAAAGTGAAAGGAAGGAGTGAAGCTGGTGAAGTGGTAAAGGAGGAAAGCGAGAGAAGTGACAAGAGGAAGTGACAGCAAGAAGCCTGAAGTTGGTCCGGGTTTGTGCCCCGGACTGAGACAGCAAGGTTGGCAGACGGCGGTGACCGTCTGCAGGAGAGATTGCTCGGAGGTTGCCGAAAGGACCGTGGACGGGTGGTGACCCGGCGGTACCGGAGCGGTATACAAAGAACAGTCAGTACCAGGGCAGGGGCCTTTCAGATCCCGGCAAGGCTAGGAGTCGCCATAATTTGCCAAATCCGTCAGTGAAGGGGACGACTGTCTCCCAACAACCAAGTCCCGATTGAAGGCAACAGTCCGACCGTTAAGGGGAGACGCCGCCACCGCCAAGGCACCAGTTTCCCAGGGCCAGCGCCTGCGGGCAAGAGTGGGGCTCCTCCGGCCCATATCCAGGCTGGGGAGCGGGTTACCGGTGGGAATCCATCGCTACCAACAGACTACACATAGGTGCAGGGAAGAGACAGTCACCGTCAACTGCAGGGAACATCAGCACCGCAACCGTCCGAGGGACCCCTCCAACCAGCCGTTTGTTTACCGAGAACTGTATTGTGTTTACTGGCTGAGTCAGTACCTCCGTGCCGTGCGGCACAGCGCTGCCCCTGCGCCCCTGCACCTCCACAGGCCCCATAACCCGCCTGTCCACCATCCCAACCCCATCACTGGGCCCCGGGACCACCAATCCCCTACCCACGGAGGGGCAAATCAACAACTGGCTGCTCCATACCACCACTCCCGGGATCCACAGCCAGAGCAGCGGTGCTGTCCACCTAATCACCACAACCGTGGGTGGCGTCACGGACAATAAACAATCCCCACAACCAAACCCCTTTCACTCACGGGCGAGGAGCGCCGCTAGAGTCCCCAGGATCCGGCCCATCGCTCGAGCCACCGAGCAGCAGCAGGCCGCGACAGCAGCGGCAGCCGGACCCGAGCAGTGGGAGAGCGCGGCGTCCCCTCCTCCGCCCGCGACAACTTGGCGTCACGAACAGGATCTTACCGCTCTGCCGTCTGGTAGAGGTGCGCCTTTTTACCGCCGGAGGTGTCCGGCCAGAAAATTTCAGAAGCCGCCATCTTTGGCGCGAAGAGTTCCCGCTCGAGCGTCTTCTCGAGTAGCAGAGGCGCGAAGGCCAAAACCCCGCCCCGATAGAGGGGGGGCCGGAAAGAAGCTAAGGGGGACGTGATGGCGGCTGGCTGCATGTGAACGCAGCTATAAAAGCAGGGATGCCAGGACTCTGCAGTCACCCTGTTCCTGGAAGAAGTCGCCAGCAGCATGTGGATGCCGTAGCATGTGGATGCCGTCCCGAAGCACCGTAGCCCCCGCGCCGGGAACCGCGGCGTGGGTGGAGATCCGGACCGCGCAGCTCTATCAAAGGCTGCAGGTCAAACTGCAGCTCCTCATGGAGGAGTGGGAGGCCGACATGGCGGACGTGATAGCAACCGTTCGGAGACGCGAGGAGGAAGCTGAAGAAGGGAGGGTGAGTGACCCACGCCCCGATGCCCTTGAAGGGCCGGTCATCGCGGCTGCGGGACCCGGTCCAAGCCCTCTCGCCCTGTTACCTCCCTCGCCACCCGTCTCGGAAGCTGTGACCCCGCCACTAGGCCCGCTGCCACCGCAACCGGTAGCGATACCCAGCATGCCCGCCCCGGCGGGCCGACCTGTAGCCGGAGCCCGTAGCAAATCAGAGGTGCTGCCATGGAAGGCCCAACCGCGGAAAGCCCCTGTGCCCATCCCCCACACCTCGGCTGAGGTTGCGCCGGGTTGCCGCTGCAAGGCGGCGCCCAAGGCCAAGACGCCGCGGGACCTGCCGCCCAGATCCCTGACAGTGGGCAGCGTCCAAAAAGTCCCGCGGGGCCCGACCCGTGCGCCGGAGCTCGCAGCAGCGCCGTATTGGGACAGGGAGCCGGTACCGCTGGGCCCGGAGATCGGTGAGAGAGAAAGGAAGAAGGCGGAGTTGGTGGCCCGTGCAATCCGGGAAAAGGAGAAACTCTGTCAGGCGACCTTTCGTGTCCGGGGCCCGCTGTATGAAGGGCAGGTGAGGCGGTTTGATGTCCGCCGCGGCTATGGGTTTATATATGAACCGGGCCTGGAGGCCGAAGTGTTTATAGCCCGGCGGGATGTGAACGCTCATCTGCCAGAGGAGCACCCTGGTCGTAACCTGATGCCGGGCGACATAGTGCAGTACACCCGGCACTGTGGAGAGAGGGGGTGGTTTGCCCTGGATGCGAAATTGAGGGGCAGCCAGGAGGGCCGTTTGAGCTCTGCACCCCCTCCCTCAGATGAAGCCGAAGACTCAGAGTAGTGGCAGCGGAGCACCGTTGCACCGTCCCCGTTGGGACCAAGGCCTGTGTTTGTTTGAAAGTTTTGAAAATGATGATAAGTAAATGGAACCGAACAGTCATCTGATTTGCACCTTGATTGGGAAAACCGGCCGTTGCCGGCACCGTTGTCCCCGTGGGGACCGTTTAAAAAGTTGCATGAAGAACTTTCCATGGACAAGCCCGTGAACTTGCAGGGTGACCACAAACGTTAGTGGCATGTAAATAAGTTATGTTACCGGTACTGTTTCCGCAGTTGCCGCCTCCGGAGAGGCAGGTTGGAGGGAGGGCCCGCAGTAGAGCCGGCTGGGGCCCAGCCACCACAGGAACCGGTGGCTACCCTCTGGAGGGGAAGGACAGATCCCGCTCGGGTGACTTGGTGCAGGACTGGGGTCAAGGGGTGCTGCCTGGGCTTTAGGGGCAGCATCAGGGCCAGGTTGCTTGGGTGGGAGAGAGCGGAAACCGTAACCGTTAACCGTTTATTACCATAACGTTTAAATAAGAGTACCTCCCAATGTGGGAAGATGTTATTTTAATTGTAAATATGTTACCGTTTTCTATTTTTCAGAAAAACAAAAAGGAAAATAAAACCGGTGTTGGATGGGCAGCCCGAGGACGGTCTGCGTTTGCTAAGGGGGAATGTGACGCCCTGGGCAAGCCAGGGGTCACAGGTCACAACACAACACGCACCCCACATGTTACGGGGGGCTGTCTGATAATAACCGAAAGGAGTATCAGACAGTCAGGGTCCACCGTGCAAAGACTTTGCTGCAGACTATGGCAGAGTGCAATACCTCTGTTAACTCACAGAAGGATATAATAAGTAAGTAAAGCAATTCCTCCCTTACTTGGAGGGTGTGTGGAATGATCTCTGTTAATAATCACAGAGACAAAGGCAATGTGTGCGAAATGGCACCTACCTAGGTCCGCTCTTCTAGTGGTGCAAAAGAGACGAACAGCAGCGTAAGCCGCACAAAGCTCCTACCTGCGTTCGCTCCACTAGTGTGCGAGGATACGAACCACTAGATATGGCACCTGCCTAGGTCCGCTCTTCTAGTGGTGCAAAAGAGACGAACAGCAGCGTAAGCCACACAAAGCTCCTACCTCTGTTCGCTCCCCTAGTGTGCGAGGATACGAACAACTGCCAGACGCAGTATAAGGAACGTTACCCTAGCGGCAACGTCCACCTACGAGTAGAATCACAAGGCCCAGCCAGACCATGTGCCTCAGGCACCTGCCTATGTCCGCTCCCCTAAGAGGTAAGGATACGGACAGCAGCCGAAGCTGTAAGGTATAAGAACGCTACCCTGCCGGTAGCGCTCACCTAGCATAGACAGAGGAATGCCTAGAGGAACGCGCACAGAGCGTCTACTCATATGCATGAACCAAGAGGACTGAGCACCATGCGGCGTGTGTCAGGGTCTTATATAGACTCTGTGCCTCATCCAAGATGGAGGACACCAGAGCCAATCCGCTGCCAGAACGACAGGAGTGACGTCATGCTGGCCTATCACCGAGCAAGACGTCACAAGCACATGACCAGCGACCAATCGGCATAGAAGGTGTCAGAGACATGTGACCTCGTGTCAGCGATGATGTCACCCGCACATGTGCAATGGCTCCAAGATTGGACTTAGTCTCCGGCGCTCGCACATGTGCAGTAGCAAGAAATCTGGACTTAGTCTCCAGCGCTCGCACATGTGCAGTAGCAAGAAATCTGGACTTAGTCTCCAGCGCTCGCACATGTGCAGTAGCAAGAAATCTGGACATAGTCTCCAGTGCTCGCAGCAACCGTAACAGTACCTCCCCCTCAAGGGCCCCCCTCCCGGCGACGCAGGTAATCGGCAACTAAGTCGGGAGCATGGACAGCCTCCTCAGGCTCCCAAGAGCGATGTTCCGGGCCATAGCCCTCCCAATCTATCAAGAAGAACCTGCGCCCTCTAACCATCTTAGAACCAACTATGGCTCGTACCTCATAGCTAGAGCGAGAGGAATCAGAGGCAGGAGAGTGCACTTCACGAGCGTGAGGTAAAATAGCCGGCTTTAGCAGTGAGACATGGAATTTGTCATGAATCCTAAGATGGACAGGTAACTTCAATTGATAGACTACAGGATTTACCTGTCGAAGAACCTCATAAGGACCCAGGAAGCGAGGAGCAAATTTGACAGAGCTCACTCTAAGTCTCACGTGTTTTGCAGAGAGCCACACAAAGTCCCCTGGAGAAAAGACAGGAGCCGGGCGACGAAACCGATCGGACACCGTCTTCATACGGTCCTTAGCTGCTTGGATCGACTCTTGAGTCCGATCCCAAACCTCTCTGGCATTAGTTGCCCAGTCGGCCACAAGAGGAGGAGGTGCAGCAGCGGGAAACGGTACCGGTACCCTAGGGTGTTGCCCATTATTGAGTACGAACGGTGTCTGCCCAGTGGCCTCAGCCAGCGAATTGTTAAGGGCAAATTCTGCCCAGGGTAGGAGGGAGGACCAGTTATCGTGGTTCTCAGCAACAAAGTGTCGAAGGTATATAATCATAGATTGATTGGTACGTTCAACCAAACCATTAGTCTCCGGATGGTATGCTGAAGAGAGATTCAACTCAATTTGCAGAAGGCTACAAAGATCTCGCCAGAAACGGGAAGTAAATTGCGGGCCTCTATCACAAATGATACGATCTGGCATCCCGTGAAGCCTAAAGACATGCTTGAGGAATAGTTTGGCTAGTACCCTGGAAGATGGGATTCTCGATAACGGTACGAGATGAACCATCCGGGAGAAATGGTCCGTAATGACCCACAGAAATCTATGTCCCTGTGAACATGGAAGATCACCCACAAAGTCCATGCCTACCACCTCCCATGGTCTATCTGGCACTGGTAAAGGATGCAAGAGCCCAGCTGGTCTCTGCCGTAATGGACGGTTGCGAGCACACGAGTAGCAGGAACCGACATATCTCTTGACGTGGCTGGCTAAGTGTGGCCACCAATACCACCTCTCCAGTAACTCTCGTGTCCGCCTAATACCAAAATGCCCACCCACCTTTGAGGTGTGGGCCCATGACAGTATATCATTCTGTCGATCAGGCGGAACAAAGGTCTTGCCCGGTGGGATTTGGTCTAACGTCACAGGGGAGAGCGTATGAAAAACCCTGGAGGGAAGGATAAGACGAGGTTCGTCAATCTCTTCCTGGGTAGAAAGCATAGAGCGAGACAGGGCGTCTGCCTTGTTATTCTTACTCCCAGACAAATAGTTGATGGAGAAGTGAAAGCGGGAGAAAAACAAGGACCAGCGGGCTTGGCGAGGATTCAGACGCTGAGCGGTTTGTAAGTACGTCAGATTCTTATGGTCTGTATAGACCTGGAAAGGATGTTTTGCTCCTTCCAGCAAGTGACGCCACTCCTCCAAGGCTAATCTCAAGGCGAGCAGTTCCCTATCCCCAATGGTATAGTTTCTCTCTGCCGGTGAAAAGGTTTTAGCAAAGAAGAAACACGGCCTTTTTCTACCTGCACCGTTCTTTTGATACAAGACCGCACCAGCACCCACTGAAGAGGCATCAACCTCTAAGAGGAAGGGCTTACTCTCATCGGGTCTTTGAAGAACGGAAGCAGTTGAAAAGTGTCTTTTTACTGCCTCAAAAGCCTGAGATGTCTCAGTAGACCAGGCTTTGGGATTAGCACCTTTCTTAGTCAAGGCCACCAAAGGGGCCACCAAAGTAGAAAAATGGGGTAAGAACTGCCTGTAATAATTTATGAATCCTAAGAAGCGTTGCACCGCCTTCAAGGAATGAGGTTCGGACCATTGCAGGACAGCAGAGAGCTTCGCAGGATCCATAGCCAGACCCTCTTGTGAGATAATGTAACCCAAAAAAGGCAATGAGGACTGCTCGAATACACATTTCTCGAGTTTAGCAAACAATGAGTGCTCCCTTAAACGGGAAAGGACACGAACGACATCCTGACGATGAGTCTCCAGATCAGGAGAAAAAATCAGGATGTCGTCCAGATACACCACTACTGAGGATAACAGTAAATCCCTGAACACATCGTTTACGAAGTCCTGAAATACTGCGGGTGCATTACATAACCCAAAAGGCATGACGAGGTATTCATAGTGACCGTCTCGGGTGTTAAAAGCGGTCTTCCATTCGTCACCCTTTCGAATTCGTACCAAGTTATACGCACCCCGCAGATCCAACTTCGTAAAAACTTGAGCTCCTCTCAGTCTGTCAAAGAGCTCCGAAATTAAAGGTAATGGGTATTTGTTCTTTATTGTGATTGCGTTGAGACCCCTGTAATCTATGCAGGGACGCAAATCACCCTCTTTCTTCCGAACAAAGAAAAACCCAGCTCCCGCGGGAGAGACAGACTTACGAATGAACCCCTTCTCTAAGCTCTCTCTTATATAGGTCGACATGGCCTCCGACTCAGGTATCGACAGGGGGTAAACCCTGCCTTTAGGTGGAACCGAACCTGGGATAAGGTCTATGGCACAGTCATATGGCCTATGGGGTGGAAGAACCTCAGCACCCTGTTTGGAGAACACGTCAGCGAAATCCAAATAGGGTGTAGGTATGGGAGAGAGATCAGTTGATGCAACCGCAACGACCTTAGGTGGTAAGGGAAGACATCGGGACTGACATTTCGAACCCCAACTAATAATGCTGTCAGACTCCCAGTCAATGTGAGGAGCATGAGTCCGAAGCCATGGAAGACCCAGAAGGACGTCGTCTATACCCTCAGGCAAAACAAGAAAAGAAATCTCCTCTATGTGACCCTGAGACAGGGAAAGGCGCAAGGGAACTGTCCTCAATGTAATGGAGTCAGACAACATAGTTCCATTAACAACACGGACAGGAATAGGCGCCTCTAACATGATAGAGGGAATATTGTGTCCCTTTACAAATCCTGAGGACACAAAAATCCCGTCAGCTCCAGAATCCACAAAAGCCATAATAGGCCATGTATTCTCAGATAACGAGAGCTGACCTGGGATACAACACTTAGAGGGTGCAGAAGACGTCTCTAGTAACCCCCCTCTAATGGTTACTAGGCCAGGGAGTTTCCCTGACGACTAGGACACTTGTTGGCATAGTGCCCAGCCTGACGACATACGTAACATATAGGAGGACCAGACTTGCGTAGTCTGGAGAACGTATGACCTAACTCCATAGGAGTGGGAGATGTTTCAGATGCTGAGGAAGATGGTAGTGGACCCTCAACAACTGGAATAGCCCGATGCTTAGGGCGTGAGGAAGAGACCTCGAGTCTACGTTCCTTATGGCGTACATCGATCCTCGTTGCTACTGTGATCAAGTCCTCCAGAGAAGCAGGGACCTCACGAGTAGCAAGGGCATCCTTGACATAGCCTGCCAACCCTCTCCAGAAGATAGGAATCAACACCTTCTCTGGCCAATCTAGTTCTGCCACCAGAGTTCTAAAAGCAATGGCATAAGAACTAGTGGATAACGAACCCTGAGATAGATCTAACAGTCTCAGGGCCGCATCATGGGTAACCTGCGGACCCATGAATACCGCCTTAAGAGCATCAAGAAAGTCTTGATGTCTCAGAGTAACCACATCAGAGCGCTCCCATAGGGCAGTCGCCCATTCTAAGGCTTTGTCCTGAAGTAAGGAGATGATAAAGCCTACTCTGGACCTCTCCGTAGAGAAGCGAGAAGAGTTGACCTCTAGGTGTATCTGACACTGACTAATGAAACCACGACATGATCTGGCATCACCAGAATATCT
The DNA here is from genome assembly GCF_048569485.1 of Anomaloglossus baeobatrachus. NCBI lineage: Eukaryota > Metazoa > Chordata > Amphibia > Anura > Aromobatidae > Anomaloglossus > Anomaloglossus baeobatrachus. The sequence goes on along the minus strand of NC_134357.1, from coordinate 482,216,440 downwards.
GTTTGGCAGAGCAAGTCGAGGATCATGTGCAGATGTCACCATGGTCTGAGGTTTATCCTCTATACTCTTGAGCCGTGACTCAAGTACTTGTATGTAATGGTGTAACTGCTGATATTCTGCCATAACTGCCAGACCCTTGGCTCAGTCCTAATGTTACGGGGGGCTGTCTGATAATAACCGAAAGGAGTATCAGACAGTCAGGGTCCACCGTGCAAAGACTTTGCTGCAGACTATGGCAGAGTGCAATACCTCTGTTAACTCACAGAAGGATATAATAAGTAAGTAAAGCAATTCCTCCCTTACTTGGAGGGTGTGTGGAATGATCTCTGTTAATAATCACAGAGACAAAGGCAATGTGTGCGAAATGGCACCTACCTAGGTCCGCTCTTCTAGTGGTGCAAAAGAGACGAACAGCAGCGTAAGCCGCACAAAGCTCCTACCTGCGTTCGCTCCACTAGTGTGCGAGGATACGAACCACTAGATATGGCACCTGCCTAGGTCCGCTCTTCTAGTGGTGCAAAAGAGACGAACAGCAGCGTAAGCCGCACAAAGCTCCTACCTCTGTTCGCTCCCCTAGTGTGCGAGGATACGAACAACTGCCAGACGCAGTATAAGGAACGTTACCTTAGCGGCAACGTCCACCTACGAGTAGAATCACAAGGCCCAGCCAGACCATGTGCCTCAGGCACCTGCCTATGTCCGCTCCCCTAAGAGGTAAGGATACGGACAGCAGCCGAAGCTGTAAGGTATAAGAACGCTACCCTGCCGGTAGCGCTCACCTAGCATAGACAGAGGAATGCCTAGAGGAACGCGCACAGAGCGTCTACTCATATGCATGAACCAAGAGGACTGAGCACCATGCGGCGTGTGTCAGGGTCTTATATAGACTCTGTGCCTCATCCAAGATGGAGGACACCAGAGCCAATCCGCTGCCAGAACGACAGGAGTGACGTCATGCTGGCCTATCACCGAGCAAGACGTCACAAGCACATGACCAGCGACCAATCGGCATAGAAGGTGTCAGAGACATGTGACCTCGTGTCAGCGATGATGTCACCCGCACATGTGCAATGGCTCCAAGATTGGACTTAGTCTCCGGCGCTCGCACATGTGCAGTAGCAAGAAATCTGGACTTAGTCTCCAGCGCTCGCACATGTGCAGTAGCAAGAAATCTGGACTTAGTCTCCAGCGCTCGCACATGTGCAGTAGCAAGAAATCTGGACTTAGTCTCCAGCGCTCGCACATGTGCAGTAGCAAGAAATCTGGACATAGTCTCCAGTGCTCGCAGCAACCGTAACACCACATTCCCTGCAGGTACACCGAGGTCAAAACTAAAATCCTTGTTGCCTTCCTCCAGGGGCTGGTGTCCACACCAGGGGGTGGGCCAGGCGGTTGGCTCCACCCACTGAGGAGTTCACAGCTCTGGAGGCGGGAAAACCAGGCAGTCCAGCTAGGGCAGTGAAAGTGAAAGGAAGTGAGAGTGAAGCTGGTGAAGTGGTAAAGGAGGAAAGTGAGAGAAGTGACAAGAGGAAGTGACAGCAAGAAGCCTGAAGTTGGTCCGGGTGTGTGCCCCGGACTGAGACAGCAAGGTTGGCAGACGGCGGTGACCGTCTGCAGGAGAGATTGCTCGGAGGTCCACCAATCCCCTACCCACGGAGGGGCAAATCAACAACTGGCTGCTCCATACCACCACTCCCGGGATCCCCAGCCAGAGCAGCGGTGGTGTCCACCTAATCACCACAACCGTGGGTGGCGTCACGGACAATAAACAATCCCCACAACCAAACCCCTTTCACTCACGGGCGAGGAGCGCCGCTAGAGTGCCCAGGATCCGGCCCATCGCTTGAGCCACCGAGCAGCAGCAGGCCGCGGCAGCAGCGGCAGCCGGACCCGAGCAGTGGGAGAGCGCGGCGTCCCCTCCTCCGCCCGCGACATCCCTTCTCTAGACAAAGAGTTTCCCTTCTCTTTCACCGTTCACTTGGTACTTTTCCATACCTATCGTGACAGGCACATTCTTCGTAGGACTGAGAAGGGGTAAAAAAAAATATTAATAGTTTATACTCACCTGTCTTAGCCTGACCCTTCACCTTGGCTGCCATTGCGGCGTCTTGTCCTCCACTATCTTTGAATCAGTCTTTGGATTGGTCCAGATCTTCTGGCTCCAACTTTTTATGAACCTCACATGGTCACCAATTCAAAGACAGCTCCAAAACAGAGAACTGGGCAAGGAGCTGTGTGAGTAGGACAGGCTAGTATGATCATTTATTATGCTTATACCCATTCCTAGCTTCCTTTTATTATACTATTATATTTTATAATATTTAAAATATGGTGATGGTCAACCCCTTTAACAACCCCATAAGTCAATATTCAAGAACAGGAATAAAGCACCATCTATTATGTAGTCACTTATGTAACGCCACTTGGAGAAATTACCATCAGAGAAATCCAAAATCAGCGTAGCCCTGATGACAGAGGGTGGAGTACTTGTAACGCTCGCTCCACGGTGTATGCTGTATTAGCTGAGGATCTTGTGCTACCTCCCAGTGATTACAGATTACTCCAGTACAGCAAACACAGGGCAACGTCTTCCTGCCCAAACCGCACCGAAGCTTCATGGAACATATTCTCCAATCCTCCCGGAGATTGGCATTTAGTGTAAGTGATAGCTGGGAAGACAGAACATTTCCTCTTGATTCTTAGAAAGGAAGCAAAACTTCTTAGAACTTCAAAAATAAAATTTTGCTGTACCCGGTGAGTCTTGGCACTATTAAAATTAGGCTATTTTGAGCTAAAATTTATTTTTACGGCTATGTGCACACAGTGTCTTTTTTTAGGCGGATTCCACCTGACATCTAATTGAAAAAGAAACACTTAAAAATGCTAAAAAAAAATTAACATTCAAGGATTTCTATTTTTACTCGCATAGTGCAATTAATTCTACAGCAAGATAAAAAAAAACTATACACACCCCTGTTAAAACACCAGGTTTTTGCCATGAAAAAAAAAAAAATCATATCAAGAAGAATAATTTCAGAACATTTACCTCCTTTAATGTCGCCCATAATCTGTACAGTGGAAAAAGCTAAAAGATAATAATAATAATAATTATAATAATAATAAAATAGCTAAAATATTGTGGTGGCATAATTATGCACACCCCTAAACTAATACTTTGTTGAAGGACCCTATGAATTTATGACACCATTTTGTTTTTTTGGTTTGGCTTCTATCAGCATAGTGTCAGACTGAGGCAGCAGGGTCAACCGGTAACATTGACTTTGAGGGCCCATTAATTAAGTACATGCAAATATTCCAGTCACACATTTACTTATGCTTCTAGATAATAATATACAGGGTAGTTTGTACAATGAATGATAAGATGCTTCCTTTATCTCTATATAGTGAAATACGTGTATAGTGCAAACTACTGATTATTTTTTGGGGAAAAGTGACATACTACTGCAAAGGGGCCCACCAGTGGATTCTCCTGCTCTCTGGTGGGCAAGTCCGAGTTATATACTTACCGGCATATACAGCAGACATATGAGAAAATACAACAATAGTCTTGTAAATCAAGGCAAAGGCCCACCAGTAACATTGACTCTTGAGTCCACCGATCAACTACATGCAAATATTACAGTCACAAATTTATCTATGCTTCTAGATAATAATATACTGGGTAGTTTTTAAAATGAATGATGAGATGTTTCCTTTATCTCTATATAGTGAAACAAGTGTATAGTGCCAACTACTGATTATGTTGGGGAGAAAGTGACTTACTACTGCAAGGGGGCCCACCGGAGGATTCTCCTGCTATCCTGTGGGCTAGTCCAAGCCTGAGCATAGCCCATCCTAGAATTGGTAATCTTTGCCATCTCTTCCTTGCAGTAGCTCCAAATCTATCAGATTGCTGGGCATCTCCTCTGTACAGCGCACTCTTCAGGTCACCCACAGTTTTTTAATTGAATTCAAGTTTGGGTTCTGGCTGGGCCGTTCTTAAATGTTGATCGTCTTCTTCTTCATACCAAACATACCTTTTAGAATTTAAAGTTGGCCACATAGTTCAACATTGGTCTGTTCTGACTTCTGACCATGAGACATTTTGCCCCATGCTTTTAGCAGACTTGCAGGTTTTTACAAAACATAGCTGACAAAACATAAAATGGGTTTGGATATTTTTCTTTGTAAAGCCTGCTTTACACGTTGCAATTAGCTGTACAATCGCATTTGCGATGTGACACGCCCAGGTTGCATACGGGATCTTATGAGATCACATGTAGGTCGTTCATTTGCTGTCACACGTGTGTGTGATTCTCAGGATGGGGAGCTCCACGTTATGGGGAGCCCCCCAGCCTAACAATATCAGCCAGCAGCCGCCCAGAATTGCCGCATACATTAGATGCAACAGTTCTGGGACTGTACCCGGCTCTTCCCGATTTGCCCTGGTGCGTTGGCAAATCGGGGTAATAAGGAGTTATTGGCAGCCCATAGCTGCCAATAAGTCCTAGATTAATCATGTCAGGCGTCTCCCCGAGATACCTTCCATGATTAATCTGTAAATTACAGTAAATAAACACGCACACCCGAAAAAATCCTTTATTAGAAATAAAAAACACAAACATATAGCCTGGTTAACCACTTTAATCAGCCCAAAAAAGCCCTCCATGTCCGGCGTAATCCAGGATGCTCCTGCGTCGCTTCCAGCACTGCTGCATGGAGGTGACCGGAGCTGCAGAATACACAGATATTGATGCACTTCCTTTCTGACTGTGATTGACCACAGCTTGTCCTTACTAGCGGATCACACTCACACCTAGTCCTGCTGCACAGTGTCATACGGTAAGCTGGAGTTTTTCTATTTCTATTTTTAAAGGGGAAGTGACAGATGCGGGAAAGAGGATGGTTGGAAGGTCATGAGAGGGGCCAGTACAGAATAGGGTTCAAGTGTAAGAAGATGTGTCCTCATTGCTAGGGCCAATCATGAAAACCTGAAGTAACCTCGAGAGGTCCAGAACCTACGGCTCACCCTAGCCGTCTTACAGAGTCATCCTGTTAGATAACTGCCAGGTCCCAGAATTAGACGAAAGTGAGAAGAGTTAGGTGGAAGAAGACACAGCCGCTGGCTCTGGAGGATGAGTTCCAAAATAGCGGAAGGGGACAGGTTAAGAGGTAATACTCTACATTGAGAGGAATGAAGCAAAGGAAAGCCATGTCTATCATAACGGTGTGAAGAATCAGGCAAACTTTCTGGTTGGCTACGTGAGCACTGGTATCGCGTGTGTTACTAATTGTCTACAACAATGACCGCCAGTGGGGTGACGGACACTGGCCTGAAGAAACCAGTAAGTGACTAGCACCCCACCCGATGTTCCAACCACACACAGTGGCTCCTTAGCCAAAGAATATGGTTCCCTAGTGGCCCAGGGCCAACACCTTCCTTTACATAGCACACACAATCAGTACTAGCCAGAAATTCCTGCAGCGCTTTTAATGTTCCTTTATACCTCTTTGCAACCAAATTTCTTCTTATCTTGTTATTAATATTTAAAGGAACGTCATGTTCTAGTTAATATCAATGGATTTGTACAGATTATAAGTTGCTATAGTGTCTGCCATTACTGCTCTAACTATAAAGACCCCTTTCCTATATAGGTGCCAAAATCGCCTTTCTTCCACGCTCAGTGAATGCCCCCTGGTCCATAGTATTGTCTTTGGAAGGAATAAGTCATCTGCCATTCCTTTGTTTATAATACACCTGTATGTGGACATATAAATGAGATTTCCTCTCAGACGTCTTTTTTCTAAGCTAAACATATCTAACTTTTTCAACCTGTCATCATATGGGAGGCCTTCCATTCCTTGTAATAATCTAGTTGCTGCCTTTGAACTGACTCTAACTTCTGAATGTCCTTTTTAAAAAATGGAGCCCAAAACGGGATCCCGTATTCCAGATGTGGCCTTACAAGTGATTTATAGAGGGGTAACAATACGTTGGGATCACGGGATCTAATCTCTCTTTTTATACACCCTAAAATCTTGTTTGCTTTAGCAGCTGCTGCCTGACATTGAGTGCTGCTGCTCAGCTTAGTTGTAACCAGAATCCCCATGTTCTTCTCTTGTTCTGTTGTCCCAATTTTATTTCCATTTAATGTATATACAGCAATAGGATTACTCCGTCCATTATTATACATTTATCAACAATAAATCTTATTATCCAAGTATCTGCCCATTCTGACATCTTATACAGATCATTTTGTAATATTGTACTATCATGGTCAGTTTTTAATATCATACATAGGGTAAGTTCACACAGTGCATTTTTACGAGTTTTTCGGGTACATTTTTGCTCAGAAAACTGCATGAATTTGCTTCCCCAGCAAAGTCTATGAGTTTTCATTTTTGCTGTCTGCACACAGCGTTTTTTTAGCTGCGTTTTTGTGGGCACCACAAAAACGCAGCGTGTCAATTATTTTTGCGTTTTTCACTGCGTTTTCCACCCATTGAGTTCAATGAGATGTTCAAAAACGCAATGAAAACAGCAAATTGCAAATATAGCTGCGTTTTAGTGCGTTTTTATGACTAAAAAGACAGCTATAAACGCAAGGGGTGGGTAGTAAAGTGACATGTACAGGAAGAGGATTCCTTCTGTCATTAAACACAGAAGCGTGAATCCTCCCGGTACCGCCACCGCTGCTTCCATTTCCCGCCTGGTGCCATGTCCGCTCCCATGCAGGAGGTGGAAGCGGCGGCTAAATCAAAAGTGAACAGTAGAAAAATGTCATACTCACCTGTCTGCAGACTCCCAGTACCATGTCCACTCCCAGCTCCTCTTCCCGGTACCGCCACCCCCGCTCCGGCTGTGTGCCGACTCCCAGGCACGTACGATAGCTGCAGGACCTGGCAGTGATCACCTGATGCGGTCACCTGACGCATCAGCTGATCGTAAGTCTCGCGGTGACGCTGGATTTTACCGCACGGCCGGCTATCAGCTGATGCCGTCGGGAGACTTCATCAGCTGATTACCGGCAGCTCCTGCAGCGGTCGGACGGGAGTCAGGACGGACGTGTGTAGTTGTTTTTTTTATTTTTCTTTTGCACTGCTGCATCAGCCTAGACTGTACAGCGAGCGAGCGCCGAGTGACAGATTCCCCGGCGCTTGCAGTCAGTTCATGACAGCTGCAGACAGGCCGAGGTGATCTCCGGAGTTCAGGTGAGAGCACCAGAGATTAGCCCGGGATGTCTGCAGCTGTCATGAACTGAATCGCAAGTGCCGGGGAATCAGTCACTCGGCTCTTGCTCGCTGTAAAGTCCAGGCTGCACGCCGGAGCTCAGGTGAGAACTCCGGAGTGCAGTGCAGGTACCTGAATCCAGGCCTGGCATTAATGGAGTTTCCTCCGGTAGCCAGTCGAACGCTGCACAGAAGTGTGTAGTTTGTTTTTTTTTTGTTGTTTTTTTTTTGCACTGATGCATCAGCTGATTGTATAAAAGCCGTTTATACAATCAGCTGATGTGTCATGTGATTCAGGCCTTGAACCTGACACATCATGTGATCGCTTTGCCTTCCAGCAAACCGATCAGATGATATTGGATCCGGATTGGACGGCGCGGGACCCTTGACCCAGGATTACTGCGGAGGGGGGGGTTCTTTATTTCAATAAAGATGGAGTCACTAATTGTGTTGTGTTTTATTTCTAATAAAAATATAAATAAAAATATTTTTCTGTGTGTTGGTGGTCATGGTGGCCATGAACTATGGGGATATAACTTCGGCAATCATTGGCTGTTAAGCCTTCCTAGCAAATGACTACCCACTGGGACCTTAATACAATAATATTGGCAGCGTGTCAATGACCCTGAAGGAAGTCCTTGGACATTGCCATGTCCCCAGTGCACTACCAGCACAAACGATTACTGGTTACCCATCCACTTTGTGTTTTGGGCTTTTTGGGTAAATCGTATGGTTGGAAGTACAGAAAAAGTCAAGACCAGTTACTTTTATATACTCCAGATAAGTCCTTACCACATGATGTGATCAAAAAGTAATTGTAGTATTAATGACCTACTCACTATTCATAACCACCTTAGTTATAAGCTTCTTTTGCACTTTGATAGAATTTTCTTTCAACCCCACCAAGCCGTGCCTCATGCATTAACCCCGCGTCAATGTGAATGCCCCACTCTACTCCTGACTCCTGCCATGTACTGACATTGTGGCTTTGCTCTACAGAAGCTGAAACCAAATCCTCCGACAGTCTTGAGCCTGGTTGCCAATCCCTCCTCACCACTAATCTCCCCTTTCTCCCCTTCATTTTGTTACGTTGGCGTTCAGGTTTCTCATCCCCCCGGTATAAGATATGGGCGCTCTACCCTGTGTCAGCTAATCATAAAATATGTGCTGTTTGAAGACTGGATGGCTTGAAGGTAAAATGGAAAAGCGAAGTCGACACATATGAAACTAATAGCAGTAGCTCGAAAAGTAGCCAAATAAAATTCCCCAAGAAGAACTGTGCCAGAGAACCTCGAGCCTGACCTGCAATACCACCCCAATCCCAGCCATTGGGTCCCACTCCCATTACGTCTTCCATGTGTGTGTGTGACATTAAGCACTCACTGGAGACTCTATTAAACCTCCCAAAACTCATTTATTTCCCACATGCAGAAACAGGCGCGAGGCTCCGAAAATTTTGAGAGACCATGGAAAATGGTAGCACAGTCTGCTCCGACTTTTTTGGCATGCATCGCCCTCGTCCTAATCACCCAAATGACTGATGTTCATTACTAACGTCTCTCTCTCCCCTATACTCCTGTGGTTTTGTAGATTTCGAGCTGTGAGCGGTCCCTAATGGAAAGTAACTTTATCCTAATGTTTCCTTTCAAAGTTATGATTGTTTCTCTGCTCTATAATGCAGCTCCGGCTCTTTTTTTGGCAATCTCTGTTAATCCTTGATTTAATCCCCTTATTTCTTTGACTTCCCCCATCATAAATGTGGAGAGCTGTCAAGTTAACCAAGGGACCTCACGTCCTTGTTTGAAATTACTTCTTGTTTGCTCTGCTTTGGCAGAAGCTCGAAATGTGGAGGCGATTTTCTGTGTGCGACAGCCACCATGAATGCGCTATTTGTGTATTTTCTGTAATTTCTGGATTGGTGCATTGATAATTGTATTGTAACATATATTGTCTCATACTGCAACAACATCAACTTAATCCAAATGTACATAATCAGTCATATCCAAGAATATTTATAAAGTGGTTTCGGAATAACATTTCCCTCAAATAGCCCTCTGAGACATTTTCCTTATAGGAAAAGCTACAACTTTCAATTTCAGGTTACTACATGTTGTCAACCTTGTTTGGGGCATTATCAGCGTACTAGTTAGAGCAATCTTAGGGATGGACCAGGCAACCAGACTACTTTCATTCAGATGACAATCAGGGTTAGACTGGACCCTCAAAGTACTAGAAGACTATCCAGTAGTAGCGCCATCAGGGTTAGATTGGACCCTCAAGGTTGAAGAAGACTATCCAGTAGTAGCACCAGCAGGGTTGACCTGGATTATCAGCGTACAAGAGTATCTCTAGTAGGAGATCTGAAGGACCATTGGAACACACACTGGAGAAACCTTTTGGACTCTGATTGTCTAGTCCAACCTTATTAATGTCCCTACTAAATTACCCTCTTGTTCTCTGATCCTGCATCCCAGCCCTGGGACAGCTTCACCAGGAGGATCCGCTGGAACTACAGTCAAACCCTCAAGTTGTAGAGGGCAAGTATATCTACTCAATGACCATCTTGTACTCTGATGGTCCATTTCAACACAGTAGCACATTCACTGGTCCCCTTATGGGAAGATCTTCTGCAACAGAACTCTGATGGTCCAATACAACCCTAGTGGTGCTCCTACTAGAGGACCCTCCAATGTTCCTCTGGTATGCTGGTGTTCCAGCTCATCACTAAAGGTCTTCTACTGGATGATGTCTATTTTACATTGATTGTCCAGTCCAACACAGTAGAACCAACATTGGTACTTCTCTTGGTGGATCCTCTGGTACTATCGTGGTCCCGGCCAATTGTAATGGTATTCCTATTTGAGGACCATCTTGTATTCTGAAGGTCCAGTCAACCCTAATTGTATTCTAACTTGGGGATTCTCTGGTGCTCTGATTATCCAGTCAAACCAGTCAGACCACTAGGGCTCGTACAGGAAGATCCAATGGTATTCCAGTACAATCCTAATGGTGCTTCTACTTGTGTACACTTTTGTACTCAGATTGCCCAGTCAAACCCTAATGGTGTTAGTAGGTTTTGCAGTATACATAGGACTGTCATAAATATTTAATAAATGTGGGTTCCACCTCTGGGACCTTTAATTCTCTCTCCGTCCTAATTTTTTAATTGGTCTGTGCTCCTGGAGAGCTGTCTGCATTTGTTCAGATTTCTCCAATCACTTCTATGAGCTTTAACAATACAATTATGGGCACCTCTATATTCACAATGACTGCTATGTTAAGAAAAACAATGAGTGGGGGAGCCTGTGTAGTAAAGATAGGTGCAGAGATAGAAGTAGAGCTTGCATATTTTAGACATTTATTTGATATCCAGTGGACCTGCCATAAATATCTACCATGAGAATATACCATTAAAATGGGTTTCCAAAATTTAATATTACTGATCTCTCCCTAGAAGAGGCCATACATATCAGCTTAATATAGTTCCTATATGAGATGATAAAGACTCTTTGGTCGATCTGGTGGCGCAGTAAGTTCTTGTGGATAAAGTGTGAAGACATTCGAGAGTGAGCTCAAAATCTGTCAAAATCTCAAGTACTTGGTATCCTGAAGTTCCATGATGGTCTGAAGTATCGTAGATGCCTGTTCCAGTTTCAGAGACATTTGCCTAAGAAGAGTGTTTTTTTGGGGATGACTATGGTTGGATGCAGAGTTGAATTCCTCAGAATATTCCCTGAGTTACACCGCGAGGAAGGTCTTACCTGTAATCCATGCTCCAAGTGCCAGATTCCTCACTGCTTTCTCATTCATCTAGCTAATGGTTGATTGTACTATTGCCCCCTGTCCAGTGACCAAGTTACGGTGGGTAGGTCCTGAGCTTCGACCCCGCCACAGAAATCTCGGTGGGAACGTATACACAAACCTAGAGTTTATCACCAAGAGTAGTTAGTTTGATAGGTCTAGAGTCAAAGAGGACTGAACTTTGTTTCAATGAGCAAATTGCTCACAGTAAAAAAGACTTTAATCACCTCCTTTCTCAATCATATCTCCATTTGAAGTGACTCTTTGGGTGGGGGTAAAAAGGGCAGGATAGAGATAAAATATGTTTGTAAACCTTTGTGCTGCACCATCGAAGGGCCAGCTAGTGCACACATCAATGTACACCGTTCCTTATAGATTAAAGGCCGCTTTACACGCTACGACATCACTCAAGTGATCTCGTTGGGGTCACAAAATTTGTGACGCACATCTGTCCGCTTTAGCGATGTAGTTGAGTGTGACACCTATGAGCGATTTTGCATCGTCGCAAAAACGTGCAAAATCGCTTATTGGTGACATGCCCCCCTATTCCCAATTATTGTTGCTGCTGCGTGTACGATGTAGTTCGTCGTTCCTGTGGCAGTATACATCGCTATGTGTGACACCGCAGGAACGAGGAACCTCACCTTACCTGCGGCCGTCGGCAATGAGGAAGGAAGGAGGTGGGCGGGATGTTCCGCCCACTCATCTCTGCCCCTCCTCTGCTATTGGGCACCCGCTTAGTGATGTCGCTGTGATGCCAAACGAACCTCCCCCTTAGAAAGGAGGCGGATCGCCGGCCAGAGCGACATCGCAGGGAAGATAAGTATGTCTGATGGGTCTGCGATGTAGTGCGCCATGGGCAGCGTTTGACCATGTCGCACAACCGATGGGGGCGGGTACGCACGCTAGTGATATCGGTAACGATATCGCAGTGTGTAAAGCGGCCTTAAGTCTTTAGATCCTACACTAGGCAGAGGGCCAGATGAGGTAAATTGCTGAGTCATCATCTGGGACATCTCAGGTCTGTGTCGGTTGTGTAGCACAGGGGTCTTGGTCCCTTCTGGCAGGGTATGTGTTACATTTCACTTTGTGTTATTGTGTGGGATGCGAAGAACTTTCTGCTGCACCTTCAGTATAGTAAACGTTCTCTGGCACGGGTTGGTCTTGTTCTTCATCCATGGTCCATTGTATCTTAGGGAGACCACCCAGCACTCTACTCCTTCTATAGATACATTTATCAAATCAAATTTGTGTTGAATTTTTGGTTTACAATGTGTTTCATGAAAATCACCTTAAAATGGAGGCTGCCCTTTTACACATTGCAGAAGATTATATCCGCAAGTAAAAGATCCCATGGCTTCCTAATAATCCCTTGTAGCTAGCACATCACAGCCGATTAGAAAGGTCTATCTTGGCCTATGTGTAAGCAGGAAAAGCAGCAGCTATTTGTGGCGAATCTGGATAGTGAGAGGACGTCGCAAACCACAGCTGGAGAAACTGGACACATAGGGTTTGAATCATCAATGCTTTTATGGTATGCTAAAAAACTGATGTAAAAAGATTTGCAAAATCACAAAATGTTTGTGTGCCGCCCCTGCAGCGGATCGAACCGCTCGGATCCGGGGGTGGTAATTGCTCGTGGCTCGAGGGTCTCCGGACCCGGGGTCTAGGGGCCACACTCAAATGGCAAAGGGAGTATTTACAGGGGATTTGATATAGTTCGTGACGTCACCCGTGGTGTACGGTAATTGGGAGTACCGCCGCTGCCATGGGAGTACCCAGGGTAATGGAGTGGGGCAGCTAGGTGACGTTGCCCTCCACGGGTAGGGGTAGGCCCCGGGACTCTGGATGGTGATGCGGGGACACAGTGCAGGGGACAGTCGGGTACTCACTCAGCAATGAAGCAGACTCTGACAACAGGATAAACCAAGTCTCTGAATGCCGTTGCCTTTCGAGAGGAGCTCGTCTGGGTCCCGTCCCCTGCAGCTCTGCCTGTGGTCCATAACCTGCCTTCTGGCACAAAGTTTTAGATTGTCCGTTGTGGCCCGATAGCTTGGAGCTTTCTGGGCCCCGCTCCCCACTATGGCTAAGTGAAGGAGCTTGCTCTCAGGAGCTCACGCTTGGGATTTCAGTGGGCTGCTTGTATGGAAAGCCTATCCTCCTCGTTGCACTAGTGGCCCCGATCTCTGAGCTTAGTGGGAACAGTCAGTAAAGGCCCTGTCCTCCGCAGGTTAATTGCCGGGTCGCCTGAAGCTTCTCCCCGACCTAGGGTCCGTGTACCCCGTCGAGCCTTCGGACCCGGACCGGTGATAGGAACAGGCTGCTGACCGTCCTCCTTGATGGGTTCCAGGCACCTAGCCTCAATCCCCTGCGACCCGGGGTCTAGCTTCTCTTGGTCCAGACCACCGTCTGCGACCTAGTTTACTTCTACGCCGGGGAGCTCAAACTCCCAGCTTCCTCAGAGCTCCTCGCAGCTCAAGGGCTACCACTCAACTGAACTTAACTCCTCCCACCTCCCTGCCTGACACCTAGGTGGGTGGCCCTATTCCTGCTTAAGCAGCCCACTGGTGTGCCTGACAGGTGTGGTGCAAAGTGTATCTAGGATTTGTGAATGCTGATGGAGGCAGTACTGCAGGATGGAGACCCAGAACCATGAGGAGTTGAATCCTACACTAAGAAAAAGAGTGCAGAACCCTGTGATGACCTGAATAGTCCAGGGCGTCACATTTGCACAAAGTAAAGTTATGCAAAAATTTTGTGACTTTTGGCATTTTCATATCAGTTTGAAGCAACTCCAACTAAAGGAGGAGCTGGGCAGGACTGGGCAAGGCTATCCACACCTGTCAAATTTAGCAAAAATGTTGGCGTTTTTTTACGCCAGAGATGCTACTCCAGGTACAGAATGGAGTACCATTTCTGTCAAGGCACATGCCACTATGAAGATGTGCCAAGTTCATTAAGTGGTGTGCGCATCATGCTGCAGCAAGCCTTTCATTAAGACTGGCCATGCGCAACGCCAGTCTAAATAAATTGGCCCCAGTGTGTGTGACAGCACAGCAGTAAAGATTAGAGTGTGATCAATGGAGAATAGTGTAACATGTTATTCAGGTCAGTTGGAGGCTTTGTAGTACTTTTGATTAATTTTGAATCGATTTGCTGTGAATCAAATTTTGGGGGGAAAAAAATAAAAAATTAGAATTTTCAAAGATTCACTCATCACTAGTTCTGAATCTTGGTGTTCCCACCAATCAGCTGACTGACAGACACAGAGAAAATATCACAGTGCAGTGGTACTGCAGCTTTTTCATATTGAAATATTGAGTGGAAAACCCCTTTAAAGTCTGTCAATCAAACATGTTATAAAAATGGACCACCAGTCATAAATGAGGAGGGTCCAGTATAAGTTTTATCTATTATTTTGCTCCCACTCAATAGTTAGTCACATTGTTTATAGTGCACATGGGCCACTTGTTTAATTAACATTGCTTTAAGTGAGAAGTTGCTGATCTATCACCAATGGGACTCTTTTGACATCTTTATTTCATCCGTGTATATTGAAGGTACTTAGGAGAATTATACAAATAATCCCTCAATGACAAATTTCAGGATCGTATTGCTTTTTGTCAAAGACCCCCAACGTGTCACAGGCGTGTCACGAGTGACAGACAGTCATATGGTATCTGGCTATATAATGTCACAGCATCTGGCTACGCAGAATGCTCCCTGACTTTCCATTGTTCCTGCTGTCAGAATTCATTGGTATAAGTAGCTTTCCTGCTGGATTCATCTCTCTACCTTTTGGACACAGCAGGAGCTCGACCTCCACCTAGGGGTTGATTGTCAGTATTCCCATGTTGTTTAAATACCCCTTCCTTCCTACAGGTGCTGGTAATATTTTCCATTTCTCCAAGCCTTGGTTTCAAGCTGGTGGCTTGTACTCCTCTGTAGTATCGTTGCTGAAAGCTCTGTTGAACTTGTACCTGAGTCGTCTGTAGATAAGTAGCTCATGCTTTCTCCCCTGTGTGTCCCCCTTCTGTCTTTTACAGTTGTTTAGTGGGGTTGACAAAGAGCTCATCCCATCCGTTCCCTATTTAAGGCCTCGCACTGGGGGTTCGAGGCCTTAAATGGTGGTACCTAGGTACCTAGGTGGTACCTAGTGGTACCTAGGGTCAGGTATCCAGCTCAATGCTTAGGGGCGGAACCTGGTGAGGGACCCCAGAGACCAGCATAAGGTTTGGTCAGGGGTCAGCATCTTCCCCTTCCCTGGTCACAGGGTTTCCCTTCCCTTTTGCCGTTTGCTTGGTACTTCTCCGTACCTAGCGTGACACAACTAGCGCATAAGGCAGCCCTCCATACACATCTATTATATCCAGTTTATACTGAGATGTGGCTTTTTTTATGCCTGGAGTCCACAGATATACAAATTTAACTGTGAATTTCACAATACTGTTGTCATTCCACATTCAGTGCAACTGTAAAATCTATGAGGATATTTATCAACATGCAAGAAAAAAATGAGACTGGAGAGGATTGAGAAAATGCATTCTTCTTGCTCATTTTGAAGGAAATAGCCACAGATTGGCTAAATATATGCCCCATCGAACGGAGTTAAATCCTTATGCCAAGCTGCTGACATACCCAATGTAGACACTTAAAGGGGTTGTCCGACATTAGCTTAACAAAAATGTTTGAGTTTATCTGTGCTGTATTGTCATATAAATCACACCTACATTGTTATTTTTTGTTTTCTAACTTTTGTTCCTCTTGAATTATACCTTTATTCTCTGCAGCTTCTTGTTTACATTCAGCTCTAGCAAACTGACCACTTCCTGTGCAAAACCTCAGTCAGAGCTGTCACCGCCCAGCCTCAGTGTCCAGCCTCACCCCAGTGTCCAGCCGCACCCTCTGCCCGCCCCCTGCACACATTCCCTGTCAGTATATTCTTCCCCAGCACCTGACCTGGTATCACTACAGCATTGCAAATAACAGCCCCACATCGGACTCTGCACCGTACACGCACACACATGGCTCTGCACCGTACACGCACACACATGGCTCTACACCGTACACGCACACACATGGCTCTGCACCGTACACGCACACACATGGCTCTGCACCGTACACGCACACACATGGCTCTGCACACGCACACATATGGCTCTATACCTCACACGCACACATATGGCTCTGCACCGTACACGCACACACATGGCTCTGCACCGTAAACGCACACACATGGCTCTGCACCGTACACGCACACACATGGCTCTGCACCGTACACGCACACACATGGCTCTGCACACGCACACATATAGCTCTGTACCTCACACGCACACATATGGCTCTGCACCGTACACGCACACACATGGCTCTGCACCGTACACGCACACACATGGCTCTGCACCGTAAACGCACACACATGGCTCTGCACCGTACACGCACACACATGGCTCTGCACCGTACACGCACACACATGGCTCTGCACCGTAAACGCACACACATGGCTCTGCACCGTACACGCACACACATGGCTCTGCACCGCACACACATGGCTCTGCACCGTACACACATGGCTCTGCACCGTACACGCACATGTGTCGCCCTGGGCAAGCCAGGGGACACGGGTCACAACATCACCACACCCCACACTCCAGGTAGGCACATCACAGCTAACCAGAAATCCTTGTTGCCTTCCTCCAGAGGTTGATGATGCACACCAGGGGGTGGGCCAGGCGGTTGGCTCCGCCCACCAAGGAGCTCACAACTCTGGAGGCAGGAAGTAACCAGGCAGATAGCTCAGGGACGAGCTTGAGTAAACAACAGAGTTCTGTCAGGGAGGAGGAAGTGGAAGGAGTGAAGTGAAGCCCAGGCAGGGCAAGTGTGAGGAGCTAAGTAGAGAAGTGGAAAAGGAGGAAAAGCAAGTAAAGTAACAGAAGAGAAAGACAGCCTGAAGGGTCCAGCTTTGTGAGGGCCAGAACAGCAAGGTCAGCAACGGCGGTGACTGTCTGGAGGGGGACCGTTTGGAAGTTCCTGGAAGGACCCCGTTGGCTGTGTGCCCGGTGGTCTGGAGCAGTGTTCCGAAGGACAGTCAGCACCAGGGCAGGGGCCTCTCGGACCCCGGCAAGGCTAGGAGTCGCCAGATTTGCCAAATCCGTCAGTGACGGGGACGCAGATCCCCCAACAACCAAGTCCCGATTGAAGGCAACAGCCAAACCCGTATTGGAGAGACACCGCCACCGCCACGGCACAAGTTTCTCAGGGCCAGCGCCTGCGGGCAAAGTGTAGAGCTCCTCCGGCCCAGATTGCAGTCGGGGAGCGGGTAACCGGAGGGAATCCACCGCTACCATCAGTCAACACAGGTGCAAGGAAGAGGGACATCACCGTCACCTACCGGGAGTGCAGGTGCAGCCGTCTGTGGGACCGTCCTACCAGCCGTTGGTTTACCGTACAGACTGTGTCCGTGTGTCAGGCTGAGTGAGTACCATAGTGCTGCAAGGCACAGCGCTGCCCCCGCGTCCCTACACTTTACATCTCATCACCGGGCCCCGGGATCACCAACCCCTACCCACGGAGGGGCAACACAACACCTGGCTGCTCCGCATCACCATCCCCGGGACCCCCACACTGAGCAGCGGTGGTGCAATCACCACAACCGTGGGTGGCGTCACGAGCTATAACAATCCCCTCACCCAACAAACACCCCCTTTCACTCACGGGCGAGGAGTGTCGCTCGAGAAACCCCGGGATCCGGCCCACGGCTCGAGCCACCAGGAGCAGCTGCCGGACCCGAGCAGAAGGGGTGAGCGCGGTGTGCTGACACCCTCCTCCCCGCCCGCGACAACTTGGCGTCACGAACAGGATCTTACCGCTCTGCCGTCAGGTAGAGGTGCGCCTTGTTACCGCCGGAGGCATCCGGCAGAAAAATTTCAGAAGCCGCCATCTTTGGCGCGAAAAGTTCCCGCTCGAGCGTCTTCTCGAGCAGTAGAGGCGCGAAGGCCAAAACCCCGCCCCGAGAGAGGAGGGGCCGGAAAGAGCTAAGGGGGACGCGATGGCGGCTGGACGCATGTAAGTGTGGCGTCGCGACAAACACACTGGAACCCCCCCGGTCCATCGACTCTAACGGAAAATGTCCGCCCCACCTAGTCCTGCAGAGACTACCGAGCCAGTGTCCGGAACAGCGGCATGGCTGAGGGCCCGGGCGGCGGGGATCTGCCGCCACTATCGGAGTCAGATTGACGGGCTGATGGAGCAGTGGGCCGCGGAGGTGGAAGCGCTAGTTGCTGTGGCCCGAGTGTATGGAGTGGAGGCTGTGATGGAGGAGCTGGAGAATGACCCACGCCCCTGTGTCCCCGAGGGACCGGTCGCTGCGGCTGAGGGACCCGGTCTGCCCCTGGCTCCTGTGTTACCTCCGTCCTACGCACTCGCGTGCTGCACCGCACCTGGCCTATCGGGTGTGCCTCCCTCTGTGATTGCGGCAGGGGCAGAAGATAGCGACTCCGGGCCTGACACTGAGCCTGTGTCGGAAGAAGAGGAGGAGGTCGTTGCCCTGCCTGGCATGGAGGCCACTTATATTCCCCGAACCGGAGGCAACGGGTATCGGGCGGCCCTTCCGCGCCGTGCTTGCCATGCACTGGAGGGGCTGGTGGCCGTGTCCTTCCGCCCCGAGCCGGGTGAGGAGGACGAAAACACCCAGTAGGGCAGCGGATGGCCGCTGCACCGTCCCCGTTGGGACCAGCACTGAAGTTGTGTGTCTGTTTAAAAGTGTTTGAAAAGTTTAAAAGCTGAATGATAAGTGAAATTACCGAAGAAGTCACCTGATTTGTTTGTTGATTTGCAACCGGCAGGAGCCGGCACCGTTGTCCCCGTGGGGACCGTTTAAAGTTTGGCATGGGAACTATCCATGGACTAGCCCGTGAACTTGCAGGGCACCACAAACGTTAAGTGGCTTGTAAATATGTTGGGTACCGTTACCGTTTCCGCAATGCCGCCTCCGGAGAGGCAGGTTGGAGGGAGGGCCCTGAGCAGAGCAGGCCAGGGCCCAGCCACCAAAGGAACCGGTGGCCACCCTCTGGAGGGGAAGGACAGATCCCGCTCGGGTGACTTGTGCTGGACTGTGGGTCAAGGGGTGCTGCCTGGGTTTTAGGGGCAGCATCAGGGCCAGGTTGCTTGGGTGGGAGAGAGCGGAAACCGTGACCGTACACCGTTGCAACGTTAAAGTAAATGTGCCTCCCGTCTTGGGAAGAGTTATTAAAAATGTTATTTATGTTTTGCTTAACCCTGTTATCCCCTTTTTACAGAAAAATAAAACCGGTGTAGGACGGCAGCCCGCGGACGGTCTGCATTTTGCTAAGGGGGAATGTGTCGCCCTGGGCAAGCCAGGGGACACGGGTCACAACACCACCACACCCCACACTCCAGGTAGGCACATCACAGCTAAGCAGAAATCCTTGTTGCCTTCCTCCAGAGGTTGATGATGCACACCAGGGGGTGGGCCAGGCGGTTGGCTCCGCCCACCAAGGAGCTCACAACTCTGGAGGCAGGAAGTAACCAGGCAGATAGCTCAGGGACGAGCTTGAGTAAACAACAGAGTTCTGTCAGGGAGGAGGAAGTGGAAGGAGTGAAGTGAAGCCCAGGCAGGGCAAGTGTGAGGAGCTAAGTAGAGAAGTGGAAAAGGAGGAAAAGCAAGTAAAGTAACAGAAGAGAAAGACAGCCTGAAGGGTCCAGCTTTGTGAGGGCCAGAACAGCAAGGTCAGCAACGGCGGTGACTGTCTGGAGGGGGACCGTTTGGAAGTTCCTGGAAGGACCCCGTTGGCTGTGTGCCCGGTGGTCTGGAGCAGTGTTCCGAAGGACAGTCAGCACCAGGGCAGGGGCCTCTCGGACCCCGGCAAGGCTAGGAGTCGCCAGATTTGCCAAATCCGTCAGTGACGGGGACGCAGATCCCCCAACAACCAAGTCCCGATTGAAGGCAACAGCCCAACCCGTATTGGAGAGACACCGCCACCGCCACGGCACAAGTTTCTCAGGGCCAGCGCCTGCGGGCAAAGTGTAGAGCTCCTCCGGCCCAGATTGCAGTCGGGGAGCGGGTAACCGGAGGGAATCCACCGCTACCATCAGTCAACACAGGTGCAAGGAAGAGGGACATCACCGTCACCTACCGGGAGTGCAGGTGCAGCCGTCTGTGGGACCGTCCTACCAGCCGTTGGTTTACCGTACAGACTGTGTCCGTGTGTCAGGCTGAGTGAGTACCATAGTGCCGCAAGGCACAGCGCTGCCCCCGCGTCCCTGCGCCCTCCAGGCCCTACACTTTACATCTCATCACCGGGCCCCGGGATCACCAACCCCTACCCACGGAGGGGCAACACAACACCTGGCTGCTCCGCATCACCATCCCCGGGACCCCCACACTGAGCAGCGGTGGTGCAATCACCACAACCGTGGGTGGCGTCACGAGCTATAACAATCCCCTCACCCAACAAACACCCCCTTTCACTCACGGGCGAGGAGTGTCGCTCGAGAAACCCCGTGATCCGGGCCACGGCTCGAGCCACCAGGAGCAGCTGCCGGACCCGAGCAGAAGGGGTGAGCGCGGTGTGCTGACACCCTCCTCCCCGCCCGCGACACACACACATGGCTCTGCACCGTAAACGCACACACATGGCTCTGCACCGTACACGCACACACATGGCTCTGCACCGTACACGCACACACATGGCTCTGCACCGTAAACGCACACACATGGCTCTGCACCGTACACGCACACACATGGCTCTGCACCGCACACACATGGCTCTGCACCGTACACACATGGCTCTGCACCGTACACGCACACACATGGCTCTGCACCGTAAACGCACACACATGGCTCTGCACCGTATACGCACACACATGGCTCTGCACCGTACACGCACACACATGGCTCTGCAAATGCACACATATGGCTCTGTACCTCACACGCACACATATGGCTCTGCACCGTACACGCACACACATGGCTCTGCACCGTACACGCACACACATGGCTCTGCACCGCACACACATGGCTCTGCACCGTACACACATGGCTCTGCACCGTACATGCACACACATGGCTCTGTACCGTAAACGCACACACATGGCTCTGCACCGTACACGCACACACATGGCTCTGCACCGTAAACGCACACACATGGCTCTGCACACGCACACATATGGCTCTGCCAGCCCCCCCATCCCCATCCCCATAGGGAACACATGTGGAGTACATACTCACCTGTCCTCGGTCCCCGCCGCTCCTGCATGTTCGTGCGCTGTCTGTGCTCTGTTCAGCACAGTAGTGACGTCACCGCTGTGCTGCAGATTGCACAGACAGCCGGAGGGACAGTAATGAGAAGCAGCGCTGCGCTGCTTCTCATCAGCACTTTCAAATGTACCGGCATCGGTGATCTGTGATGCCGGTACATTTGAATGTGCGATCCTGGGCAGGGGGCCCGGTGCTGGAGCTGACACCACGGCAGCTGCCGCCATGCCCCGCCCCCAGGTCACGGACCCCCACAGCAGTGCAGGGGGAGGTTACTGGAGGTGCGGGGGAATGTGTGGGAGGGTGCAGGGAAGGGGGCGGTGACTCCTCGCACTGTAGACACCCAGCAGGGAGGTGACATGCTGCTCCACATTTGCATGTCAACATGGCCCTGCCCATGTAGACGTGCAAAGACCGGAAGCAGCAAAATCGCGGCAGGAGCGGTCACATGACCGCTCTGAGCCGGGGGAGAGGGGCTGACAGCGGGGCAGGTAAGTGGTCTCTATCTACTTACCTGCCCCAATGTAGCCCAATAGGGAAATAAAAAAAAAAAGTCAAAGAAGCCGGATAACCCCTTTAATGCTCGATTCCTTAAGGTTCTTTAAGACTGACATTTCATACATCAGTCTTAATAAGGGACACTAGGAATAACATGCGCCAAAATCTTTGCCACTTAATGAATTTGGCGCATCTAATGAGAGGCATTTGCCTCCGTGTGCCTTGTGAAGGACTGGAGTAACATGTATGGAGTAAGAAACACCACCACACGCCATGAATGTGATGAGCGCTCGTAGCCTAGACCCGTCTCACCCCGGATCTTCTCTAGCTCTGCATATTTTTGTGTACCTGCTGGAAATTAGCAGAGAAATGGCAAATTTTGCAAATATTCAGAAGCATTTCATGCCAAAAATCTCATTAAAATTTAAAGTGTGAATATAACCTAGAGCAGGGCCGTCACCAGGGGGGGACAAACAGGACTCTAGTCCGGGGCCCCAACAGAAGGTGGGCCACTTCACGCTTCATTCATTTATTGGCTTGTGTGAGGTGTGGAGGCGGAGCAGGGATGGAGGCGAAGCTGGGGGCCCCAAAATTATGCCAGTCAGGGGCCCTGAAATTCCTAGTGGTAGCCCTGCCTAGAGGTAAAGTACATCCATACTTACTAACATCTTTGTTGATGAAATAAGGACTTTTAAGTCATGAGGTGGGATTTCCCCAGGAACAACCCCAACTGGCCAAAAAGCCAACTTTTTGTGGGGTTCATGTAAATCCTGCCCCTTTTTTTGTCAAAATTTGCTTGTATTGTTTCTGAATCTTTGGGACTATTGTCAGCTATGCTCACTGAGAAAGGTGGGATTAAATATGCAGCCTTTACATATCCATTATGGTCCATGCAGAACCTCTTAGTGAAGATTCAGTAATGGGCAAACCGGCTCTTTGAGTAGAAAACACACAGCGAGCATCGTAGGACATTTTAGATTTATTAGGAAATGATCCGGTTGAGATTTGGGTTTCCAATGGTTTTGAGGCTCCTAAGCTCTATGTGATAAGTTATGATACCAGATCTGTATTTTATGATATCCACTTTATTGGACTCTAGGAGTTAATAATTTGGAGGTCGGCCGGTCATCATCCATCTCTTGCTGTTTTCACGGTTGCCATGCCAGCGTAATGAATAAAGTCTTTTATCTCTTCTAAACAAATTAGAAAATCGGTTTCTTGATTGCAGGGCCACCTGATTAATCACCCCACATTTTGTCACATGAGAGCCTGTGATTGCTCAGCTCGTGAGCTCGGGCGCAGGGTGTGTGGAACTGACAGCTCGCATGGGTGTTTGTGGTGTGCGCTGAAACCACAGAGCCCAAAGCATATGGCTCTCATTCACCGGACTGATGGGGCTCGCGTAGATCTTCAGAGGACCAACACCTCCCTCTGCAGTGAAACTTGAGGTCACATATAAGTGCTTGAATACTGCAAGATTTAGTTATGTGTATTATTATATTTCTTTATTATTTACTTTTCTAGTGTGTGAAACTTTATAGCAACCTAATTCTAAGGGTACTGTACCTCCACAGGACATCCTACTGAGTAGCTCCTGTATGTCCTTATAACTGCACTTGCTTTTTGACACAACAATAGGGTTTCTCTTACTGCCCCACATTGTAATGCCACCCCAGTGCCCCTCACAAAGTAATAATGCCTTCTTTGTGCCCTCTAGATGGTAAAATTGCCACCCTGGAAAATATTAATGCCATGTACAAATGTACTAGAAAAAGTGTCCATTTTACCCTAGAAGGTAATAATGCCCCGTGTGCCTTTGATGGTCCAATACCCTGCGTGCCCCTATAACAATAATGGCACTTAAGTGTCCACTAAACATTTAACAATGTCCCCCGAATCCCCTATGTGCAGCTCCCCTATACACAGTATGATACCCCTACACCTACTCTATACACAGTAAGATGAGCCCACAGCTCCCCTATAGACAGTATGATGCCCTTACACCTACCCTATGCACAGTAAGATGAGCCCCCAGTTCCTCTATACACAGTATGATGCCCCTACACCTCCCCTGTACACAGTAAGTTGAGTCCATATCTGTTACGTCACCACCGGAGTCCGCTCCAGCGACTTCTGCTCCGATCGCCAGGCGACGCCGTGTTCCTGCCGTGGATGGTGCTGGTGATGGGAGAGGAGTCGAGGCCAGCGGCACCGGTGGGCGCAGGCTCCGATCATCCACTGGGCTGGGTTATCTTGGGATCTGCAGTACCACTGGCTGACTGTGGGTGGTGTGTGTCTTCCAGCTGAAGTTGCCAGCGTTCAGCTACATCCAATGGGAAGACACCACACCCTTCTTAGTTCCCCTACTGTCTGCTGACCTCTGCCAGAGAGATAGTTCTGATTTCCTGGCTCCTGATCCGCCCTATTCTGTTTTGTGATTCCTGTGTGCTGACGTCTGCGTGTTTTCTGACTACCCTTCTGCCTGCTGTTTTTGTACCTCGCTGCCCGATCCGGTTTTGACCTCTGCTTGTTTCTGATTACGTCTTTGCCTGCCGATTCTATCCCTGTTCTGCTATTCCTGGTTTGACCCTGCCTGACGACTACTCTCATCGGACTGCAGCTTTCCACAGGTAGTGATCTCCAGGGCCCTGTGTAATTCCAAATCCCTGTATAGGGGTTAAAGGGTTTCAGGGTTCTGGGGGTCCTGCTTGGTGAGTGGCTTCCCTCTAGCCTGTCCATTACATCCTATCTGAGTCTGTTGATCCAGGCAGGCGTTACAATATCTCCCCTATACACAGTATAATGAGCCCACAGCTCCCGTATGTAGAGTATAAATGTCCCGTCAGCTCCCCTATACACAATATGATGGTCTCACAGTTCCGCTATACACAGTATAATGAGCCCACAGCTCCCCTATACACAGTATAGTGGGTCCACAGCTGTCCTATACATAGTATGATGTTACTACTGCTCCCACAAAACACTGAATAATTACCCCACACTTTATAATGGTCACAACAGTAGCCCTCAAACTGTATAACGGCCCCTGAATTAGCTTCCATGCTGTATACTTAGCCCCACATTTTGAGGACCCCCCCCCCCACAGATTTCCCTACGTTGAATGAGGGACCCACCCACAGTATGAGAGCCTCAAACACTGTATGAGGGCCCCCCACAGTAGTACTCAAACTGTTTAATGGCCTCACATTAGCTCCTAAACTGTATAATGGGCTCACATTAGTTCCAAACTCTATAGTGGCCCAACATTAGCCCCCAAACTCTATAATGGCCCCCACAACAGCCTCCTAACTGTTTAATAGCCCAACATTAGCTCCCAAACTTTATAATGGTCCCACATTATCCCGTAAGCTGTATAATGGCCCCTATATTAGTCTCCAAACTCTATAATGGACCCACATTAGCCCCCAAAATGTATAATGGCCCCACATTAGCTCCTAAACTATAAAATGGCCCCACATTAGTCCCAAACTCTATAGTGGCCCACATTGGCCTCCAAACTTTATAATGCCTCGTAATATCCCCAAAACCGTATAATGACCTTTACATTAGCCCCCAAACTGTAAAATGGCCCCCACATTAGCATCCAAACTCTAGAATGGCCCGCAATACCCCTCAAAATGTATATTGGTTTCTACATTAGCCCCTCAATTGTATAATGTCCCCACATTAGCCCTCCAAACTCTATAATAGCCAGACAAGATCCCTCAAACTATATCATAGCTTCTATATTAGCTCCCAAACTTTATAATGGCCCTCACATTAGCCACTAAAATGTATAATGGCCCCACATTAGCCCTTAGTTCTATAATGACCCCACATTTACCCCCAAACTGTATAATGGCCCTGATATTAGCCCCCAAACTTTAAAATGGCCCCACATTAGCCCGCCCAAAACTGTATAATGGCCCTCACACTTTATGAGAGCCCCTAACAGTAGTCCCTACAATGTATAAGGGCTTTCTCCACACCTCTCTGGGCCCCCCTCCACAGTAGCCCCCACACTGCATGTGTGCCGCCCCCGCGACTGCTGACGGGCTGCTCGGACCTGGATCCGCAGTGGCGCCCCTGACCTGGTCAGGCACCACTGAGTACTGCTCCCATGCTGGGGGCAGTGCAACACAGGTAAACCAGAAGGCTGACCGAGGTGTGACTACACAGGCGCATAGTAATCAGGTCTCACACATCTACCTTTGATAGGGACCCCTGGGGAATCCAGGAGGGGGCGTAGCCTCCATGTCCACTCAAGGGGTGTGGTAGAGAGCCTGGTTGCTAGGTTGCGTAGGCAGACAGAGTAGGAAGGAGGGAGCTGAGTCTGAAGTGGAGCTCAGGGAGAGCAGACGCAAAGAGGAGATCTGAGGCTGCTACTAGTCAGAAAACGTACGCGCAGTGACTACCGACGGGGGAGATCGGTCACCTGGTAGTGCCACCCGAAATCCACCCAAGGCTAGAGAGAGCAAAGGAGTGGCAGAGTAAGCGGACTACCAAGGAGGTACCAGGCCCACAAGGGTAACAGGTCCCAGTGCAGAGATTTATCCAATTTTCTCCTGCCAAACCTGACGGTGGGGGCACTTCAGACCCCCACCATACCACCACAGAGTCCACAGCCACATAGCAAAGAGAGGGCCCATAGTTCACAGGAGGCAAGCAGCCGGAGTGACCTGGTCCAGGCTACAAGCAAACGGGCCAAAAGAAGGGGATAGAGGCATCAGCAACTTCCCTGGGCGACACCAGCAGGGCTTCAAGTAGGGGTCACCCCAAACACAGGGCCAGGAAGGCGAGTTGGTAGTCACCCTCTTGAGCCAGCTGGAAGGATACCTGGTTCCAGCCTGGTTCATCTCAGCTACGCCCAGATTACCCTGCCATCAACTGTGAGTAAAAACCCTGAAAGACTGCCTGGACTGTGTTTGAGTCATTCTGCGCCTTGTGGTTCCACACACTTACACAGGACCCTGGGGCTTGCCTCACTCAACAGGAGGCCACTACAACTGACTGCACTCACCATCAGCCCGAGGCACCCCTTAATCTGCAGTGGCGGTCACCCTGACCGCAATACTGAGAGTGGCGTCACGAAAATCCTAAAGAGAAGGTTCCCTACCTGTGACCAGACTGTTCCTCCACGTGGAGTCCCTGAAGGTAATGCACCGACACAACACCTGCGGGGCTTCACAGCTCGAGGGGTCTCCGGATCCGAGGCGGCGTCGCGCGGCACCCTCGGAAATAAAGGGGGAATTGTTTGTTGTTTTAAGATAATGTTTGTGACGCCACCCACGGTGTGTGGTAACGTGAGGGACCACCGCTGCCGGTTTGGGGAGCTCGGGGACGCTTAAGTTGTTAACCCGTCCGTGGGCAGGGGACTGGTGTCCCGGGCTCCAGTGATGGATGACGTGGGGAACCCGTCAGGTGCAAGGGGGGGTAACATGTACTCACACAGTCCAAAGTCACTGACGCTGACACCAGGTAAACCAAACTCTTGAGCACTCTGTGGTCCTTGGACGGGCACGCTGGGTCCGTGTCCTCTTGGTATTGCCTGTTGACCTGAAGTATTGTCCCTTGGCACTGTGTGTCCTACGTGTGGATCCCTTACACTTGAAGCGTTTCGGGTCCCACTCCCCTGCGTGGTTAGCAGGGTGAGCTTGCTCTCAGGGTTCATGCTTGGGATTTTCTGGATGGTTGTGGGAGTCCCATCCCCCTCGTTGCGCTAGTACCCCAATTCTGGAGCGGGTGGGGAACGGTTCTTGAAGACTCCGTTCCCGTCGGGTGAATTACTGGGCTGCGTGAAGCTACTTCCCAGCCTAGGGTCTGCATACCCCATCGTGCCCTGGTCCCTGCCCAGTTGTAGCACAAGGCAGCCGGCCTGCTCTCTGCAGCAGCACCATACTCCCTGCCACTACCCCCTGCGACCGGGGTTCCAGCTCCTTCTGGCCAGGCCAACGTCTGGCACCTGGGACGGGTACAGGAGCCCAGCTCCACAGCGTGACCTGGACTGTTACTGCTGTCTCTCCTTCCACCTCCACTCTACAGCTCTCCAACTGCACTGACACTTCTGTCCTCCTTCTACCAGCCCTCCATCTGGGTGGCCCTATTCCCCTCAGGCTGCCCAATGGGTGGTTGGTGGGTGTGGTGCAGAGTGTTCCTCAGGATTTGTGTACACCTGTTGGTAGCAACAACAAAGCGACAGGACCCGTAACCAAGGAGGAGCGGGTACCATGCAGAAGGGCAGATTGCACGGCACCCTTGTGATGACCTGATAGGCCAGGGCGTCACATTCCCCCTTGGTTAAACGTGGCTCGTCCGCGAGCCACAGAGTACCAAGCATTTTTTTTTTTAAGGAGAAAAAAGGGTTAACAACATTTTTATTTTTTTTAACTGGTTCATCCCACACAGGGGAGGTGCATTCTTAAACCGTTTCAAAGATTTTTTTAACTAGAGTTCGTCTGCCACAGGGGATGCCACCGGTTTTGATGGCAGCGGGGACCCAACCTTCCACGTTGCGGTGCCTCCCTGCGACAGTCCAGTCCCAACGTCCCGGATCCCAATAACCCCCCACCCAAACAACCTGGTTTTCCTGGAAACCTAGATGGGTCCTTGGGCCGGGTTAAGGTCCCGGAGTATGCCAGACGACTCAGATGGCACAACGGGTGCAGTTTTTTTACAAGACACAAGTTTGTGTTGGTCACGCCAGTCCTGTGACCATGGTCCATTTTTAATCAACTATAAAATGTAGAAGTCTCTATAAAAACCATACCTAAAAGTCCTGTACCGTAGTACAACTGTTGCAAATTTAGAGAAAATCAGGTTACTTTCCCATGCAATTAGTGTTTCATTGGTTCTCTCATTTTCTAACATTTTCTATATGGAAAATAACAAACTGGAAAATAACAAACGGAAAACACAGATACCTAACATTTTTACGGTACCATTTTTTCTGCTAATAATATATGGTCGGGTTCCGTAGCCACACCTACTTCTGCCGGCATGCTACCTCTGCGGACACGTACCCTTCTTCAAACATGACATGTTTGGACACTTCCAGGGCATACCAGCCGCTCTCCCCGCAGTGTCGGGTGTAAGTAACCATTTCTTCTGTCTCTAGGTTGCGGTCAGGATGCTTCCAAGGAAGGTGTGGGGATACGTCCCGCCGGGACACAAATACCCCCGCTGTGAGGTCTGCTTCATGAATGAAACCCCATCCCTGCTCGGGGTCAAAGCGATCCACCAGACCGCGGCACCGTGGCCCTTTAACACGTGAAGCAGCGCTCCTCACCTGTTCCTTCTCTGCTCTGTTACGAGCGGCCAGCTCCTGCCGCCGCTGTTTCCTGGTAGCCATCTCCTACTGCAATTTCTGGCTGTGCCGCTCCCAGTAGGGGGTCATCGGCGTCCGGCTTCAGCTCCCTCACTGGCTCCGGCTTGAACTGGACTTGTGCGGCCCCAACAGCCGTTGGGATACCGCTCGGTGGTGGGACAGGTGGACTGGGAGGTCCCACTTCTGCTGCTGTAGAGAAGACAACCGACTGCTCCGCAGCCAGGGTAGCAGGGCCCAGGTGTTCTGCCTCTAGGGACGGGCCCGGTGATGCGGCCGGGTCTGATCTGGCCGGGCTCCGGGAAACCGTTGACATGATCGGGATGGTGATGGACCTTGGGGCTGTTGCTGAAGCTTCATAAAAACAGACTGCAGGTTCCGCTGCTGGGATGGATAACGGCAGCTCGGCATCTACCGAGGATGGGGCAGGTGACTGTGGAGTGGTTGCCACAAGCGTGGGCGGACCGGATCCCTCGGCCGCAATGGCCGGATCAGCATAATTAATAGGGACTGGGTAAATGCTCATCCTTTCTTCACGTGGGATTTTGATCTCACGGGCTCGCACCGCCAGTGCCAGACTCCTCATCTCTTCCCTCCAGTGGATTAATATGAACAGGAACTGCGTCCGCATTCTCCTGCACAGCTGCTCGGTCTCTTCTTCGATCCAGGTCGCGGTCCCGGGAACAGCATGTTCCGGTGACCAACTCCGCTCCGCCATCTTGCCTCTGCATTGTCCAGGAACAGTATGGCAGAGTCCTGGCGTCCCTGCTTCTCTTCCACTTTTTCTACATTTGGGCACGTCCCCTCGGTTTTCTCCCAGAACTCTTTCGCGCACTGTAACCCACTCGGAACTTCCGGTTCCTGTTTCAGGCTGAAGACGAAGGGCAAGGCTTCGGCTTTGCGCCCTTTTCCAAGAAGATGGCGTTTTTGGCACGAAAATAGCGGAAAAATGGCGGGCGTTGCGGAAAAAGGGATTTTGGATCGCGACTTTCACTTTTAAAGGCACACGTCACCCAGGTTAGTGGGTCCTGCTCGCATCCTGTTCGTAACGCCAAGTTTTCCTATAAGGTGTGCCGCCCCTGCGACAGCCGACGGGCTGCTCATACCCGCTGTGGCCTGAGGGGTCTCCGGATCCGAGGCGGCATCGCGCAGCGCCCAAGGAAATAAAGGGGGAATTGTTTGTGATTTTGGGATAATGTTCGTGACGCCACCCACGGTGTGTGGTAACGTGAGGGACCACCGCTGCCAGTTTGGGGAGCCCGGGGACGCTGGTGTGTGGCAGCTTAAGATGTTAGCCCCTCCGTGGGCAGGGGAGTGGTGTCCTGGGGTCCGGAGATGGATGACGTGGGGAACCCATCGAGTGCAAGGGGGGTAACGTGTACTCACACAGTCCAAAGTCACTGACGCTAACACCAGGTAAACCAAACTCTTGAGCACTATGTGGTCCTTGGACGGGCATGCTGGGTCTGTGTCCTCTTGGTGTTGCCTGTTGACCTGAAGCCTTGTCCCTTGGCACTGTGTGTCCTACATGTGGATCCCTTACACTTGAAGCGTTTCGGGTCTCGCTCACCTGCGTGGCTAGCAGGGTGAGCTTGCTCTCAGGGTTCACGCTTGGGATTTTCTGGACGGTTGTGGGAGTCCTATCCCCCTCGTTGCGCTAGTTGTATTGCAAATATAAAAATGGCTATTTTTTGAGTCTATACATTATGTTAAACTATAACATATTGATTAGTCAGACAGACAAAGTGTACATGGTTACAAAATCTTGTATATACTTAAGGATTTCTGTGTGTTTGTCTTGAATATACAGACAGACAATATACCATTGTAACAGAAACCTTATGATTTACTTACATCAAATATCTGATGGTTTTGTGTGTTTGCTATCCATTGAAATAGAAACTCTGATCTATTTAGTTCAACAATCTGATGTTTTATGTGTTTGCTATATACACAGACAGACAATATATTCATTTACCTAGCTCAAATACCTGATGTGTATTCTTGGGAGATTTAAATGTCTGTGGGTTTATTACCCCATTGTCTGATGTGTGGTGTATCTCTGATTCATCTATGCCCAATGACTGGCCATCAAAGCGCATGGATCAATAAGACTACAACACATTAACTTTAAGGCTTGTAATATTGTTCAAGCCTCTATAAGATCAGCTGAAGTATAGCACAGACAGAAGCTCGTGTTTGCTGCACCGTGAGACGTCCGGGCAGTGATGTCCAGGAGTCCTCTGTCTATGTCATGCTTCTCTGACTGTAGCTCCAGACAGATGATGTCCAAAACTCCTTGGTGATTGTAAGTATTTAACTGTACTTAACCTTTGTATGTTGATTATACAAAAGTGTACGCAATATCATACTTTTCCTTTAAGTTTGTATTTCATATTAACCTTTATAATAAAATTACTTATTTGCCTTCTTTAAAGCCGTATCTGAACCTTAGTGCTAAAAATATTAGCAAAACACTAGTACCCCGATTCAGGAGCGGGTGGGGAACGGTTCTTGAAGATTCCATTCCCGTCGGGTGAATTACTGGGCAGCGAGAAGCTACTTCCCAGCCTATGGTCCGCGTACCCCGTCGTGGCCTGGTCCCTGCCTGGTTGTAGCACAAGGCAGCCGGCCTGCTCCCTGCCACTACCCCCTGCGACCGGGGTTCCAGCTCCTTCTGGCCAGGCCAACATCTGGCACCTGGGACGGGTACAGGGGCACAACTCCACAGCGTGACCTGGACTGTCACCGCTGTCTCTCCTTCCACCTCCACTCTCCAACTCTTCAACTCTACAACTGCTCTGACCTGACACTTCTGCCCTCCTTCTACCAGCCCCCCATCTGGGTGGCCCTATTCCCCCCAGGCTGCCCAATGGGGGTTTGGTGGGTGTGGTGCAGAGTGTTCCTCAGGATTTGTGTACACCTGTTGGTAGCAACACCAAAGTGACAGGACCCGTAACCCAGGAGGAGCGTTTACCATGCAGAAGGGCAGATTGCACGGCTCCCTTGTAACGACCTGATAGGCCAGGGCGTCACACATGTTTGTCCCACATTGTTTTTTATGCTCCCATCCATAGTCCACCACAAGTATTAGTTAAAATAAAAAAACATCAGTCACCTAATCCAGGTTCCTGTTCCTAAAATGTCCATCAGCACGGCAAGGCACTGCCATAGCAGTCATAGTGCCGACGCACACACAAGATGTCAGAGTACCGTGCAATTACGTCACCGTGCCGGAACTCTGATGTCCTGTCCACTGCATCTCCTGCCGTTCTATAGACAGCAGGCTTAAAGTGCCCTGCGGTCTACAGAACCGATAGTGGTAGTGCAGGAAGATCGTGTCTCCCTGATCTATTGCACAGCTCAACTATAATGGCTCTGCGTACGCAGATATGTGCCGCCCCTTGCTCGGCTGCAACCGAGCCGCTTGGATCCGGGCTCGTTGGTGGGTGGCTCGAGCGTCTCCGGACCCGGGGGTACCTGTGATCACTCCGATCTGAAAGGGGGGGTTGGCAGTTTTGGGACGTAGGTGTACGGCCGGAGCCGTGTTTTAAGTTCGTGACGCCACCCACGGGATGTGGTGAAGGTGGACAACACCGCTGCAGTTACGGTGCACCCGGGTGAGATGGTATGCAGCAAGTTGTTAACCCCTCCATGGGCAGGGATAGTGGCCCCGGGACCCGTTGGGGGTGCTTTGGCGGTGCAGGGAGATGGGCGGCTGGAGAGCACTGGTGTACTCACTATTAGAATGAAACACTCGAGTCTCTGGTAAACCAAGATGATGGTGGTTGGTGCCCGTAGCCGGCTGCAGTCGGGATCCCCCACCCGGTTGGTGGTCTCTGCCTTTCTCCTGCACCTGTTTTAATTGTTGGGATGTCTGCGCTTGCAGCGTCAGGACTCCACTCCCCAGCTTGTGGATGTCGGGAGAGCCCGTTTGCCCGCAGACGCTGACCCGTGGGATGTCTGAGCCTTGGCGGTGGCTTTCTATCCCCCTCGTTGGGCTGTTGTCTTCTATGAGGGACTTTGGGTGGCAAAGGACCTAAATTCCAGACCGCAATCAGTTAATTAACTAAGTCTAGTAGTTTCTAGACCTCGTTTCAGGGTCTGAGTACCCCCTCTTGTGCTCCGGTGTCCGAGTCGGTTCCCCGGGTCGGTACCGGTGGGCCACTACCCTGTCCCGGTCGACCACGGTTCCACCAAGCCATCTTCCTAGCTCCTGCAGGCAGAGGCCTCCATATGCTTCCTACCAAAGGTGCCTGGGGTGCAACCCTGGCACCTGTCAGTTAGTTGCAGACCTGACACACAGGCCTGCCTCCACTTTACTTCACCTAAGAGACTCCAACTAGCAACTCGAAACTGGAAACTGACTACTTTTCCCGCCTCAGGCTCTCTGAAATCCTTGGTGGGCATGTCCAATCACCTGGCTCCGCCACCTGGTGTGTCCATTAAGCACTGACAAGGGTTTTATGTGGTTGGCTGGTGTTACCAAGTTAGGGACTGGTGTTGTGCGAGGCTCTATCTGTGACTACCTGGCTAGTCCAGGGCGTCACAGATATAGTTAAGGGTAGAGGTAACTTCGGGTAGGCCCCTCAGATTGTGGGGTCTGTAATGACCCTCTCCCCCCCTGGTAGCAATGCTACTGGGTTCAGTGCAAATTTCATCCTTTAGGATATGTTCATGCATCGAGATCTACAACCTATCTGCAACAAAACTTATATTGTGGATTTGGTACAGATTTCTGCATGAATTCTGTAAATTTGTACAATAAAATTTTAGCATGATGTAAATAAGATTTGTTGAAATCTCATCCATTTGGCTGGTGCTTCACTTACAAATCCACACAGAAAATCCTCAGTGAATACGCAATGTGTGAACTTCCCCGTTTGTTACGTTGCAGGCAGGGGCCGCCGCCGGTTCTCTCAGGGGCACGCTCAGATCCGGGTTCACTGCTGCGGCTCGAGTGGTGACCGGACCCGGGCTCGCACAGCCGCACGTCCTCACAACCGTCGGAAAATGGGATATTTACAAGGAAGATTGTCTGTGACACCACCCGTGGGTTGCGGTGAGGGATGTTGGCACCGCCGATGCCGGTTGATGGGGCACCCGGGGCTGATGGGGCAGGGGGCAGCAAAATGGGATCCACTCCAGGGGTAGGGGAGGTGTAGTCCCGGGGCCCGAGGGTCGAACATGGGAGTGATGGCTGCTGGAGGTGGCGTGCCGGACCGGACCAGGGGACAGTGGTGTACTCACAGTTCAATAACTTCACATAAGTAGTAAACCAAGTTGCCAGTGGCCGGCTGCCCTTGGAGGGTGCATTCGGGTCCCGCACCCAGATTGATGAACAGATATCCCTTCCTCCTGCACTTTGTGTTTCCTTCTCTTTTGGACGACTTCGCATGGAACGGAGAAGTCCACTCCCGGTTCTATTTGTGTTGGGAGCTGTGGCCCGCGAAAACTGACTCTTGGGATTTCAGTGGGTTCTTGGCGGACACCCCATCCCCCGCATTGGGCAGTAAATTGGGACAATGTCTGGAACCTTGTCCCCGGCTGGTCAATTGGAGAGGGGCTTGCAACTTCCCTCGCCCTAGGGTCCAGGCACCCCGACTGTGCACGGCCTCCGGATCGGATTCCCGGCGGGCTACAACTCTGTCCCGGTCCACTTTAGGTCTCTCGTGACCGGATCTCTGTCGCCTGTGGCTCTGCTCACCGTCTGCCACCTAGCCAAGTAGTCCAAGGGCCACTACCCCTGACTACCACTGCACAGTTTGTACTTCAAGCTCTCAACTCAACTACTGTCAAAACTGATCTACTGTGTTCAACTCACGTGTTCCCGCCCCTGACACCTCATGACCCCTAGGTGGGCGTTCTGATCCGCCTGATCCCGCCCACTGGTCTGTCCCTATTATCATGAGGGGGTGGCTAGGATTTAATGGCTGTGTGTTATACCTAAGTGCAGGTTTCTGATGGTAACAAGGAGAATGTACACATCTGTGACTACCTGGTGTTGCCAGGGCGTCACAGTTACATAGGATGAAATCTACAAAAATAGATTCAGCATAAATCAATAGACTTCCAAAGTCAAATTTACAGTGCCCCTCAATTTATATAACTGCAGTGTGTAGAGTAGGTTTCATCCACTAAGCTGGTACTGAAATTCAACATGGATACTCTGCTAAACGGTTCATACACATCAAATACTTTGGGACCCCCATTCTTGTGATCAGTGGGGGCCTTAACATTGATAATGCACTTATCACCTACATAGTAGAGATGAGTGAATCTTTGGCAATTCAATCTCACGAGATTCGCCAAATTTATAAAAAAGTTTCATTCCATGCAAATCACTTTGCTGCAAATCAAAATTACTGCAACGCATCCAGATTCCCTGAAAATAACACTGTATCTGACAGTATCGTTGTAATGCTTGCACGCCGGAGATGGCGATGTGGCGAGCTGAAGTGGACCCACTGGACTACAGGGGAACTCCAAGCTTATCCTTTAGTGGGAGGGGCTTGATTAAGTGCCCACCGCGAGGTGGACCTTGGGTGCTACTCCCAGGGCAGGGAACGGAACTGTGTCAGCTGACCCCCAGGGAAGGGGTGGACACAGGTGTAGACAGGCTGAGTCTCTAGTGTAGACCGGGAGCACCAGGATAGTCTGAGGCATGGACACAGTCAGGATGGACAGGCTGAGTCACTAGCAAGGCTGGGACCATCGGAGTGGCTGAGGCAGCTGGCACGCCCAGTACGGACCGGCAGAGTCACTAGAGCCAACAGGGTAGGACGAACTGGAGCCAGGTACAGACAGAATGGACAGGATCCAGGAGCTAACAGGGCAGGATAAGACTGGTACTAGATACGGGCACGACAGGACTGACAGGAGCCAGGTGCCAACAGGGCAGGATGGACTGGAGCCACGTACCGGTAGGACAGGACTGGAACTAAGCGTCAACAGGGCAGAACGGACTGGAACAAGGCACAGACAGTAAAGGACTGGAACCAGGTACCAACAGGGGAGGACGGGCTAGAACCAGGTAAGGCTGGACAGAACGGACAGGACAGACAAGGGGACCTGACATCTAATTGGTTAAAGCAGGGAACAGTAACTAAACAAGGCATTGATCAGGCCCCTCCCCTAGTGGGAGAGTACCTTGAGTACTCACTGCCTCTCAGTGTTTGTCTGAGACGCACTTTCTGGGAGTAACACACTCTTTAGAGAAGGGTAGCGGTGCGCGCGCACACCCTAGGAGCACTCCTGGAGGACCTATGCCACGTGCACAGGCTCTGGGAGGGAGAAGCAGGAGGCACCCACATGTAGTGCCGCAGAGATGCTGGGTAGCATGGATAGAGCCGGCCTCGGCGGTAAGACAGCATGTGTCCCTGCGGGGTGAGAAGGAAGGAGTGTAGGGACTCAAGTATTACAATCGTCTTTTCATCACACCATAATCATTTTAACTCCTGTGTTGTCACATATTATCTGCACAGTTTAGTTTCCTCATGTGATCTACCACAAGATGGCTGCTACATTCCCTGCCTCTGCTTTCATATGGACTATGACAGTCTCTCCAGATTAGCTGTGCTATACCATGTGATGTGAAAACTACAAAGCCTTATGGCAAATCCATCCGGAGTTGATGTGCTCCTTCCGTGTGGCTATTTTATGCGATTTTCAAGAATCCCTAATAGTTTGAAATTACTAGATTCAGCAAATTCCTAAAAATGCAACATTAGTTCGATTACCATTGAATCAATTCATTCTTCTTGAATAGACTTCTAATAAATTATTGGACACGCTCTTTAAGGAAGACCCACACTTCTCCATGATTTATTCTATTATTATAGCTGGTTGGGACTCCCGTCCAAACCAATAATGATATGTTATTGTAAATGTGTTAGAACCACGAGCGACTTTCCCTAACATGTAGGCGGCTGCAGGACTCTTAGTTACATATAACTGGAACAGGGCTTTGTGTCGACTCATACATAGCCGCAGGACTAACCACACTGTAAAGACCAGATTGTTTAATTTACGTCTGCCAGCCTTATTTTTTTTCTATTTTTTGCACATTCGTATGCAAAGCCTGGCCAATGTCCAAAACCATCACAAAGTATCCAAAGTTATCAGCAGCCACCCACCTACCAGATGATTACTGTCTGCTTCACCCCATCTGGTTTCCCCTAGAACTATGGACAATAGAGCAAATTCTGATCATGGAAGTTGGTCGTAACTTTGTGCATACGATATAGTAACTGGTGGCACTGGATGCCAATATTAGTACCAGGTTATAGTGAATCTGTCATAAGACAACAATAGAACAGACTTTCCAAGCTTTATGTAATAGGAAACTCTTTAGCTGACTTCACTGTTTATGTGTCTCCCATTCAGTCCTCTATAGATTAACTGTGCATGTGTCAGGACAAAAAAAAACTGGCATACCTCATTCTTGGGACCAGATTAGGTCCCAATTGGACCCTCTTCATTAAATGTTTTATGCCATAGAGTACTAATATTTTAATAAACCTACTAGATATAAAGGGTACTTTGCACGTTGCGACATCGCTACTGCGATATCGTCGGGGTCAAATCGAAAGTGACGCACATCCGGCGCCGATAACGACGTCGCAACATGTAAAGCCTAGATGCGCCGATAAACGATCGCAAAAGTGTCGAAAATCGGTGATCTGTGTAGCGTCGGTCATTTTCATAATGTCGCACCAATAGGAGATACGATGTTGTTCCTCGTTCCTGCGGCAGCACACATCGCTGTGTGTGAAGCCGCAGGAGCGAGGAACATCTGCTTACCTGCCTCCACCGGCTATGCAGAAGGAAGGAGGTGGGCGGGATGTTTACGTCCCGCTCATCTCCGCCCCTCCGCTTCTATTGGCCGCCTGCCGTGTGACGTCGCTGTGACGCCGCACGACCCGCCCCCTGAGGAAGGAGGCGGGTCGCCGGCCAGAGCAACGTCGCAGGGCAGGTATGTGCGTGTGAAGCTGCCGTAGTGATAATGTTCGCTATGGCAGCTATCACAAGATATCGCATGTGCGACGAAGGCGGGTACTATCGCGCTCGGCATCGCTAGCCGATGCTAGCGATGTCGCAACGTGCAAAGTAGCCCTTAGACATTAGCACTGTGCTTTCTGATAACATACACTGGTACAGAGCTGTATGGTTAAAGGCACTACCACAGATCCTTGTAGTTACACACTCTGGCACAAGGCATTGTGGTTACAGTCTCAGACACCAGCGCAATGCTTTATGGTTACAGACACTGGCAGAAAGCCTTCCATTTTCAACTCCAGTTTCTCTCACAGGTAACTTGGGACACCATGACAGCTGGTTCTCAGTTGTAACATGCAGTTTAGGGGCAGGTTTATAATCCCACAAGTTAGAAGCCATCCTTTCTGACAGAGAGTAGCTTCCAAGCATTGTGATACATAGTTACTAAAGCATTTAAGTCAGACAATGAACAGTAAATTAAATAACAGTGTAAAACACAAATAAAAAGGTTCAATGCTGGAAGTAGGACACTCTGAGCCAGTTAAATGTCACTTTGCCCCAAGGCCACCTTATAGACCATCATCGGTATCTTTTCTTTGAGAATAAGCTTTTTTAACATTGTGGGGGTTTTTTCAATTTCAACATAATTGTCATTATTTAATAATATGAGGGGATCTCTATTAAAATATGGTTTCATCATAATGTAAAAATTAATAAAGAGTTTGCAATCAAACACCACATCT
Organism: Anomaloglossus baeobatrachus; assembly: GCF_048569485.1. Taxonomy (NCBI): domain Eukaryota; kingdom Metazoa; phylum Chordata; class Amphibia; order Anura; family Aromobatidae; genus Anomaloglossus; species Anomaloglossus baeobatrachus. The sequence continues at coordinate 482,177,574 of NC_134357.1, read as the reverse complement.
GACAGCTAGGACTGCATGGTGTGAACAGGTATTTGAACTGGTTATCTGTTGGGAACAGACACAATGTGAGGAGTCTGTGTATACAGAGCTTGGGAAGCGTCACTTCTGTCACCTCTGGAGACAGCTCTGCTGAATTTCAAAAGATGACAGTAAATGGGCAGGAACCATGGCAAAGTAATAAATACTTGGGTTCTTATGGCAGGCATAGTTATGGAAAACACATTTTCAGCATCGTGATCCCAAGGGGAAGAACATGCAAATTTTTACATAATTGTATAGCCTGAGCATCAGACCCAAATTAATATTGGTCATATGGATGATGCTAAAGGTAAAATCTAAAGCCTGCTTTACATGCTGCAATTTCTAGTGCGATCGCACCCGCCCCCATCGTTTGTGTGGCACGGGCAATTTCTTGCCCGTGTCGCACAAAGTCATAACCCCTCTTCACACGTACTTACCTTCCAAATGACCTCGCTGTGGGCGGCGAACATCCTCTTTTTGAAGGGGGAGGGACGTTCGGCGTCATAGCAATGTCACACAGTGGCCGGCCAATAGAAGCGGAGGGGCGGAGATGAGCGGGACATAAACATCCCGCTCACCTCCTTCCTTCTGCATTGCCGGCGGGACGCAGGTAAGCTGTGTTCATCGTTCCTGGGGTGTCACATGGAGCGATGTGTGCTGCCTCGGGAACAATGAACAACCGGACGTTCGATTTTTAGAAAATGAGCGACGTGTCAATGAGCAACGATAAGGTGAGTATTTTTGCTCGTTCACACTCTCTCGTAGCTGTCACAGGCTACGATATGTCAAACGATGCTAGATGTGCATCACTTACAATGTGACCCCGACGACATATATATATATCATAGCGTGTAAAGCCTGCTTTAGTCAGATACATAATCTCAATATCTTTTGCCTGGGACTTCTAGAAGTGAACATATCCTGAAATTTGTTTATCTCATAATTTTCTAGAGCCCAGAGCCACATGCCATGATCAGCCTCATCTGAGGTTACCAATGGGAGGTATGTGAGAGTGACTGTTCTTTAATAAATACAGACGTTTGAGTTGACTCCTAGTTTAATGCAGGAAGATACACGTCAGTGCAGGATTGTTCTGTATTTTATGATGAGAGGTTCCCTCCAAAAAGAGAATTGTGCCACCCTTGCGAACACAGGGTCATCACATGATTTCTACACTGTGTATTGGATGACATAAATAAAGATAATGAGTGCCGGATTTCTCTGTTTCTCACTGTATATATATATTTTTTTATATATATATATATATATATATACACATATATATATACTAGAAGGTGGCCCGATTCTACGCATCGGGCATTCTAGAATTTACGTATTGTGTAGTTCATGTATGATTTTTGTTATATATATATATATAGATGTTGTTGTGTGTAGTTACCAAGTGTTTGTGTAGGGCGCTGTACATGTTCTGGGTGTTGTCTGGGTGTGGCGGGGGGTGAGAGCGGTGTTGTATGTGTGTTGCGTGTGTTGCGTTGTTTGTGGAGCGCTGTGTGTCTGTAGCGTTGTGTGTGTGTGTGTTGCGCGGTTTGTGTGAGTGTGGTGTGTTTTGGGGGGAGGTATGTTTTGTGCAATGTGTGTGTTGCGCAGTATGTGCGTATATTTATGTATGCAGCGGTGTTTGTGTGTTGGGTGTTGTGTATGTGCGGCATTGTCTGTGTGTGTGGGTGTCTGTGTATGGCGGTGTTTGTGGTTCCCAGTGTGTGTGTGGTGTGTTGTGTGTGTGTGTTGGAGGAGGTGTGCACCTCCCATCGTGCTCCTGTGTCGCCCTGGGCAAGCCAGGGGACACAGATAACAACACCACTACACCCCACACTCCAGGTAGGCACACCTGCTAACCAGAAATCCTTGTTGCCTCCCTCCAGGAGTCTGTGATGCACACCAGGGGGTGGGCCAGGCGGTTGGCTCCGCCCACCAAGGAGCTCACAACTCTGGAGGCAGGAAGTTACCAGGCAGAAAGCTCAGGGACATGAAGGAGTGAGGAGCAGAGTAGCCCAGGCAGGGGCTAGAGGAAACAAACAAGAAGTGAAAGTGAAGGAAAGGAAAGTGGAAAAGGAGGAAAGCAAGAAGTGGTGACAGAGCAGAGAGAAGGAGAAGCCTGAGAGCCCAGCTGTGTGTAGGGCTAGAACAGCAAGGTCAGCGACGGCGGTGACTGTCCGGAGGGGGACCGTTTGGAAGTTCCTGGAAGGACCCCGTTGGCTGTGTGCCCGGTGGTCTGGAGCAGTGTTCCGAAGGACAGTCAGCACCAGGGCAGGGGCCTCTCGGACCCCGGCAAGGCTAGGAGTCGCCCAATTTGCCGAATCCGTCAGCGAAGGGGACGCAGATCCCCCAGCAACAAAGTCCCGATTGACGGCAACAGCCCGACCATTACCGGGGAGACACCGCCACCGCCAAGGCACCAGTTTCCCCAGGGCCAGCGCCTGCGGGCCAAGTGTAGAGCTCCTCCGGCCCAGATTGCAGTCGGGGAGCGGGTAACCGGAGGGAACCCACCGCTACCATCAGTCAAATAGGTGCAAGGAAGAGAGACGTCACCGTCACCTACCGGGAGTGCAGGTGCAACCGTCTGTGGGACCGTCCTACCAGCCGTTGGTTTACCGTACAAACTGTGTCCGTGTCTCAGGCTGAGTGAGTACCACAGTGCCGCAAGGCATAGCGCTGCCCCCGCGCCCCTGCGCCCTCCAGGCCCTACACTTCACATCTCTTCACCGGGCCCCGGGATCACCAACCCCTACCCACGGAGGGGCAACACAACACCTGGCTGCTCCTATCACCATCCCCGGGACCCCCACACTGAGCAGCGTTGGTGCCATCACCACAACCGTGGGTGGCGTCACGAACTATAATCCCAACAAACACCCCCCTTTTCACTCACGGGCGAGGAGTGTCGCTCGAGACACCCCGGGATCCGGCCCGCAGCTCGAGCCACCAGGAGCAACTGCCGGACCCGAGCAGAAGGGGTGAGCGCGGTGTGCTGACACCCTCCTCCCCGCCCGCGACAACTTGGCGTCACGAACAGGATCTTACCGCTCTGCCGTCTGGTAGAGGTGCGCCTTGTTACCGCCGGAGGTATCCGGCAGAAAAATTTCAGAAGTCGCCATCTTTGGCGCGAAAAGTTCCCGCTCGAGCGTCTTCTCGAGCAGCAGAGGCGCGAAGGCCAAAACCCCGCCCCGAGAGAGGAGGGGCCGGAAAGAGCTAAGGGGGACGGAAACAAGATGTCTGCGTCCGACGAAGCCGCTGGAGGAGCGGTGGTCGCAGCCGCAGCGGCACCCGCGGATGGGAATGGGCCTGCCCAGGTCCCGGCCGTACTGGCGGGAGGTGCCGCGGCCCCCGCGCTTGCTCAGGTCATGCCGTTTTCCTTGCCCTATGCGCCCGGAGCTGCCTGGCTACCGCAGTATGACGGGAAACCGGATGCCTTGCAGGCCTTCCGGAAAAAGCTTAACCCGTTGCTAGAGCTGTACCCCCTGACTGATAAGCAACGTGCAGCGATAGTGCTAGGCCAGCTAACCGGTGCGGCGGAGCAGGAAGCGGAGACCTGGGCCGAGGGGGACCGGCTCTCTGTAGCCACCATCTTCGAGAAGCTACAGACTGCCTTCGAGACCCGGACTGAAGCTGAGCTGAGGATGCAGTTTTACCAGTGCCGGCAACGAGCTGGGGATAGCATTCGGGACTATGCTCTACGTCTGCAGGCCGCCCTCCGCACGCTAAAGCGGGTGAACGCTATTAATGAGGCGGATAGCAATAAGATGTTAGTGGAGCAATTTTCGCAGGGGATGAGGTCCCCTGAGGATCGTAAACAACTCCGGCTGTGGGCCCTGGAACACCCTGATGTGGACTTCGCTGTGTTAAAGGAGCGGGCTATCAAAGCACTACAGCCCCCAGCTGCTGAAGCTCTGGAACCCGTCCTGTGGCCCGTCGAGACAGCTCCCGTTGTGGCGACCCCAGCCAAACCAACCTCCTTACTACCCGCAGCCTCGAGCAGCACAGTGGAAGAACTGGCAGCCCAGGTCCGTCGCCTGGACGGAGACCTTGCCAAAATCCTTGCTGCGCTTCAACCTATGACCAGATCTCAGCCCCCAGCGCAGATACAGCTTGCTGACAGTCCCGAAGATGTTCCCTGGATGCAGCAGAGAAGCGCTAACAACCCGCGGAGCAGACCTCCAATCTGCTACAAGTGCCGTAAGCCGGGCCATGTTTACCGACAGTGCCCGTTAAACGAGCAACCCCTGGGGCCCCGGGCCAATCCTCAGGAGTAGAACACCGTGGCCCCCCGGACTGGCGAGACCGATACGTCGGGGCCCGCCCTATCATCCCTGTGGCTGTGGACGGCATACCCGTGATGGCTCTCTTGGACACTGGATCACAGGTAACTACCATACCGTACACATTGTATCAGCGATATTGGGCCACAGACGAGCTAGCGCCTCCAGGCAATAGTATAAATTTGATTGCCGCTAATGGACTTCCATTGACCCAGGTGGGGTATAAAGAGGTGGCTATGACAGTGGGGCAAGCTGAACTGCAACACCAGGGTATGATTGTGATCATGAATGAGCCTAGTGATCATAACCCGAAAATAGTGTTGGGAACCAATGTGATGGAACACTGCATGGCTGATGTGCTGAACCTTTTGCAGCAGCTAGCCGCCACGGCGGCGGGGAGCCGGCAGAGGGCTGTGCAGCGTGAGATCCGCGCCCTGATGTACCGCCAGCATGTAAGCTCAACCGGAGGGGAGATTGGTGGAGTGCGAGTGATGGATGTTGCTCCATTGACTGTGCCCCCTAGGAGTGAGATGATGATCTGGTGTAGGGCAGCAGTAGGGCCTCAGGGGCGTGACTACCCTGCGATGATGGAGCCCATGCCTTCCGAGCACTGGCCCACTGTAGTGGCCGCCCGAGGGGTGGTAGATGTGAAGAAAGGGAGAGTGCCTGTGAGAGTGTTGAACTGTGGGGAGGAAGAAGTCAGGCTCCCCCGGTATACCACCATTGCCAAGCTGCTCACCCTGGACCCTCACACTATCCAGGAAGCCCGTCCACCCACACTCCCACCTACCACCAGCACTTCCCCACCCCAGGGGGACACCAAGGAGTGGCACCAACAGCTACATGTGGGCACTGATGATACCCCTACACATCACAGGGCAGGGGTACACAGGGTAGTGCAGGAGTACGAACAGGTTTTCAGTAAGCACCCCCTAGACTTTGGGCAGATCAAGGGGGTCCAACACCACATTCCCACGGGTGAACATCCCCCTATCAAAGAGAGGTACAGACCTATTCCCCCTGCACATTATCAGTGTGCCAAGGATATGTTGAAGAATATGAAGGAGGCAGGGGTTATTCGGGACAGTTGTAGTCCCTGGGCCGCTCCGTTGGTACTGGTCAAGAAGAAGGATGGTACCATGCGGATGTGTGTGGACTACCGGAAGATCAACCAGATAACCCATAAAGATGCCTATCCATTGCCTCGTATTGAAGAATCTTTGGCTGCACTGAGAACTGCAAACTACTTCTCGACCCTTGACCTCACCAGCGGATACTGGCAAGTGGCCGTGGCCCCCGAGGACCGGGAGAAGACCGCCTTCACCACCCCGATGGGGCTATGCGAATTCAATAGCATGCCGTTTGGGCTGTGCAATGCCCCCCGGGACTTTCCAACGATTGATGGAGTGCTGTCTGGGACATTTAAACTTCGAGACCGTCCTGCTGTATTTGGATGATGTGATTGTTTATTCCCAGACGTATGAGGCCCATCTGGAGCACCTGGCCGAGGTGTTCGCGTCCCTTGCCAAGTTCGGGATGAAGTTGAAGCCCTCTAAGTGCCATCTGCTGAAACCCAGGGTGCAGTATCTAGGACACGTGGTGAGTGCGGATGGTGTCGCCCCCGACCCTGAGAAGATCACTGCCATCCAGAGCTGGCCGAGACCAACCACAGTGAGGGAAGTAAGGCAGTTCCTGGGTCTGGTGGGGTACTATCGGCGCTTTATAAAGGGGTACACGAAGATGGCTGCCCCCATGCAAGATCTCCTCGTGGGACAGACCAAAGGTGGTAGACCTATTGGAGCCCCACTGTTGTGGGAGGACAAGCATGAGGAGTCCTTTGGCCAGTTGAAGGCGGCCTTGACCGGAGAAGAGGTCTTGGCGTACCCTGATTATGGGCGCCCGTTCATCCTCCACACAGACGCCAGTAACGTGGGGCTAGGAGCGGTCTTGTCCCAGGTCCAGGATGGGAAGGAGAAGGTGATTGCCTACGCCAGCCGAAAACTCCGGCCGACCGAAAGGAACCCTGAGAACTATAGCTCCTTCAAGCTCGAGCTATTGGCGTTGGTGTGGGCTATCACAGAGCGGTTCCGCCACTACCTGGCGGCGGCGAAATTCACCGCGTTTACGGACAACAATCCGCTAACTCACCTGGACACGGCCAAGTTGGGCGCGCTGGAGCAGCGGTGGGTAGCCCGGTTAGCCAACTATGATTTCACCATAAAGTACCGAGCTGGTCGTGTCAACATCAATGCAGATGCACTCTCCCGGATGCCCCATTTGTCAGAAGAGGGGTGTGAGGATGACGACCTCGAGGAGATTGAGTTGCCTGCGTTTCACCAGCCGCCTACTGAGAGGGTACAAGTATGTCAGCAACGGGCGGACCTGGACCCGCGGCCCAGTCAAGAGTGGCAGGACGCCCAGGACCAAGCACCGGCTGTCCGCCTTGTCAAGACCCTGGTGGAACAAGGTGCTATGGGAATAGACCCTGCCGCTCCAGCCGAAGCCCAACGCTTGTGGAAAGAACGAAAACGGCTCTACCTACACCAAGGGAGGCTGTACCGTGAGCTGATCAACCCAAAGACCCATGAGAAAATATGCCAGTTGATCGTTCCTCAAGCTGAGGTTGCTACCGTCCTACGGGCATACCATGATGGTGCTGGCCACTTCGGGTGGAAGAAGCTGGAGATGCTGTTGCGGGAGCGGTTCTATTGGAGTGGGATGCGTGAATCGGTGGAAGCCTGGTGCCGAGAGTGCGGTCCTTGTACACTGAGGAGAAAGGACGAGACTAGCCAGAGGGCACCGTTACATCCCATAGTCACCCATCAGCCGCTGGAGCTGGTCGCCCTGGACCATGTTAAACTCACCCCTAGCCGAAGTGGGTACACCTACGCGTTGACCATGGTAGACCACTACTCAAGATTCATGGTGGTAGTCCCCGTTAAGGACTTGACTGGTCGAACCGCTGCCCGAGCGTTCCAGGCCTATTTTTGCCGACCCCATGGGTACCCCGAGAAGGTGCTGACTGACCAAGGCCCGGCTTTTGAAGCAGAAGTGTTTCACGAATTCTGCCAGTTGTACGGCTGCAAGAAGATCCGGACCACTCCGTACCACGCCCAAACCAACGGCATGTGCGAGAAAATGAATCACTTGGTCCTGGGGCTCCTCAAGACGCTACCGCTGGAAGAACGGAACATGTGGCCGGAAAAGTTACCCGACTTGGTCGACATGTACAATAATATCCCATCCAGCTCGACGAAGTGCACCCCAGCGTATCTGATGAGGGCCCGGCCTGGCCGCCTGCCGGTGGATCTGGAGATGGGGTTGGAGGCTCCGAAAGCACTCCCTTCAACGGCAGAGTGGGAAAGTCGGAGGAGGGCCCAGTACCGGCAAATCCAGGAGTATGTGGAGAAAAACCTCAGTCGAAGTCGAGAACAGCAAGAGCACCGGTTCAACCAGAAGGCGCCTGCAGGTCCTTTCCAGCCCGGAGATGTGGTGCTGAAACGGAAGAGAAAAGCCCACAAACTGGATGACCAGTGGGAGCAAGTCCCTTACGTCGTACAACCCACCGAGTGGGACAATGGGAAGACCTACCAGATCAGTCGTGACCAAGGGGGCACCCTGGCCACAGTTTCTCGGGACCATCCGAAGAAATGCCCCCCAGCGTTAAAAGCAGAGGCTGAAGTACCGGTTCCTCCACCAGTGGAAAAGGCAGCAGAGGTGATCCACACTGTCATGGGTGACTTCCCAGCAAACTGGCCTACACAGAACGGCGCGGTGATACTTCCAGTGATACTGTTCCCACAACCCGTGGATGAAGAAGTAGTGGAAGCGGTTAACCGTGAGCCAGAACCAGTGCCAGTGCCCAGGGATGAACCTGTACCCAGCCCCCCTGCACCTCCGCCTGCCCCACACTATAGCAGGGAGGAGGAACCGATTGTTCCCTCTACCCCACTGTCTAGCACCACTGACACCGGGCCCCGAAGGTCCACCCGTTCCAACCTAGGCAGACCCCCACTTAGGTACAGGGAGACCGTTCTATGAGTAAGAGGGGCCCGCAAATGTAAAAGAGTGTTGTGTGCTTGTTTAAAAAAGTTTGAAAGTTTTGCCAAAGATGATAAGTGAAATTACCGAAGAAGTCACCTGATTTGTTGTTGATTAGCAACCGGCAGGAGCCGGCACCGTTGTCCCCGTGGGGACCGTTAAAAGTTTAAAAATGCATGGGAACTAGCCATGGACAAGCCCGTGAACTCTGCAGGGCAACCACAAACGTTAGTGGCTTGTAAATATGTTGGGTACCGTTACCGTTTCCGCAAGGCCGCCTCCGGAGAGGCAGGTTGGAGGGAGGGCCCTGAGCAGAGCAGGCCAGGGCCCAGCCACCAAAGGGACCGGTGGCTACCCTCTGGAGGGAAGGACAGATCCCGCTCGGGTGACTTGTGCTGGACTGTGGGTCAAGGGGTGCTGCCTGGGTTTTAGGGGCAGCATCAGGGCCAGGTTTCTTGGGTGGGAGAGAGCGGAAACCGTAACCGTACACCGTTGAAACGTTAAAAGTAAAATGTGCCTCCCGTCTTGGGAAGAGTTGATTGAAAATGCTTATGTTATGTTTAACCTGTTATCCCCTTTTTACAGAAAAATAAAACCGGTGTAGGACGGCAGCCCGCGGACGGTCTGCATTTTGCTAAGGGGGAATGTGTCGCCCTGGGCAAGCCAGGGGACACAGATAACAACACCACTACACCCCACACTCCAGGTAGGCACACCTGCTAACCAGAAATCCTTGTTGCCTCCCTCCAGGAGTCTGTGATGCACACCAGGGGGTGGGCCAGGCGGTTGGCTCCGCCCACCAAGGAGCTCACAACTCTGGAGGCAGGAAGTTACCAGGCAGAAAGCTCAGGGACATGAAGGAGTGAGGAGCAGAGTAGCCCAGGCAGGGGCTAGAGGAAACAAACAAGAAGTGAAAGTGAAGGAAAGGAAAGTGGAAAAGGAGGAAAGCAAGAAGTGGTGACAGAGCAGAGAGAAGGAGAAGCCTGAGAGCCCAGCTGTGTGTAGGGCTAGAACAGCAAGGTCAGCGACGGCGGTGACTGTCCGGAGGGGGACCGTTTGGAAGTTCCTGGAAGGACCCCATTGGCTGTGTGCCCGGTGGTCTGGAGCAGTGTTCCGAAGGACAGTCAGCACCAGGGCAGGGGCCTCTCGGACCCCGGCAAGGCTAGGAGTCGCCCAATTTGCCGAATCCGTCAGCGAAGGGGACGCAGATCCCCCAGCAACAAAGTCCCGATTGACGGCAACAGCCCGACCATTACCGGGGAGACACCGCCACCGCCAAGGCACCAGTTTCCCCAGGGCCAGCGCCTGCGGGCAAAGTGTAGAGCTCCTCCGGCCCAGATTGCAGTCGGGGAGCGGGTAACCGGAGGGAATCCACCGCTACCATCAGTCAAACAGGTGCAAGGAAGAGAGACGTCACCGTCACCTACCGGGAGTGCAGGTGCAACCGTCTGTGGGACCGTCCTACCAGCCGTTGGTTTACCGTACAAACTGTGTCCGTGTCTCAGGCTGAGTGAGTACCACAGTGCCGCAAGGCATAGCGCTGCCCCCGCGCCCCTGCGCCCTCCAGGCCCTACACTTCACATCTCTTCACCGGGCCCCGGGATCACCAACCCCTACCCACGGAGGGGCAACACAACACCTGGCTGCTCCTATCACCATCCCCGGGACCCCCACACTGAGCAGCGGTGGTGCCATCACCACAACCGTGGGTGGCGTCACGAACTATAATCCCAACAAACACCCCCCTTTTCACTCACGGGCGAGGAGTGTCGCTCGAGACACCCCGGGATCCGGCCCGCAGCTCGAGCCACCAGGAGCAACTGCCGGACCCGAGCAGAAGGGGTGAGCGCGGTGTGCTGACACCCTCCTCCCCGCCCGCGACACTCCATCCCCCATGCTGCGCACCCCCCATCGTGCCCCATCCCCCATGCTGCGCACCCCCCATCGTGCTCCATCCCCCATGCTGCCCACCCCCCATCGTGCTCCATCCCCTATGCTGCGCATTCCCCATCGTGCTCCATCCCCGATGCTGCGCACCCCCCATCGTGCTCCATCCCCCATGCTGCGCACTCCCCATCGTGCTCCATCCTCCATGCTGCGCACTCCCAATGTGCTCCATCCCCCATGCTGCGCACCCCATCGTGCTCCATCCCCCATGCTATAATAGTTCTCCTATTATACTCAGAGAGGAGTATAATAGGAGGACTATAATAGGAGGAGTAGTCCTGGGGGGAGAGGAGTATAATGCCGGCTCCCTGCATATGTGTACCGGGAGCTGATGTACGCTGGTAACTATGATACACATCGGGTAACTAAGGGACCTTAGTTACCGGATGTGTATAATGGTTACCAGCGTTCACCGGCTCCGTCAAGATCCCAGCATCGCAAGGTTATGTCTGGCGCTGCTGGGATTGTGACGGAGCCGGTGTACACTGGTAACTATGATACACATCGGGTAACTAAGGGACCTTAGTTACCCAATGTGTATAATGGTTACCAGCGTTCACCGGCTCCGTCACGATCCCAGCAGCGCAAGGTTATGTCTGGCGATGCGTGCGGAGGGCCGGGGCGAGTGGCCAATCCACGCGGAGGGCGGGGCCAGGCCAAGGCGAGCGACCAATCCGTGGGGGGGCGGAGCCGAGGCGAGCGGCCAATACGGGTGGGGGGGCGGGGCCATGGCGAGCCCAGCGGCCAATCAGCTTTGTGTCACCGTAAGGACACAATTTTGGAGCAAGACAGACAGACAGACAGACAGAATAAGGCAATTATATATATAGATAGATATATATATATATATATATATATATATATATATATATATACATACATACATATATATAGATATATATATATACATACATATATATATATATATATATATATATATATAGATATATATATATATACATATATATATATATATATATATATAGATATAGATATATATATATACATACATTATATATATATATATCTCAATCATGTTTCCCCGAAAATAAGCCCTAGCAGGAGTTTTCAGCATTTACGGTGTAAGGCTTAACTATAAGCCCTACCTCGAAAATATGCCCTAATCGTGGTACCATAATGAAGTGTCCATGCAGCTAAAAGAGTTAAAGAATACTGCAGGACACTTCATGATAGAAAGCAGACACCCCCAAAAGAGAAGAAAGAAGACAGAAGATCCTGTGATCATACTCACCAGACGCTGAACAGGAGGACCTGCAGTGGAACGTGCACCCACACACATCAGATCGCACACACACACGCACACACACACACTCACCATATCCAGCGATATCGATTGCTTCTCGCCAACAGAGTGGGACGCAGTGTAGTGTAGCACAAGGATCTGAAATGCTTACAGGACCTGTGGCTGGAACAGTGATGCATTCCAGCCACAGGTCCTGTATGCGATTCACCTACAGGTCCTTGTGCTCCACTGCAGTGTCCTATGCAGTGGCGTAACTAGAGTTCAATGGCCCCGGTGCAAAGTTTTAGACCTGGGCCCCACCTCGGGGTACAGGATTGGCTCTTTCCTCAGCACCCATCTTTCCCATACTCAGATATCCCGATTATATAATATCCAGCATTTTAATGCATCTCATAGTCCTCCATATATTACAACACACTCCCCATAGACCTCCATATATTATAATGCATCCGCCATAGTCCTCCATATATTACAATACACTCCACATAGTCCTCTATATATTACAATACACTCCCCATAGTTCTCCATAAGTTATAATACACTGCTCATAGTCCCGTATACATTATAATACACTCCCCATATTCCTCCAGAAATTATAATATACTGCTCATAGTCCTCCATACATTACAATACTGTCACGCTCCCCGGGTCCCCTGCCTCGCTCCCCGGCTCCCCTGCCACACTCTCCGGCTCCCCTGCCACGCTCTCCGGCTCCCCTGCCTCGCTCCCCGGCTCCCCTGCCACGCTCCCCGGCTTCCCTGCCTCGCTCCCCGGCTCCTCTGTCAGGCGTCCCCCGCTCCACAGCCTCCAGGCCCCATCACCTGCGGTCCCTAGGCGGTCCGGTCCCCGCTCCCGGCGCCCGTCGGCAGCTTTGCTCCAGCCCGGCTCTCCTGCCTCCTGTTCACCGCTCCCTGCCCTGGCTTCTGGCACCCGGGCCTCGCGCATGCGCATTAGGGCGCGCGCGTGGTCATTGACACTTTCTTAAAGGGCCAGTGTCCTCCAACAGGATATTGAAGGATCAGGTACTGGGTATATAGGGGGATCCTTTCCAAGTGGGCGGGGCCTGTTCTTCGTGTTTTCTAAGCTAGGAGTCAGGTCTCCTTGTGTCTTGTGATATACTCACCTATCTCTCTCGTAGAGCCGTTCCTGCCTCGCCAACCGGTCCTGACGATCCCCGAACCCCGAACGGTGACGGCCTGCCATCCCGTCAGTTCCTACCGTCTCCGATCCCTGTGGTGACCCGCCTTCTCGCTCCATTGGTTCCGGACTCTGCCTGACGTCATCTCGGCCTCCGAACCTGAGCTCCGTCACCCGGACTACCATCAGAGACCCCGTGGTCCCAGGGACTTCTTCACTCCACTCCTCTGAACGGACTGTCCTGCTAGTGCTCCGGCTACCGGGGACCTTGCCCTCGGTGAGGTGTTCAGCCCAGAGGATCCACCTCCTGGGTCTGCCCGTCCACCTGACCCTAACAGTAAGAACAGGCCATGGATCCCGCCGAAGCACTAGCGGCCCAGCTGGGCACCCTGCAGCAGGAACTCGTACAACAGCGCGATACCCAGACCCGCATGCTGGCCTTCATGTCCTCGGTGGATACCCGCCTGAACACGCTGCAAGCATCTGCCACGTCCATGGCGTCTCAGGTTGCTACTGCACAGTCCACGGCCACGGTTCCTGTGGCGGCTACCTCGGAAGCTTCTAAACTCCGCTTGGCCTCTCCACCCCGATATGCCGGAGATCCCAAGACCTGCAGAAGATTCTTAAACCAGTGCTCCCTCCATTTCAAGCTGCTTCCGCACTTGTTTGCCTCCGACCAAGCCAAGGTGGCGTTTGTGATGTCCCATCTAGAGGGTGAGGCACTGGCCTGAATGAACCCCTTGTGGGAGAAGGAGGACCCTGTGACCACTAACATCCAGGACTTCCTGCAGGCATTTATAAACACCTTTGACGAACCCGGACGTGCCACTGCATCCGCTTCATCACTCCTCAGGCTACGTCAGGGGACCATGACTGTAGGGCAGTATGCCATCCGCTTCCGCACTTTGGCCTCAGAATTGGGATGGAACAATGAAGCCCTCACCGCCGCCTTCTGGGAAGGACTCTCCAGCCGTATTAAGGACGAGCTGGCAGGCCGCGATGTTCCTTCTACCCTGGATGCCCTGATCGCACTAGCCACCCGCGTGGACCTCAGATTCCAGGAACGATCCAAAGAGGTGTCCCGTGAGAGACGTCCGATATGGCATTCCTCTCCTCCGCAGAAGCCCGCCGTACTTCAGTCAGCGTCGTCTGGTGTCTCTGTCCACGAGCCCATGCAGATTGACCGTTTGCGGCAGTCCGAACAACGCCGAGCAGAACGGCTCGCCAAGGGCCTCTGCTTCTACTGCGGAGAGGGCACACACCTTCTACGCTCCTGTCCAGAGAGGCCGGGAAACTCCAAAGCCTAGGGTTGGTAGGAGAGGCCACCCTAGGTGCTGGGACTCTCTCAGACCCGGTTACGTGGACTGTTCAAGTGACAACGGGAGAGACGCGGTTCATGGCCGAGGCGTACCTCGATTCCGGGGCAGCAGGCAATTTCATCCAGCAGGCCACGGTGGACAAGTACCAGGTGCCTGTTACTCCACTCGACAAACCCCTCGTGATTGCCTCTGTAGATGGGAGACCCCTCTCTGACACCATCTCGTGGATCACCAAGCCGGTGGAACTACGTATCGGTGCCCTGCACACCGAGAACATCGCTCTCTACGTCCTCCCACACATGTCCCATCAAATCCTGCTGGGACTCCCCTGGTTACGGACACACGAACCGTCAGTCAGCTGGTGTACTGGTGAAATCACCCGATGGGGCTCCTCTTGCCACGAGAACTGTCTGAAGACTATACAGCCCATCCGACAACCTCCGGTTCCGGAGTCCCTACCGGGACTGCCCTCGGCCTATTGGTCCTTTGCGGACGTCTTTGATAAAAAGGAGTCAGAGGTACTTCCGCCACATCGTCCTTATGACTGTGCCATCGACCTACTCCCGGGAACTACACCACCTCGAGGACGGATATATCCGCTGTCTCCTGCTGAAACAAGGGCCATGTCTGCCTACATCATGGAGAACCTGGCAAGGGGATTCATTCGGAGATCCTCCTCTCCTGCGGGAGCAGGCTTCTTCTTCGTTAAGAAGAAAGAGGGCGACCTACGCCCATGCATTGACTACCGGGGATTGAACCAGATCACCGTGAAAAATAAATACCCCCTGCCGCTCATCCCCGAATTGTTTGATCGGCTTAGAGGAGCTCGTGTGTTTACCAAGTTGGATCTTCGGGGTGCCTATAACCTGGTCCGCATCCGCTCTGGGGACGAATGGAAGACCGCATTCAATACTCGCGATGGGCACTATGAATACTGTGTGATGCCCTTCGGCCTCTGTAACGCACCAGCAGTGTTTCAGGGATTGGTGAACGACGTGTTCCGGGACCTTCTCTACGTCTGTGTGGTGGTGTATCTGGATGATATCCTAGTCTTCTCTCCGGACCTCCAGACCCACAGAGAGAACGTGCAGCTGGTACTACAAAGACTGAGAGAGAATCGTCTGTACGCCAAGTACGAGAAGTGTGTCTTCGAGCAGTCTTCTCTTCCCTTCCTGGGTTACGTAATCTCCGATACCGGTCTGCAGATGGACCCGGAGAAGGTCTCTTCCATTCTCAACTGGCCTCCTCCTTCCGGATTGAAGGCAATCCAACGCTTTCTGGGATTCGCAAACTATTACCGTCAGTTCATCCCTCACTTCTCTGCTCTGACTGCACCTCTCTCCGCCTTGACCAAGAAGGGGGCTAATCCAAAGGACTGGTCACCTGCGGCCGACGCCGCGTTTGGCTCCCTGAAACAGGCATTTGCTTCTTCCCCTGTGCTCCACCGTCCTGAGTTAAACCGACAGTTCACCTTGGAGGTGGATACCTCCTCCTCGGGAGCCGGAGCAGTGCTCATGCAGAAGTCCTCCTCCGGGAAGATGGTTACTTGCAGTTTCTTCTCCAAGAGCTTCTTAGCGCCTGAACGCAACTATACCATCGGTGACCGAGAGCTATTGGCAGTCAAACTGGCTCTGGAGGAATGGCGCTACCTTCTGGAGGGAGCAGTGTACCCCGTGATCATTTACATGGACCACAAGAACCTGGAATACCTGCGGTCCGCTCAGCGACTGAACCCACGGCAAGCCAGGTGCTCCTTGTTCTTTGCCAGGTTCGATTTTCAGCTCCATTTTCGACCCGCGGACAAGAATGTACGAGCAGATGCCTTGTCCAGGTCATTCATGCCCATGGAGCAGGAGGAGGAGACATCCCAGCCCATCATCTGCCCTAGTAAGATCATTCCGGTGGCTCCTGTCACCCTGGCCCAGATACCGCCCGGGAAGACCTATGTCTCTGAGACTGACAGGCAAAAAGTGTTGCACTGGGGCCATGCCTCGAAAATAGCCGGCCATGCTGGTCAGAAGAAAACATGGAGTACAATTGTACGTCACTACTGGTGGCCATCCCTTCGCACGGACGTCGCTTCTTTTGTCTCAGCCTGCTCCTCTTGTGCCAGGAACAAGACGCCCAAACACCTGCCATATGGTCGTCTTCTGCCTCTGCCTATACCCTCCGTTCCGTGGCAACACATTGCAATGGACTTTATTACAGACTTGCCCCTGTCCTCCGGACACACAGTCATATGGGTCGTGGTGGATCGGTTCTCCAAAATGGCTCATTTCGTCCCTATGGCTGGACTGCCCTCTGCCCAGGAACTCGCTGACGCTTACATACAGCACATCTTCCGGTTGCATGGCTTTCCATCTCACATTGTGTCCGACAGAGGAACTCAGTTTACCTCCCGTTTCTGGAGGGCCCTCTGCAAACATCTGGGAGTGACTCTGGACTTTTCTTCAGCCTACCATCCTCAGTCGAATGGCCAAGTGGAACGAGTCAATCAGATCTTGACCTCCTTCTTACGTCACTACGTTAACGCCCATCACGACGACTGGTCCACGCTTCTTCCTTGGGCTGAATTCTCCCATAACCACCACATCAGTGAGTCCTCCTCCAGCTCTCCCTTCCATGTCATTTACGGACTTCAGCCTTCCGTCCCATTACCTGTATCCTCTTCCTCGGATGTCCCTGCTGCTGATGCTGTAGTCCGTGACTTTACAACAATTTGGGACTCTGTCAAGACGTCCCTTGGACGTGCTTCCCTGCGGATGAAGAGACATGCAGACAAAAGGCGTCTGGATCCTCCATGTTTCTCTCCAGGAGATCTGGTCTGGCTTGCTTCCAAGTACGTCCGATTGAAGCTACCATCATACAAGCTGGGTCCTCGCTACATCGGGCCGTTTAAAGTCCTCAGCAAAATAAATGAGGTCTCCTACAAGCTGCAGCTCCCGGCCACGATGAGGATACCCAACTCCTTCCACATCTCCCTGCTCAAGCCGGTTGTCCTTGGTCCCTTCTCCGCTGCTGCCAGTTCTGCTCCTCCTCCTATTGCTGATGATGACATCTATGCGGTAAGGGATATCGTGGCCATGAAAACCGTACGGGGCCGACAGTTCTTCCTGGTGGACTGGGCAGGGTATGGTCCTGAGGATCGGTCCTGGGAACCCCGGGAGAATGTGGGTACTCCCCTGATCCGTGCCTTCCTGTCCCGGTTGCGGGGAGGGGGCGTGGGGGAGGGGGTACTGTCACGCGCCCTGGGTCCCCTGCCTCGCTCCCCGGCTCCCCTGCCACGCTCTCCGGCTCCCCTGCCTCGCTCCCCGGCTCCCCTGCCACGCTCCCCGGCTTCCCTGCCTCGCTCCCCGGCTCCTCTGTCAGGCGTCCCCCGCTCCACAGCCTCCAGGCCCCATCACCTGCGGTCCCTAGGCGGTCCGGTCCCCGCTCCCGGCGCCCGTCGGCAGCTTTGCTCCAGCCCGGCTCTCCTGCCTCCTGTTCACCGCTCCCTGCCCTGGCTTCTGGCACCCGGGCCTCGCGCATGCGCATTAGGGCGCGCGCGCAGTCATTGACCCTTTCTTAAAGGGCCAGTGTCCTCCAACAGGATATTGAAGGATCAGGTACTGGGTATATAGGGGGATCCTTTCCAAGTGGGCGGGGCCTGTTCTTCGTGTTTTCTAAGCTAGGAGTCAGGTCTCCTTGTGTCTTGTGATATACTCACCTATCTCTCTCGTAGAGCCGTTCCTGCCTCGGCAACCGGTCCTGACGATCCCCGAACCCCGAACGGTGACGGCCTGCCATCCCGTCAGTTCCTACCGTCTCCGATCCCTGTGGTGACCCGCCTTCTCGCTCCATTGGTTCCGGACTCTGCCTGACGTCCTCTCTGCCTCCGAACCTGAGCTCCGTCACCCGGACTACCATCAGAGACCCCGTGGTCCCAGGGACTTCTTCACTCCACTCCTCTGAACGGACTGTCCTGCTAGTGCTCCGGCTACCGGGCACCTTGCCCTCGGTGAGGTGTTCAGCCCAGTGGATCCACCTCCTGGGTCTGCCCGTCCACCTGGCCCTAACAAATACACTGCTCATAGTCCTCCATACATTATAATACACTGCTCATAGTCCTCCATACATTATAATATACTCCACATATTCCTCCATACATTATAATACACTGCTCATAGTCCTCCATATGTGAAGCCCTGGACTAGTCAGGTCGCCCCAGGTAGTCCCATGCACACACACCCCCCCTCCCCTTAGTAAGGTGACAGCAGCCAAACTTCAAAACCTTTGTCACCACCCTCCGGGTTTGATGTTCACACCAGGGGGGGCGGAGCCAGGCGGTTGGCTCCGCCCACTGAGTTCACAGGCCCGGAGGTGGGAAAACAGTGAGTTAGAGTTGAGTCTTGACAGTGGAGTGAAGTGGAGTCAAGTTCAAGGGCAGACCTGTGCTCAGGCCTGCCAAAGTCTACACCAGGTGTCTAGGTTGGAGCCCAGTCACTTCTGGCAAAGAGGCAGACGGTGGTTGCCGCCTGCAGGAGCTGGGATTACAGCCGGTGGAACCGTAGGGACCGGGGACTGGCGGTGGTCTGCCGGTACCGAACCGGAGAACCGATTGGAAACCGGAGCACCAGGAGGGGTACTCAGACCCAGTACGAAGCCCAGAAACAACCGGGCTGAGTCAAATCAACTGATTGAGGACTGGACTTTAGGACCTTTCCCACATAAGACCCGACTGAAGACAACAGCCCAACCATTGGGGTAAAGCCACTGCTCAGGCATAGAGACCCGAGGGGCCAGCACCTGCGGGCAAAGAGGGCTCTCCCGACACATAGCAAGCCGGGGAGCGGACTACCGTTGCTTAGGCATAAGAGTCGTAACTTTTACACAAGAGAGGTGAAGGAGAAAGGCGGAAACCACCAACCTGTTAAGGGGAAACTGCAGCCGGCTGCAGGCACCGTTCACTATCTTGTTTGGTTTACCAGAGACTCCAGCGTGTTTATCATAGTAAGTACACCAGTGCCTTCGGGCCGCGCACTGCGCCGAACCGCACCGGCACCCCAGCACGCACCTATCCCCACGCCTCAGCACCTCCCTCGGGCCCCCGGGACCATCATCCCCCTACCCACGGAGGGGGTCAACACCAAGCTGCGCAACACCATCCCCGGGAGCTTAGTCAACGGCATCGGTGGTATCCATCCATTCACCACAACCCATGGGTGGCGTCACGAACTTAAATCCCCTGCAAACCACCGTGGCTCAGGCCGTGGAGTCAACCGAAGTCCCTACGTGTAGCGCCAACCCCCTTTCAGAGCGACGTGACCCCCGGGTCCGTGGAGAGCTCGAGCCACCTACCGACGAGCACGGATCCGAGCGGCTCGGCAGCCGGCCGAGCCGCGGGGCGGTACACATACTTTAAATGACACTGCTCATAGTCCTCCATACATCATAATACATGCCCCATAGTCCTCCATACGTTATAATACACTCCCCATAGTTCTCCCTACATTATAATACACTGCTCATAGTTCTCCATATATTATAATACACTCCCCATAGTCCTCCATACATTATAATACACTGCTCATAGTTCTCCATATATTATAATACACTGCTTATAGTCATCCATACATTATAATACAATTCCCATAATCATCCATACATTATAATACACTGCTCATACATTAATGATGCAAGCTCAGACAATTCGTTTCACAACTTGTTCAATGTCCCATTTTGGTCCCCTATTGTGACATTCCACACATGCACAAACACACACAAAACACACACATATTCTGCTCACCTTACCTTCCATCGCTGACCTCATGGTTCTTGTAGTTCGCCGGTATAGGATGTTTATCGGGTAACCATCGCGACCGATGCTGGAACTTCAGCTGCCAGAGCGCTGACGTCAAAGGCAGGAGCCGCTTGCCTCTGACTGGCCAGCGCACTGCCTTTGAGTAGCGGCTGACAACGGAAGTTCCTCCCTCATCGCGATGGTTACCCAATACACATCCTGTAACGGCAAACTACAAGAACCATGAGGCCAGCGATGGAACGGAAGGTAAGGGGAGCATAATATCTGTGTGTGTGTGTGTGTGTGTGTTTTTGTGTGTTTGTGTGGACTGCAAGAGCGGGTCAGAGCACGGTTAAAGTACAGAACCGGAAGTGTGTGCGGTGAGTATTTGCTCATACAGCAAAGATTGCTCGTAAACTGAGTTACAAATTTGCAGCAAGCTTTGCTCGTATAGCGAAATGCTTGCAAACCGGGTTACTTGTAAACCGAGGTTCCACTGTATTATAATACAGTCATATGAAAAAGTTTGGGCACCCCTATTAATGTTAACCTTTTTTCTTTATAACAATTTGGGTTTTTGCAACAGCTATTTCAGTTTCAGATATCTAATAACTGATGTACTGAGTAATATTTCTGGATTGAAATGAAGTTTATTGTACTAACAGAAAATGTGCAATCCGCATTTAAACAAAATTTGACCGCTGCAAAAGTATGGGCACCCTCATCAATTTCTTGATTTGAACACTTCTAACTACTTTTTACTGACTTACTAAAGCACTAAATTGGTTTTGTAACCTCATTGAGCTTTGAACTTCATAGGCAGGTGTATCCAATCATGAGAAAAGGTATTTAAGGTGGCCACTTGCAAGTTGTTCTCCTATTTGAATCTCCTATGAAGAGTGGCATCATGGGCTCCTCAAAACAACTCTCAAATGATCTGAAAACAAAGATTATTCAACATAGTTGTTCAGGGGAAGGATACAAAAAGTAGTCTCAGAGATTTAAACTGTCAGTTTCCACTGTGAGGAACATAGTAAGGAAATGGAAGAACACAGGTACAGTTCTTGTTAAGCCCAGAAGTGGCAGGCCAAGAAAAATATCAGAAAGGCAGAGAAGAAGAATGGTGAGAACAGTCAAGGACAATCCACAGACCACCTCCAAAGACCTGCAGCTTCATCTTGCTGCAGATGGTGTCAATGTGCATCGGTCAACAATACAGCGCACGTTGCACAAGGAGAAGCTGTATGGGAGAGTGATGCGAAAGAAGCAGTTTCTGCAAGCATGTCACAAACAGAGTCGCCTGAAGTATGCAAAAGCACATTTGGACAAGCCAGTTACATTTTGGAAGAAGGTCCTGTGGACTGATGAAACAAAGATTGAGTTGTTTGGTCATACAAAAAGGCGTTATGCATGGAGGCAAAAAAACACGGCATTCCAAGAAAAGCACTTGCTACCCACAGTAAAATTTGGTGGAGGTTCCATCATGCTTTGGGGCTGTGTTGCCAATGCTGGCAGCGGGAATCTTGTTAAAGTTGAGGGTCGCATAGATTCAACTTAGTATCAGCAGATTCTTGACAATAATGTGCAACAATCAGTGACGAAGTTGAAGTTACACAGGGGATGGATATTTCAGCAAGACAATGATCCAAAACACCGCTCCAAATCTACTCAGGCATTCATGCAGAGGAACAATTACAATGTTCTGGAATGGCCATCCCAGTCCCCAGACCTGAATATCATTGAACATCTGTGGGATGATTTGAAGCGGGCTGTCCATACTCGGCGACCATCAAACTTAACTGAACTAGAATTGTTTTGTAAAGAGGAATGGTCAAATATACCTTCATCCAGGATCCAGGAACTCATTAAAAGCTACAGGAAGCGACTAGAGGCTGTGATTTTTGCAAAAGGAGGATCTACAAAATATTAATGTCACTTTTATGTTGAGGTGCCCATACTTTTGCACCGGTCAAATTTTGTTTAAATGCGGATTGCACATTTTCTGTTAGTACAATAGACCTCATTTCAATCCAGAAATATTACGCAGTCCATCAGTTATTAGATATATGAAACTGAAATAGCTGTTGCAAAAACCGAAATTGTTAGAAAGAAAAAGGGTTAACATTAATAGGGGTGCCCAAACTTTTTCATATGACTGTATACTGCATTATAATACACTCCCCATAGTCCCCAATGTATTATAATACACCCCTATATAGTATTATGTACCCTCATTTAGTAGCATACAGCTCCCATGCCCAAACATTTTCATATGACTGTATACTGCATTATAATACACTCCCCATAGTCCCCAATGTATTATAATACACCCCTATATAGTATTATGTACCCTCATTTAGTAGCATACAGCTCCCATATCGTTTAATGGACCCCTGTTACGGGGGGACCGGCAGATTAGGACCAGGGGGTATATATCCCAATCGCCAGTTGGGGCCCACCGTGCTCCAGATGGCAATGGAGCTGCTGGCACCCTGTGGGTTAGGCGGAGACTATAGAGCTGATGACTTAGAGATAACCCAGGAGACCTGGGAACCGGTCACGTGTGTAGGGACACGTGAAACCAGACGACAACCCAGTTAGCGTTTAGGTGGAGCGGGTGCTACTCCGACCACATGTGTAGGGAACACGTCAGGCTGGATGGTAACCAGTTAGCGTTGACCGAGAAGACAGCTGCGACAGCGCCCTGTCGGCCACGCATGTAGGACACATCAGGCCGAGCGGTCCTTCGATTAGCGTTTCTGGTCACCACTCGACTGGCCACGTGTGTGAAGGACACGTCAGATCAGGTGGTCACACCAGTAGCATTTGACTGGGAAGCCGACCACATGTGTAGGGAACACGTCAGGCTGGATGGTAACCAGTTAACGTTGACCGAGAAGACGAGGCACGGCCAAGAACAGCAGCCGGCGCCTGGGCGCAACAGGAACCGCAGCTGGCTGATTGCTGCTATGGCGGCGCCGGTTCGTAACAGTACCCCCCTCTAGAGGCCCTCCCACTCGAATGGTCTATAGTCGCCAAAGATGCCACTGAGCGACGGGCGGAAGATGGAGACATGCAGTGGGAGCTACAAGACTCACTCCACCGCGTAATCACCCCTGACAACCAGTTGATATGTGGGGAATGCCGCTTCAACCAAGGAATACCCAGCAGAATATCATCTGCACCCTTAGGGAGAACCAGGAATGAAATGGTCTCCCTATGCCCAGATGACATGGCAAGGGTAATGGGCACTGTCCACTGGTGAATTACCTTGGGCAACAAGGACCCATCCACCACACGGACTCTCACTGGCCTCTGCCTTTTCACCAGCGGGATGGCATGCCGCCGGGCAAAAGAGGAGGAGATGAAATTATCCCCAGCACCTGTGTCCACACTCGCCCTTGTGGACCATGTTGACCCCTTAAAGGAAATAGACACAGGAAACGTCACCCTAATGGATGACGCCGAGTAAAGTCTACCTCCAGCTATAGTCACCAATCGCGGTCGCTTACCCTGACGCTTTGGGCAACGGTTGGCATAATGACCATACTGCCCACAAGCGAAACAGGAAATTCCCTTGCGACTCGATGACCTAGCAGCGCCAGCCCTAGAGATGGCCATAGGGACAGAGACGTCCTCTAAGGGAGGTGCAGTAGGAGAGACCACCACAGTGGCTGAACGACCCTCTGACCTGCGCTCCAGCTGACGTTCGGAGGTCCGTAGGTCAATGCGGGTAGCCAGAGTCATGAGGCCCTCAAGGGTAGTTGGTACCTCGCGTGATGCTAACGCGTCCTTCACGTGCGATGCTAATCCCTTCCAGAATATTGGAATGAGAGTCCTCTCTGGCCACCCCAGTTCTGCAGCAAGTGTCCTGAAACTCACAGCATATTGACTCGAGGAGGTAAGCCCCTGCTCCAAAGTCAGTAGCTGTAGGGCCGAGTCGTGAGTGACTTGAGGCCCCAGGAACACTTGCCGCAAGGATTCCAAAAACTCATCGGAGTCCTGAACTACGGGGTCATTCCTGTCCCACAATGGTGTAGCCCACTCCAGTGCTCTATCAGAGAGCAAGGAGATGATAAACCCCACCTTCGACCTCTCTGTAAGGAACCGTGCAGCCAGCAACTGCAGATAGATTGAGCACTGGTTCACGAATCCCCTACATGCCTTGCTGTCCCCTGAAAACTTGTGGGCAGCGAGAGGTGAGGGAGGGTTTGAGTGGACTTGGTGGCCAACACCATTGCAGCCGCTTGAGCCACCACATCATCCATATGAGCAGCAAGAGCAGACTGCTCCAGAGACCTCACTCTGGCCTCAAGCTGCAGTATGAACTGACGTAGCTGCTCTATCTCCGCCATGCCAGCCAGACCCTGGCGAAGTCTTACTGTTATGGGGGGAGCGGCAGATTAGGACCAGGGGGTATATATCCCAATCGCCAGTCAGGGCCCACCGTGCTCCAGATGGCAATGGAGCTGCTGGCACCCTGTGGGTTAGGCGGAGACTATAGAGCTGATGACTCAGAGATAACCCAGGAGACCTGGGAACCGGTCACGTATGTAAGGACACGTCAAACCGGACGACAACCCAGTTAGCGTTTCGGTGGAGCGGGCGCTACTCCGACCACGTGTGTGGGGAACACGTCAGGCTGGATGGTAACCAGTTAGCGTTGACCGAGAAGACAGCTGCGACAGCGCCCTGTCGGCCATGCATGTAGGACACATCAGGCCGAGCGGTCCTTCGATTAGCGTTTCTGGTCACCACTCGACTGGCCACGTGTGTGAAGGACACGTCAGACCAGGTAGTCACACCAGTAGCATTTGACTGGGAAGCCGAGGAGATAAATAGGGTTCTCCCACCCAATCCAGGAACACCCTGTTAACTCAACAGGGGTTCTGGAATACGCTGTCCGTGCGCGTAGAGGGCACTCTCGGACAGGTGACGCAGCAGGTATGCTGTCCGTGTGTGTAGAGAACACAACCGGACAACTAACGCAACAGATATGCTGTCAGTGTGCGTAGGAGGCACAAACGGACAGGTGACACAGCAGCCGCAGTCCAGTTAACGCCACTGGACTGCTATAGCACAACTGGAACGGCAGCAAGGAAGAACGGCGCCTGACCCTGATGTGCCGAGCCACGAATCTTGGCGTGACAGGCACCGTTCGCCTAGCCCTACCTACCGCTTCCACCAAAGCTTATGCCACCATGAACTCTAAATGAAGACTGCGGGCCTCCATGTTGTCTCCAGCCCCTTTTATAACCTGGGTCCGCCCCAAACCCAGGGTGGAACAACCAAGGTCCAATAGCAGAGTGCCATGTCATCAGTGATGTCACCAGCGGCCTATCCGGAACTGCCACGTCAATGATGACCTCATGGCAGCCACGCCCCAAACACTTCACCAGTCATGCTCACTAGGCAAAACACCGGGCTTACACTCTAGCTGGGGTAAATCGGTGCTCGCATGCACTCTAGCCGCCTCTCCACACTAAGGCTATGTGCGCACTAGAGCAAAATACCCGCGGATTTACCCGCGGATTTGCCGCAGAAATTTCTTGAGAAATGTCTGCAATCTTTGTGCAGACATTTCCCATGAAATTCTATGAGAAAAAAAAAAAGCTGTGCGCACTGGTGCGGATTTTTCTCAAGAAAGTTTCTTGAGAAAAGTTTCTCGAGAAAGTTTCTTGAGAAAATGAACATGTCCATTAAATCCGCAGGTATCCCGCGGATTTCTGCAGTACAGACTGCAAAAATCCGCAGGGAACCACCCGCGGGAAAATCGCGGCAAAATCGCGGCAAATCCGCGGTAAATCCGCGGCTAATCCGCGGCAAATCCGCATGCGGTTTTGCCGCGGATTTTTTCCGGAGGTCAGCAAATCTTTCACTCCCAGAAGTTTCTCGAGAAGATTTTCTCGAGAAACTTCACATCTCTAGTGCGCACATAGCCTTAGACGTGGTGGAAGGAGCAGCCAACTGGACGACCCGAGGCACGGTCAAGAACAGCAGCTGGCACCTGGACGCAACATGAACCACAGCAGGCTGCTTGCAGCTATGGCGGCGCCGGTTCGTAACAGACCCCCATAGCCTTCTGGCCACCGTGATTAAATACATATTCACTTCTCCTCATTCCCCAGCTGCTCTGGTCTCCTCAGCACATCCACCGTTTTGCCTCTCTGCTCATCTCAGCACAGCACACAATGGTGACATCATCGCGCTCCACTATGCTATGCTGTCAGAGGCAGAGTGCAGACACACGGCAGGAGAATGATGAGAGTAACCACTCTGTTTCATCTCTCATCATTTCTTTCAATTGTATCAGCATCTGAGATGCCGATAAAATTGAAAGTGTTATCCTCGGCGGGTTGGTGCGATCCTCGGCGGGGGAGTCCAGTGCCAGCACTGGCACTGGGCCACCCTGAGTCACAGGCTCCACAGCAGTCGCGTGGCCTGCAGCTATTGCCCATGCACCACTGGCTGAGGTTCTCGGGCCCTCTGAACCCTCAGGCCCAGTCGCAATGTCGACCCTTGTGACCGCGATTGTTCCGCCCCTGGTCCTATGATTCTCTGCCGGCCGGAATAAATCAATATCGCTGGATGTGGTGAGTGTGAGTATGCGATCTGATGTGTGATTGTGTGTGTGCGATCAGATGTGTGTGAGTATGTGAATGTGCCGGCCAGAAGCAGGGGAGGACGGCATGCAACATACCTGCTAGGAGCACCCTCAGAGGATCGTTGGAGGACCTGGGAGCTACGCAGTCGTCGGGATCTGGTAAGTATGAGTCTCCTGGGAAGGGGGGATCTGTGTTTTTTGAGGGGTAATCTTTCCTCCAACCGTATTTCCCCGAGAATAAGCCCCCCCGGAAAATAAGCCCCAGTGCACCTTCAGGGGCAAAAAAAAATAAAACAATGTCTTATTTTGAGGCATGGGTGGAGACCCTGATTCCAGCGATGTGTCACTTAGTTTACTGGGTGCAGCAGTTATGGCAGAATTACAGTTTTCTCTGCTGCAGATCTGGCAGTGCTTTGTTGTTGAGCTGTGTGTAGATAAATAATTGCTTGTATGGAAGCAACAAAACACAGTCCAGAAAGAGACACGGATCTCTGTCCCTACATTATGTTGCTCTCAGATTACATAGCAAAAACATGCTGACAGATTCCCTTTACATAAATCATTGTATGCCCCATGGAATAAGAGTTCTGGGTCATGTTGTCTTATTTCTCTCTGTTGGGCCATTCCTCTGCTTTGCCACTTAGAAATTTGTGAATAAATTGACTACAAATTGTTACCAATTAGGGGTGTGTCTGTAGAGTCTGAACCTCTTAGCACTGATTGGACAATATTACAACATGCAGTGACAAGTCCCCGACTGGAAATACCAGAGTGTTAATTTATTGATACATTTCAAAGAGAAATGACAGTGGAAAGGTAGAACAAAAAGCTATAAGAAAAGATGTCCCAGGATTGTTATATTATGAAAATTATAATAATTTACTAAAAACCAACAATTCAAGAGGAGTGGGAGATTCCCTTTAAATGCAAGCAAAAATGGGTTTATAGTGATATTTTTTCTATCATCAACTTCCTCCCTTTCAAAGGAAAAGCAGAAAGCATGTAAGAGACAGAACTGGTTAAACTTCTTTTTCCAGCGCGCGTCACGTCACGAGTGCTCAGTCGTTTCGCTTTGTCTTGTGATTGCGCTGCCAGTCTGAACCTTTCCATGAAGTTTTCTTTCTTATGCAGCCTTGTGGGGTGTGAAGAATGTCCGTATTCTGCTGCTGCGTACAAGCCAGCGATAATGAGGATGAGGTAGGAATAGCCTTATTGCTAATTCACTAGGGTCTAAGCAAACTACATATGTGAGTGCAGTCTATTGTTCACTGTTATCAGCTATCTCATACTAGGCTGTTTTGTTCTTCAGTGGATGGTAGGAAATCTAGGAAATTCCCTTATGATGTTTTCAATCCCTGATATCAGTGGTTCATTTTATAATTTACACCTGTTGATGATCAATGTTCCTATGCTGTGGTCTTACCTCTCATACTGCTCTAAGCAGTTAAATATCTATAGTGGGTGCACTTAGACCATAGGAGAGTCCAAAAGGTCTCTTTGGCCCATGTGAGCCCAGGACTCTTAAAGATCTATAATAGTTATTTTTTTGGGGATATTTTTGCATTAGGGTTTCTAAGGGCTGATTAGGGAAGGTGAATTATCCAAGCCCAAAGTCCGGGTGAACATATAGGCCACAGTCGTTGGTGCAGTAAATGGGTGAGGCATGCAGGGAACAGAGAACAGAGGGACTGGAGACCACAGGCAGACAGGAGACCATTATCAGAGGTACTAGTAGCAAAAGGCAGACAGGAGACATCCTGAAGACTGCAGACTGGTTTTAGAGGTACTGAAAGCTGCAAGAAGACGAGTAACTGGAGGACTGGAAGCCACAGGTAGCTAGGTGACAACCTTTAGACTGCAGACAGGTTGCAGAGATTCTGAAAGTTGCAAGAATTACGGGTAACTGGAGGACTGGAAGCCAAAGGCAGCCAGGTGACATCCTAAATACTGCAGACAGGTTGTAGAGGTACTGAAAGCTGCAAGAAGACAGGTAACTGGAGGACTGGAATCCACAGGCAGCCAGGAGACATGCTGACTGCAGACAGGTTGTAGAGGTCCTGAAATCTGAAAGAAGACGGGTAACTGGGGGACTGGAAGCCACAGGCAGCCATGTGACATCCTGAAGACTGCAGACAGGTTGCAGAAGTACTGAAAGCTAAAAGAAGACGGCTAACTGAAGGACTGGAAGCCACAGGAAGCCAGGAGACATCTTGGAAACTGCAGACAGGTTGCAGAAGTACTGAAAGCCACAGGCAGACAGGTAATTGAAGGTCTGGTGGCTGCAGGCAGAAAGTAGACATCATGGACCACATTCAAGTTGCAGAGGTCCCGGAAGCCGCATGCAGTCATGACACATCCTGGAGACTACATATTTTCTGCAAAAGAACTGAAAGCTGCAGGCATATAGGTAACTGAAGGATTTGAGGCCGCAGAAAGCCCATAAAACATCCTGGAGACCACAGACAGATAGGAGGTACTGATAGCCACTGACAGACAAATAACTGAATGACTGGAAGCCGCAGGCAGCCAGGAGATGTCCATGAGACCACAGACAGGATGCAGAGATACTGAAGGCTGCAAGCAGACAAACAACTGGAGGACTGGAAGCTGCAGGCATCAAAGAGACATCCTGGAGATGGCAGACAGGTTGCAGAAGGTACAAAAAGCCGCAGAAAGACAGGTAATTAAAGGACTGGAAGTTGCAGGAAGCCAAGAGACATCCTTGAGACTGAAAACAGGTTATTGAAGTACTAAAAGCTGCAGGCAGATTGGTAATTGAAGGGCTGGAAGCTGAAGGTAGTCAGGAGACAGCTTGTAGACTGCAAACAGTCTGCAGATGTACTGAAAGCCACAGGCGAATAGGTAACCTAAGGACTGGAAGCTGCAGACAGCCAGGATATGTCCTGGGAATTGCAGAAAGGTTGAAGAGGTACTGAAAGCTGCAGGCAGAAAGGTAACTGAAAGACTGGAAGCTGAAGTCAGTCAGAACATGTCCTGGAGACTGTAGACAGGTTGTAGAGGTACTGAAAGCCACAGGCAGACAGGCAATTTAAGGACCAGGAGCCACAGGCATCGAGGAGATGTCCTGAAGAACACAGACAGATTGCAGATGTACTGAAGGCTGAAGACAGATAAACAGATAAACTAAAATTCTTAATACCAAAACCCAGGTGTGTGTCTGGGAAGAAACACATACAAGAAAAGCTTGCATCATCTCCCAGGTTTCAAATATAGATGGATGCCTCTTGGGTGTAGTACACGGAACAAACAGGCCGAGCAGTACAGTTCAAAAAAGTGCAAATACTGTACCAGCACCTGCAAAATTAATAAACACATCACATTTATTAATATATGCGATATTAAAGTGACATAGACACTAGCAGGTCCACACGATTCGAGCATATCATGCTCTTAATTATGACAAAATTCTAGTGTTGCTATCGCGATTATATATAGCATTGTCACCTTGGTCCGTGATACGGTACCACTTACAAACTGCAGTATAGCATTTTTATCTCTTTGTGTCAGCAGTGGGGTCCTCCTGGGTCTCTTACCATAGCGATTAATTTCACTGTCAACAGATACCATCCTGAGCTTGCAGGACAGCTTGAATTTTTTGGAACTTGATTGGAGCTGCTTATTCACCATCCAAACTGTCCTGCATTGCAAACTTTCATAAATTTTTCTCTGCCATACACATCCACGGCTGGAGTGGAGAGCCATACACATCCAGGAAGATTACCTACAGTGATATGGGCTTAACCGTCTTGATTATGTTGCGCAGTGTGGACAAAGGACCATCAAGATTTCTGGAGATTGTTGATATTTTTCAACAATTTTCTTTCTCAATTCTTTAGACAGTTATTTTCTCCTTTTTCTGTTCTCCATGCTTAGTGTAGCACACACAGACCACAATGCAAAGATTGAGTTAACTTCTCCCTTTTTTATCTGGTGTCAGTTGTGATTTTCATATTGCCCACACCTGTTACTTGCCACAGGTGAGTTTGAATGAGCATCACATGCATGAAACAATGTTGTTTACCCACAATTTTGGACAGGTGCGAACAATTTTGTCCTTCCTATTTTTGGGGGTTTTGTGTGACATTGTGTCCAATTATGCCTTTTTTCCTGTGTTCTTCCAAAACACACAAAGGAGATGAACATGTGTATGACAAAATATGTGGAATTGCAATAATTTTCTTGGAGAAATACTCCATTTTGTGGAACAATTTCAAGGATCACATAACTAATTGTATAGGCCTAGAAAGTTCATCATATGTCAGCAAACCGTCCTTGCAAAGGCTGACGTGGACCACAAGAAAGTTTAGTGGACTGGGGACTGGTGTGTAACAGAGGTCAACATGTTGCAAGGTATGCAACTGGCTTCACTTTTTATCCATGAAGTGCTATAGGATCTGGGGTTTAAATTGACCTATTTAGGTTCTATATGGCAAAATCAGGTTACTTGACACCATGTTCCAAATTGTTATGCAAATTGGATTTAAGTGTCATAGCGATTATTTTATTTTATTTTTTTTCAATGAAACTCATTGATGGTATTGTGTCTCAGGGTTCTTTGGATCACTGAACTCAATCTCAGATACCTATGAGAATTAGTTTGCCAGGTGAGCCCAATAAAAGGAAAACTGGATGTTCCACAATATTAAGCAGGCCACAGTTTTCAAGTAACATGGGAAACAAAAAGGATCTCTCTGCTGACGGAAAGCATCAGATAGTGCAATGCCTTGGACAAGGGATGAAAACATTAGATGTTCCACGAAAACATAAGCGTGATCATCGTACTGTGAAGAGATTTGTGGCTGATTCACAGCACATACGTGTTTGTGCTGATAAAGGCAGAATAAGGAAGGTTTCTGCCAGGCAAGCCCATCGGATTAAGAGAGCAGCTGCTAAAAAGCCATTACAAACCAGTAAACAGATATTTGAAGCTGCTGGTGCCTCTGGAGTTCCTCGAACCTCAAGCTGTAGGATCCTTAAAAGGCTAGATGTGGTGCATAAACCTACTATTCGGCCACCCCTAACTAGTGCTCACAAGCAGAAATGGTTGCAGTGGGCCCAGACATACATGGAGACTAATTTTCAAACTTGTTTACTGTCTTGTTTACTGATTAGTGTCGAGCAACCCTGGATGGTCCAGATGGATGGTGTAGTGCAGGGGTGGGGAACCTTTTTACTGCCAGGGGCCATCTGAAAATTTCTATGAACCATCGGGGGCCGCACAAAATTATCAATGTGAAAATTACCCAGCTACATTTGGTCAAGCAATTAATTAACTCACCCCTATAGTGGTGGCCAGAGATGCTTATCTTTGGCGCAGCGGTTAATTTTCGGTGATAATGATCATGTTGCTTCTCACAGCTGCTTTTCCAGGATTGTCTCAGTCTGGAGCAGTCAACTCTTTGTGATAAGATTGGTAAATCATATACATCACAACTGACACTGGGACTGCTGCATATATATACAACACATGGGGGGCTGGGGGCATATACATCACATAGGAGACGCTGGAACTAATGTATATACATCACATAGGAGACGCTGGGACAGCTGTATATATATATATATATATATATATATTAAAGGAGATGCCCCAGCCCCTCCTGTGATGTATATGTCCCCAGTGTCTCCTGTGATGTGTATGCTCCAGCCCCACCTGTAATATATACATTACAGGAGACAATGGGGCATATACATCACAGGAGGGGCTGGGAGCATATACATCACAGGTGGGGCTGGGAGAATATATACGTCACAAAAAAGGCTGAGGACATATACATCACTGGGAGGCATAGATATGGCTTTGGAGCGCAGACAGCACTGGGGGGCACGGACAGCACTGGGGGGGCACGGACAGCACTGGGAGGCACAGACAGCAATAGGGGGCCACGGACAGCAATAGGGGGGCATGGACAGCAATAGGGGGCACGGGGAAAACTGACAACACATGCAGAACCCAGACATTGCAACGGGGGCGCAGACAGCATGGGGGAGCATGGACATCACTGGGGGCACAGCACTGGAGGGTGGGGGTGGGGGAGTCACACAGCTCTGGGGGAGTGGGGGCACACAGCTCTGGGGGAGGGGGGTACACAGACCTGGGGAGGGGGGGCACACAGACCTAGGGGAGGGGGGGAACACAGACCTAGGGGAGGGGGGGACACACAGACCTGGTGGAGGGGGGGGGGGACACACAGACCTGGTGGAGGGGGGGGGGACACACAGACCTAGTGGAGGGGGGGGACACACACCTAGTGGAGGGGGGGACACACAGACCTAGTGGAGAGGGGGGACACACAGACCTAGGGGAGGGGGGGCACACAGCCCTGGGGGCCACACAAACCTGGGGGCCACACAAACCTGGGGAAGAAGCACACAACCCTGGTGGAGCGGACACAGAGGGAGCAGACACACGGCAGTTGGGAAATGAGCATATAGCAGCACAGTGGGAACGGGCACACAGCACAGTGGGAGCGCACATGGGGGAGCGGGCACGGAGGAGCTGCCACGGGGGAACTGGCACAAAGGAGCGGGCACAGAGGAGCGGGCATGGGGGAGCGTGCACGGGGGAGCTGTAACGGAGACGCAGGCACGGGGGAGCGCGCACGGGGGAGCTGTAACGGAGAAGCAGGCACGGGTGAGCATGCACAGGGGAGCTGGCACGGGGGAGCGAGCACGTGTTAGCTGGCACGCAGCACGGAGGAGCACGCACGGAAGAGCTGGCACGCAGCAGAGGGGGGGAGCGTTCACCTACTAGTTGAAGCTAAACTGCTGCTGGGCTTCTGTGGGACGGGGCGACAGTGTTAACCCCACCCACAAAATAAGTCCTGAGCACACACGCAGTGACCAGCGTTCAGTAGTGAACGCTGAATGCGCGTCCTCGTAGCGCGCATGGGGATTTAAAGGGCTGGCAACCGGCAAGACCCGGCTGCTGGCAGAGTCCCGGGGGCCGTAGAAAAGGTCTTCGCGGGATGTATGCGGCCCATGGGCCGGAGGTTCCCCACCCCTGGTGTAGTGGATGGTTGGTGGATGGTCACCATGTCACAACAAGGCTGCGACATCAGCAAGGAGGTGGAGGAGACATGTTTTGGGCTGGAATCATGGGGAGACGTCTGGTAGGTTCTTTTAGGGTTCTTGAAGGTGTGAAAATTACCTCTGCAAAGTATATAGAGTTTCTGACTAACAACTTTCTTCCATGGTACAAAAAGCAGAAACGTGCCTTCAGGAGCAAAATCATCGTCATGCATGACAATGCACCATCTCATGCTGCAAAGAATACCTCTGTGCCATTGGCTCCTATGGGCATAAAAGGAGATAAATTCATGGTGTGGCCACCATCTTCCCCTGACCTCAACCCTATAGAGAACCTTTGGAATATCATCAAGCAAAAGATCTATGAGGGTGGGAGGCAGTTCACATCAAAGCAGCAGCTCTGGGAGGCTATTCGGACATCATGCAAAGAAATTCAAGCAGAAACTCTCCAAAAACTCACAATTTCAATGGATGCAAGAATTGTGAAGGTTATTTCAAAAAAGGGCTCCTATGTTAACATGTAACTTGGATTGTTAGGATGTTTTGGATTTAAATAGCTTTTTATTTCAGTGAATGTGACCTCTTAATGCTGCAAATTCCACAAATGAGCATTTTCAGTTCTTTAAAACATATAAAATGGTTAGAAACTCTACTGTGCTTAATAATTTGGAACAATGCATTTTGAGTTTTGTTTAATTTTGAAGATTATACTGTTATCATTGGGAGGTTTATTCAATAAAATTAGATGTATACTCTCAACGGGTGATGACTTTTATTAGACTGACTGGCATTTGCACCAACCATTTAGGAAAATCAGAGACAAATATTATTTGCATAATAATTTGGAACATGGTGTATAAAAGAAGAAAGTAAATTTTTCCTGCATTTCTTAAGTGCAGCCTAGTAACAAATATATAACTGGGTATTAGAGACGTAATTACAGGACAGGAATAACAGAGACATCACATAATAATAGATTTCGGTCATGCATTGGGTAACCCATCCATAAACTCGATGATTTGTGGAGTGGGAAGAGTTAGAGAACATGAGGACAGCGATCAAATGATATTTTGTGTCACATGTCTACAGTAAACAAGGCCGAGCCCGAGTGTGCAAACAATGGTAACTTCCTCATGTGGAAACGTCTGTAAGGAAGAAGGCGGTGAATCCATTGTAGTCTTTGGTAATGGATGTGATGGGGGAGGGATACTGCGGTGGTGCATGGTGCACCAGTAATAAGACACAGCGTCTTAAGATGGCAATATCGGGCTACTACATCACAATAGTGATAGTGAATGTGATCACATTGCAGCATCCATGATCCGACATTCAATATTTACAGATTTCTGTTGGCCACATTCATTATCAAGCTACTAGTTGAAATGAACTGACGGCCGGAGTTATTGACAGCGACAATGATTTCTCAACTATCAGGTACGAAACAAAGCGACAATGTCAGCAGAGACTGAGGAAGAGCCTGTCACTGACATGAGAGCGTATGAGACGCAGTACTGATGGGAAGTTTGGCATCAAGTGGCCAATCAGTGGATGGTCCACGTATAGTGTCGGATACACCCTTTGTTTAGCCTATGTACACTCCTGCGTGATTTTCCGTTACTCATTTTTGTTTTTTCCTTCCCTTCTTTTTAATTTCTCTGCCAATATATCCATATGAGGGCTTGTTTTTGCGGGACAAGTTGAACATTTGAGTGAAATTATTAGTTTTACCATATAGTATACTGGAAAATGGGAAAAAAAAATTCCAAGTGCGGTGAAATTGCAAAAAAAGAAGCAATTGCACAATTGTTTTTGAGGTCTTTCATTCACCGTGTTGACTATATGGTAAAACTGATGTGTCAGTGAGATGCCTCAGGTCGGTACGAGTTCGTAGACACCAAACATGTACAGGTTTACTTTTATCTAAGGGGTGAAAAAAAGTTCAGAAGTTTGTACAAAAAAAGAGTTGCGCTTTTGTCGCCATTTTCCGTGGCCCGTAGAGTTCTCATTTTTCGGGATCTGGGACTCAGTGACGGCTTATTTTTTGCGTCTTAAGCTGGTGTTTTTAATTATACCATTTTTGTGCAGATGCTACTTTTTGATCACCTGATATTGAATTTTAAAACATTTTTGTGGCGACCAAAATACCTAATTTTGTTGTTTGAATTTTTTCTCGCCACACCATGTATTGATCAGGTTAATTGATTTTATATTTTGATAGAAGCAGCGATACAAAATATGTGTATATTTTTATTTTTAACTGTTTTATTTTCAGTGGGATGAAAGGGGGGTGATTTGAATTTCTATTTTTTTTTATTTTGTAACACTTTTTTTATTTATTTTACTAGTCCGCCTAGGGGACTTTATGCCTGCACAGTCCAATCGCTTGTTCATTTCTGCTGATGAGAGCAGCATCGCTCTGATCAGCAGAAATACTGCTTTACTGTGAGTGCCGACATTCTGTTGGCACTCGCAGGAAGTGAGTCATGGTAGTGCGGGGGCAACACCAAGGCGCCCCATGATCGCGTCACAGGGCCGCCAATAGCGGCGGGGTATGATGCAATTCCTTCCGCTGCCATTTAAATTGTGCTGTCAGTGTTTAACAGCGCGATCTAAGGGGTTAACAAGCGCAGGTGGATCTCCGATCAGCAGAGATGTGCAGGGATTACAGCGGGCTCACTGCTGAAGCCCGCCGCAGTAACCGGAGGGAGGCGACCAAGGGTGTATAAGTACATCCTTGGTCGTAAAGGGTTTAAAGGGGTTTTCCCACAAACAAAGATCATTTTAAAGTTCCTTTTAGTCAACAGATCTTGGAATAATAACAATTTGGATTGATGTGTTTTAGAAAAGTGTTCCTGTGCTGAGATAATCTTATATATGTATCCCTGCTATGTACTGTGTAAGGCCGTGTCTGACTGTACAGGAACATGGTCTGATCATACCACATGGAAAGGGGGGGGGGGCATAAAATAGTATACAGAATTACAGCACAAGATCACAGCTGATTCTTTTTGTGAGGTAAAACATTTCCCTGCCTGTATTTAAAAAATATTTTATCTCAAAGAAAGAATTATTTGCAATCCTGTGCTGTAATGTATTTATATTCTTTTGTGTCCTCCCCTGCCCAGGAGGTGTGGTATGATCAGACCAGGTTCCTGTACGGTCAGACACGGCCATTACACAGTACATAGCAGGGGCACATATACATAAGATTATCTCAGCACAGGAACATTGTTTTTAATCACATCAAATTGTGGAAATTGTTATTTTTTCAAGATCTATTGATTAAAATGAGCTTTGTTCCTGGGAAACCCCTTTAAGCCTGAGGCCTGATTATTAAAGGAAAGTCAGTGAGCTGGTGGACAGAGTGGGCTTTCTTCAGGGGAAGACATATTGTACCATTGGTGCAAGTTGTGCACAGGGGTCTAGTGGGGGAGGGGGTCAAGTGTCATATTAAAAGCAAGTACATGTGAGTGACTGAGCTAATACATTTCATAGTCAATAATTACTGGTGGATTTCAAGATGGAAATTTAAATAGTAGGTGCTCTATGATAAACTGCTGAATAACAAGAGGCCCATATAGTGGTATTGCATAGGCGCCCTGTGCTGTCTGTGTGCATTACCTGGCTTGTTCACTAGGGGAGCATTGTTGGGCTGGACTTTAGAAGACATCAGTGTCTTTTGCAATAGAGGGGGTTGCTTGAGTGTGAGTCGTTGGGCCTATGGAGGCATTAAGGAGTGGCCTTTGGTAATGGATGTGATGCTTGCAACATGGGGGAGAGATGGTATGTGGGTAGGAATGTAGCGCCCAAAGAAGGGGGTACTCGGTCCCGGGCAGTAACAAATAGGAATGTCACTCTGGTGGCCATTGCCTGGTCCCGTGCTCTGGGCCCCTGTTGTTAATGGGGGGTACGTACAGGGGAGATAAGAGTTTTTGTCATGTGACGCCACCTGCGGGTTGTGGTTAATGATGGAGAACCACCGCTGCTGAATGTGGGTATGTGCCGCCCCAGCAGTGGATCGTACCACTCGGATCCATGGGCAATATCCGCTCGTGGCTCGAGGGTCTCCGGACCCAGGGGCTTGGGCCACACTCTAAAGTAAAAGGGGATATTTACAGGGAGATGATAGTTCGTGACGCCACCCGTGGTGTGTGGTAATTAGGAGTACCGCCGCTGCCGTTGTTGGGAGTACCCGAGGTGATGGAATGGGGCAGCAAGGTGTAGTTACCCTCCAAAGGTAGGGGTATGCCCCGGGGCTCTGAAAGATGATACTGGGTGCAGTGACAGGGAGATCACTCATGTACTCAGACGCTGACAACCGGGTAAACCAAGTCTCTGGTGCCGCTGCCTCTCAAGGGGAGCTCGTCCGGGTCCCGTCCCCTGCAGTGCTGCCTGGTAATCCGTGACCTCCTGGCACAAAGTTTAGGTTCACTGTAGTGGTTCGGTAGTCTGTAACTTGCTGCGCCCTGCTCCCCACTGTGGCTAAGTGTGGGAGCCTGCTCTCAGGTGGCATGCTTCGGATTTCAGTGGGCTGCGTATATGGAAGGCCCTATCCCCCTCGTTGCGCTAGTGCCTCGATTCTGGAGCTAGTGGGAACAGTCCATAAAGGCTCCGCTCTTTGCAGGTTAATTGCCGGGTTGCCTGAAGCTTCTCCCCGACCTAGAGTCCGTGTACCCCGCCGTGCCTTTGGTCCCGGACCGGTGATGGGACCAGGCTGCCGACCATTCACTCAACCAACAGGTCAAGGCACCTTGCCTCAATCCCCTGCGACCGGGGTCCGACTCCTCTAGGTCCAGATCACTGTCTGCAACCTAGACAGCTACTCTAGGGAGCCACCGATCCCTGCTTCCTCCACTTCACTCTCCTTCACTCCACTTTACTGCACTTCACTGTACTGACACTCTCCTGACCCTCCCTTCCTGACCCCTAGGTGGGTGACCCTATTCCGCTTAAGCCGCCCACTGGTGTGTCTGGTGGGTGTGGTGCAGGGTGTTCCTATGATTTGCTTTGCTGTTGGAGGCAGCACTATAAGATGGGGACACAGAACCATGAGGGATTTGAATACTGCACTAAGAGAAAAGAGCGTGCAGTACCCTGTGACAACCTGATAGTCCAGGGGCGTCACAGGTACACCCAGAGCTGATGGAAGTGGCAGCTATGTAGTGGCAGCAGGTAGTGGCCTTCCATAGGTAGGGCTGTGCCTGGGAGATGTAGTGGGGCAATAATGCAGACCACACCAGTTTGTCTTTAACAGTCTCTACTCACTGTGGACCCAGAGGTTGCTGGTTCATGTTCCAGGAGGACCAGTGCCAATGTAGTGACCCAGGTTGCTCTGTACCCAGCACTCTCTGCAGATTGCGTCTCTGTAGCTTGAAGCGTTTGGGAACCCCGACTGTCCCTTTTTGGGTACAGTCTCCTTCTCTGTACGGAGGGCAGTGCGGACCCTGCGGGGAAGTAAGTGTCCGAACCCCAATCCTAGTTTACTGCTGATGCCCCGGATTATTTGGTTCGATGAAGTCCGTGAAGGTGTTCTCACCGTGCAGGTATTTGCCAAACAGTCTGAAACTTGCGCTTGACCTTGGGACCTGTGCTCGTTCGTGCTCCGGTCCCAGCGGTATCTCGGTACCCGTTCTGGCGACCTCTCTCCTGTGTCCCGGGGTCACCGTTACACGGACCCAGCTCAGGCACGTCCACACACCTCTTCTGTGTGCTTCACTCTTCAACTCTATCACACGACTCACTGACCCCTCCCACCAGGCTGACTATACCTAGGAACTCGTTCCCATGGCAACCATCCCCTTACCTGGTTATCCCTCTATGCCCAGTGTGGAGAGGAGAACTAGGATTTAGATTATGTGTTGGTGGAATCAGCACTGGTACTCCAGGTCCCAGGGGGTAGGTCCTGCATCCCCAGGAGGATGCAATTCCCTGTAGTGCCCTGAGAGTCTCAGGGGCACTACAGGTACATTGTGCATCAGTAATAAGGCATTGTGACTTTTAAAGGGACTTCATTAATGGAGCATTGTTGGGTTGGAGGCCAGAAGGATGTGCCTATTGCAATAGATGGGGTTGCTTGAGTGTAAGGGGTACTTTACACGCTGCAGCATCACTAGCATTTACTAGCGATGTCGAGCGCGATAGCACCCGCCCCCGTCACACGGCCGATATGTGGTGATCGCTGCGGCAGCGTCACACGCACGTACCTGCTCTGCGACGTCGCTGTGACCGGCGAACCGCCTCCTTTCTAAGGGGGCGGTTCATTCAGCGTCACAGCAGCGTCACTAAACTGCCGCCCAATAGAAAAGGAGGGGAGGAGATGAGCGGCCGAAACATGCCGCCCACCTCCTTCCTTCCTCCTTTTCCGGTGGACGGAGGTAAGGAGATTTTTGTCGTTTCAGCGGCGTCACACATAGACAAATGACAAACAACATCGATTTTGCACGTTTTTGCGCTCGTTGATCATCGCTCATTTGTGTTACATGCTGCGATGTCGCTACCGGCGCCGGATGTGCGTCACTAACGACGTGACACCGGCGATATATCGGCAGCGAAGTCGCAGCGTGTAAAGTACCCCTAAGACGTGTGGTCTATGGAGGCATTGAGGAGTGGCCTTTGGTAATGGATGTGATACTTGCAGCATGGGGGAGAGATGGTATATGGGTAGGTACATGGTGCACCAGGAATAAGGCACGGCGACTTCTAAAGTGACTTCATTCGGGAGCATTGTTAAGCTGGAGGCCAGAAGGACGTGTCCATTGCAATAGAGGTGGTGTGCTTGAGTGTGTTATATGGGACCTATGGAGGCATTAAGGCCACCTGTTCTCTTAGGACATATTTGGAAAGTTTTTTTTTTTTTCTTTGTGAGTAAAGTCTAGATTACATTTGAGATCTTAGCCTGTAGGGAGTTTGGGTGGGTTGGGTGATAGCAGACTCATGGATGGGTAAAGCTGTCTAAGTGGACTGTGTAAGACATTAGCCTGGGAAGGACTGGTGGGCAGCATGTAGGTCTTGAGATCTACAGTGTGGTTTAGTTGGTTTAATTTGAGGTGTAGGGGAACAAGATGGAATATGATAGAAATGGTTGTGTGATGGTAGAATATGGTAGGTTGTGTATAATTGTGTGTAGGTTCGTATTCTAGGCGTGGCAATCTGTCCATTCTGTGTATTACTTGTGTGTACATTGTTCTGATTGCAGGTTAATCACCTCTCGCCGGGCTTTTGTCCTTAAGTCTGGGGGACGGGAGCCTGGGATCCACCTAAACTCTCTGTTTACCTGGGGGATTATTCATTCTGGCTGAGAAAGACAAGAGAGAGGGAGTAAGATTGATCTTCTGAGGGAGAAGCTGACACCCCATAGAGACTGTGAGAAACCCAAATTTCACTGGAAAAGGACTGCTGGAGGATTGTGACTGATCCCCGGGACATTTATCCTATTACTGGACTATTTTACCCTCTGTGTAGTGGATTATTTTATGGTATCATCCGATTTTACTTGGAATAAATGCTCTTTGGATTGTTCATCCATCTCTCACTCTGATTGTGTGATATCAGAGAAGGACCCCATGACAGGTTGTTTATAGATGAATCTGTCACCATTTTTTGCCACCTAACCTGAGAGCAGTATAATGTGAACTGCTTGTGGTTGTTTGATAAAGTCACATTTTTATCAGCAGGACATTATCACTAAAGGACTTGTCAACATGTAGTCCTCCATATTCATATAGCACTGTATAATCCTTCCCGCACCACTGGTTGACAGCTTTCTGTGTACACTGTACATGACCAGGAAGCTGCTAATCAGTGGTGCAGGCAGATTATACAGAGCTAAGCATTCTGAAAACTGGTAGATCTGTAGCAGATAAAATGTGATTTTATCTATCAAAATTAAACCAAGGAGACCATTAATTAATATATCACTAGAATCAGGGTGCCTGTCTCCTGTCAGATTCCTCCAAAAGGATTTTGCTAAGTATTTGAAGACAGCAAAAAGTACGGTTTGAAACACAGATTTCAGCGATGTATCATTTATTAAGTTGTGTACTGTTGTTTACTTACAGTGAAGGTTTTATCACTAGGACATTATTATTGCTAAAACTAACTGCCTCATGCCAAATTGTTTGACCACACCCCCTCCACTGATAAGCAGCTCACACTGCCAATAGACAATGTACACAGAGAGCTGTGGTGTGGGCAGATTCAGTTTTCTGTGCTCAGCTTCATACTACATCTAAGGACTCGTGTGATTGTGTCACAACTGCTGCACCCAGTTATCTAATGTGATACATCATTGGATTCAGGGTCTCTTTTCCTAAATTATGCTCCTTTCAGATGAGGTAGCCAAAACCTTGTGACCAATTCCCTCTAAGGAAGGGCTCTTAAGAATATGCCAGGACGAGTAGTGACTTTTCTTCTGTCCAGTACAGAAAATTATGATGTAAAGTTAAACTGGGAATTATTGTTTATCTGTAATGATCTGTCACCAGGTTTTTGCTCCCCAGAGAGCAGCATAATGTAGAGACAGAGACCCTGATTCCAGCCACGTGTCACTTACTGAGCTGTTTGCTGTCATGTTACTAAAATCAATGTTTTCTCTGCTGCAGATCTAGCAGT
The DNA here is from genome assembly GCF_048569485.1 of Anomaloglossus baeobatrachus. Taxonomy (NCBI): domain Eukaryota; kingdom Metazoa; phylum Chordata; class Amphibia; order Anura; family Aromobatidae; genus Anomaloglossus; species Anomaloglossus baeobatrachus. The sequence goes on along the minus strand of NC_134357.1, from coordinate 482,135,525 downwards.
TATACTGAGCTCATGAATATTCTGGACTACCTGGCAGCAGACCAGGTACACCTCTAATGATAATTTACTGCTTATTAAATAGTGATTTTATCAAAACTACACTAAGCAGCCTAGTAAGTTACACATCGCTGGAATCAGGGTCTCTGGGCCTACATTATGCTGCTCTCAGATAAGGAGGCAAAAACCTGGTGACAGATTGCCTTTAAATGTAAGTACCCTTTCCCATGTCTTATACTCACCTGCCGCCATCTTCATGTGCTTCCAGCATTGCTCTTGCTACTATGTCTACTGGAATTTGAGACCTACTGGCTGCTCCAGTGTTTCATGGTTGCAGCCAAAGGTCACAAATCAATGCAAGTCTATGAGAGCCTCGTTCTCACTCTTAAAGAGTTGCATTGAGTGTTTGTAAGGTAACTTCTGACTTCTGCGCAGCCAGAAGTTACAAGCACAAGATGGCAATATGGAACCGAAGGATGAAAAGGATGGAAATGTCATAAGGGTAAGCACCGGACTTAGGTTTAAAGCACTACTCCGGCACCGCAATCATCAAACTATAGGGCCTTATATGAGATTTGTAGTCAACAAATATGTTCTGCCAGAGCTAGGTGAAGAAAGGAGAGCCAAAAAAAAAAAGCCCTATGGTCACATATACATATCCAAATTGATGTGTCCCTGTCAGAGGAGCAATAGCTGCAATACCCAATCTGCCAGTTGTGGAGTGCAGACCTTACACTTTCTATTTTATGGGGGTCTTTTATATTATGGAAGGAAAAATTCCTGCAATTCCTTTCTGACAATCTGATGATGTACTGACATCAGAATCCTTAAGGTTTGTTCTACGCTTCATTGACTTCTGTCTTCCATTAAATATATTTCATTTTTATTTCTTTTGCAGACTGTACCTTTTTCTAAAAGTGTCCAGGTCCCAAAGCAAGTGAAGGGTAAGCGTCTGACGCTGGATTTCATCAGTCTTTTCCTCTTCACTAGAATTGCTTCAGACTTATGTATCACCTTTTGTAGCCACTGTGAAATACAATCTACAAATATTTTATTTATGTGGCATATTAAATCTAATATTTAAAGCTGAGAGTTTGTGTGTGTGTATGCATGTATTTATCTATGTATGTATGTGTGTGTATGTATTTATGTATGTAAGTAAGTGTGTGTATGTATGTGTGTATGTATGTATGTATGTATGTGTGTGTGTGTGTGTATGTACACTAAAGGAATCTGACGAGTGGCGAAACTCCGCCCACAGCCCAGTCACTGTGGGCGGCCTTGGTGATGGTGGGTCAACTAGAAGTTGACGTGACATCACCGGATCTCAGAGGTTATGGAACCCGGGGTTCACTGCATGGGGATGAGCGGACCGCAATAATGCTACTCAGAGACACAATTGACTACACAAAGTATTTGACAAAAGCCTTCCTTATGAGCTTTCATCGATGTGTGACCACTATGTTGTGTACTGGACCCAGGGCCGGATTATAGGTGGGGCAGGAGGGGCTCCAGCCCCAGGGCCCCCACCAAAAGAGCTTCTAAGGGGGCCCCCACAACCAGGACCATACTTGCCACTAGGCACCTGTCAGCATTTTTTTTTTCTTCACACCCTCTCCTCCTCCGTAAAGACAGTCTAATAAATCAGCGGTGTTTTCGGGGGGGGGGAAGGGGAGCCACCGCCATTTATTTGTATCTGCGTCTTTAAGGGGCAGGGGGGAGCAGGGGCACGGTGTAGTGGGCCACTGTATCTGCTGTCCCCGCCGCACTCCTCAGCCGTGTGTACATGCTGGGCACACTAGCTGCAGCAGGAGGCAGCGCGCTGTGCTGTGTCGGCTCTGCTGTGTGATAGTGTGCCCTGCATGTAAACGCTGCAGAGGAGCGCAGCAGAGCTGATGCCGATAACCGCAGCTTCCTCCTTCCTATTCAAATGTATTTGCGTCTTTCAGACGTAAATACATTTGGATGACATGAACAGAGAACAAAGCTTTTATAGTGCAAAAAAGAATGAAATTTATTATGACAATGGTGACAATTCATTTTGAATTAAAATCAATAAAAACAGAGACCAATCATTTGCAAGTTAGTGCATATTATTCCCTTATTCATGAGTACAGACAGCGATTCCACTTGAATCACACATGGGAACTTAATGGTAACACATATGTATTAGAAAGCCATGGAACCCATAGGGTGGAGGGGCGACATGACTAGAGGGAAGGGAAGGAGTGATGGGGTTAATAAGAACAGGAATGTTCGTGTATAGTGCAGAGAAAGGGATTGGTGGGTAGGAGGAGTTTCTCTGGAGGAAGAGGTGGGACAGATGAGGGGTGTAAGTATATGAAATTTGGCTTACCCCCTTCTCTTGATTTCCGGATATGGAGCGATCCGGACATGCGATGGGGCTGCTGTCCGGGACCGGCGGATTCACCATGGCAGTGCACGGGCCCCTGGCAGCGCGGTCCCACATCTTGGCTGCCGGGGGTTAACCCGTCGGCACTTTCCCCTCGCTCCCCTGTCAGCAGCGGGCGGCGTCCCCCCCCTCCTTCATTTCAGGTACTGGCCGTGTGCGGGGGGAGCGAGGAGGAGGCGTGAGAGCCCCTTCGGGGACCCTCCGCGGCAGTGGCATGGACGGCGGCGATGCTCTGCTGCTGCTCCGGCCGCGGGAGGAATCTCTGTCCGGCCGCGGCAGCCGGGTGGGGGGAATCTCCGTCCGGCCGCGGCAGCCGGGAGGGGGGCGTGGCTAGTCTGCGGCCTACTTCCGGTTTCGAGCCTGGATTGCGGGATGTGGCGGCTCCCGGACGTGGAGAGCGCCCGGCTGTGGACGGAGGCCAGCTTTACCCGCCGCGGACGGTGGGGGGGGCCGCGGAGCTGCAGTTAGTGGTGGGTCCGGCACCAGGGCAGGCGAGCCTGGTGCGACGGGTGCCCAGGAGGCGGCGGTGAGTGGGGGTGACGGCAGGGGCCCTGCAGTTCCTGCCCAGTCACCCAGAGCAGGGTGCAGCTCCCGGCCGCGGCGGTCTCCCCCAGAAGGGGGAGGGCCCAGCAGACAGAGGCTTTCGTGGGCCCAGGAGGGCTGGATGCGGCGGCTCCAGGCCAGGAGAGCGCCCGGCGAGGACAGATGCCAGCGTTATACCCCCCCCCCGCGGGGGCCGGGGGGCTGCAGCCAGCTGGGGGTCCGGCACCAGGGCAGGCGAGCCTGGTGCAACGGGTGCCCGGGAGGCGTCGGTACGTGGGGGTGACGGCGGGGGCCCTGCGGTCCCTGCCTGGTCACCCAGATCAGGCATGCAGCTCCCGGCAGCGGCGGTCTCCCCCAGGAGGGGGAGGGCCTGGCGGACGGATGCTTTCTGGGCCCAGGAGGGCAGGATGCGGCGGCTCTAGATGGGGGTCGGGCCACAGGTACCCCCCCGTCCTTGCAGGCAGCAGGGGGGGGGTCGGGCCTGAAGAGGAGGCTCGCGGTGGCAGCCCGTGGGACGTGACGGTTTCCAGGGTTGTCGCCGCGGGACAGAAGATGGAGCTTGGAGGACGGTACCCGCGCGGCGTACCAGGAGGACGGCCGTGGTGGTGGCAGCGCTGCGGCGGCGTCTGCGTTACATGAGCCAGAGGCGGTCGGCTCCAGCGAGCAGGAGGAGGAAGCGGCGGCGGAAGATTCGGATGTCCGGATGGCGGAGGATGGCGTGACTTTATTCCAGGATACGCCGGGTCACGGTCGGGTGAGACGGCCGTGGATTCGGCAGGGTTGGGGCACAGTTGGTGGGGGGGGGCTGCGGACACGGCAGCGCCAAGGGGGTCTGTGATTTCGACCAGGTATGGGGTTTTACTGCAGGGGATGGTGTATACGGTTGCGGAGAGTGCGCATGCGCCGCCGGCGGCATGGACGGGATCGGTGGTAGTAGGCGCAGGTACGGCAGGCAGAGTGAAGGCGCATGTGGCGGCAGGGGTGCGTTTTCGGGCAGAGGCGGCAAGGGCTGTAACAGAGTAAGTGGTGAGGAAAGAAGAGGGGGATGAGGCGGTGCGTCTGAATGACAGTGGCCAAGTGAGAGGCATGGGTGTTTCGAAGGCCCGCTGGGGGGCTCACCTGCTGGAGGATGTGAGGGATAAGATTTGAATGGGGAGAGTGTAGAAATACTTTCGCTGCTCCCCCTGGAACAGCTTCACCTGGATAAGGTCAAGCCGAGTGACTCCAGGAAGGAGGAGTAGAGGGAGGAGTAGCGCCGTTATAGGCTCTCCCCTCGTACATTTGCAACGTGGCGGCGGGCATTTGCGTTTTGGTGTGTGTATATCGGGAGAAGGAATTGGGTACTTGTTCGGCATGGTTTGGTTATATGGATGCATTTGGGTAGGCTTGTTCGGTTATATGGTGGTTTAGACTGGTTTTGTACGCCGAGTAATTTTGGCAGGGAAAGGGGTTGCGTGCGAGTATGCGGTAGGATCATACGGGCATATCCTTATGGATGCGGTTGATGGCGGCTCCTAGTCAGCCCTTCCGGGGGGCAGTTGGGTGTTCAGGACTTGGAATCCCAGCGAACCGGACGATGGGGGTTTGTTGGGGGGCAGTAGATTGGCGGGCAGTGCAGATTTGGCACAGCCGGTTGTCTTAAGCATAAGTGTTCGGGCTGGGGAAAGAGACATAGTAATTCCCGCGATTTGGCATTCTGTTGGTGTTGGTGGATCTTCGCCTCCTTATTAGAATTGGTGCTTGGCTAGGGGACGCCCGGATGTTGTTAGTGGAAAGTGGGGTAAGAAAGTGGCTTTGGGCAGGATGGGTGGCCATTCAGGGTCCCTCCTTCTCATGATTGGGTTTCTGTTGGGGGTAGTGGCAAAAAGGAGCTGAATATATTTCGGCTTGTTCACAAAACGTATCTTATCCGGAGGAGTCATTGGTGTATGTCTGCTTTGCTCCAGAATTGTCGGCGGTTTATTATGTGTCGTTTGACGAAGTGTGGGGATTTGGTAAACGCGGTGAGCCGTGGAGCATTGATGGTGAAGGCGGATGTGGAGGCGACATTTCGGTTGTTACTGGTCCACCCTGCCAGCCAGCAGTTCTGGTGCTGCTGTGGGGATGGGAGTTGTTACGTTGATCGGTGTTTGCTGACGGGTTGTTCCATTTCGTGTTCCTATTGGAGGCGGTTATTTCTTCGTGGAGTGGGTGGTGCGTGGTGTGTCCAAGCTTACATCACTCATTCATTATAGGATGATTCTCTTTTGCATTGGGTCGGCGGGTCCGATGATTTATGTGGGTTGTTGTTTCATTGCAGCAGGTGGCGGATACCCCTTTTGGCGTTCTGTTGACGCAGGAAGGGACTGGAGGTCCAGTGTCAGTGATGCGGTTGGTGGGGGATAGAGATTGATATTATGGCTATGGAGTGTGGGCCTCGTGGGTAATGGTGTGGTCCTATGGGCTGCGATAGAGGCAGTTAGATCGGCTAAGACGGTGCGGTTTAAGGTGGTGCAGTCTTTGCTGGGGCAGTTGAACTGCGGGTGCAGAGTTACGCCGATGGGGCGTGTGTTTGCGGGACGGCTGTCGACGGCCGTGCCAAGGGTGCAGCCATCGGCTCATTATATGGGGGAGCACGAGGGAGATCAAGGATGATCTGATGGTGTAGGATGTTTTCTTAGGGTGATTCAATGGTCGCACGTTGTGGCTAGGTAAGGTGGTACTTGATGGAACGTTGCAGCTGTACTAGGATGCAGCGGGACCGGTTGGTTGGTTTGGCATGGTGGGTATTGCCTCCAATTGGTGGTGGTGGTCGAGTTGTGGGGGTGATCAGTTTTCGGAGAGGAAGGTGGGCTGTCAAAGTGACTATCAGTGCTGGTGGATTCGATTACTGGTTTGTTGGCTAATTCTGGGCCAAGGATGGTGTATTTGCGGCATTTGGTTCTCAAATGTATGCGGTGTAAAAAAAAAAAAAAAAATATTACAGGTGTGGCATAACCTGTGCCGGGGGGTCAACAAAAGGGTAGCTGTGGCTTTGTTTTGTTTCGGTTCCGCAGGTCTCGGGAGTTGAAGCCGGGGGCGGACGAGGTTGGAACGGGGTGGCCAGGAGGGCTTGTAGACTCTGGTGAGGTGTGTTTTGGGAGCTGGTTCAGGACCTCGGTGACTGAGTTCACTTGGTGTTGATATACCGAAGTGTGGGCGGCATGGATAACGTTGTTGGGACCAGGTTTTGGGAGGGGCTCGGTGGTGCGTTTGGTGGTATTGTTGGCAGCGGTAAGTAACACATTTTCGGGTTGGTCAGTTGGCATCAGCAGTGGTCCATGGGGTGTTGGCTGTGGCTTTTGGTTGAAGTCTAGGGGTGAGAGCGATGTTTTTGCAGGATTTTCGGCTGCAGCAAGGCCTTGAAGGGTTTTCGCAGGGGTGTGAGGTAGCCGGATGCAAGGGTCCGATCTCCTTTGTGGTGTTACAGCATTTTGGGGAGTGATTTGTGGTTGATATGTTCATCTGATCGTGAGCGGGTCTGTGTTTCCTTTTGCCCAAAACAGTTGGTGTTAGCCTTGTATGGGGCGTTGCAAATCGGGGGTTGGTCGGCCCATCTACGGTTAGGGGCGGTGGTTTGATGTTGGAAGTGGGGCCTGCGGTGGGGCAGGGGGTTGAGCGCTGACTTTGTCACGCACAAACAACGGATCAGGCAGGTTGTGAAGGTTGGTGATGTTGTACGCGGTCCTGGGTGCGGAATCATGTCGATGGTTCCCCCCCCCCCTGTTTTGTTACGGTGCCAGGTTTTGGCAGTGCTGGAGACTTGCTTGAAAGGGGCGGGGGTGGGTGCTCGGAGTACTACGGGTCGCATTCCTTCTGGAGTGGGGTTGCCACGGAGGCCCCTCGGTGTGGTCTCGGGAAAGTGTTTGTGAGCTGTATTGGGAGGGTGGAGCCCTCTTGTTTTCGTCGTTACGTTCGGCCTCAGTTGTTATCGTGTTAAGGCCAACGGGGGGGGTTTTTGAGTCTTTTTGGAAGTGGAGCATGTTTGGTTAGCATATCCGGTTGGTGTTTTATCTGTGGGGTTTATAACTTGTGGGGTGGTGGTGCGTGTGTCGCGGGCGGGGAGGAGGGTGTCGGCACACTACGCTCACCCCTTCTGCTCGGGTCCGGCAGCTGCTCAGTGGTGGCTCGAGCTGTGGGCCGGATCCCGGGGTTTCTCGAGCGAACCTCCTCGCCCGTGAGTGAAAGGGGGTGTTTGTTGGGTGTGGGGATTGTTATAGTTCGTGACGCCACCCACGGTTGTGGTGATTGCACCACCGCTGCTCAGTATGGGGGTCCCGGGGATGGTGATACGGAGCAGCCAGGTGTTGTGTTGCCCCTCCGTGGGTAGGGGTTGGTGATCCCGGGGCCCGGTGATGAGATGTAAAGTGTAGGGCCTGGAGGGCGCAGGGACGCGGGGGCAGCGCTGTGCCTTGCGGCACTGTGGTACTCACTCAGCCTGACACACGGACACAGTTTGTACGGTAAACCACACGGCTGGTAGGACGGTCCCACAGACGGCTGCACCTGCACTCCCGGTAGGTGACGGTGATGTCCCTCTTCCTTGCACCTTTGTTTGACTTGTGGTAGCGGTGGATTCCCTCCGGTTACCCGCTCCCCGGCTGCAATCTGGGCCGGAGGAGCTCTACACTTTGCCCGCAGGCGCTGGCCCTGAGAAACTGGTGCCGTGGCGGTGGCGGTGTCTCTCCAATACAGGTTGGGCTGTTGCCTTCAATCGGGACTTGGTTGTTGGGGGATCTGCGTCCCCGTCACTGACGGATTCGGCAAATTTGGCGACTCCTAGCCTTGCCGGGGTCCGAGAGGCCCCTGCCCTGGTGCTGACTGTCCTTCGGAACACTGCTCCAGACCACCGGGCACACAGCCAACGGGGTCCTTCCAGGAACTTCCAAACGGTCCCCCTCCAGACAGTCACCGCCGTCGCTGACCTTGCTGATCTGGCCCTCCACAAAGCTGGACCCTTCAGGCTATCTTTCTCTTCTGTCACTTCACTTGCTTTCCTCCTTTTTCCACTTCTCTACTTTCACTTTCACTTTCTTAACTCCTCTGCTTAGCTCCTCACTCCTACTCCTCCCTGAGCTATCTGCACTCAAGCCCTGCCTGGGCTAATCTGCTGTTACTCCTTCCACTTCCTCCTCCTGGACTCATCTGCCTGGTTTCTTCCTGCCTCCAGAGTTGTGAGCTCCTCGGTGGGCGGAGCCAACCGCCTGGCCCACCCCCTGGTGTGCATCATCAGACTCCTGGAGGAAGGCAACAAGGATTTCTGGTTAGCTGTGATGTGCCTACCTGGAGTGTGGGGTGTGGTGGTGTGTGACCTGTGTCCCCTGGCTTGCCCAGGGCGACACATTCCCCCTTAGCAAAATGCAGACCGTCCGCGGGCTGCCGTCCTACACCGGTTTTATTTTTCTGTAAAAGGGGGTAACAGGGTTAAGAAAACATAAATAACATTTTTAATCATAACTCTTCCCAAGACGGGAGGCACATTTACTTAAACGTTGCAACGGTATACGGTCACGGTTTCCGCTCTCTCCCACCCAAGCAACCTGGCCCTGATGCTGCCCCTAAAACCCAGGCAGCACCCCTTGACCCACAGTCCAGCACAAGTTACCCGAGCGGGATCTGTCCTTCCCCTCCAGAGGGTGGCCACCGGTTCCTTTGGTGGCTGGGCCCTAGCCTGCTCTGCTCAGGGCCCTCCCTCCAACCTGCCTCTCCGGAGACGGTATTGCGGAAACGGTAACGGTACCCAACATATCTACAAGCCACTTAAAGTTTGTGGTGCCCTGCAAGTTCACGGGCTTGTCCATGGATAGTTCCCATGCCAATAAACTTTAAACGGTCCCCACGGGGACAACGGTGCCGGCTCCTGCCGGTTCAATCACAAGGCAAATCAGGTTAAACTTCAGGCATTTTCATTTTCATCATTTTTCAAAACTTTCAAACAAACAACAACTCACTGGTGGTCCCAACGGGGACTGCTGCTACGGGCACCCACGGCCCTACTCCGGTCCTCCAGGCTCCAGTGCTCCTTCCAAGGGAGGGGGCGCGGCGCTCGCTCGGGCCTCTGGGCTGCCCTTCAGTGTAGCGTCCAGCGCGAACCACCCCCGCTCCCCAAAGAACCGGGCATATTGCACTATGTCTCCAGGCATCAGATTGCGGCCGGGATGCTCCTCGGGCAGGTGGGCATTCACATCCCGCCGGGCTACAAAAACTTCGGCCTCCAGGCCCGGCTCGTAGATGAACCCGTAGCCCCGGCGGACATCAAACCGCCTCACCTGCCCCACGTACAACGGTCCTCGGGCACGGGAGGTCGCCCGCCGGAGGTGCTCCTTCTCCCGGATCGCTCTAGCCACCAGTTCGGCCTTTTTCCGCTCCCTCTCCTCGATCTCCAGGCCCAGCGGTACCGGCTCCCTATCCCAGTACGGCGCTGCTGCCAGCGCCGGCGCACGGGTCGGGCCCCGCGGGACATCCAAAACGTTACCCACTGTCAGGAAGGTGGGCGGCGTATCCCGCGGTGTCATGGCCTTGGGCGCTGCCTTGCAGCAACAACCCGGCGCCACCTCAGCCGAGGTGTGGGGGATGGGCATAGGGGCTTTCCGCTGCCGGGCCTCCGGCTCGGAACGGGTCATCGGCTCCGGCTCGGGAAGTTTTTCAAGGGATGCCTCCGGTTCTACTTTCGGCGTCTTCCACGGTAACACCTCTGGTGTGCCGCGGGCTCCGGTTACAGGTCGGCCCGCCTGGGCGGGGACGCTGGGTACTGCTACCGGTTGCGGTGGTAGCAGGCCTAGTGGCGGGGTCACGGCCTCCGGGACGGGTGGCGAGGGAGGCAACGGGGGGAGAGGGCTTGGACCGGGCCCCACAGCCGCGATGACCGGCCCTGCAAGGGCATCGGGACGTGGGTCACTCACCCTCCCTTTCTCCGCCTCCTCCTCGCGTCTCCGCACGGTGGCTACAACGTCCGCCATGTCGGCCTCCCACTCCTCCATGAGGAGCTGCATCTTCACCTGCAGCCGTTGGTAGAGCTGCGCGGTCCGGATCTCCACCCACGCCGCGGTTCCAGGCGCGGGGGCTACGGTGTCGCGGGACGGCATCCACATGGTGGCTTCTCTGGTTGCTTTCAGGAACGGTATTCTTGCAAGGTCCTGGCGTCCCTGCTTTTATAGCCGCAGCTACATGCGTCCAGCCGCCATCGCGTCCCCCTTAGCTCTTTCCGGCCCCTCCTCTCTCGGGGCGGAGTTTTGGCCTTCGCGCCTCTACTGCTCGAGAAGACGCTCGAGCGGGAACTTTTCGCGCCAAAGATGGCGGTTTCTGAAATTTTCCTGCCGGATGCCTCCGGCGGTAACAAGGCGCACCTCTACCAGACGGCAGAGCGGTAAGATCCTGTTCGTGACGCCAAGTTGTCGCGGGCGGGGAGGAGGGTGTCGGCACACTACGCTCACCCCTTCTGCTCGGGTCCGGCAGCTGCTCAGTGGTGGCTCGAGCTGTGGGCCGGATCCCGGGGTTTCTCGAGCGACACTCCTCGCCCGTGAGTGAAAGGGGGTGTTTGTTGGGTGTGGGGATTGTTATAGTTCGTGACGCCACCCACGGTTGTGGTGATTGCACCACCGCTGCTCAGTATGGGGGTCCCGGGGATGGTGATACGGAGCAGCCAGGTGTTGTGTTGCCCCTCCGTGGGTAGGGGTTGGTGATCTCGGGGCCCGGTGATGAGATGTAAAGTGTAGGGCCTGGAGGGCGCAGGGACGCGGGGGCAGCGCTGTGCCTTGCGGCACTGTGGTACTCACTCAGCCTGACACACGGACACAGTTTGTACGGTAAACCACACGGCTGGTAGGACGGTCCCACAGACGGCTGCACCTGCACTCCCGGTAGGTGACGGTGATGTCCCTCTTCCTTGCACCTTTGTTTGACTTGTGGTAGCGGTGGATTCCCTCCGGTTACCCGCTCCCCGGCTGCAATCTGGGCCGGAGGAGCTCTACACTTTGCCCGCAGGCGCTGGCCCTGAGAAACTGGTGCCGTGGCGGTGGCGGTGTCTCTCCAATACAGGTTGGGCTGTTGCCTTCAATCGGGACTTGGTTGTTGGGGGATCTGCGTCCCCGTCACTGACGGATTCGGCAAATTTGGCGACTCCTAGCCTTGCCGGGGTCCGAGAGGCCCCTGCCCTGGTGCTGACTGTCCTTCGGAACACTGCTCCAGACCACCGGGCACACAGCCAACGGGGTCCTTCCAGGAACTTCCAAACGGTCCCCCTCCAGACAGTCACCGCCGTCGCTGACCTTGCTGATCTGGCCCTCCACAAAGCTGGACCCTTCAGGCTATCTTTCTCTTCTGTCACTTCACTTGCTTTCCTCCTTTTTCCACTTCTCTACTTTCACTTTCACTTTCTTAACTCCTCTGCTTAGCTCCTCACTCCTACTCCTCCCTGAGCTATCTGCACTCAAGCCCTGCCTGGGCTAATCTGCTGTTACTCCTTCCACTTCCTCCTCCTGGACTCATCTGCCTGGTTTCTTCCTGCCTCCAGAGTTGTGAGCTCCTCGGTGGGCGGAGCCAACCGCCTGGCCCACCCCCTGGTGTGCATCATCAGACTCCTGGAGGAAGGCAACAAGGATTTCTGGTTAGCTGTGATGTGCCTACCTGGAGTGTGGGGTGTGGTGGTGTGTGACCTGTGTCCCCTGGCTTGCCCAGGGCGACACACGTGTGCGCCTCATTTGGTTCTTCGGGCACTAGTTTGTCGGGGGGTTCGGCGGGCTGAGGCTCGCCCGAATTTTCGCCAGCTGGGTCTGGATGGGGCTGATAGTGCTGGTCCTATATGTGGGAGGCAGCGATTTGGTGGCCCGGGCATCTCGGGAGTTAATTAAGATAAAAAAAAAAAAAAATGTATACTTATATTGGTTTGTTGCATCTGTGGAAGATATACCCCGGCTACACCGTGAGTGGTTTGATAGTGTGACCAAGTGGACTGGAGGGGGCTCGTTCGGTAGCTGCTCTCACTCGAGCCTATGGGGTTGCGGCACTGTGAGTTGGTGTCGCTGATTTGGTGGTTTCGGTGATGCAATGGGGGTGCATTTTAATAATATTGGTGCTGTTTGTGGCGCTGGGATTGCGTAGAGGTGTGGCACAAGTTTTGGTGTGTGGCGGGTCCAGGCCACGTAAGGAGTCACGTGCCCTGTCCTGTGGCGGGGGGTAGGTCTGGTCCAGAGGCGGTTGAAGGCAATGGTAACTGGACTGAGGGACACCATCTTGGTATGGTGGCTCCGGATTCCAGGATGTTGCAGACACGGGGTTCTGCAAAGTTGGGGGTATTAATCCGTTGGTGAGTAACACACACAGCACGACTGGAGAATCCTTCCTCAATGGTCATGTATACACCACGTGGTGTACAAACAGGAATAAAGTCAGTAAAATATAGATAGAGTCACAGATGTATATTGCATATTGCCCATGGGAGAAGGGTATAGGGGAAAGTCCCAGGAGATTGAGGAAGTAGCAAGCATTCAGGGATATACCACTGGGAGTATTAGCAGCAATCAGTCATAAAAGGATCCTCAAACCTGCCTAGGGAAATGCCAGGTACAGAAATGTTAATGTGGCGCCCCTGAGGCTTCCGTCGCCACAGGTCATTGCACCCCATCTGCGGTGTGATGCCCCATTCTGGGAGAGGAAGAGAGTGAACTCCGGTCCCCTGGTAAATTCACACTACACCCATTGCTAGGGACACCCAGGACCAGGGAAAGTGGCAGGCAACCCTCCCATGCTGCATGCTGAGAGGGGCTGTAAGACCCATCCCTGCTCCCATAGGGTGGTAGCTTAGCAACTGGGGAGGTGGGAGGAGCCACCAGAGAGCAGATAGAGAAAGGAAGGTCAAGTTAGTTTCAGTTTACCTCAGGGAGTGAGAGAGTGAGGAGCCAGCATGTAGTTGGGGAAGAAGAACGAGAGCAAGGAGGGAGGAGGAGGCCTGCTGGAGGCAGGCAAGGAGAAAGAAAGAAGGAAAGAAAGGGTCGCAGGGCCGCGGGTAGTCCTGTAGGTACCACGAGCTGTCCTTGTTGGGTACCGAAGCCGAGGGCCCAGAGGCGCTACGAGTAGCTGCAGGCTGCGGTGGCCTGGTCCACAGTGACATCGGTGGAGTGATTAGCTGCGACAGGGGACGGTCCCTAGAGACTGGAGGAGTGCAAAGACAATCTCCAGACAGTAAAAACCGAGGCCCAGGGAATTGCAAGCTCCCAGGGCCAGAACCCAGAGCAGACCTTCAGAAAAGGGGAAATCAGCCGACAGGTGACCCCCCAGCCTGGAGGCTGTAATGGAGGCCAAGCCAAGTCCATCTACCTAAGGCAAGGCTAGTGAAGACAGCAGAGAAAGAGACACTAAGAGAGAGGGTACCGGATTTCACACTCTGAATCACCCAGAAGACGGAGGTCCCTGACAGCGGTCCCAGCAGTCCAAGGGTTCTGCCTGCCCTGACAAGAACTGTGAGTAAAAGAACTTGAACTGCACCTCTGAAGTTGTCTCAGTTATTTTATCTGCATAGACATTCACAAGCACCAACGGTGCCCCGGGCATTGCTCCACCTGTGGGGAGCAGTACTACCATTGCTGCCATATCATCCCCCGGAGGCCTCATACAGCAGCGGCGGCTTAATAGCCGCATACCACAGGTGGCGTCACGAACACAAACATTAAAGTCATCAGCCACATATTCTACTGACACCCACCAGGGCCACGGAGCCGGGCCCAGCCACCACTGACTACCACCGGACTAGTCCGGCCCGGCACCGGGTGTCCCAGAGCCCTGGGGTGGGTGAGTCAACTTTGGCGTCACGAACAGGATTTCGTGCCCGGTCTAACCGGGTACTGTGCGCCTGAAGAACCGTGTGACAGACTGTGTACTTTACTGAGAAACCGCCGCCATTAGCGCAGCTGAGAGCGGGAAGAAGGGGGGCGTGCAAGAAGAAAGGGCGCGAAGAGAAGCCCCGCCCCCTTGTCCAAGAAAAGCGCGCGAAGCGGTGCCCGCCATAGAAAGCGGAAGAAGAAGCTAAAAGGATGGACGCCGAGCAACGAGCGGCCAGAGGAGGAGTGGCCGAGCCGGGACACGCACCTCAGAACCGGGTTGTGTCCTGCGTCCTGGAGAGCGGAGAAGATCCAGCCGCCGCTGCAGAGCCGGGTAAAGAGAGTGACACCCCCAGCCGGCGGAGCCCGGATTGCCCGGTGGGGTTCCTGCCCGGTCCTCCTGCAGGCGCGCGTGCCACGACCGCAGCTCCGATACCAGCACCCTGCAGCAAGACAGCGACCACCAGAACACCGGAGATGCAACTGAGGGGTGAGTCATTTAATGCCCCTGCCGGCGCGAGAGCCCCAACCCCCGCTGCCATGCCCGCGGTCCCTGGAGAGACGCCCGACACGGCGACGCCGATCCGAGCCGCAGCTACGCCAGGTGCGGCCCGCCAAGATCTCACCGCAGCAGCGACTCCAACCCAGGCCGCCGCCATGCCAGGCGCGGCCCGCCAAGACAAGGAGGCAGCCCCAGAAGAGCCAGAGTGGCGCCGTATGGCTGGTAACCCCCTGCAAGCCAGCAGCCTCGCGCCAGCCAGTAACCCTATGCAAGCCAGCAGCACTACCTCAGAGCGGGCCCAGGCCGCAGCATCTTGCAGCAGGCCTGCTACAGCTATGCAGGAGACGCAGACTGTGCTGACCGCTGTCTACCTGCTGCCAGATGGGGAGCCGGAGAAGAATCCCTACAAGTAAAGATGAAGAGATGCTGAACTGTAGATAGCCCCTGTCTGCCCCTCATTCTTTTCGAAGACGACACCCTTTCCTGCTGTGTTTTGCCCCTTATTCTTTTTGAAGACGTCACCCCCCATGTTATGTGCTACCGGGCCACTGAACTGGAATGTGGGCCCCGGTGGAAGTGTATGTGGCATGTCATACTAGGCCACTGGACTTAGTGCCTGGTATGTTGTTTTGTTGTTTAGGTGTCCTGTCATACCAAGCCACTGGACTTAGTGGCTGGTGTGTGGTGTATGTGTTTTATGTTCTACCAGGCCATTGGACTTAATGGCTGGTCGAAGATGTTACTTTGTTTGTTTGAAACGAACTGACGGGCTACTGGACTTGTAGTAGCCAAAAATGTAATTAGTTGCACCTGTTGTGCCCCCTACCAGAATTATGGGGGATGTGCCCAAACCGTGCAATAGACTGGAAGTGCACACTTAGAATTTTTCTTTATAAGAAGTTTGCAACGTTTACTTTCATGTGCCTCCCATAAAGGGAAGAAATGTTTTACTGTTTATGTTATTGCATACAAAAATGTTTTTGCAGTGTCTCCACATGTTTTTGTTGTTTTTCAGCCCGAGGACGTGCTGGGATTTGCTGTGGGGGAGTGTGGCGCCCCTGAGGCTTCCGTCGCCACAGGTCATTGCACCCCATCTGCGGTGTGATGCCCCATTCTGGGAGAGGAAGAGAGTGAACTCCGGTCCCCTGGTAAATTCACACTACACCCATTGCTAGGGACACACAGGACCAGGGAAAGTGGCAGGCAACCCTCCCATGCTGCATGCTGAGAGGGGCTGTAAGACCCATCCCTGCTCCCATAGGGTGGTAGCTTAGCAACTGGGGAGGTGGGAGGAGCCACCAGAGAGCAGATAGAGAAAGGAAGGTCAAGTTAGTTTCAGTTTACCTCAGGGAGTGAGAGAGTGAGGAGCCAGCATGTAGTTGGGGAAGAAGAACGAGAGCAAGGAGGGAGGAGGAGGCCTGCTGGAGGCAGGCAAGGAGAAAGAAAGAAGGAAAGAAAGGGTCGCAGGGCCGCGGGTAGTCCTGTAGGTACCACGAGCTGTCCTTGTTGGGTACCGAAGCCGAGGGCCCAGAGGCGCTACGAGTAGCTGCAGGCTGCGGTGGCCTGGTCCACAGTGACATCGGTGGAGTGATTAGCTGCGACAGGGGACGGTCCCTAGAGACTGGAGGAGTGCAAAGACAATCTCCAGACAGTAAAAACCGAGGCCCAGGGAATTGCAAGCTCCCAGGGCCAGAACCCAGAGCAGACCTTCAGAAAAGGGGAAATCAGCCGACAGGTGACCCCCCAGCCTGGAGGCTGTAATGGAGGCCAAGCCAAGTCCATCTACCTAAGGCAAGGCTAGTGAAGACAGCAGAGAAAGAGACACTAAGAGAGAGGGTACCGGATTTCACACTCTGAATCACCCAGAAGACGGAGGTCCCTGACAGCGGTCCCAGCAGTCCAAGGGTTCTGCCTGCCCTGACAAGAACTGTGAGTAAAAGAACTTGAACTGCACCTCTGAAGTTGTCTCAGTTATTTTATCTGCATAGACATTCACAAGCACCAACGGTGCCCCGGGCATTGCTCCACCTGTGGGGAGCAGTACTACCATTGCTGCCATATCATCCCCCGGAGGCCTCATACAGCAGCGGCGGCTTAATAGCCGCATACCACAGGTGGCGTCACGAACACAAACATTAAAGTCATCAGCCACATATTCTACTGACACCCACCAGGGCCACGGAGCCGGGCCCAGCCACCACTGACTACCACCGGACTAGTCCGGCCCGGCACCGGGTGTCCCAGAGCCCTGGGGTGGGTGAGTCATTAATGCTGTGGATGGTAACAGATGGTAACAGCTTTGTTTTCTGTTCATGTCATTAATATGTTTATAAGCTTGTGCAGCAGGTGGGCTGCTGATTACAATCAGCCCCCCCCCCCCCCTGCTTTCTTTGTATGGCCTTGTGGAGTTTTTCCCTAACTTGTAAATACATTTGGACAGCGCGCCGGGACTGGGCCCCGCCCCCGACGTGCAGCAACGTGATGAGATCAGCACCTTGCTGACGTCATCACAGTGCTGCGGGCGCCACACAGGGGACATCAGGACGCGGTAAGCGCTCCATGAAGGAGCTGAAGAGACAGGTTTAATTAATGGGGATGAGTGGGGAGGAGCTGAGGACACATAACAGGGAACATTTGTGAAGGAACGTGGAAAGCTGTGACAGGCAGAGGGGGAGCACTGTATTCCGAGGGAGGGGGGAGGCAGGAGTGTGTAGGGATGGGATAGTGTAATTTGTGTATGTAGGGGGTGATGGGAGGTGCATTGTATTGTGTGAGGGGGGAGAGGTAATGGGGAGTGCATTGTATTGTGTGTGGGGGAAGGGGTAATGGGGGGTGCATTGTATTGTGTGGGGGGAGGGGTAATGGAGGGTGCATTGTATTGAGTGTGGGGAGGGGGTAATGGGAGGGTGCATTGTGTGTGTGTGTGTGTTTGTAGGGGGTGATGGGGGGTGCATTGTGTGTGTGTAGGGGGTGATGGGGGGTTCATTGTATTGTGTGTGTGAGTGATGGGTGGGTGCATTGTGTGTGTGTAGGGAGTAATGGGGGGTGCATTGTATTTGTGTGTGTGTGTGTGTGTGTGTAGGGGGTGATGGGGGGTGCATTGTATTGTGTGTGTGTGTGTGTGTGTGTGTAGGGGGTGATGGGGGGGTGCATTGTATTGTGTGTTTGTGTATGGAGTAATGGGGGGTGCATTGTATTTGTGTGTGTGTGTTAGAGCTGTGTGTGTGTGTGTGTGTGTGTCAGAGCTGTGTGTGTAAGGCTATGTGCCCACGCTGCGGATTTACCGCGGATTTTGCCGCGGATTTACCGCGGATTTGCCGAAAATCTGCAGCAGCGGCACTTCCAAGCCATTTCAATGGCATTTTATAAATGCTGTGCCCATGCTGCGTATTTTTCCGCGGCGGATTTGCCGCGGATTTTGATCCGGAAAAATCTGCAGCATGTCAATTATTGTTGCGGATTTTGTTGCGGATTTTTCCCATGCAAGTCAATGCAAGGTGTAAAATCCGCAAGAAATCCGCAGGTCTGTTCCCACAGGCTCTTTTTCCTGCGGATTTGGTGCGGATTTCGCAAACAAATCCGCAGGAAGTGATGTAGGATAGTTCAGGAAGAGGAAGTTTCACCATTTTGTAGTGTAGAGTAGTGGCAGTGTAGTCGTGTTGTGTCCGGACTCTGGATTGCCAGCTAAAAGCAGCTAGTTACAGGCTGCTTGCTTTTAGCTGGCAAAACAGGATCCCAGGTCTTTTTTCACATTTCTTTTTTTAAAAAAAAAAAAATGTGCTCCGCTGTATTTTCACTGTCCAGCCCGATGCAAGCAAGCAACTGAGGGCTGTGCTTCTCAGCGTGATAAGGCTGAAGCATTCTCTGCCCCTCCCGCTGAGAAAAACAGTCCTCAGCTGCCCCTGAAAATGGCGGCTCCGTTGTGAAGCGCCATTCACAGGTGCTGTACCGAGGCTCATCCAGCTGCCCTGATGCATTGGCTGGCTGGGTAATTACGGGGTTAATGCCAGTTTTCTGCAAACTGGCACTAAGCCCGAGGTTCATAATGTCATGCCTGTGTAGACACGGCCATTATGAACCTCCGTTTGGTAATAAAGAAAAGAAAACACTTTTTTAAAAATTTTATTTGAAAGAAAAACACACACACACACATCCCTGATTGCCATCCTTATTACTCCCTGAATCCCCCGACGATAATCCATGACAACTCCGAGCCGGGCTCCGATGTGCACCCGGCTGACCCGGGCACTGACGTCAGCCGGTGACAGCAGCCGTCAGTGTATTATTAAATGCTGCACAGCTCTCTTCCGGCAGCTGGGAACGTCTGATATCAGAGCCCTGGTCAGCTGACTTAATTCGCGAGCGCGGGCGGGTCAGCTGACTGCACACCGACAGCTGACGATGTGCACTCATGTGACCCGGGCACGGACGTCAGCCGGTCCCAGCAGCCGTCAGTGTTCGAGATGCTACAAAGCTCTCTTCCGGCTACTGGTACCAGTGAAAGGGAACATGGCACCACATTTTTTGGCTGTAAGCTGCGGCCACCACCACTGGGTTATTATATACAGCCTGTTAAAATGCTGTATATAAGAGCACAGTGGTGTTGGCCGCAGCTTTTTACAAAAAAGTGGCGACAGGTTCCCTTTAAACATTTCTGCCCCTTTATTACAAAATGGATAATGGAGAAGAAAGGAGGGTTGGGACAGGAAATGACATAAAGAGCCTTTTTTTTCCCTTCAAAACAGACTAAGCTTTATTCAGAAACACAATAGAGTACAATGGACAAAATCCGCATCAAAATCCGCAACGAAATCCGCGTCAAATCCGCGTCAAATCCGCAGCTATGCTAAGGTGCGGATTCCGGAGGAAAGCTGCGGATTTTGATGCAGAAAAATCCGCAGGTACTTTCTCCCGTGGACACATAGCCTAAGAAGCAGTATTGTGTGTGTGTGTATATATATGAATTAGAGCAGTCTGTGCAGCCCCCCCAGAACTATATGGCTCCCCCAGAGTGCAATGTCACACATCCCAGTAATGAGTACACCACCAGAGCTGTTTGCCACTCCAGTAACGTCTATGCCCCCTGCCCCTCCTGTAATGTATATATTGTAGCCCCCAGCCCCTCCTGTGATGTATATACAGCAGTGCTGTCAGTGTGCAGTCATGTCTGTTAGTGACAGCCATCGTGAAACACAGCCACATGTCCTGAAGGAGCTGGATGGAAACAAGCGGGAGAGGTGAGTGAGGCTGCTGGCGACTTCCTTATATTAATACCTGCAAGGGCTCATGCGCACGTAACTGCTGAATATTCTGCAGCGATTTGACAGCACATGTGTGCGCCGAAACACTGCGTAATGGATGCAGTTTTTCTGTACAAAAAAAAGCCGATTGCATGCGCTATGGCTGCTGCCCCCACCATAGACAGATTGGGAGCTGCATCCAGAGCGCATGGAATAATTGACATGCTCACTTTATGAACGCACGGATTTGGGTCAACATTTTAGCACCCAAGTCGCTGTGTTCATAAAAGCAACGTGTGCACGTATCATGCACAATCATCATAGACTGTGCAGGGGACGCAGGACGCATGCATTTACACTGCAGTGCTATACGCAGCGTAAATGCATGGAATTATGCAACGTGCGCAGGAGGCCTAATGCGTCTGTGTCTGCATATATGTCAGTGTATATGACTGTGCATATATTTGTCTGTTTATATGTATTTTTCTAAATTTGTCTTCAAATATGTATATGTACGTATGCCTGTATGTGTATGTGCGTGTCTGTGTGTGGATGGGGTCCACTGAGACTCTTTCACCCGGAGGCCACAAAAACCTGGAGCCGGCCCTGGCTGCCTTAACATTGGGATCAATAAAAATATGTGAGTAAAGCGGGCTTTACACACTGCGACATCGCTAGCCGATGCTAGCGATGGCGAGCGTGATAGCACCCGCCCCTATCGTTATGCCGATATTTGGTGATCGCTGCCGCAGCGAACATTATCGCTAGGGCAGCTTCACACGCACTTACCTGGTCGTCGTCGTCGCTGTGACTGCCGAACAATCCCTCCCTCGGCATCACAGCGACGTCACTAAGCGGCCGGCCAATCAAAGCGGAGGGGCGAAGATGAGCGGGACGAACATCCCGCCCACCTCCTTCCTTCCTCATTGCTGGCGTGTGACAGGTAAGGAGAGGTTACTCATTCCTGCGGCGTCACCCGTAGCAATGTGTGCTGCCGCAGGGACGAGGATCAACTTCGCCCACGCGACAGCAGCGATATTTGAGAATGGACCCCCATGTCAACGAGGAGTGATTTTGGACGATCCAAAATCGCTCCTAGTAGTCACACACAACGAGATCGCTACAGCGGCCGGATGTACGTCACAAAATCCGTGACCCCAACGAGATCGCTGTAGCGATCTTGTAGCGTGTGAAGCCCGCTTAACTCTACTTTCTGTGTTTATGTGATGGCTGTGAGTTATCCTGGACTGTGTCTGTATTGTAGTACTGTAAATCTGAATGTGGCAGAACAGGATAAGATAAATGTTCATTGGATTTATATCTAAATGCTACAGTTCACGCTCTACTGTTATGGCTAAAAATGTTACCGTTATGGGGCCCCCACCAGATTTTCTGCCCAGGGGCCCCCACCAACCTTAATCTGGCCCTGAGTGGACCACCCCTTTAATGTCTAAGTGCATGTTATTTCTGGTGTAAAAACAAAATGCCTGAATTTATTTATCCATTATAAATGATCTGCACCAAATGTGCCCCATTTGTATAATCTGCACCATAAAAAACAGTGAAACGGGACCTGGGTAACAATTTTTAGAACTCATGTCTTTTGCCAAAATACTATTTTACTGTATAAGAGTACAAAGAATGTCTAGTTAGTCTAAGTGAACATCAAATTTGGGCCCTACTGAATTGCTTCTTGGCCTTTAAAGGGTTATCCCCAACTTGGACTACAGGATATGCCCCCAAAAATGTCTGGCTGATTGCCTTTCTGAGACCTGCACCTACAGTATGTGGAGAAAATTGGTCCCATTGACGTTTCTAGTGATGGCCACATCCAGGTGATGTATAAATGAAGAATCACTCCATTCCCCTTAATGGGAATTCAGGAAACAGCTCAGCAACCATTAGCTAGGACCAAAGTAATAAATTATGTCTGAGGTTGTAATTTTCTACATGCACAACACTGATACCACAAATCCCGATGTCTGATCCTCCGGTTCCGGATTTTGGCGAATTCGATTAACTCTACTGAAAAGCTCATGTACCATTTTTCCTATTACTTTTAGTGCTGGATAAAGGCAAGAAACTTGCTATAAAGATCGTCAACGTCAAGGAATTTGATGATAAATTTGTTGAGATTGCTGAGCTGTACAACAACCAAGTGGAAAACTACACGACTTTGAAAAAGTGTTTATCCCAACTTAATGAAGTAAACGATTCTGACAACCTCACCAGTTGTATAGAGAAAATAGAGGAAAAATACAGTAAGTGAAAATACTGAATCATATCCTAGAAAAGTATTCTATTGTGTGTCCCCAGATCAGGGATCACAGCGAGCATCGCTATAATACAAAGGTGAGTGCACATGGTTAGGTTTGCCACGACCTCTTTCACTGGGCTCCGACTCCTTGAGAAAGGTCTGCTCCAAAATGCATTGCATGGATACCTTAATGTCCTGCATCAAAATCAGCTTATCTCATTCGAGATTTTCCACGCTCCACTTTGTATACTAATCATTTTAAAGAATACCTGTCATTTTAAGTGACATTTGAGAACAAGGTGTCATGTGTGTACATTAAGTATAACACTATTTCCGGTCATTATTTGACTTACACATAACAGATTTCAACAATTTTTCCCTATGCATGCTCTGTATATATAATGTTCAGTTGACTCTCAGCTAGTGGGTGGAAACTACCCACTATGATGTCTTCCATAACTTGCATGTAGCGGAGGCAAAAAAACCACTGCCATGCAGAGTTCAATTACAGTACCATGGGCGAGTGTGCAGAAACAAGGGAACAACATTATTAGCGGACAAGAACTTACATATGCACAGTATATATATATATATATATATACAC
Organism: Anomaloglossus baeobatrachus; assembly: GCF_048569485.1. NCBI lineage: Eukaryota > Metazoa > Chordata > Amphibia > Anura > Aromobatidae > Anomaloglossus > Anomaloglossus baeobatrachus. Next base: position 482,113,137 of record NC_134357.1, on the reverse strand, counting down.
ACACACACACACACACACTTTAATGATGGAGAATAGTATATCAACAGTACAGTTGACAAACACTGCAGGTTTTAGCTTGGCCACAGAAACTCTGTCTCACCCCACCTATTACAGGTATCGATACAAGAAAAAACTTTATGGAATGATTTACCTTATGGTTACACTACAATAACAACCTAACTGGCCTCCACTAATTGGACCAGGTGGCTATTGTGCTCTTACTATTGAGGTTTACACTTGCCCTTTACGGGTGTGCACACCAATGAAGAACTCACGGTACCGTTTGGGTGTGTCCACTCCACGGGAACTTGATGATGTGCTCAGTGTGTTGGTGCACACTCTCCTTCCAGGGTAGGGGGGAACTTCTCTTCTGCAGACTCGGGGCTTTCTGACTCTTCTGGATGTCATGTCTTCTAGTCTTTGGGAACGCCGACCCCAGGAGCTTCCCACTTCGGTACTGACTTGATGGAGACTAGAGCTCTCTCGCAGCCCAGCACCGTGCTACTTTCCCAACTGCCATTCTCTCTGGTACTGTCTACTTTCTTGCAACTTATGTGACCCAACTTCTCTTGTTCCTACCCTAAACTGATCTCCCTCTCTTTCTTCTCTTCTGCACTTTTTGGGTAGGGTTAATCCAACTGCACAGTTCAGTGGGGAGCGCCAACTCTGCTGGCTGGTCCACAAAACACAGGGGAGCACTGTCTCTTAATGTCATGGTGTACTTATCTGTTTGTGGGGACGACAGCTCTACATGAACAAATAGACATAAAGGATTTCTGGTCTTCTCTGTTTAAATAACACATGTTCATAAATAACAGCATTAATGACTTTATACAACAGAACTGAGTAGGGTAGCTGGGAATCCTGCTCTGGGATAATATAAAAACAGCAGCAGGGTTTGTATATACAGTATCTCCACCTGTCTCATCACTCTGCTTTCTCCTTCTCTCCCCTCTCCATAGACTTCAATAGACTTGATCCTGCAGTGAGTTGTCAGTCTTTCACATCTTGAGTTGAGCTTTAGCAGTATTTCAGAGTGAATTGTGAGTCTAGGAGACAAAGGGAAAGATAGAGTTGGCTCCTAATTGAAGAATGAAGCACATTTCTCTGATAAGTTATATTACACTATTGATTTATGCAAAGTTTGTTGTATCGACAGCAATCATTTAATGATGTTGGGATCCAGAACGCCATATTTTTTCCTTCTTTTATCTTCTACAAAATTATAAGTGAAATAAGGTTCAGGCATTACTTTCTTGGAAAAAAAAATAACATTCGATGAGTGTCTAGCGCCATGCGAAAATATCTAGCAGTGTCTTGCGCCAATAACCATGTTTTCTCGGCAGGAAGTTCCTGCTCTTCATGTCTTCTTCCTTAATAATTAGTTAGAAGAGATCTATATTTATTTGCACTTTTATTTGAAGGTATGTTTTTTGATCCGATGGGCAACATGGCAGTATCATAACTTTTCCATAAGAGACTTAAGGGACCCTTTCAGACTTTCTCAATTTTTCCTCATCCCAGTCCAGTATACAGGTTTTATTTTTTGGTGGTGTGTGCAAATCAAAACCTTCTAGCTGGCCATAAATCTGTCCGGCCAGTCACAGAAAGAGGCAAACATGTGGCCAAAATACATACGACTCTTAAACAAACCCGCATTAAAGAAAATAAACCAGCAGCCTGCAGAGTTCTAGGCGAATCATGAGGCAATTCCATTAGGTTAGGGTCTAATACACAAAGGAGAACGCTCTAACTGGCCGACTAATTGATTATACAAAGTGATTGAAAAGACAGAGGCTTGACGGTAAATAACGTGGACAGCAGCCTTTACGCAATATTTCCCCGATTAGTACCTGTTCATCATAAATAACGTTATAGGCATCTGACACTTTGATACAATGTAAAGTAGTCAGTGTACAGTTTATATAACAATGTAAATTTGGTGCCCTCTAAATAACTCAACACACAGCCGTTAATGTCTAAACCACTGGCAACAAAAGTGAGTATACCAGTTAGTGAAAAGGTCCAAATTGTGCCCAAAGTGTCAATATTTTATCACCATTATTTTCAAGTACTGCCTTAACTCTCTTGGGAATGGAGTTCACTAGAGCTTCATAGGAGTCACTGGATCTTCTCCCATCCTCCATGACGACATCATGGAGCTGGTGGATGTTAGAGACGTTGTGCTCCACCATCATCTGTTTGAGGAGGCCCCACAGATGCTCCATAGGGATTAAGTTCTCTACTCTTGACTTAACTTAAAACTAAGAAACCTGAAGAGATGTGGGGATATCAGTGCCAATACCTGACGTTTCTACTTTGGTGCCAACACTAGAGCGATCATCACCCTCCATTCCATATATCAGCACATGATCAGTGATGTGTGTAAAGGAGGCAGGCTGGCTCATTTTAATAGTTAAGCCTTCCCCATTTTCTGTAAGACAGATAGCAGTCTTCATACATATCAAACACAGTAAGCCCATGTTTATGTCAAAATGGGGCCAAAAGTGGAGATGAGACTAACAACGATATCTCAATATTAGGTTAATGGTGGTGCTACCTCTTTGATCTTTCATTGATCTAGTGCCACCACTCCATCATTCTTTCTGTATAATCTATTCCCTGTTCGTGGCTACAATTGTGCAACTTCTGGAAAATGCTCATCTGGCTGGAGAATCTTTTAAATATGAAGTTAGGATGTAATATATCCCTGACATGTTACTCTACCAACATTTCAGTTTACCTTAGATCTTATAAGTTTATTTTCTTCCTTTCTAGGCAACTATAACATCCAGATACAAATGAAAGGATACAACTTTAATCTACTTGTAGAACCGAATGAGGACATCCCAGAAAAATTGCAGCAATCACAGGAACTTATGAAAGAGCTGAGTAGGGCAACTAAAGTTCTTATTGGTAGCCAGACCAAGCTGGGGGGCATGGTGTTCTCTTTGAGTCAGAAAAAAGAAGAAATGACTGAGAAAATAAAGGAGCTCAATCCTGGATATCTGGACCAGATACGTCTGGTTGAAAACCTAGAGGAGAACATGAAGAACATAGACAAAGCTAAACAATTGTCAACCGAGTACGAAGAAGAAGCCAGTGAGGTTCTCAGGAACATTGCCCATATTGCGGGTGTTGCTATCTGAAGTAACACTATGTATATTATGTATACTATACATTTGTATTATCTACTTCAATCTATGTGGACTTCCAATCCTAGGAAGTAGCTGTGCCAACACTGGCTGATGTTGGTCATTTCAGCTATGAAGCTGTGGTGTAGTGAAGGAGTAACTCAATGGTCCAAAGCCTCACTATACTACATCCGATCAGTGACAGGTATGATTCAATACTTGGGCTTTAGACAAGAGGTTGACAAGTCACTATATGGCAAAATACCATCTCAACATGAGTCCCTCATACTTAATTTCATACTGCTACATACATAGATGTATAAAAATGAATTGGCCAAAAACCATTGGTGTTGGGTCACGGTCTCTATACCTCACTGAATAACTATAGGCTGGATATCATTTGCCAATGGCTATCTCAGTAGGGTTGGAAGTGAGGAAAACCCTCCACATAGATCCAAAGGTGGGAAAGATATTTATTTGACATGTATAGCATATCCTATGCAGCTAGGAAAACACTTTAAGTGTCATGGACAAATGTCCTTAAAACGAGTCCATCAGGAAAAAGATTATATTCAAATGTGAGGACATGTCCATGTTGGCAGCCTGCCCTAAGAATAATCTTTTTTTCGTTGACGTCGACAAAGTTCTTTAAAGCTTTATGCAATATAGGTACTTGGTGCATCATATGTGAGCCACAAGGTCTAAAGCATGATGACTCAGTCAGACAGACTGGATCCACTCCTTTTTTGACAACTTTGGCTTGACTTGGCCTAATGCTGCCCCAAATGATATCCTGGACATGTGTACATCTTTTGGGATAGGCGTAAATTAGCCTTTTGTCTAAACTTGTCCATTTGCCTGTTCTGCACATGCATCAGTACAATGGGGATGTGTGCATGTCTATCAAATATATTTCCCTAAAAGTTTTTATGGAATCTTTATATTAACACTTTTTCCCTATTCTGTTCCTTGTTTAAAATTGGCTTAAACCATATGTACGAACTGGCCCAATGTCCAGGAGGCTCCGGAAAAAAGAAATAACCTCATTGACTCTCAGTACAGTTGGTAAAGCTCTTGGCGCATACTAAATGCTCATGAAACTCAAGCGCAAAGCTGGAATGCAAATTCATATTTAAATGGGTGGTTCATTACTCTGCAATAGTGACCACATCCCAGTAAGATTGAAAGGGAAGGCTTTTTCTAAATACCTTGTTCAGCCAAATCTTCCTGTGAGTGGCGCTATTGCAGTCAGCTCAGCCCCATGAAGTGACCCCACGGGCTCCGTGAACTCTCAGAAGTGGTGATGCCACGTCAGCTTCCAGTTGACCTGACACCACTGAGGTCAGCTCCAGTCTTTCTGACTGACTGGGCTGTGGGCAGCGTTTCACCGCTCGTCACAGGCAAACATCACAGCCCAGCATGTCGTGCATGCTCTCATTCACTGTAGAGAGCCGCAAGTAGGAGCGATACTGGGCTGTGACGAGTGGTGAAACTCTGCACACAGTCCAGTCACTCAGGAAGACTGGAGCCGGCGTCGGTGGTGTCAGGTCAACTGGAAGTTAACGTAACATCTCCGGATCTCAGAAGTCACGGATCCCTGGGGGTCACTTCATGGGAATAAGCGGACCGCATTAGCGCCACTCACAGGCAGCATTGGCTGAACAAGGTATTTACAAAAACCCTTCCCTATCAGTTTTACAGAGATGTAATCACTATTGCAGAGTAGTGAACCACATCTTTAACGACTGGAAAACTGGGACATGGTCTGTAATAGGGCTGAGTATCTGTCCTTGAAGTCTTCCTCTAGTCCTGATCATTTTCATTCCTGGCACCGTTCCAGTTCCGGCACTCATCTCTGGTTGTGACATCTCATCCATTCCTGATCCAGGTTTAAGACTTGATACCTTCTACTTGAGATCTTCTACTCTTCATCTGTAACCATGAATTAACCATTAATTTATCAGAAGCTACCCTTATATTTATGGACTTTGGACAAACAACATCATGGCCTCTGTTGGTGGGAAAACCCACCATGTACATTCATTGTAGGCTTTGCCAGGGTATGGCTAGTAAGCTAGTACGGTGGTGCGCAGTAGACTCGTGTAGCTTTGTTTGCAAACATGGCAAAGTCATCATGGAGACTAGATGTTGTCCCATTGTTTGCTCTGGTTTCCTCTGGTTGTCTACCTCCAAGGTACCAAAACATATATTTTATAGTTCACCTTCTGAGACATAAGCCTTAAACATGTAGAAGAAAGCCCAAAAGGATGGTATTTTCCGATCTCTAAGTGTAAAAAGTACAGATGTCCATCACAATGCTCTGTATATTTGCTCAGTGAATAATGTATCTTTTTAGTGTACATATCCCATACTTTCTGTATGACTTGTTCTGTGAGTTTCCATACAGTCTGTCTGGCTTTTGCTATATCAATTAAATGTTATTTTATAGCCCATGTGTCTTCCCTGAAAAGAAATTCCTGCAAGGTTTTTATTTTTAACAAGGAAAGATGAATTACTTCAGATCACAAAGCCGGAACCTGCTAGTCGATAATCCAGTGAAATTGAAAAGTCACAAAGGTTGGAGACCTCGGAATAAATCAATATTCTTTGTTTGAGCAGGTGTTCTTGTTTTTTCGGATTCTCAAATTATCCATTACCATGGCTAGCTAATTTAAAGGGAACCTGTCATCAGGTTTCCCCATTATAAACTAAGGCCACACCGTTATCACTTCTTTTACAATATTCCAGTAACCTGTCTAAAAATTCTCAATGCCCTCGCCATATCCCAAATATACCTTTCATAATCCCCTGCTATGTGTCATGGGTGTCCAGAGAACACAGGACAACCTATGCTGGCCCTAAGGCTGGGGCCCCTGTGCTCACCCTTGCACTCATAGGTGTCCTTAAAGGTAGGGAGGTCCGGGCCTTCCACCTCGCTTTATCTTCTATCCTTGTCCTTGATGGTAAGACATCCCCCTGTACAACACACCACCTCAGGGAAAGGGGCAAGAACAGAAGTCAACAACCCCACCTACAAATAAAGACTAACTGGGGTAATAACGACAACTTGGACACATGGCAACCACACACAAAGGAGCCACTAAAAGTGCAAAAAGGGAAACAACATAAAAAGGAGGAAGTAAACAGACTACAGGGTAACTTCCAAACCATACAACCAGCACCCCACAAACTGCTGCACCCTGCACCAATGCTGCAGCCAAAAAGCACAACAGAGAGAGGGTCTCTTGAGCTCCTTACACCTCCTGGCCAAGGTTCCAAATGAATTAATGAAAATAACCGACACCCTCTGCTGGAAGTAGAGAGTATATATAGGACCTGGGCGTGGTCCAAACCAGAAACACCTGACCAGAAGTCAGGAGTAGCTGGAAGGTAAACTAACATTAACTCTCTCCTCACCAAAAGAAAGGGAATCCATTTAATCAGCAGAGTCACACAAGGTAAAGTGAGACTCTGACCCAGAACATATCGCTAAACTCTACAACAGAGAAATGACCATGACACTATAGTGTGGTCCGGTCTGAAGGTCAACTCTGGTCTTGCTCGGCACCTCAATCACCGTCCTACTGCCCTGCTTCATATAGATGACACACCATACATTATCCACACTGTGCTCCCAATCTCGCACCTGCGCGGGCATAATACTTCTCTGCAAAATCCTGTAATGCGCATGGTGCCTCCTTTACTTACTTATAGCTGCTAGGGGGAGAGAAGGAGTATTAAAGGGTGCAGGGGAATACAGACCATGGCCATATCACGCTCTTATGCGCTTCTACGGGTCTGAGTATTCGGATTCTCAAATTATTAGCAGCTAATAAATATTTCAAATTGTATTTTACCAGAACAGATTGATTTAGTTACCCCATTTTTTATCTAGGGCTACACCTAGACTTTTAATTGTTTACTGCAAACAATGATGCAGATATGTCCTCTTCATAGGCACGCAATGATTGACATAAAAATCCTCCTTAAGAGAGTCACTAACAATTTTTTCCATTTAATTTATTACAATTTTAAACAGTTTAAACTATCTTTTTTTAACTATTTTAAAATAAGATTTTCCTGCGCATGTTCTGCAGACAGACTATTTACAGGTGAGTTGCTTTTATGTATTTTCATAGTTCCCTTATTAAAAACATGACAACTGTAGTTTGACTGACTTCTAAGGCTTGGGTACATCATCTCGACTCTGCCATAGTAGCTTTCAAGACATGCACAGCTAAAGTGAGGTGTGCGGAACTCCGCTCGAAATGCATACTGCGCATGCACCGTATTCAAGTACCTCTGTGACTACCAGCAAGAAGACAACTCTATTTACTGTCTTCTGTAAGATCTTGAAAAGTTCAAGGTTAGTTGATCTCCAATTTCCTTTGTTCCTTAAAGGTAAGTTCCTAAATGGAAAACCCCTTATTGTGAATAACTCTGCAGCTTGTGTTTAAGTGTACTTGCTTTCTTTTGGTGCTGTAGGGGTTAAGGACGCTTTCATATCTGGCTATCCTTTGGAGCCTTAATCTCAGGTGAAGCTCTTTTTGACCACTCCCCTTTCCTATTAATAATGATGTCTTAACATCTGATGTTAGATATAGAATCTCATCATTCTTATGCTGATCACCTTGGAAAGAGCCAGTTCCTAGAAGAAGCTGAAGTTTCGTGACAATTTCACCTATGATGTTTGCTGCATTGGAGTTTCTTCCAACCCCTGGGTTGTTTTATGGCAGTAGTGAGATTAGTGCTCTCCCCAGCCTTTTCACTAGCCAAGGTGAGTCAAGGGCAAGCAAGGACCCAGGCACGTGATTGGCGACGAGGGGAAGGACTTATATAGGGACGTCACTAAGTGCAGGCATCAGCCTCGGGTGAGTATAGGAGGTGATCCCACTCCCCTCTCCCTAGCCCTAGGGATCACCATTGTACTGTGTTCCCAGTGTATTCTGTTTGCTGCGGCGCTCGACGGGAGCACCCTGACTCCTGGCAGAACCTCGCTAGTTACTGCGTGACATCCCTCCCAACCAGCTGCAAATAAACTGCTTTACCCATACTCCATGAGTCTCAGCCTCTGCTTGTGGTATCCGTTATTTTATGCAGCTCTGCCACTTGAGGCTAAGTTCACATTTCCGTTGTTTTGCATCAGTCACATGCGTCGCTTGACGCATGTGACTGATGCGCTGTACAACGGATGACAAAGAACAGAATTCTTTGTCAGACTCTGTTGTGTGCGGGCGGCGGAGCGTGATGGGGCGGAGTTTGGGATGGGTGGAGCCGAGTGGGGCCTTGGCACTGAGGACGTCAGTGCCGCGGGGACTGCAGGGCTGGGGACAGGTGTGTGTGTGTGTGTGTGTACGTGCTGAGTGCGGGAGGGGGCGGAGCCGAGCAGGGAAGTGTCGGGCTCCGTGCACAGCCAGGGTAAATATCGGGTATAAGCAAAGCACTTTGCTTGGTTACCCGATATTTATCTTGGTAACCAGCATACACCGCTTAGCGCTGGCTCCCTGCACACGTAACTACGGTAAATATTGGGTAACTAACCAAAGCGCATTGCTTAGCAACCTGATGTGTATCCTGGTTACGTGTGCAGGGAGCCAGAGAGAGCATGCGCAGCAAAATCCTACAGATCGCGCTGCTCAAAAAACGTTACATGCTGCGTTCCTCCCGCCCGGTGGTCAGTCATTCCACGACTGATCAGTCGGGCGGAGGGTGCAACGCAGCATCATCAGTCACAATCCGCCGCTCATACAAGTCTATGGGAACAACGGAATCCGCCAAACGGATTCCGTTGTTTACCAGAGCAGCGGATTGTGACTGATACAATTTAACGGAAGTGTGAACCTAGCCTGAGACACTCAGAGCCACTGAGCAAGCTGATTAGCTGCAGCGCTATCGATGTGAACTGCGGGCAATAACAGACTGAGTGCTGCACCTAAACTGGGAAGGGAGTTGGGGTTCAGATAAGCTTGAAAAGTTATTTTATTTGATAGAGTCATGTCAAGTATATGTATATTTTGACTTTGGAGGAAAATATGGATTTATATGGAGTTTTATGCTGATTAAAATACTGATGATCACATATGCTAAAATCTACTACTGTCTGGAAAACCAGCAAACATGGATAGCCTCATCATTGCAACAAAGAAAAGACCACACTGACAAATCACGCTTTGGTTGGAAGTGCATTGATTTATGTTGTTACACCCTCAAGCCCCCAATGCTACTTTTCTAATGGGTTCCATTCTCGATTTCAAAACAGGTATAAGTATTAGACATGGGCTTCCCTCCTAGTTTTCAGCCACAACTATGTAATTCATCTTTTAAAACAAAGAATTAATAGTAATAATGTGCCGGTATCTCATCCCTGCCATCCACTCAATGACTGGTAATCACAGATTGAAGCTAGGGCAGAATTGCCTTTAAAGGTCCAGTCTTTTTGTCTTTAGTCTTTTTTCTTGGAAATATTCTATATTATTTTATCCAGTCAGAAATGTGAAATATTCAGACACTTCCTTCCATTCAGATCATGCAAGTTGGCAAAATGTAAGCAAATAATGACTTTTCTGGATGTAGGGCAATGTAATAAAAAAAATGCAGCAAAATGCAGTGTAGTATCTATATTAATCTATCCGCCTTCTTAGATCATGGCAGTTTTGCTTCATATGGGGAGTTTTTCCTCTTATTAAAGCCTACAGAATACGGTACTTTTTTTGTATTTATAAATACAGAACAAAGTAGCAAATTACCCTATCATATACAGTACAAAAAGTAAAACAATACATAATACCCAGAACTTGACAAAAGGGCACTATTTTAGGGGGAGGGGCTCTGTGGGTGTTATGGGAGCAGACACCTTGACACTGGTTAACAATTTTAAAGAGTACCAACCACCGGGATTTTCATATATAAACTAAAGCCAGTGATCTACTGGCCCTATCATGCTGATTCTATACATACCTTTAGTTGTGAGATCGGATGTATAGTTTCTGAAATATAGACATGTAAAGTTTTTGAAATGCACTGTTATTTGATTGATAGGTGCTGCAGAAAATCTAAGGTGAGTCCGGTTTTGTTAGTTATTCCCGCACTGTCTGCATGCCTGTCCTTCCTCCCCCTGTCTCTATTATTACAGGGGCAGGGAGGAAGGAAAGACAGGCAGACAGGGGCGAGAATAAATAGCAAAATCCAACCCACCTATTAGATATTCTGCAGCACCTATCAATCAAATAACAGTATATTTCACAAACTTTACTTGCCTATATTTCAGAAACTATACATCCGATCTCACAACTAAAGGTATGTATAGTATCAGCATGATAGCACCAGTATAGAACTGGCTTTAGTTTATGCATGAAAATTCTAGTGGATGGTCCTCTTTAAGTCCTTAGAGTGTTGGGATCTCTGACTCTCGTAGTACCCTGAGCAAATCAATGTTAATGACATTACCTAAGAATGGACCCACAAAATTCGAGAAAAAAAACCTTTAAATGTTGTTTCTGTTAGTACATAAAATATACAATATATTGTACAGTTTTTAAATAAGGAAAAAAAAATGAAATCACAGATCATGTTTACTTGAAAGGCAACTGACTGCATCAGGAGATCTCCCCCATTACTCTACCCATAAGAGGATGAAAACTAAACTCTCAAAGTCTCCCTTAGTGAAGTCCCACCTAGGAGAAGCTTGCCAGCAAAACACAGAATGGAGGTGTAGGAAACTCAATGGAAGATTTTTAGGGACCTGTTCATTCAAGATACACATCATCCTTTTAGTGTTTTTTTAAAGATCTATCAAAGCTTGGGTATGTAAGCTTCCCTTAAGGGAATGGTGGTTTCCTGGATCCTTTAGGCCTACAGGTAATATTGGAACTTGTGCATTGGGCACAGTCATGGGGAACAGAGAAGGGTCTTCCACAAACTGTTTGCACAAAATTGGAAGCTACAATTGTCCAAAATGTCTTGTGATAAAGGATTACGATTTCCCTTCACTGGAATGAAAGGTCTTGGATAACAAATCCATAGCATTATCCCTCCTCCACCAAACTGTACAGGGGGCACAATGCAGTCAGGCGGGTAATGTTCTCCTGACAATCACTAAACCCAAACTCCTACATCAGACGCCAGATAGAGAAGTGTGATCAGTCACTGAACAGAACATGTTTCTTCCAGAGTCCAGCGGTGGTGGCTTTACACCACTCCATTCAACTCTCGGCATTGTGCTTGGTGATGTACGGCTCGGCATTGAGCTTGGTGATGTACGTCTGCAGCTGATCGGCCATGTAGCTCCTGGCGGGCATAGTGTTTGTGCTGATGTTATCAGAGGAGGTCTGGAATCTGCAGTTATGGAGTCAGTAGAGCGTTGGTGACTTTTCTGCCCTCCGCTCCTCAGCACTAGGTGACTCCATTCTGTAAGTTTACGGGGTCTCCACTTTGTGGCTGAGTTGCTGAAGTTCCTTCTACTCCTCAATAATATCACTCACAGGTGATGGGGGAAGATTTAGGAGGAAAGAAATGTCATGAATGGACTTGTTACACCTGTGGCTCGTATTACAGGATTGTCCTGCTGTCAGTGAGCTCTGCACCAGATATTATTTCATACGTCTTTGTATATGACAGGTTTTATTTAAAATACGTTAACGGATCATGTCACATTATACATGAAGTTTGATCTTCAGGCAGCGTGTAATAGAGCAGAAAGAGCTGAGCAGATTGATATACAGTTGACACCAGAAGTTACATCCACTATTTAAAAAGACACATCTGCATGTTTTTCTAACTATCTGAAATCAGAATAAACCTTTCCTGTTTTAGGTCAATTAGGAATCAAAATTATTTGCAAAGTCAAAAGTTTTCATCCATTTCATTAGTATTTGGTACCATTGCCCTTAAACTGTATGACTTGGGTGAAACGTTTTGGATATCCTTCCACAAGCTTCTCACAATAGTTGGTAGGAATTTGGGTCCATTCCTTCTGACAGTACTGGTGTAACCAAGCCATCAAATATATTTCTGATGGTGACATGAATTTCTCACCACATGTCGGTAACAACTCATCCAATCCACACAGGCAGAGAAATCAAACCACAGATGTCCATTAATGAAGTTGTGTAATAATGAGAAATGAGAGAAAAAGTATTGAACACGTTTACTGAAATTTATTTAATAGTTAGTACAAAAGCCTTTGTTGGTGATGAAGCTGCAAGACGCCTCCTGTATGGAGAAGTTAGTTGCCTGCATTGCTCAGGTGTGATTTTGGACCATTCTTCAACACAAACACTCTTCAAATCCTGAAGGTTCCAAGCTCTTTTCATGAACTCGGAGCTTTAGTTCCTTCCATAGATTTCTGTTGGATTCAGGTCCGGTGATTGGCTCGGCCATTCTAGCAGCTTTATTTTTTCCCTGAAACCAATTGAGACTTTTCCTGGCTGTGCGTTTTGGGATCATCTTCTTGTTCTGAAATGTCCACCCTTGTTTCATCATCCTGGTACCAGGCAGCAGACTTATATCAAAAATGTCTTGGTCCATTTGTACATTTAACCTTCCTTCAATTATACAAAGTTTGCCAGTTCCATATGCTGAAAAACAGCCCCACACCATGATGTTCCCACCTCCAAACTTCACTGTTGGTATGATGTTTTGGGGGTAATATACAATTACTCACAGCAAGTTGGGCTGCAGTGTGTACATCGCCCAGGCCAAAAGCTAATGCTCTACCAGGATACAGCTAAACCCCCACTAATGTGGAAGCATCACAGGTGCAGGAGAAGCAGATCACACACACACCTCCATGGAATGGAGGGGAGGCGAATTCTAGATGATAAAACTGCACACTAGTGGCTTGCATAGAGCGCTGTTCACATGCAGATGGCACAGTCACAAACCCGCAGCCTATTAGGTGACGCCCTTCTATTAGATCAGGCGGGCTGCCAAGCCGTACCTCACTGCGTATCATGCACGGACAGACACTCTACAATGCAAGGCCCAACAGAAAGGGGCCTGGCTGTATCCTGTACAAACAAAAAAATATGAGGTTTTTGTTGGTATTTATGGCCATAAAACGTAAGCCTACACCCTCGTCACGGGACCTTATGTCTGTAGGTCCCTACACTAAATATAAAAATAGCAACAAAAAGAGGACAAAGTCCTCCAAAAATTAAGTATTACTCACAGCAAGTTGGGCTGCAGTGTGTACATCGCCCAGACCAAAAGCTAATGCTCTACCAGGATACAGCTAAACCCCCACTAATGTGGAAGTGTGACGCCCTGGACAAGCCAGGGGCCACAGGTAATTACACCACCACACCCTACACCCCGGTTAGGCACATCTAAGCCAGACACAAGACCCTTGTTGCCTTCCTCCAGGGGCTGATGTCCACACCAGGGGGTGGGCCAGGCGGTTGGTCCTGCCCACCGAGGAGTTCACAGTCCTGGAGGCGGGAAAAGAGTTTCAGTTTAGTTTGAGAGGTGAAAGTGGTAGGAGGAAGAAGTGGTAAAGGAGCAACTGACTGACAGCGTCCGGGTGTGTGGCCCGGGCGAGACAGCAAGGTTGGCAGACGGTGGTGACCGTCTGCAGGAGTGGCCTATCGGAGTTGCCGTAAGGACCGTGGACGGGCGGTGGCCCAGCGGTACCGGACCGGTACACAAGGAGAAGCCAGCACCATTGGCAGGGGCTTTTCGGACCCCGGCAAGGCTAGGCGTTGCCGTGAATTTGCCGAATCCGTTAGTGAAGGGTACCTCCTGGGTTTCCAAACAGTCAAGTCCCGAAAGAAGGCAACAGTCCAACCCAGTGAGAGAGACACCGCCACCGCCAAGGCAACAGTTTCTCAGGGCCAGCGCCGGGGAGCGGGTTACCGGTGGGAACCCATTGGAACCGTCAGAAGTACATAGGTGCAGGGAAAGGCAGTCACCGTCAACCTGTCGGGGAAAAGCAACAGCAGCCGTCCGTGGGACCCGTCTTTCCAGCCGTGTGTTTTACCGAGAACTGTGTCATCGTCTCAGGCTGAGTGAGTACCACTGTGCCGTGCGGCACAGCGCTGCCCCTGCGACCCTGCACCTCGCCAGGCCCCGCAACCCGCCTGCCATCATCCATCCCTACCCCATCACCGGGCCCCGGGACAACCAACCCCCTACCCACGGAGGGGAGAACTAACAAGAAAGCTGCTCCCTGTCACCGCTCCCGGGATCCCCGTCCAGAGCAGCGGTGGTGTCACCAATATCACCACAACCGTGGGTGGCGTCACGGACAATAAATCCCCACAATCAACACCCCTTTTCACTCACGGGCGAGGAATGCCGCTCGAGTCCCCGGGATCCGGCCCACCGCTCGAGCCACCACCGAGCAGCAGCAGCAGCCGGACCCAAGCAGTGGGAGAGCGCAGCGTCCCCTCCTCCGCCCGCGACAGAAGCATCACAGGTGCAGGAGAAGCAGATCACACACACACCTCCATGGAATGGAGGGGAGGCGAATTCTAGATGATAAAACTGCACACTAGTGGCTTGCATAGAGCGCTGTTCACATGCAGATGGCACAATCACAAACCCGCAGCCTATTAGGTGACGCCCTTCTATTAGATCAGGCGGGCTGCCAAGCCGCACCTCACTGCGTATCATGCACGGACAGACACTCTACAATGCAAGGCCCAACAGAAAGGGGCCTGGCTGTATCCTGTACAAACAAAAAAATATGAGGTTTTTGTTGGTATTTATGGCCATAAAACGTAAGCCTACACCCTCGTCACGGGACCTCATGTCTGTAGGTCCCTACACTAAATATAAAAAAAGCAACAAAAAGAGGACAAAGTCCTCCAAAAATTAAGTATTACTCACAGCAAGTTGGGCTGCAGTGTGTACATCGCCCAGACCAAAAGCTAATGCTCTACCAGGATACAGCTAAACCCCCACTAATGTGGAAGCATCACAGGTGCAGGAGAAGCAGATCACACACACACCTCCATGGAATGGAGGGGAGGCGAATTCTAGATGATAAAACTGCACACTAGTGGCTTGCATAGAGCGCTGTTTTATCATCTAGAATTCGCCTCCCCTCCATTCCATGGAGGTGTGTGTGTGATCTGCTTCTCCTGCACCTGTGATGCTTCCACATTAGTGGGGGTTTAGCTGTATCCTGGTAGAGCATTAGCTTTTGGCCTGGGTGATGTACACACTGCAGCCCAACTTGCTGTGAGTAATACTTAATTTTTGGAGGACTTTGTCCTCTTTTTGTTGCTATTTTTATATGGGTAATATACAATGCCATGTTTTGGCCACCAAACATTGTGTGTTTTATGGCACCCAAAGAGTTAAATTTTTGTCTCATCTGACCAGACTGTATTCTACCAGTATTTCACAGGTTTCTTTAAATGTTGTTGAGCAAACTTTAAACGCGCTTGAACATGCTTTTTGTTCAGCAATGGAGTCTTGCGCGGTGAGCGTGCATACAGGCCATGGAGGGTGAGTGCATTACTTGTTGTTTCTATCAAACAATTGTACCTACTGATTCCAGGTCTTTCTATAGCTCGCCACAAGTCATCCTTCGATCTTGGACAACTTTCTTAGAATTATTTGTACTCATCTGTCTGAAACCTTGCAATAAACACTTGGTTGAGACTGATTTATGGTGAAATTATGTTCTTCCAACTTCCGGATTATGGCCCTGACAGTGCTCACAGGATCCTTCTGTAGTTTAGAAATTCTTCTGTAACCTATGCCATCAATATATTTTGTATTACTAACGTTGCAAAGGTCTTGAGACAGCTCCCTGATTTTATCTATCATGAGATGTTGCTTGTGTGGCACTTTGGTGATGAGACATCTTTTTTTAGGCCATCAGTTGAAACTGCTGATCTTATTTTTTATTAAGTGGCAGAATTGCTTTCTAATTACTGATAGATTTCAGCTGGTGTCATTACTTTCTATGGCTTCTTTCTTCATGTGTTCAATACTAGTGATGAGCGAGCATGCTTGTCACTACTCGGTACTCGCACGAGTATCGCTGTACTTGGGCTGCTCGGCGGGGACCGAGTAATCTCGCGATACTCGTGCTGTACTCGTGGTCTTCATTTCTGCATGTTGGCGCTCTTTTGAGAGCCAGCCCTCATGCAGGGATTGGTTGGCAGACCACTGCAATGCCACAGCCCTGTTAGTTGTGGAATTGCAGTGATTGGCCGGCCTGCACAGCGTGACCGAGCCTTTATATCGGCCGGTGCGCTGTGCTCTGCTCACAGCTATCCAGACAGTGAGTGCAGGGAGAGTGTCGCTGATTCAGGGAAAGCTTTGCGGCCCTTTATAGCTTTTTCAGTTGCAGGGCTGCAAACAGTGTGACCAAAAGTCCTTCTCAGGACTATTCTAGTTGTATACAGGCAGGCAGGGTATAGCCAGGTCGGAGTACAGTAGCAGAGTCCTTCTCAGGACTATTGTTGCTATATACAGGCAGGGTATAGCCAGGTCTGAATACAGGCTAGTGACCAAAAGAGTCCTTGTCAGGACTATTGTACCAGTATACAGGCAGGCAGGCAGACAGGGTAGTGGTGACCGTATACCAGCCTTCATCATATCTGGGGCTGGTGTACACAGTGTAAAACAGTCCAGATAGTGTCTGACTTGTCTGTAATTGTCACTCCCCAAAAAAACCTGTTAGGTTCTTATTGCGTCCGTGCTTGGTTTTTAAAACCGCACGTGTGTGCCTGTTGGTGGCAGCGTACAGGTGCACTTGTGTGCAATTTCCAGAAACTTTGATATAACGCACAAGTAGTGAATATACACGTCAGCAGTGCACAGCATTGCAAAATGCGCAAGGGCATTGGCAAGGAACAAGGAAGTGGACGTGATGGTGGTGCAGGCAGAGGCCGAGGTCGTGGGCAAGCTCTAATTTCGCCACAACAAAGGGCCACATCTAGTCGCTCGCACGTCCTGTCCCAAATTCTTGGGGACCGCAGCAGTACACCGCTCTTGAACCAAGACCAGTGTCAACAGGTTGTTAGTTGGATAGCGGATAATGCTTCCAGTCAGATTGGCACCACCACAAACACTCTGTCTTCCACACGGTCAAGTGTCAGTAGCCGTGATACTGCACCGCACATTTCTGAACCTGATCCTCCTTCCTACCACCAGGCTGAGTACACGTCCTCCTCGGACATTAATGATCCCACACTTGGACACTCGGAAGAGCTGTTCACGTTTCCATTCACACATTCTGGCCTCTCGCCAGCTCATATTGAAGTGGGTCATGAGGAGATCGTCTGTACACATGGCCAAATATTTGAGCAGCCACGTTCTCACGAAGTTGGCAACGTGTCTCAACAAGTGGTGGACGATGATGAGACACAATTGTCAGCAAGTCAGGAGGAGGAGCAGGGTGCGGAAGAGGAAGACGACGTGGTGGATGATCCAGTAACTGACCCAACCTGGCAGGAGGATATGCAGAGCGAGGACAGCAGTGCACAGGGGGAGGGAGGCGTAGCATCACAACAGGTAGTAAGAAGCAGGGTGGTGGCCCCAGGCAGAAGTCAGGCAACCGTTCCCCGGAACAACACGACGACACAAGGTGCCTGTACAAATCTTAGGTCTTCCCGAGTCTGGCAGTTTTTTAAGTTGGATCCAGATGATTCAAAAAAGGCCATTTGCAACACCTGCCGTGCCAGCATCAGCAGGGGTACCAAAACTAGCAGCCTGACCACCACCAGCATGATCAGGCACATGTCAGCCAAGCACCCGACTTTGTGGGAAGTACAACAGAGTCGAGGAGCAGTGCTTGCTGATGTCACTGCTACGTCTTCGCTGGTTGTGCATGCGAGCCAATCCTCTGTCCATGCTGCCTGCGAACAAGCCTCCTCCACTCCTGCACCTGCAGTTGCCTACGCAGAAAGAACACCATCATCAAGCACGTCCTTGTCCCAGCGCAGCGTTCAGTTATCCATTCAGCAAACCTTTGAACGCAGGCGCAAATACACTGCCAACACCCCACATGCCACAGTTCTAAATGCTAACATTTCGCGACTGCTTGCGCTGGAAATGTTGCCTTTTAGGCTGGTGGAGACAGAAGCATTCCGTGACCTGATGGCGGCAGCTGTCCCACGTTACTCGGTCCCCAGCCGCCACTATTTCTCCCGGTGTGCCGTCCCCGCGTTGCATAACCACGTGTCACAAAACATCACACGTGCCCTGAACAACGCTGTTTCACCCAAGGTCCACCTAACCACAGACACGTGGACAAGTGCTTGTGGGCAAGGCCGCTACATCTCGTTGACGGCACACTGGGTTAATATTGTGGAAGCTGGGACCCAGTCTGAGCGAGGGACGGAACACGTCCTTCCCACACCAAGGTTTGCAGGCCCTACCTCAGTCAGTGTTTCACCCACACTCTACAGCTCCGGAATGTCATGCTCTTCAGCCTCCTCCTCCTCCTGCGCATCCTCATCCACTGTGCCCTCCACACCAGTCACAAGCTGGAAGCACTGCAGCACTGCCTCGGCGAAGCGGCAACAGGCTGTGCTGAAGCTGAAGCTAATCTGCATAGGTGACAAACCCCACAATGCAGAAGAGCTGTGGACAGCTCTGAAACAGCAGGCAGATCACTGGCTCACACCTCTGAACCTAAAGCCAGGAAAGGTCGTGTGTGACAATGGCCGGAACCTGGTGGCGGCTTTGAGGCGAGGCCAGCTGACACATGTTCCATGCGTGGCCCATGTGCTCAACCTCGTGGTTCAGCGGTTTCTAAAGTCATACCCAGAGCTGTCTGATCTGCTGGTAAAAGTTCGCCGCCTGTCTGCACATTTTCGAAAGTCACCTACTGCTTCAGCCGGCCTTGCCGGCTTTCAGCGCCGTTTGCATCTTCCGGCTCACAGACTGGTGTGTGATGTCCCCACGCGTTGGAATTCAACTCTGCACATGTTGGTCAGGATATGTGAGCAGAAGAGGGCAGTTGTTGAGTACCTGCATCACCTAAGCCGTCGGGAAATGGGTCAAACTCCACACATAACACCTGAGGAGTGGAGATGGATGTCAGACCTATGTACCATCCTTCAAAACTTTGAGGACTCCACCAAGATGGTGAGTGGTGATGACGCCATTATTAGCGTCACCATACTGCTACTCTGCCTTCTAAAATGGTCTCTGCTGAAAAACAAACATGATGCATTGCAGGCGGAGCGCGATGAGTTGCAGCAAGAAACAGTAGTGGGTGTGGGTGATAACACACAGCCCAGCCTCGTCTCATCACAACGTGCAGTGGAGGACTATGACGAGGAGGAGGATGAAGACATGGAGCAACTCTCCGGCCAAATTGAGGATATGACATGCACATCAGTCATATCCTCGGTTCAGCGTGGCTGGCCAGAGGACAGGGTAGATGAGGAGGAGGAGGAGGAGGAGGAGGACAGCATGTTCAGTCATCTTGTTGGTCAGGCTACTGAAGTCCTGGCTGTTAAGAGTCTGGCGCACATGGCTGACTTTATGGTAAGCTGCCTGTCTCGTGACCCTCGCGTTAAGAACATCTTGGCCGACAATCATTACTGGTTGGTAACACTGTTAGACCCACGCTACAAGGAGAGCTTTTTGTCTCTTATTCCCGTGGAGGAGAGGTCAACCAAAATGCAGCAGTTCCGGAAGGCCATACTCACGGAAGTAGGCAAAGCATTCCCCTCACAAAACGCTAGCGGCATAGGTCAGGAATCAGTGGACAACCGAGGCGTACAGCCGAGAGAGGCACAAGTCCAATCCGCCAGAGGTAGGGGAACAGTCTTTAAGATGTGGGACAGTTTTCTCAGCCCCTCACGTACCACAGCCCCTGAGGTGCGGGGTAGTGCCACAAGAAATCCTAAGTTTGCCCAGATGCTGAAGGAGTACCTTGCAGATCGAACAACTGTACTCCGACATTCCTCTGTGCCTTACAATTATTGGGTATCCAAGCTGGACACGTGGCATGAATTGGCTCTCTACGCCTTGGAAGTCCTGGCCTGCCCTGCTGCTAGCGTTTTGTCAGAGCGTGTTTTTAGTGCCGCAGGTGGAATCATTACAGATAAACGCACCCGCCTGTCAACTGAAAATGCTGACAGGCTGACTCTGATCAAGATGAACAAGGGTTGGATTGGGCCAGACTTCACCACACCACCAGCAAATGAGAGCGGAATTTAAAGTTTGCCATGTACCTCCACTCACCCATGGGTACACACTTCTGGACTTTGGATAATCGCTGGACTGCTCCTCCTTCTCCTCATGCGCCACCATGATGATGACCGTTACAAATTGCAATACTTAGGCCTTTGTTTCAGGTATACCCCCAGTGGTAAATTTTTTCGCCCATTCTTTGCAGAAGGGACATTACAACGACAGGAGACCCGCTCCTTTGCAATGGGAACAATGTTTTGAGGCCCTCATGCACGTCTCTACCCAGGGACAACATGGAGCCTCCCAATTTTTGGCTGCCCTGCCTAAGGGCTATACTATAATACACCCACTTCCTTAAAATGGACACTTAATGTTTTGAGGCCCTCATGCACGTCTCTACCCAGGGACAACGTGGAGCCTCCCAATTTTTGGCTGCCCTGCCTAAGGGCTATACTATAATACACCCACTTCCTTAAAATGGACACTTAATGTTTTGAGGCCCTCATGCACGTCTCTACCCAGGGACAACATGGAGCCTCCCAATTTTTGGCTGCCCTGCCTAAGGGCTATACTATAATACACCCACTTCCTTAAAATGGACACTTAATGTTTTGAGGCCCTCATGCACGTCTCTACCCAGGGACAACGTGGAGCCTCCCAATTTTTGGCTGCCCTGCCTAAGGGCTATACTATAATACACCCACTTCCTTAAAATGGACACTTAATGTTTTGAGGCCCTCATGCACGTCTCTACCCAGGGACAATGTGGAGCCTCCCAATTTTTGGCTGCCCTGGCAAAGGGCTATACTGAAATAGACCCACTTCCTTACAATGGGCACTTCAGGTTTACAGGCCATCATGCACGTCTCTATCCAGGGACAATGTGGAGCCTCCCAATTTTTGGCTGCCCTGGCAAAGGGCTATACTGAAATAGACCCACTTCCTTACAATGGGCACTTCAGGTTTACAGGCCATCATGCACGTCTCTACCCAGGGACAATGTGGAGCCTCCCAATTTTTGGCTGCCCTGGCAAAGGGCTATACTGAAATAGACCCACTTCCTTACAATGGGCACTTCTGGTTTACAGGCCATCATGCACGTCTCTATCCAGGGACAATGTGGAGCCTCCCAATTTTTGGCTGCCCTGGCAAAGGGCTATACTGAAATAGACCCACTTCCTTACAATGGGCACTTCAGGTTTACAGGCCATCATGCACGTCTCTATCCAGGGACAATGTGGAGCCTCCCAATTTTTGGCTGCCCTGGCAAAGGGCTATACTGAAATAGACCCACTTCCTTACAATGGGCACTTCAGGTTTACAGGCCATCATGCACGTCTCTATCCAGGGACAATGTGGAGCCTCCCAATTTTTGGCTGCCCTGGCAAAGGGCTATACTGAAATAGACCCACTTCCTTACAATGGGCACTTCTGGTTTACAGGCCATCATGCACGTCTCTATCCAGGGACAATGTGGAGCCTCCCAATTTTTGGCTGCCCTGGCAAAGGGCTATACTGAAATAGACCCACTTCCTTACAATGGGCACTTCAGGTTTACAGGCCATCATGCACGTCTCTATCCAGGGACAACGTGGAGCCTCCCAATTTTTGGCTGCCCTGCCTAAGGGCTATACTATAATACACCCACTTCCTTAAAATGGACACTTAATGTTTTGAGGCCCTTATGCACGTCTCTACCCAGGGACAATGTGGAGCCTCCCAATTTTTGGCTGCCCTGGCAAAGGGCTATACTGAAATAGACCCACTTCCTTACAATGGGCACTTCAGGTTTACAGGCCATCATGCACGTCTCTATCCAGGGACAATGTGGAGCCTCCCAATTTTTGGCTGCCCTGGCAAAGGGCTATACTGAAATAGACCCACTTCCTTACAATGGGCACTTCAGGTTTACAGGCCATCATGCACGTCTCTATCCAGGGACAACGTGGAGCCTCCCAATTTTTGGCTGCCCTGCCTAAGGGCTATACTATAATACACCCACTTCCTTAAAATGGACACTTAATGTTTTGAGGCCCTCATGCACGTCTCTACCCAGGGACAATGTGGAGCCTCCCAATTTTTGGCTGCCCTGGCAAAGGGCTATACTGAAATAGACCCACTTCCTTACAATGGGCACTTCAGGTTTACAGGCCATCATGCACGTCTCTATCCAGGGACAATGTGGAGCCTCCCAATTTTTGGCTGCCCTGGCAAAGGGCTATACTGAAATAGACCCACTTCCTTACAATGGGCACTTCAGGTTTACAGGCCATCATGCACGTCTCTACCCAGGGACAATGTGGAGCCTCCCAATTTTTGGCTGCCCTGGCAAAGGGCTATACTGAAATAGACCCACTTCCTTACAATGGGCACTTCTGGTTTACAGGCCATCATGCACGTCTCTATCCAGGGACAATGTGGAGCCTCCCAATTTTTGGCTGCCCTGGCAAAGGGCTATACTGAAATAGACCCACTTCCTTACAATGGGCACTTCAGGTTTACAGGCCATCATGCACGTCTCTATCCAGGGACAATGTGGAGCCTCCCAATTTTTGGCTGCCCTGGCAAAGGGCTATACTGAAATAGACCCACTTCCTTACAATGGGCACTTCTGGTTTACAGGCCATCATGCACGTCTCTATCCAGGGACAATGTGGAGCCTCCCAATTTTTGGCTGCCCTGGCAAAGGGCTATACTGAAATAGACCCACTTCCTTACAATGGGCACTTCAGGTTTACAGGCCATCATGCACGTCTCTATCCAGGGACAATGTGGAGCCTCCCAATTTTTGGCTGCCCTGGCAAAGGGCTATACTGAAATAGACCCACTTCCTTACAATGGGCACTTCAGGTTTACAGGCCATCATGCACGTCTCTATCCAGGGACAATGTGGAGCCTCCCAATTTTTGGCTGCCCTGGCAAAGGGCTATACTGAAATAGACCCACTTCCTTACAATGGGCACTTCTGGTTTACAGGCCATCATGCACGTCTCTATCCAGGGACAATGTGGAGCCTCCCGATTTTTGGCTGCCCTGGCAAAGGGCTATACTGAAATAGACCCACTTCCTTACAATGGGCACTTCTGGTTTACAGGCCATCATGCACGTCTCTATCCAGGGACAATGTGGAGCCTCCCAATTTTTGGCTGCCCTGGCAAAGGGCTATACTGAAATAGACCCACTTCCTTACAATGGGCACTTCTGGTTTACAGGCCATCATGCACGTCTCTATCCAGGGACAATGTGGAGCCTCCCAATATTTGGCTGCCCTGGCAAAGGGCTATACTGAAATAGACCCACTTCCTTACAATGGGCACTTCTGGTTTACAGGCCATCATGCACGTCTCTATCCAGGGACAATGTGGAGCCTCCCAATTTTTGGCTGCCCTGGCAAAGGGCTATACTGAAATAGACCCACTTCCTTACAATGGGCACTTCAGGTTTACAGGCCATCATGCACGTCTCTATCCAGGGACAATGTGGAGCCTCCCAATTTTTGGCTGCCCTGCCTAAGGGCTATACTATATAATAGACCCACTTCCTGACAATGGACACTTAATGTTTTGAGGCCCTCATGCACGTCTCTATCCAGGGACAACGTGGAGCCTCCCAATTTTTGGCTGCCCTGCCTAAGGGCTATACTACAATAGACCCACTTCCTTACAATGGGCACTTCAGGTTTACAGGCCCTCATGCACGTCTGTATGCAGGGGCATTGGTGAACCTCACAATTTTGGAGTGCCCTGGCAAAGGAAAATACTACAAAGACTCACTTCCTCAAAATGGGCACATTAGACTCAAGAGGCCTTCATGTACGTCTCTTCTCAGGGACATCGGAGTGCCACACAATGTTTTCACGTAAAATCTTTCATGTATTAATCTCAAAAAATAACATACACCAGCTCTATCTCACTATTGGGTATGTGCCCTTAACATTTCCGCCATGAAAAATCATTTTGGGGTCATTTTGGAAGGTTTTCTGGTGAGTCCGTAAAAATGGCGTAAAACGCGGACAAAATTGTTCACAGCTGTGACTTTTCAGTGATAAATGCTTCAAGGGGTCTTCCCCATGCTGTTGCCATGTCATTTGAGCACTCTTCTGAGACTTTTGTGACATTTTTAGGGTTTCTCCATGCTGCCGGGGGGTCATTTCACAAAAATACTCGGGTCTCCCATAGGATAACATTGGGCTCGTTGCTCGGGCCGAGTACACGAGTATCTTGGGAGGCTCGGCCCGAGCTTCGAGCACCCGAGCTTTTTAGTACTCGCTCATCACTATTCAATACCTTTTCCGTGTCATTTTTAATTATTACACTTAATTTATGGACATTTATAGTTTTATTTCTTTAGCTGTGTGAATTGGATGGGTTGTTACTGACATCCGGTGAGGAATTCATGTCAACAGCCCCTTTAGAAATATATTTACTTGAAAAATTGGTGACATGTTCAAAACCTATTTCACCCTCTGTTTCTATGCTATCTCTACGCTTACGAGTCCAGTTGACCATATCCTGGACTCTTAGGGGCACTTTGCACACTACAACATCGCAAGCCGATGCTGCGATGCCGTGCGCGATAGTCCCCGCCCCCGTCGCAGCTGCAATATCATGGTGAAAGCTGCCGTAGCGAACATTATCGCTACGGCAGCTTCACATTCACTCACCTACCCTGCGACGTCGCTCTGGCCGGCGACCCGCCTCCTTATTAAGGGGGGCGGGTCGTGCAGCGTCATAACGACGTCACATGGCAGGCGGCCAATAGAAGCGTAGGGGTGGAGATGAGCGGGACGTAAACATCCCGCCCACCTCTGTCCTTCCGCATAGCCAGCGTGAGCCGCAGGACGCAGGTAGGAGATGTTCCTCGCTCCTGCGGTTTCACACACAGCGATGTGTGCTGCCGCAGGAACAAGGAACAACATCGTAACATCGGTCCTTCCGAAATTATGGAAATGACCGACACTACACCGATTATACGATTTCGACGCTTTTGCGCTCGTTAATCGTATAAAAAAGGATTTACACACTACGATATAGAGATCGACGCCAGATGTGCGTCACTTTCAATTTGACCCTACCGACATCGCACCTGCAATGTCGTAGTGTGCAAAGCGTGCCTTAGGGCTGTTTCACACATCCGGCTTTTCGCCGGTTTGCCGGATTCGGCGCACGCCAGTACAGTGTATACCAGAGGTTCCCAACTCCAGTCCTCAAGGCACACCAACAGTGTATGTTTTCAGGATTTCCTTAGTATTGTACAGGTGATAATTTAATCACCTGCAAAGGTGCTGAATCCAACACCCATGCAATGCTAAAGAAATCCTGAAAACATGCACTGTTGGTGTGCCTTGAGGACCGGAGTTGGGAACCTCTGGTGTATACAGTACAATAGCAGCACCGCAACTTCCGGGTCACATGCTCCGGTCACATGACAGTATGTGACTGGCGCTTGTCGCGCTGCCATTGTACTGTATACACTGTACTGGCGTGCACCGAATTCGGCGAAAAGCCGGATGTGTGAAACCGGCATCAAGCATAACAGGGAAATAATGAATATATCTCACATTTTGCTGGGTGTTTTCCCAAAAAACTATATAGAGTATACTAAACTGTTCTATACCAAAGCTGCCCGAAAGGACTGTATGTACAATT
This sequence comes from Anomaloglossus baeobatrachus, assembly GCF_048569485.1. Lineage (NCBI taxonomy): Eukaryota > Metazoa > Chordata > Amphibia > Anura > Aromobatidae > Anomaloglossus > Anomaloglossus baeobatrachus. Next base: position 482,087,252 of record NC_134357.1, on the reverse strand, counting down.
GGACAGTATCCCTTTTAATTGAAAGGGAACAAAATAAAGTTTAATTATCCTTTGCAAAGTTATGTAAAAATCTTGAAAGGTAAGCCATGGTGGGTTTTTTTTGGGAAATATTCCTCCCTTTTTACTCTGGATGCCATGTTTCGTACCTATAAGCTCTTTATGACAGCATTAGTGCAATGAGGAAGACATAATGAATTTCTAGGTATGGGACAGCTAAGCAACAAGAAGTATATATAAGCATTATATAGCTAAGGTATTAATTTTATGATTTATTTTCTTTCCTGTCTGCATAACAGTCTTTTACTAGTCCGGGGGGAGACTTTGTTCAGACGCCTGCAGTTTTGCAATTTACATTTTTTTTTCTCGCTGTGGGTTCTCGCTGAAATTCGATGTCGATTTAGTTAAAATGGTAAATGAAAACACGCAGCAGCGAGGAGACGAGGGAAGACATGCCATCTGCAAAGATTTAATGCTAATCTGTCTATTACACGTGTTAGGAGACTGGGTAAGATATACAATGGCGCGCGGATATCCAACATACACATGTACTGGGTATTTATGTGTTATTGTAGAACAGTTTCCAATATGTATTTATAGTCTGTAGTACCAGTGGAAAAGATCTCCAAAAGTAAAATTGACACATTGCTGTATCACTTTTGCCATATGTGATATATACCCACTGGGATATAATGGTTCTCAATAACGGAAGAACATTTAATTAGAGATGCTCCCAAAGAAGAGAAATTGGCAGACATCCCATGGGGTATTTAGATCTGCCTTTCTCTGGATCAACATAGCTTATTTATCTGTGTATAGGAATAACCGACACAACCAACCCCTGGGGGTCTTTTACTGTACTGTGCAAAACTTTAACTTGGTGTGTAAAAATTATTTTACAGTAAGTTCTGAGCTGATGGCACTGCTGGCCATTTTTCCATTTCGAAGGAAAGTAAGTATGCAAGTAAGTAGTCAACCATGGCTGACCACGGCATCTATGATCCTCAACATTGGCAATTTATAGGTGCTTCTTCAAAAAAGCTTGAACAGCTCATCTTTAAATCCCAGTCTACTTTGAAAAGTTTGTCTGGGACACAACTTGCTGATTCAGTATAACTACCTTGTGTCTTGTTGCTGTTCTCAGTATTGCCATGGTGTATGACTGTAACGCCCATACCGGCGTCACTGGGGACGCTGGTTCTCTCATCTTCCTGGTGGTCCTGTGGTGGCTGCTCCGTCCTCTGTTCATGCTGCTGACTCGCCCGCCCCAGGGCCTTAGGTGACTCGGTGTCGGGCCGGACTAGTCCGGGGTAGTCAGCGGTGGCAGGGCCCGGCTCCGTGACCCTGGCGGAGTCAATTAAAATAGCGAAATAGCGGTATTGGGGGAGATGATGATGGGAGTTGTGGTTTATTGAAATTTGTGACGCCAATTGTAGAATTGTGCGGCTATGGAGCCGCAGCTGCTGGAAGGGACCTCCGGGGCTGATGTTGTGGCAGCTGAGGTGTTTCTTGCTCCCCACAGGTGGAGCGGGTACCCCAGGGCAACCTTTGGAAAAGTCTATGGTGTTTGTTGATGAGGTGCAGGGCCGACAGGGCAGTGGAAAGGAACAGACACAGACAATGATTTATTTTACCTTCTCCTTTACTTGTCCTCAGTCGGTGACCTCCAGGGAGTCTGTTACAGTTGGTAGCGGCGATCCGGTAGCCTAGAAGCAGTCAAGGAACTCACACTGGCCAGGTGAGTAATGAGGCCTGCTCCCTACACTCTGTCTGGGTAAACGGGGTCTTGCTGCTTCAGCAATGCTGAGACCCGTTCTGTCGCTCTCTGAGGTAATTTATTACTTCCCCTGTATGGCAGGCTGCGTACACTGTCACAGGTGCCACTCTTCCTATTCTGGCTCCTAGTCTTGGCTCTACAGCTGCGCCTCCGGGTGTGGGCTGGACAGAGACCTGCAGTCCTCTCGTCCTCCAGATGCGACCACCGGTACTCGAGTAGTCGAGTGGCCCCGAACTCCGGTATTCGACTTTTCAGCGATGACATCGGAGTGAGCTGGCTGCGCTCCACTCCCCAATGTCCTTCTCCTCTTTGCCTCGCTGTGGACTGTGTTTTCCTGGGCTGAACGATCCGGCTCAGCTTGCAGCTCACACACCACACTACTCGAGTTCTTTCCTCACTGAACTCTCCTCACAGACTGACTAACTCCTCCCCCAGGTCAGAGCTTAAGGAATCTCCCTGGAACTCCAGGTTTAGAGCTCCCTCTGCTGGCCCGGGGGAGAAACTGTGTTGGACGATGGTACTTACTGGTCAATGGACCTCCCCGACTACCTCTAGGTTCAGCATTAACCCTTTAGAGGAGGGCAACACTGCTGTGGCAACCAGACCGCTGGGGCACCACACTGCCGTCTCCTGGGGCCTGCACATACCACACAAGGCTCCTGGAAATGCCCGTATGGTGTGCACCCGGCCATGTCCCTTTTCTTAAAGGGACAGTGCATCCTGACCCAGAAGTGCCTCATCTTCCCCTTAAGAGAGGTACCTGGGAAATGACTTCCTAATGTTGCTAGTTCTCAGATCCCATTGTTCTGAGTTTTGCTGCTGACTCATATCTGTGTTTCAGTGGTCTACCAGTTTGCTGACCTGCTGCTACTGCTACCATCTACGCCGGGTAGCTACTACAATACCCACCGCTGCAAGTATCCACGTTGGTCGCTGCTACTGCATTCATCCATCCATCCATATGGATCCACGACCCTACCTGCTGCTGCTGTCGCTTCAATCAGAGACTGTACTGTATATGTGGTGAAAGCTGCCGAGGTACCACAGATTCTCTGGAGCTGCCCTCTGCTGGCTGCTTACTAGTGTGTGTATCTGTTGCCACCTCAGCAGTAGTGAAGACTCAGCGATCGGTCCAGTTCACTCCCCCAGGCAAGTGAACGGTTCTTTCAGTCCACTGGGCCCACTAATGCCATACTCACACTGCGAACATAACAATGACCTGTGAAATAAAATTGTCATCCACAACTTCACCTTTGTAGCAGAATTTGTCTGTTTCTCATCCAGTTTTAAAAAGGTGGTCTAGGCTTGGGGTTCATGTATGTAGTCACAGTACGCGCTATCCGGATTCTCTGGTGCCAGTTCTAGGCGGTCATGTGACCACAAGTATGTCATTGCATACTTTCGGACGCATTCCAACTAGACTTGTTCGCCCTTACTCAATTCATGTCCACTGAGTGAGGCCGTGCACGTCTAGTTGGCATGTCACCGCATGTATACAAATCACAGGCCCGCTCGCTCCTGGCACTGTAAAATCCGACAACTCACACTGTGTGTGCTGTAAGGATTCACAAGTCTGCAGACTGTCTACATGCAGGAACATCCAACAGGTGATCGGCATGCCACACTCTAGCTTTGATGCACGTGGAAAACAGCTCAGGATAAGAAAAAAAAACACCACCAGTCGAACTGCTGATGAAAGCTCGGGATGGATCTGAAACATTCAAGAAGTGCATAAAGGAACAGAATGGATTGAAAATATATATTCAAGTGCCAGGTTCTTTTTCTTATACTGTCTACATAGAGTGACTGCAGACTTCAACCCCAAACCCGAGCAACCCCTTTAATGGGACTCTGTCACCAGGTTTTTGCTACCTCATCTGTGAGCATCATAATGTGGAGAAAGAGACTTTGATTCTAGTGATGTATCACACATTGGGTTGCTTGCTGTCATTTTGATAAAATCACTGTTTTCTCTGCTGCAGATCTAGAAGTTATTTGAATGTAGAGCAGGGTTATAACGAGCTCATGTGTGGCGCCCCTGAGGGTCCAGTCGCCACAGAGGTACTGCAGCTCAGCCAGAGGTGTGGGACCACATTCCCTGGTAAAGAGGAGTGCACGGATGTTACACACACACACACTCTTAGTATAGGTACACTCCATCAGGCCGTGGTTAGGGAGAGATTGCTCCTTAGGAAGATCACAGTCTGGAGGTGGAGTTATTTAGTGGGTGGACACTTAGAACGGAGTGTGAGGAGGGAAAGTGAAACTAGAAAGAACAAGTAAGGAGCTGAATGAAGTAGGACACGGAGGGGAGAGGTCCTGGGGACTGGAGCCGGAGGGGCTCGTCTTAGGGCCAGGTGGGTGAAGAGGAAGAAGGGGTCCTAGAACCACGGGAAGTGAGAGTTCCACCCATGGGCTTGCATCCACAGCCAACTGACCGGTGTGGAGGGATTTGGCCACAAAGGGGACCCGCCCCTAGACTAGTCGAAAACAATGAGGCTTAGCTAGCAAAACCGGAGGTTGAGGTAACTTCATGTGCCAAAGCCACAACCACATGCAAATCCACTAAAAAGGTGACCACAGAGGACCAGGGGATTAGGCAGAAGAGACTCCCAAAACAGGGTCCATGGACACCGGCTCAAGGTGAGACGCAGGACAGGAGGGCGAAGCAAGCGTAGGAAGACGACCAGGAAAGGGTCACAGAAAGGTACACTGGTCTTGTGCCTCCGAATTACCAGGGGATTGACTGGATCCCATCACCGCAGGACTCAGCACTCCAAGGGCAGCATTTGACCGTTCGGACGTGATAATCTGGAACTGACAACTGTGACTAAAGAACTTGTGACTGTATCCCGCTGTGTCATGGACTCATTACCTACACCGCCAGCCCCGCACCACTCAACTATCCCACTTGCTAAAAACTGCCTACGGTTGCCATGTGGTTGCCTACGGTTCCACCTGTGGGGAGCTGTACCATCATTGCTACATCACCATATGCCCCAGCAGTCCCACCCAATAGCGTCGGCCATACATTGCCGAATACCACAGATGGCATCACGACTTATCCCCTGTATATACCCTTCATTTAAAACGACACCGCCAGGGTCACGCAGTTGGGCCCTGCTGCCGTGACCTCTCAACAGAACCGGCCTGGTACCAAGTGCCCCACGGCCCTGGTGGGCGTGTCACATGCAGCTGCTGGAATACTTGGCAGCACACCAAGTTGTCCACTAATGGTAATTTCCTGCTAATGAAACAGTGATTTTACAACAGATAAACTAAGCAGCCCAGTAAGTGACACATTGCTGGAATCAGGGTCTCTTTTCCTTTATCATGCTGCTTTCAGATTAGGTGGCAAAAACCTGGTAACAGAGTCCCTTTAAGCCTCCTACACATCTGTTTCTGTTTCAATTAATGATGTGTGGCGCCCCTGAGGCTTCCGTCGCCACAGAGACATTGCACCTCAGCCAGAGGTGTGATGTCCCATTCTGGGTAAGGAAAGGAGTAAACGCCGGTCCACAGGCAAATTCACACTACACCCATTGTTAGGCATACTTTAGGACCGGGGACAGTGGCAGCCACCCCCCATGCTGCATGCTGGGGGGGCCGTCAGACCCATCCCTTCTCCCATAGGGTGGGGCCTAGCAGCTGGGAAGGTGGGAGAAGCCAGCAGAAGATAGAGTAGAGACAGGAAGGTCAAGTTTAGTAAGGAGGACAGTTGAGAAGGGAGAGTGAGATGTGAGGAGTGAAATGGAGAGAGAGGTTGAAACCTCAGAACAGCAAGAGAAAGTGACGCTTCCTGGTGGAGACCCTGGGGCCCAGCTAGGCCCAGGTGACACCACAGCAGAGAACTACAGAAAGGATTCCAGGGCCACTGCAAGGCTTTCAAGTTTGTGGCCTGTTCCACTAAGTCATCGGGTGGAGGGATCAGGCTGCATACAGGGAACGGTCCCTAGAAACTGGAGAAAAAGAAGTCATTTCCAAAGATGAACACCAAGGCCCAAGGTGGTTGCAAGCGCCCAGTGCCACATCCCACTGTAGAACCCCTGGGAAGAGGGCAGAGTACTATCCAGGCAAGCCTTCTTGTCCAGAACCTATAGTGGAGGCCAAGACAGGTTCATCCAGAAAAGTCAAGGCTTTGAAGACAGCTGAGGGAAGAGACACAACAGAGGGGTGCACCGGCATTTATTCCCAGTGTGACTCCCTGGGCAAGCCAGGGGTCACAGGTCATGACACCATCACACACCCCACATTCCCTGCAGGAACACCAAGGTCAGAACACAAAATCCTCGTTGCCTTCCTCCAGGGGCTGATGTCCACACCAGGGGGTGGGCCAGGCGGTTGGCTCCGCCCACCGAGGAGTTCACAGTCCTGGAGGCAGGAAAACCAGGCAGATTAGTTGGAGAGTTGAAGTGAGAGGGAAGTGGTAGAGGAGCAAGTGAAAGGAGCTGAAGTGAAGTAGAGTAACAGAGCCTGAAGTTGGTCTGGGTCAGCGCCTGCGGGCAAAAGAGGGGCTCCTCCGGCTCATATCCAAGCTGGGGAGTGGGTTACCGGTGGGAATCCATCGCTACCAACAACCGTATTTAGGTGCAGGGAAGAGACAGTCACCGCTAACTTGCAGGGAACATCAACACCGCAGCCGTCCGAGGGACCCGTCCAACCAGCCGCTTGTTTACCGTGAACTGTGTCATCATCCTTGGGCTGAGTGAGTACCTTCGTGCCGTGCGGCACAGCGCTGCCCCTGCGTCCCTGCACCTCAACAGGCCCCATAACCCGCCTGTCAACCATCCTAACTCCCCATCACTGGGCTCCGGGACCACTAGCCCCCCCTACCCACGGAGGGGAGGACCAACATCTAGCTGCTCCATACCACCACTCCCGGGATCCCCATACAGAGCAGCGGTGGTGCCCACACAATCACCACAACCGTGGGTGGCGTCACGGACAATAAATCCCCAAAACCAACCCCCCTTTTCACTCACGGGCGAGGGGCACCGCTCGAGTCCCCGGGCTCTGGCCCATCGCTCGAGCCACCGAGCAGCAGCGGCCGCGGTAGCAGCGGCAGCCGGACCCAAGCAGAGGGAGAGCGCGGCGTCCCCTCCTCCGCCCGCGACACCAGATCTACCCGGGATCGGCGGAGGTCCCTGACAGTGGGTCCCAGCAATCCAAAGGCACCAGTGTGCTGCAGCCCAGGAACTGTGAGTAAACATCTTGAAATTGCACCCCCTGGTGTTGCCTCCATTATTTCGCCTGCACCATCTACAACACCCTCATAGACTCTTATAAGCACCAACTGTTGCCCCGGGGCACCGCTCCACCTGTGGGGAGCAGGACCATCCAAACTGCCATTCCACCAGCCCCGGAGGCCCCATACAGCAGCGACTGCTTAATGGCCGCAAACCACAGGTGGCGTCACGAATAACCTAAAAACTTTATTATTTATTATCACCCCCACTGAAGTCATATTAGTTGACCCCGCCAGGGTCACGGAGTCGGGCCCCACCACCACTGACTACCCCCGGACTAGTCCGGCCCGACACCGGGTGTCCCATAGCCCTGGGGTGGGCAAGTCAGATGATTGTTACAACCTACATATTAAGAAGATGATCATTATCACCTGTTTGGTGTAATTGGTTACTCATATGCCTGATTCTAATCCAATTCCTACAAAATCCCTTATTTTGTACAAACGTACCTAGAAGTGGCATTCTTTTCAAGGCAAAGGGGGGTCAGTTTCCATGTTAATTGATAAAAATAAACAATTAACACTTCTATTTTTAAGAGCATTCTTACTTTGTAGCATGTTTTCGATACCTGTTTAAAACTTTTGAACAGTTTTATATATACAGTATATATATATATATATATATATATATATATATATATATAAATATTTATATAAAATTATTGCGCAGACATTAATATTGCAGGCATGGCTGTGAACAGGTTAATACGTCTTCCCACTTCAGCACAAGGCTGCCTGGGAATACAGAGCTTTCGGCAGTGTATAAAGCCTCTGCTCAGTGATGGATTTCAGGCCTAGCGCGCTCGGTGCAGCCTGTCCCAGTGGTTGTTTATTGTGTGTGTCTGGTCTCCACGGTAACGCGCTCCTGCTGTTTCACTGATTTTATAACTTTCCTGTAAATGTTAGGTAGGGCCTGGATTTATTTTAAACTGTCAACACCTAGAATTGATCCCACCTCTTCACGTGGTCGGCCTGGCCAGACGTCTCTGTCATTTTTTCTTTTTTTTTTCATATTTTTTTCTTTCTTTTTTTTTTAAAAAGAAAAGAAAGAAAAGGGGGAAAAAAATCAGAAAAACAACAACAATACCAGCCACGTGATTTTCCAGAAACGCTGAGCTCATTGCTGGAGGGGGGGGGGAGAAGGAATATCTGACCTATATAGCTTGGTGTTTTCATTTTTTTTTAACCAAAATGCAATAAAATAGTTTCCAATTTTTCAAATTAGAAGTTAGTGGCTTAAATCTCCATAGATTTATCTAGATATAAGTAACTTTTCTTGTGTTAGCACTTTGATAGTTGATGGTTCCTCACAAGATCTTTAACACGTGATTAAAGATGAGGGAATCGAATTCGTCACAGATCAAAATCATTAGGAATTTTCCACAAATTTCAAATTTACCACAAAATGTTGTTGGCGTCCAGCTAGCTGCCATTTTGCTAAATTCTTTGGAAAGGCAAGTGGCTAAAAAGTAATAAAATATATACCCCTTTCCTAGACCATCCCCACTTCTGTCCTTTCCTCGTCAACTGTAGGCCTCAAAGTGGTCTTCAATCTGGTTCTTTTGGTGATGGCATCCTGGAATTTCATGGATGGTCCTGAGGTTAAACAGGTTGTCCACTACTTTTACATTGATGGATTATCCTTAGGTCATCAATGTCTGTTCGGCAAAGGTCCAACATCCGAACCCCCCCCTCCCGCTGCTCTCGATCTCGACGGTTGCCAGAAATTGTCAGTTCCGGTTTCCGATAGAGGCTGCAACCAGGTACTGCACGTCCACCTCACGTTCAAAACATTAGGAGGCGAATTTGCAGTAGCCATTCACCACTGCTTTCAGTTGTCAGGGCAGCTCCGGAACTGAGAATTTCTCGCCGACGGCACGGAAAGCAGCTGATCGGCGGCGGTGCTGGGTGTCGAACCCTAGCCAATCAGACATTGATGACCTATCCTATGGATAGGCCATCAATATTAGAGTAGTGAACAACCCTTTTAAATATCTAAAGTTTCTTTACATGGTAGTGTTGGCTCATCACTATTCATTACGACTACCAAGCACCCAAGCATGGTAGTGCCCGCTCATCACTATTCATTGAGTACCACGCACCTAACTAATTGTTATGAGTACTAAGCACCTAAGGATGGAAGTGCTCACTCATCACTATTCGATATGAGTATCGGACACCTGAACATGGAAGTGCTCACTCATCACTATTCGTTACGAGTACCGGATACCTGATCATGGTAGTGCCCGCTCATCACTATTCATTACGACTACCGAGCACCCGAACATGTTAGTGCTCACTCACCACTAATTATTATGAGTACTACGCACCTAAGCATGGTAGTGCTCACTCATCACTATTCGATACGAGTATCGGACACCTGAGCATGGTAGTGCTCACTCATCACTATTCGTTATGAGTACCGGACGCCTGAGCATGGTAGTGCCCGCTCATCACTATTCATTACGACTACCGAGCACCCGAGCATGGCAGTGCTCGCTGATCACTAATCGTTACGAGTACCAGACACCCGAGCATAGTAATGCTCGCTCATCACTAGTCGTCACTTATAGCTGTAGAAAACCCTTTAACATACATTGTTTTACTGTGACGCCCTGGCAAAACCAGGTAGTCACAGTTAGGCCCCTGCACTACACCGTTCCCTCACTAGGAAACACACAGCCAACCATTAAGCCCTAGTCACCCCCTTAGGGACAGATAGACACACCAGTGGGCGGGGCCAGGTGGTTGGTGCACGCCCACCCAGGGGTTTAGACAGCCCATGGTGGGAGAAACAGTTGAGTTCAGTTTCAGAGTTCAAGGAGAGTGGAGGTCAGGCCTGAGTGTCAGGCCTGAAGTAAACTGACAGGTACCAGGGTAGGAGCACTGGTGCCTTGGCTAGGAGGCAGACGGTGGTCTCCGTCAGCAGGAGACGGGAAGACAGCTCGGTGGAACCGAGGTGGACCAGGACAGGGTTGTAGCCCGCCGGTACCGACACAGGGAACCGACCCGGAAACCGTAGCACAAAGGGGGGTACTCGGACCCTGAAGCCAGAAGCCAGAACCGACTGGAGCTGGTTAATTAACCGATTGAGGCCAGGACTAGAGGTTCTGTCCCACCCAAAGTCCCTCATAGAAGACAACAGCCCACAGATTCGGGATAAGAGGTCACCGCCAAGGCCCATAGAGCCCACGGGCCAGCGTCTGCGGGCACGGCTCCTTAGGCCACATCCAGCCGGGAGCGGACTCCTACGTTTCACACTAGGAAGTCATTTCAACTTAAAAAGGTGCAGGAACAGGATAGAGACCACCAGCCGGGTGGGGGACCAGAACGCAAGCGGCCGCGGCACCGGCCTCCACCATCTTGGTTTACCAGAGACTTGTGTGTGTTTCTAACTGTGAGTACACCAGCACCCCCTGCGGTCGCCATCCCCTGCATGCACCAAACTGGGTCCCGGGGCCACCATCCCTGCCCACAGAGGGGTTAACAACTTGCTGCACAACATCTCCCCCGGGTGCCTCGTTACAGCAGCGGTGGTGTCCTACCTCACCACACACCGTGGGTGGCATCACAAACTCAATACGGCCCAGTCCGTACATATACGACCCCCTATTTATTCCGGAGAACCTCGAGCCACCTCCCCTGAAGGCTCGGACCCGAGCAGCACCGGCTGCTGGCACGGGGGCGGCACACCCCCAACATTGTTTTTTTTAAAAAAATGGTGAGGAGTAATGTAGTGCCCCTGAGCCACTCAGGGCACTACTAGGAACTGCATCTTCACCGGGATGCAGGGCCTACCCCCAGGGACCTGGAACACTAGTGCCAGCAACACCTAGACACACCAAAATCCTAGTTACCACTCCACACCAGTGGTAATCGGCTAGTCGGACACAAGGGGATGGCCACCTAGAGGGCGGAGCCAGACCAGGGGACTAGACAACCTGGTGGGAGGGGACAGCAGTCAGTTTAGAGAAGTCAGTAGTAGTGAGTGACAGTGGAAAGACGTGCCTAGAGCTGGGTTGTGTAAAGGTGACCAGGGGACACAGAATGGTCTCCAGGGCAGGTACACCCGAGTACCGCTGGGACCAGGGCACCGATGGGGCACAGGGCCCTAGGTCAGGCGACAGTTTCATGCAGCCTTGCAAATACCTGCATAGTAAGGGGACCTTCACGGACCTCACTGACTATAGATCCGGGGGCACCAGCAGTAAAGCAAGGATCAGGGTTCGGGACACAGACCAGCCTTACAGGGTCCACACTGCCTGCTGTATGGACAAGGAGCCTGCTACTAAAAAGGGACAGTCGGGTCCCAAATCGCTCCACGCTACAGGGACCCAACCACACTGAGGCTGCTGGGGACAGAGCAACCGCATCATCAACTGGCACTGGAACTATAGGGACCTGAACTAGCCATCCGAGGGTCAAGAGTGAGTAGAGACTGTTAATTACAACTCACGTTGTGGCCTCCCTTATTACTCCATGATACATCTCCTGGGCTCAGCCCTACCTGCGGAGGGCCTACCACCACAGCTGCCATTACCACCAACCCTAGAGATAATCAACTCAGCAGCGCCGGTTTCACCATGTTATTATTATTATTTATTATTATTAGCGCCATTTATTCCATGGCGCTTTACAACTGAAAGAGGGTATACGTACAACAATCATTAACAGTACAAAACAGACTGGTATAGGAGGAGAGAGGACCCTGCCCGCGAGGGCTCACAGTCTACAGGGAATGGGTGATGGTACAATAGGTGAGGACAGAGCTGGTTGCGCAGTGGTCTAATGGACTGAGGGTTATTGTAGTGTCGCGGGCGGGGAGGAGGGTGTCAGCACACTACGCTCACCCCTTCTGCTCGGGTCCGGCGGTTGCTGCTCAGTGGTGGCTCGAGCTGTGGGCCGGATCCCGGGGGTTCTCGAGCGGCACTCCTCGCCCATGAGTGAAAGGGGGTTGTTGGGTGTGGGAATTGTTTATTGTCCGTGACGCCACCCACGGTTGTGGTGATTTCACCACCGCTGCTCAATATGGGGGTCCCGGGGATGGTGATGCGGAGCAGCCAGGTGTTGCGTTGCCCCTCCGTGGGTAGGGGTTGGTGATCCCGGGGCCCGGTGATGAGATGGGAGATGCAGGGCCTGGTGGGCGCAGGGACGCGGGTGCAGCGCTGTGCCTTGCGGCACTGTGGTACTCACTCAGCCTGAGATGTTGACACAGTTTTACGGTAAACCACACGGCTGGAAAGACGGTTCCCACGGACGGCTGCACTTGCTCTCCCAGTAGGTGACGGTGATGTCCCTCTGACCTGCACCTGATGTTTCTAAGTTGGTAGCGATGGGTCCCCACCGGTAACCCGCTCCCCGGCTTCAAGCTGGACCGGAGGAGCTCTACTTTGACCGCAGACGCTGGCCCTGAGGAACTGGTGCCTTGGCGGTGGCGGTGTTCCTCTTTAATGGTTGGACTGTTGCCTTCAATCGGGACTTGGTTGTTGGGGGATCTATGTCCCCTTCACTGACGGATTCGGCAATTTATGGCGACTCCTAGCCTTGCCGGGGTCCGAGAGGCCCCTGCCCTGGTGCTGACTGTCCTTTGCACGCTGCTCCAGACCGCCGGGTCACTACCCGTCCGCGGTCCTTCCAGGAACTCCCGAACAGTCACCCCTCTGGACAGTCACCGTCGTTGCTGACCTTGCTGACCCTGTCCTGCACACAGCTGGACTACTTCAGGCTTTCTTTCTGTCACCACTCTTGCTTTCCTCCTTTACCACTTTACTTCCTTCACTTCTACTTGTTTACTCCTCACTCAAGCCCTGCCTGGGCTAAAACTCCGTTATTTATTCCTTCATGTTCCTCACTGGACTGCCTGGTTTCTCCCGCCTCCAGAGCTGTGTCCTCCTCGGTGGGCAGAGCCAACCGCCTGGCCCACCCCCTGGTGTGAACATCAGCCTCTGGAGGAAGGCAACAAGGATTTCTGGTTAGCTTTGGTGTTCCTAACTGGGATGTAGGGTGTGGTGGTGTGATGACCTGTGACCCCTGGCTTGCCCAGGGCGTCACATTCCCCCTTAGCAAAATGCAGACCGTCCGCGGGCTGCCCGTCCAACACCGGTTTTATTTTTCTGAAAAAGATAACATTGTAAACAATAACATATATACATTTTTAATGAATGTTCCCATAACGGGAGGCACTTTTTCTTAAACGTTGCAAACGGTTTACGGTTACGGTTTCCGCTCTCTCCCACCTAAGCAACCTGGCCCTGATGCTGCCCCTAAAGCCCAGGCAGCACCCCTTGACCCACAGTCCAGCACACGGTACCCGAGCGGGATCTGTCCTTCCCCTCCAGAGGGTAGCCACCGGTTCCTTTGGTGGCTGGGCCCCAGCCTGCTCCGCTGAGGGCCCTCCCTCCAACCTGCCTCTCCGGAGTCGGCATTGCGGAAAATGGTAACGGCAAACAACTTATTTACAAGCCACTTAACGTTTGTGGTTGCCCAGCAAGTTCACGGGCTTGTCCATGAGCAGTTCCTCATGCAAACTTTTCAAACGGTCCCCACAGGGACAACGGTGCCGGCTCCGGCCGGTTGCAAATCACACAGACAATCAGGTGAAGTACTCGGTAATAATTTTTCTTATCATTTTCAACTTTTCAACTTTTAAACAACACAAAGGTAGTCCCAACGGGGACTGTGCAGCGGCACTCCGCTGCTTTTTGCGGCTCAACAGTCCATTCTCACTCGTGGGGCTCTAGTGCCACCTTCACATGGTGCACCGCTCTGGACCCCAATGGTAGCTCGCTGCAGGCGATCTTCTTCCATATACATGCGGGCATGCACATCCGCTCTACACCCCTCTCGGGCATCGATCTCCCTGCGCAGCTGCTGTTGCCGCCGCTCCCAGCCGGGAGCACTTTCTGTTTGCTCCGGTTCAGTGTGCACAGGGGACGGACCCAGCCAGAGTCCCTCCGTGTCGGCTACGACCGGCACCTTCAGTAATAAGGGACCCCGCTGTGACATGGCCTGCTCTGCCTCCTGGCAGCTGCATCCCCGCCGTGCCTCCGGTGCATCTTTGCTGACGGCCTCAGCCTCCGGCTTCTTCCATTGAAGCGGATCAGGGTGGTCACGATCTTCTGCTGCAGGTCTGTCCGCCGGGGCGGATTGGTAGGGTACCGCTACCGGTGGTGGTGGTAGCGGGCCTAGTGGCGGGGCAGCAGCAGCTAACGCGGGTAGCGGGAGAGGCAGTAGGGTGAACGGGTGTAGGCCGGGCCCCTCAGCCGCAGCGGCCGATCCCTCGGGAATACAGGGACGTGGGTCTCTTACCCGTTCCTCCAAATCTTCCTCCACCTCGCATCTCCGCATAGCAGCCACCGCTTCCACCATGTCGGCCTCCCACTCCTCCAGGAGGAGCTGCATGCGGACCTGCAGATGGTTGCTTAGCTGGGCGGTCCGGACTTCCACCCACGCCGCCATGCCGGGCGCGGGGACCACGGTGTTGTTGGTCGGACTCAGCATCTTTAGCAGCGGCCTCTTCCATGAACCAATAAATGGCCGCAGGGTCCTGGCGTCCCTGCTTCTATCGCTGCTCTCACATGCAGCCAGCCGCCATCGCGTCCCCCTTAGCTCTTTTCGGCCCCTCCTCTCTCGGGGCGGGGTTTTGGCCTTCGCGCCTCTGCTACTCGAGAAGACGCTCGAGCGGGAACTTTTCGCGCCAAAGATGGCGGCTTCTGAAATTTTTCAGCCGGATACCTCCGGCGGTAACAAGGCGCACCTCTACCAAACGGCAGAGCGGTAAGATCCTGTTCGTTACGCCAAGTTGTCGCGGGCGGGGAGGAGGGTGTCAGCACACTACGCTCACCCCTTCTGCTCGGGTCCGGCGGTTGCTGCTCAGTGGTGGCTCGAGCTGTGGGCCGGATCCCGGGGGTTCTCGAGCGGCACTCCTCGCCCGTGAGTGAAAGGGGGTTGTTGGGTGTGGGAATTGTTTATTGTCCGTGACGCCATCCACGGTTGTGGTGATTTCACCACCGCTGCTCAATATGGGGGTCCCGGGGATGGTGATGCTGAGCAACCAGGTGTTGCGTTGCCCCTCCGTGGGTAGGGGTTGGTGATCCCGGGGCCCGGTGATGAAATGGGAGATGCAGGGCCTGGTGGGCGCAGGGACGCGGGTGCAGCGCTGTGCCTTGCGGCACTGTGGTACTCACTCAGCCTGAGACGTTGACACAGTTTTACGGTAAACCACACGGCTGGAAAGACGGTTCCCACGGACGGCTGCACTTGCTCTCCCAGTAGGTGACGGTGATGTCCCTCTGACCTGCACCTGATGTTTCTAAGTTGGTAGCGATGGGTCCCCACCGGTAACCCGCTCCCCGGCTTCAAGCTGGACCGGAGGAGCTCTACTTTGCCCGCAGACGCTGGCCCTGAGGAACTGGTGCCTTGGCGGTGGCGGTGTTCCTCTTTAATGGTTGGACTGTTGCCTTCAATCGGGACTTGGTTGTTGGGGGATCTACATCCCCTTCACTGACGGATTCAGCAATTTATGGCGACTCCTAGCCTTGCCGGGGTCTGAGAGGCCCCCGCCCTGGTGCTGACTGTCCTTTGCACGCTGCTCCAGACCGCCGGGTCACTACCCATCCGTGGTCCTTCCAGGAACTCCCGAACAGTCACCCCTCTGGACACTCACCGTCGTTGCTGACCTTGCTGACCCTGTCCTGCACACAGCTGGACTACTTCAGGCTTTCTTTCTGTTACCACTCTTGCTTTCCTCCTTTACCACTTTACTTCCTTCACTTCTACTTGTTTACTCCTCACTCAAGCCCTGCCTGGGCTAAAACTCCGTTGTTTACTCCTTCATGTCCCTCACTGGACTGCCTGGTTTCTCCCGCCTCCAGAGCTGTGTCCTCCTCGGTGGGCGGAGCCAACCGCCTGGCCCACCCCCTGGTGTGAACATCAGCCTCTGGAGGAAGGCAACAAGGATTTCTGGTTAGCTTTGGTGTTCCTAACTGGGATGTAGGGTGTGGTGGTGTGATGACCTGTGACCCCTGGCTTGCCCAGGGCGTCACAGTAGGTTGTAGGCTTGTTGGAAGAGGTGGGTCTTGAGGTTCCTCTTGAAGCTTTCCATGGTAGGGGAGAGTCTGATGTGCTGAGGTAGAGCGTTCCAGAGTATGGGGGATGCATGGGAGAAATCTTGTACGCGATTGTGGGAAGAGGAGATAAGACAGGAAAAGAGAAGGAGATCTTGTGAGGATCTGAGGTTGCGTGCAGGTAGGTACCGGGAGACTAGGTCACAGATGTAGGGAGGAGACAGGTTGTGCATGGCTTTGTATGTCATGGTTAACCCCATTACGACCGCGTTACGTTTTAAAACGGCACTAAAAAAGGGTACTTATTCCTTTCTGCCGTTTTAAAACGGCGGTCGGAAAAAAGGGTCTAGCGCCCCCCAGAGTCAGAAAATTTCCGGGGTCTCAGCTGCCGGGGGTAGCTGAGACCCTGGAGATCATGATTCGGGCCGGTTTTTCCGGTCCCCCGCTCACCTGATGACCGGTATACACCGTATACCGATCATCAAGTTATAGTAAATGACCGCGCCGGTAAAAAATCATTTATCTCCCATCTGGCATGATCAAACATGCCAGATGGGAGATAAATCTTTTTCCCGGTTCCCTCCGGTCCCCTCGGTATCCCCAAAGTGCCCCCCCGACCCCCAACCCCCTCCCGAAAATCCAAGATGGCCGCGCGCATCGGAGAGCACAGCAGCGCGCCGGCCGCATTTACAGTGTTCCTATGGTTTCTGTCGTATGTGCCATAACACATACGACAGAAACCTGCTCCCTAGGCCCTGCCGGGTCCCCCCCTACCCTCCCCCTGGTGTCCCCCGGTGTCCCCCGGTGTCCCCCGGTGTCATACATACCGGAGCGCTGATCCCCCGCGGCCCCCTCCTCCGGCTCCTTCTCTGCAGACTCCGGTCACATGTGCCGAGCAGATGACAGCTTCCTGTGTTCAGAGACGCTGGCTGCTGCTCAGCACTGTGCAGCTGTGACCCGGGGAGGGTGGGTGCAGATTCTTTGCACCCACTCTCCTCAAATGGAGGGTCTGCCCTCCTAGAAAATGGGGGATACGTTCCCTGAACGTGTCCCCCATATTCTAGAAGGTCCAGAGTCGACGTGGGACGTCCAAATGGATTATAGTGCATTTTTTTTTTCTTTTCAATAAATTGGTCAATCAGGGAATGTTTTGGGGAGTGTTTTTTCAAATAAATTTTTTTTTGTTGTCAATTTTTTTTCTTATTACTGTCAATTAGTTATGTCGGGTATCTGATAGACGCCGTGACATAACTAATTGCTGGGCTTGATGCCAGGTGACATTACACACCTGGTATCAACCCCATTCATTACCCCATTAGCCAACGCACCAGGGCGCGGGATGAGCTGGGGCGAAGCGCCAGAATTGGCGCATCTAATGGATGCGCCACTTCTGGGGCGGCTGCGGCCTGCTATTTTTAGGCTGGGAAGAGTCCAATAACCATGGCTCTTCCCATCCTGAAAATACCAGACCCCAGCTGTCAGCTTCACCTTGGCTGGTGATCTAATTTGGGGGGACCCCACGTTTGTTTGTTTTTTTTAATTATTTATTTATAAATAATTAAAAAAAAAAAAACAGCTTGGGGAGCCCTCCAAATTGATCACCAGACAAGATGAAGCTGTCAGCTGTGGTTTGCAGGCTACAGCTGTCTGCTTTACCCTAGCTGGCTATCAAAAATAGGGGGGACCCCACGTCATTTATTTTAATTATTTTTTTTTTTTTTGGGCTAAATACAAGGCTAGGCATCCTTTAGTGTCACATGAAAGGCACTAAAGGGCGCCAGCTTAGAATATGCAGGGGGGTGGGACGTTATATATGTTTGACATCTATCCATTCATCCACTGTAGCATTTTACGCTGTGTGCCCACAATCAGGGTTTGCAGCGTTTTGGGCGCAGAGTGTTTTCCCTGCGTCCATAACGCTGCGTTGTGCAGTAGAAGCACAGTGGCAGGATTTTTAGAAATCCCGTGCCCACTGTGTTTCTTTTCTCCGCAGCATAAACCGACCTGTGGCGCAGCTTCCCGAGCCTCAGCATGTCAATTTATGCTGCGGAGATGAGTGTTCTTTGCAGGTAGAATAGAACTAAAGTCCACAGCAGCCTGAACCCAAATCGTGGGCATGGGCAGCTGCGTTCTCCCGTGGACAACACTCACATTTCTGCAGGAGGCTGACACTGGGTACTAGACGCCGTGTCGCTGGATCATGGCCACATAGCCTAAAGGCTACTTTACACGCTGCGATATCGGTCCCGATATCGCTAGTGTGGGTACCCGCCCCCATCTGTTGTGCGACACGGGCAAATCGCTGCCCGTGCCGCACAACATCGCGCAGACGCATCACACATACTTACCTGCCCGGCGACGTCGCTGTGACCGGCGAACCGCCTCCTTTCTAAGGGGGCGGTCCGTGTGGCGTCACAGTGACGTCACTGAGCGGCCGCCCAATAGAAGCGGAGGGGCGGAGATGAGTGGCCGGAACATCCCGCCCACCTCCTTCCTTCCTCATAGCGGCCGGGAGGCAGGTAAGGAGAGGTTCCTCGTTCCTGCGGCGTCACACATAGCGATGTGTGCTGCCGCAGGAGCGACGAACTACATCGTTACTGCTGCAGTAACGATAATCGAGAATGGACCCCCATGTCACCGATGAGCGATTTTGCACGTTTTTGCAACGATGCTAAATCGCTCATCGGTGTCACACGCAGCAACATCGCTAATGCGGCCGGATGTGCGTCACCAATTCCGTGACCCTAACGACTCCGCATTAGCGATGTCGCAGCGTGTAAAGCCCCCTTAACAGTGAGAAATTTGTTGCTACAGCAACATTTTTGTGAAGTACCTGTGGATTCAAAATGCTTACTATACTCCTGAATAAAATCCTTGAGGGGTCCAGTTTCCAAAATGAGGTCACTTGTGGGGGGTTTCTGATGTATAGGTACCCAAGGGGCCCTGCTAATGTGACATGGTGCGCGCAATTTACTTCAACTTTTCCAAAATTCAAATGGTGCTCCTTCCATTCCAAGCCCTCCCATTTATCCAAACAAAGGTTTTTGGCCACATGTGGGGTATCCCTGCGCTCACAAGAAATTAGATAACAACCTGTGGGGTACACGTTTTGTTGTTGCCTCTTGAAAAAGTGAAAAATGTGTCGCTAAATCAACATTTTTGTGAAAAAAATGAAAATTTCAATATGGCAACCTAAGCTTATCAAATTCTGTGAAGTATTCGTGGATTCAAAATGCTCAATATACACCTAGATTAAAGCCTTGAGGGGTCTTATTTCCAGAATGGGGTCACTTGTGGGGGACCTCCACTGCTTAGGCACCTCAGGGGCTCTCCTAATGCAACATGGCGTCCGCTATTGATTCCAGCCAATTTTGCAGTCAAACTGCACTCCTTCTCTTCTGAGACCTGTAGTGTGCCCAAACAGTTGATTTCCACCACATACAAGATATCAACAAACTCAGGAGAAATTGCGCAATAAATTTCATGGTGATTTATTTCCTGTTACCCTTGTGAAAAAAAAAGCTACCTGGTTGAAGTAACAATTTTGTGGTAAAATTTTATTTTTTTATTTTCATGGCTCAACGTTATAAACTTCTGTAAAGCACCTGGAGGTTCAGGGTACTCACCAAACATCAAGATAAATTCCTTGAGGGGCCTAGTTTCCAATATGGGGTCACTTGTGGTGTTTTTTTGCTGTTTACGTACCTTAGGGGTCCTCCAAATGCGACATGGTGCCTGCAATCTTTTTCAGCCAAATTTCCTTTCCAAAATTCAAATATTGCTCCTTCCGTTCCAAGCCCTCCCATTTCTCCAAACAAAGGTTTCAGACCACAAGTGAGGTATCACCGCGCTCATAAAAAAGTGGGTAACAAACGTTGGGGTCAAATTTTTGGAATTACCTCTTGAAAAAGTGAAAAAATTGATGCTAAAGCAACATTTTTGAGAAAAAAATGAAAATTTTCAATGTGACAACGTAACGTTATCAAAATCTGTGAAGTACTTGTGGATCCAAAATGCTCACTATACCCCTAGATAGAAGCCTTAAGGGGTCTAGTTTCCAAAATGGTGTCACTTGTGAGGGGTTTCTGCTGTTTAGGTACCTTAGCGGACATGTAAATGCAACATGGTGCCCGCAATCTATTTCAGCCAAATTTGCTTTCCAAAATTCAAATATTGCTCCTTCTGTTCCGAGCCCTCCCATTTGTCCAAACAAAGGTTTCTGACCACATGTGGGGTATTGGCGCGTTCATAAGAAAGTGGGTAACAAGTTTTGGGGTTCATTTTGTTGTGTTATTTCTTCTAAAAGTGAATAAATTTGGGGTAGAGCAACATTTTAGGTAAAATTATATTTTTTGCTTTTTTCATTCCACTTTGCTTTAGTTCCTGTGAAGCACCTGAAGGGTTAATAAACTTCTTGGATATGGTTTTGAGTACTTTGAGGGGTGCTGTTTTGAGAATGGTGTCACTTTTAGGTATTTTCTGTCACTTAGGCTTCTCAAAGTCACTTCAAATGTGATATGGTCCCTAAAAAAATGGTTTTGTGAATTTTGTTGAAAAAATGGGAAATTGCAGATGAACTTTGACCCCTTCTAACTTCCTAACCCCAAAACATTTTGTTTCAGAAATTGCGCTAATGTAAAGTAGACATGTGGGAAATGTTATTTATTAACTGTTTTGTGTGACATAACTCTCTGGGTTAAGGGCATAAAAATTAAAAGTTTGAAAATTGCAAAATTTTCAAAATTTTCATCAAATTTCCGATTTTTTCACAAATAAAAGCAAAAAATATCGTTCTAAATTTATAACTATCATGAAGTACAATATGTCACGAAAAAACAATGTCAGAATCACCGGGATCCGTTGAAGCGTTCCAGAGTTATGACCTCATAAAGTGACACTGGTCAGAATTGCAAAAAATGGCCTGGGCATTAAGGACAAAACTGGCTTCGTCCTTAAGGGGTTAATGTTTTGAACTGGATATTAACTGCAACCCGCAGGTGGCGTCACACAAATGACTTCCCATTAAAAAGCACCCAGGGCACGGGACCGGGCAACGGCCACCAAAGTGACATTCCCCAGTTATACACTGCCCGGGACCGAGTACCCAATTCCCTAGGCGACACAGTAAGAGCTCGTCTTTAAGAGACATAAAAGTGTATAGAAACTTGTATCCATGGAACCACAGATGCGGAACATAAATATCATATAGGAGGCTCGGCGGATCCCGAGCTTTAATCATCTTCTCATGAATTCCAAAATATAAATGACTAATAATGAGGAGAAACCAAACTGGGATTCCCGACATCATCATATATAATAAAGGTATTACTAGTAATCAGCGTGGGGTAAGAACAATCTGCTGAGCGTCTTCATATTTCCATACTGATTCCTTACTGCTGATTGTAGAGACCAGATAATGAAACGCAGGTCTTCTAATATTTACATAACAGCAAATAAATATTTTCTGTTTTGCCATCTCTTTGCTTAGAAACATCTAGTTACAGAGTTTCCTTCTTTTTCTCTGCGCGATGCTGTGTCAATCCACATTTGTTTCTATGCCAAAATGAGCGGAAATGAGATGTCCTCCAACCCCAAACCAGATACCAGAATTCTAAAAGGTTGTCATTCTCCATCATTCTGCCAACTGTGCCCTTATTGTTTAAATATACATCCACATGGGATCTCTGGGGTCTCCATCATCTAGCGTTTATTATTATGACCCTCCCATTTTAGGTAATTGGATAGATAGATGGAAAGATAGATGGATAGATAGATAGATAGATAGATAGAGGGATAGATAGATAGATAGAGAGACAGATAGATAGATTGATAGATAAGATAGATAGACAGACAGACAGACAGACAGAATGCTCGAGTTTCCCATTGACTTCCATGATATGTTGTGTGTGCCTTGATGACTTTGATGAGCAGTAACATTACTGATGTCACCGCTCTTCAAAGGCGCTTGGTCTCACTCAGAGCATTATGATCCAGAAGTACCTCTACGTAAAGTCTATGGAGTGTCAGAACAATGCTCCATAGATTGTGTTCGTCATGTACTCTCTAAACTATGTTGGATTCATGGATTTTGTTTTTCTCTCTTTTAAATAAAGTGGTGAACGAACATAGGTGACTTGTTTTATTTCTCAGTTTGTATATTTGTGTTTTGTTTCAGATATTCTTTTTTGGACCAAGGTGGATTCCCTAGAATACGGCAGAGCTGCATGTTTTGTTTTTAAATAGTAGGCAAGGGAAAGTTTTGGGAAGTGTTTATTGAAATAAATTATTATTTTGTGTGTGTGTGTTTTTTTTTATTACTGGATTATCAATGGGGGTGTCTGATAGACACCTCTTCATTACTAACATCAGGAATTGATGCTAGCTGAAACTACACAGCTGACATCAACCCCATAAACCATTACCCTGATTGCCAACTCAAGAGGTCAATCAGGAAGAGCTGAGATGAAGAGCCAGAATTGGCGCATCTTAACTGATGCGTCACTTCTTGTTTGCTTGTAGGCTGTTATCTTTTTGCTGGGAAGGTTCCAATAACCATGGACCTTTCCAACCTGTTAATATCAGCTATCTGCTTTCCCTTTGCTGGTTTTCAAAAAAAGGTTGATCCCAAGTAGTTTTTTTCTTTTAATTATTTATTTGGTTAATAGCTGTAAAATCTATCTACTAATGATGAGCGAGCACTACCATGCTCGGGTGCTCGGTACTTGTAACCAGAAGTGATGGTCGGATAACTGGGATTTTAAAAAAACGGCGTGCGGTCCCCCCAATTTTGATACCCAGCCATAATAAAGCCCAACAGCTGGGGGCTGGTATACTCAGTTTGGGGGAGACTCATGGTTATTTGCCCCCCCAGCCTAAAAATAGCAGCCTGCAGCCACCCAGATTGGTGGCATCCATTAGATACGACAATCCCAGCACTTTAGTAGGCTCTTCCCGATTGCCTTGGTGCGGTGGCAATTGGGGTAATAAGGGCTGCCACTAAGCCCTAGATTACTGTTAGGGAGGGTCTATTGACCACCCCCCATTACTAATCTGTAAGTGAAAGTAAATAAACACAAAAACCGAAAAAATATTTTATTTTAAATAAAATACAAAAAACACCCTCTTTCACCACTTTATTAACCCCCAAAACACCCCTGCAAGTCTGATGTAATCCACACAAGGTACCACAACGATTACAGCTATGCTACATCCGAAGTTCGCAGCAAGCACCATAGAACATGACGGTCCGCTGTGGACTTCAGGCACAGACTGAGTGAGCCATGCAATCAGCGGTGACGTCTCTCAAGTTATCCGGGGTTGCTGTGGCTCGAGGATCTCCGGACCCGGGGGCTTGCGGCCACTTCGAAGTGTAAAAAGGGGGGAATATTTACAAGGAAGTGTTGGTGACGCCACCTGTGGTTCGCGATGAGGGGAGTACCGCCGCTGCCGATGGGATTACCCGGGGAAGATGGAGCAGGGCAGTCAGATGATGTTTCCTCCACGGGTAGGGGAGACCCCGAGACTCTAGAGGATAGGTGAGAGGATGGCATGGTGCGGGCTGTGTGGGCAGGCAGGACGCAGGGACAGCAGTGTACTCACTCAGACTGTGTGGATGTTGGTGTGACCATTAAGCAGACTCTGACACAGAAGTAAACCAAGTCTCTAGGTGCTGCTACCACTCTGGGGAGCTCATCCGGAAATCCGATACCGCCGGTATTGTCTGGTGGACTGGAGCCTGCCTCCATGCACATGTAGATAGATGTTTCTGAGTGACCCCTTGGCCTGAAGCTGTCGGGATCCCGCTCCCTATATTTAAATAGGGGAGCTGTGCTCTCAATGGCTGACACTTGGGATTTCTGTAGGCCGCATAAGCTGGAAAGCCCTATTTACCTTGTTGTGTTGGTGCCTTCGATCTCTGATCTCTTGGGGAAAGTTCATAAAGAGACTATCCTCCACAGTTGAATTAAAAGGTTGCGTAAAGCTACTCCCTGATCTAGGGTCCTGTAGCCTGCCGTGCTCGGTACCGGTCCGGTTACTGGACCTTCCGGTGCCGACCCTTCTCCAATACCCTGTGACCAGGTCTCCAACTCCTCCAGTCCCAGACCACCATCTGTGACTTAACCAAAGTCCCCCAGGGAGCTACAACTCCCTCCAGCTCCTCACTCTTTGGGAGCTACTACTAAACTGACTATGTCCCTCCCACCAGTCTGCCTGACCCCTAGGTGGGTGTCTCTTTTCCAGCTAGACCACCCACTGGTGTGCCTGATAGGGTGTGGTGTGAGGTGTGGCTAGGATTTGAGTGCTGATGGGAACAATACCGGAGTTAGGATCCCAGAACCATGGAGGATGAGTTCTGCACCATAGGAGAAAGAAGTGCAGTTCCCAGTGACACCCTGATAAGGTCAATGGCGTTACAGAAACACCCTAAAGGAGTCACTGGGAAAGAGAATCAGGGAGCCTGAGACCAAAAGAGTGAAGGCTGGTAGTGCTAGTGGTCGTGGACACTGCATTCTGCGAAGTACAGAGTCAGCCCAGTTGTCCAACACAGAAGCTCCTGAGATGCCAGGGCAATAGGCTCAAGTAGAGTGGCCAGTAAGGTATCTGAACCGACTGCCAAAGGAGAAGTACAGGTCATGGAGCTGCAGGGATATGTGATAGAAGGGACTCTGAAGGTGGTGGGAACCCAGTGAGGGACATGGAACAGCCTTGAAGTATATTCTAATGGGAGACGGAATGATTGAAGTGTATAGTAACATGAAATGGAACGATTGAAGTGTAAGTGCCTGTTGTGATGTGTTTCCAGAGAACAATACCGTTGTTATCGAGTAAAAGTTCTTTTCTATAAAACAAAACCAAATGTTGCCTGAATTGAGTGTCGCAGGCTGCCTGACACAGATGAGACTAAAGGCACCAGTGAACCAGTAAGTAAGCACTCCACACGGTTTATCGAGAACCTGTATCCTCTGTAGGGTGCCAGGGCGTGATACTGTAGTGAAAACTTGCATATGACTACCACCCTCTGGCACCCTACAAAGTTGACAGGATCCCCGCTGTTTGACTAGCCTACAGAGTGGCTCAGTCCTAGCAGCTAATATTCTTCTCCGAAATGAAACAGCGTTTCAGGGTCAAACCTTCCTGGATGAGCTCATACAGCCTGTGCCTGATACACACTGCCTACAGATTGGGCAGCATTTTTTAGTTGTCTCTTTAAAGCCTCCTTCACACAACCATGTCTCCGGTATGTGTGATGTATGTTTTCACATGTACCAGAGACACAGACACATGTAGACCCAATAAATTCAATGGGCTTGCGCACATGTCCGTGTTTTGACATGGATCGTGTGTCCATGTGGAGCACACGCGAGTCCGTGTGCTCCACACGATGACATGTCCGTTTCCTGCCGGCAGGCTGAGTGTCACAAGGACCACACACTGATGTGATCCGTGTGACATTAGTGTGACATGTACCAGTGATACCACGTCACTAAATAAATGTATTTTTATACTTGCCTGTTTCCGGCGCTGCTAGCTTCAGCGCTGCCATCACACTTGCTTCCGGGCCCGCTCATTATGCTCATGAATATTCACTGCACTGACTAAGGACCCAGAAGCAAGTGTGACAGCAGCACTGGAGACAGCAGCACCAGAGACAGCAGCGCCGAGGACAGGTAAGAATACACATTGTATTGCACGTTAGTTTTTTTGCGAACATGTGACGGGGCCTAACAAAGACTCATTTGCTCTCAAAATGTTGCCAATTGTCCATATGGGCCAAAAAATACCCCAGATTTTTGCGTGAAATTTGCTATTGAGTTCTGCACACATATTCTTGCCTTTTAGGCTAAAGAGATAGATATCAATGAACACCTCCAGGTTATTATTTACTATGTGGCCACTGTAAGGGCATGTTCACACTAGATATTTGCTGCACAGATTTCGGCATCAAAAATGTGTCTCTTAGCAGGAAAAATGCTATATAAAAAAAGATAAATTTTTGCTTCATTTTTTGTGCGTTTTTTTTTCCCATTCAATAGAATGGGTGAAAAATGCTGAAAGAACTGACATGCTGAAGAAGTAAGAAAAAAATAAGTTACATGTGGATGAGATCTCAGAAAGCTCTTTCACTTTACTGGGACACTAAAATGCTGCGGCAAAAACATGATGTGTGAACATAGCCTAAAGGTACCGTCACACTAAGCAACATCGCTAGCAACATCGCTGCTGAGGCACAACTTGCTAGCGATGTTGCTTAAGGGGGCTTTACACGCTACGACATCGCTAATGCGATCTCGTTGGGGTCACGGAATTCGTGACGCACATCCGGCCGCCTAAGCGATGTTGTTTCGTGTAACACCTATGAGAGATTTTGCATCGTTGCAAAAACGTGCAAAATCGCTCACCGGTAACATGGGGGTCCATTCTCAAAAATCGTTACTGCAGCAGTAAAGAAGTTGTTCCTCGTTCCTGCGGCAGCACACATCGCTCTGTGTGACACCCCAGGAACGAGGAACCTCTCCTTACCTGCCTCCTGGTCACAATGCGGAAGGAAGGAGGTGGGCGGGATGTTCGTCCCGCTCATCTCCGCCCCTCCGCTTCTATTGGGCGGCGGTTCAGTGACGCAGCTGTGACGTCGCTGTGACGCTGAACGAACCGCCCCCTTAGAAAGGAGGCGGTTCGCCGGTCACAGCGACGTCGCTGGGCAGGTAAGTAGTGTGACAGGTCTGGGCGATGTTGTGTGGCACGGGCAGCGATTTGTCCGTGTCGCACAACAGATGGGGGCGGGTACCCACGCTAGCGATATCGGTACCAATATCGCAGCATGTAAAGTAGCCTTTAGTTTGACATCCAGCAACAACCTGGCCCCTGCTGTGAGGTCGTTGGTTGTTGCTGAATGTCCTGGGCCATTTTTTAGTTGTTTCTCTCCCTCTGTGAAGCACACATCGCTGTGTGTGACAGCGACAGAGCAACAACTAAATGTGAAGGCAGCAGGAGCCGGCTTCTGTGGACGCTGGTAACCACGGTAAACAGCGGGTAACCAAGAAGCCCTTACCTTGGTTACCCGATATTTACCTTCGTTACCAGCGTCCGCCGCTCTCAGCTGCCGCGCTCCTGCTCCTTGCACACATAGCCAGACTACACATCGGGTAATTTACCCTATGTGTACTGTGGCTATGTGTGCAGGGAGCAGGAGCCGGCACTGACAGTGTGAGAGCGGAGGACGCTGGTAACGAAGGTAAATATCGGGTAACCAAGGTAAGGGCTTCTTGGTTACCCGATGTTTACCGTGGTTACCAGCGTCCGCAGAAGCCGGCTCCTGCTGCCTGCACACGTAGCAGAGTACACATCGGGTAATTAACCCGATATGTACTTTGGCTAGGTGTGCAGGGAGCCAGTGCTAAGTGGTGTGCACTGGTAACCAAGGTAAATATCGGGTTGGTTACCCGATATTTACCTTAGCTACCAAGCGCAGCATGCTTCCACGTGTAGCGACGCTCCAGCGATCCCTGCCAGGTCAGGTTGCTGGTGGGATCACTGGAGCGTCGCTTAGGGGTACTTTGCACACTGCGACATCGCAAGCCGATGCTGCGATGCCGAGCGCGATAGTCCCCGCCCCCGTCGCAGCTGTGATATCCTTGTGATAGCTGCCGTAGCGAACATTATCGCTACGGCAGCTTCACATGGACTCACCTGTCCTGGGACGTCGCTCTGGCCGGCGACCCGCCTCCTTATTAAGGGGGCGGGTCGTACGGCGTCACTGCGATGTCACACGGCAGGCAGCCAATAGGAGCGGAGGGGCGGAGGTGAGCGGGATATAAACATCCTGCCCACCTTCTCCCTTCCGCATATCCTACGGGAGCCGCGGTGACGCCGGTAGGAGATATTCGTCGCTCCTGCGACTTCACACACAGCCATGTGTGCTGCTGCTGGAGCGAGGAACAACATCGGACCATCGCGTCAGCGTAATTATGGATTACGCCGACGCTACACCGATGATACGATTACGACGCTTTTGCACTCGTTAATCGTATCATCTAGGATTTACACACTACGATGTCGCATGCGAAGCCGGATGTGCGTCACTTTCAATTTGACCCCACCGACATTGCACCTGCGATGTCGTAGTGTACAAAGTACCCCTTAGTGTGACATCTCACCAGTGACCTCCTAGCAACTTACCAGCGATCCCTATCAGGTAGTATCGTTGTTGGGATCGCTGGTAAGTTGTTTAGTGTGACTGGGCCTTAAATCTGCCCAAAGATCATAACTATGCACACAATACAGAATGCAGCGGCGCTGAGGCAGTCAGATGTAGATGTGATGGTGATGGCACAATGTGACATATACGTGTTTGCATAGGACTGCAAGCACAACACTATCCTGACTCCCTGACTAATTAATATGATGTTCATCAGTGTAATCTATCATAGGTAAATGACAAGTTCACCTTTGCTTCATCTGTGACAATCTTTCTCGCAGTGTATATTGTGTCCAGACGTGGATGATTTCAGAATTGTCTCCTTTTTCTCTGCTCGGCTTTCGGTTACCATATAGTACAAGATTTTTGCTCAAATTCCATTGGTTTCTCCATTTCTCACGTTCACCTTGAGGAATAAGTGGATATGTCAGGAAGATTGGGGCGGAAAGCAGCATTCCTCAGACAATTACACCGGTCCAGCTCCAGCACCATATGTTTTATCATCTTGTACAAATACACATCCAAACGGGATGAAATCCTTAACCCTTCAACTGTCAGATGGGGAAAATGGCAAACTATCCGAAATAAGTGAGAAAATCTCCCAATAATTCCAATAACACTGGGTAAATTGGTAGATAGATGGATGGATGGATAGATAGAGGGATAAATATATAGAGGGATAGATAGATAGATAGAGGGATAGATAGATAGATAGATAGATAGAGGGATAGATAGATAGATAGATAGATAGATAGATAGATAGATAGATAGAGAGATATATAGATAGATAGATAGATAGATAGATAGATAGATAGATAGATAGAGGGATAGATAGATAAATAGATAGAGGGATAGATAGAGGGATAGATAGAGGGGAAAATATATAGAGGGATAGATAGATAGATAGATAGATAGATAGAGGGGAAAATATATAGAGGGATAGATAGATAGATAGATAGATAGATAGATAGATAGATAAATAGATAGAGGGATAGATAGATGGATAGATAGAGGGGAAAATATATAGAGGGATAGATAGATAGATAGAGGGATAGATAGATAGAGGGATAGATAGAGGGATAGATAGAGGGATAGATAGAGGGATAGATAGATAGATAGATAGAGGGATGGATAGATAGACAGACAGACAGATAGATGATAGATAGAGGGATAGCTAGATAAATAATAGATGGATCGATAGATAGAAAATAGATTGATAGAGGGATAGATAGAGGGATAGATAGATAATAGATGGATAGATAGGTAGATAATAGATAGATAGATGGATAATAGATGGATAGATAGATAGAGGCATAGATAGAGGGATAGATAGATAGAGGGATAGATAGAGGGATAGATAGAGGGATAGATAGATAGATAGATAGATAGAGGGATGGATAGATAGACAGACAGACAGATAGATGATAGATAGAGGGATAGATAGATAAATAATAGATGGATCGATAGATAGAAAATAGATTGATAGAGGGATAGATAGAGGGATAGATAGATAATAGATGGATAGATAGATAGATAATAGATAGATAGATGGATAATAGATGGATAGATAGATAGAGGGATAGATAGAGGGATAGATAGATAGATAGAGGGATAGATAGATACATAATAGATGGATAGATATGTGTCGCCCACCTGCAGCGATCTCCCCAGGGACTCCACTCCACCTTCTGGGACGCCACAGGGGCTCCAATTGATTACCGCTGACAACAGGTATGTCAGGTTTATTTACATGGGAGTCGTGTTATGGGTGACCGCCACTGCAGGTTTAACGAGTGTCTGGGGCTGATGGATCTGCAGTCTGATGGTGTGGCCTTCCGTGAGTGAGGCAGGCCCCAGGGGCTCGGGTGCGTAGAACAACAGGTCCCAGAATAACCCAGTCTCAGTCACTCACTTTAAGTTGTTTTTGTGAGGTAACCCTGGCGATGCTGAGTTAAACCAGGTGGAACAGGAACTTCTTCAGGCTGGTCTAAGGGTAACCGTTAACTCGCCTTCCTAGCACTTCTTGTTTTGGATAACCCCTGATTTGAAGTACCGTGGGATTCATCCAGGGAAGTCGCTACTGCCTTTTCTCCCATTTTGGCCTGTTTGCTGGCAGCGTGGACCAAGGAAGATGGCTCCAGGCTTGATCCTCCTTATGGGCCCCTCGTTGCTGCTGATGCTCGGACTCTAGTTGGTTGGTGTGGGACTTGTGGTTCCCCTCACCGGCAGGTTTAGCAGACCAATTAAATGGCCGTCTACTCTAGGGACCTGTTCCCCGTGCGTGCCTAGCCACTCCGTACACGACCAGCTGACTTCCTCAGCGTCTTTCTGTCCAACTACTGGTAACCATTCTCCCCCGCTAACGGCTACTATACGTGCAGGGTCTGACTAGCGTGTCCGCGTGCCTGCTCGCTCCTTCTCTCTGCGCTCTCCGCTTCAGACTAGCTCTTCTACTACTACTTTCCTGACAGCCACTGCCATCTTAGCCTCCAACCCCTCCCCTACACTCCTAGCTGAGATGTGGAGGAAGTACTGACCCAGCATGGGTGCAGTACCCAGTGGCGTCTGACCCGGTCGGGGCGCCACATTCCCCCTTGGTTATCAACAGCACGTCCTCGGGCTGCAAAGACAAGAAAAGTTTTAAATACAACTTTTCCCACACAGGGGATATATTTACTTTTAAAACATACCAGGTACCATTCCATCACCACCCACAAGTCCTAATCCCACCCAGCAACTTCCAGGAGGCAGGTCACCAGTCCCTTTGGTGACAAGGTCTGGCCAGCTCTATTCCAGACCTTTACACCAATCTTCCTCTCCTGAGGAGGGTGGTGTAAGGTAGGCCCCATAAACAGGCGTGCCAGCTTCCGTGTGTTGGAGAGCAGGCCCCATAAACAGGCGTGCTCCCTTGTGGTGCAGAGCCAGACCCCATAAAAAGGCGCGTTCCTTGGTGGTGCAGAGCCAGGCCCCATAAACAAGTGTGATCCTTGGTGGTGCAAAGCCAGGCCCCAGAAACAGGCGTACTCTGGGTTGGTACCACTGAGGTAACTTTTTACAATGCAAGAGTTTGTGGCTATAACCAGTTCATAGCCTGTGGTCCATTTTAAAGTGCACGTAACCTGGTGGTAAGGAATATTTTAAAAGGTTCTCGCAACAGTCCTTGCGGGCACATTCTTAAACATTTAAACGTTGCTTAACTGGTAACAAACATTTTCTGAAAAACTCTTTTGACTTTCTTTTTACTAAAGAATTTAGATAGACTTCCATCATCCAGGACCAGTGCTTGGCACTTCAGTGCACTGATCCTTGGAGGTTGTGTCTTGGGCGTCCCCTGGTGGTGATGACTCTGGGGACCTGGTAGAAGCAGTGGGGCTGGAGTCTGAGCTCACCAAGGTTTCCCTTGGACGTTGCACCACGTCCAAGGCAAACCAGCCTCTTTCTCCCTTATGCCTGGTGAACTCGACCACATCCCCCATATGCAAATCATGACCAGGGTGACCCCTTGGCAGATGGGACTGCACGTCCCGCCGAGACACAAAGATGCCTTCCTTTACCCTGGCCTCTACAATGAACCCATACCCCGTTTGGCAGTTGAATTCTTCCACTACCCCACGGTGGAGGGGACCTCTGGCCTGGTGTCTGGCCCGCCACAGGGACTGCTTTTCCTGCAGGTCTCTGGCCTCCACTTGCTCTCTCTCTGGGGTGGGCTTCTCAAGGGGGTGTCTGGATCTCACGCGCCGCTGTCCTCTGCGGGCTGGACTCCGCATCACCATCACCTGGTCATCAGCAGGTAACCATGTCACATACATGCCGGGGCTATGTGGGACCAGGTTTTCCTCCCTGGCAGGGAATGCTGCAGCCTCCTCTGATTGTTGGGGGGACAGCAGCGTGACCTCAGGGCCTCCCTTTCTCACAAAGGGTTCTGCAACCTCCTCCGGTCAGCTAGGGAACAGCAGTGATGGCTTTAAGTCCTCTTCTCCCTCCCTGGTGGAGGGTGCTGCAACCTCTTCCGGTCTTTGGGGGAACAGCAGCGCGACCTCAGGGCCTCCCATTCTCGCAAAGGGGGCTGCGTCCTCCTCCGGTCGTTTAGGTAGCAGCTCTGGGGACGAGCTCTCATCAGCCTGGCAGGATGGTGAATCCCTCTCCAGCGGAGAGGGTGCTGTGACCGCTTTTGGTCGGGATGGCGGCTTTGGGATCAGATACGTCTCCACCAGGTGTGCTGGGTACCGAGTATTCAATTCTCTCTTTAGCTGCAAGAATACTGGGTCTTCTTCAGTGGGGACGAGGGACCCAGTTCCTCAGTCGGCAGCTGGGGCGCTGTGACCACCTCTGGTCGGGTAACTAGGACAGGAGGCGTTGCGGCCTGGCCTGGTCTGGCCGGAACAGGAGGCGTTGCGGCCTGTTCTGGTCTGGCCGGGACAGGAGGCGTTGTGGCCTGGTCTGGTCTGGCCAGGATAGGAGGCATTGCGGCCTGGTCTGGTCTGGCCGCAGGCGTTGCACCGGACGTCACATCGGGCATCGCACCAGACATCGCATCAGGCATTGCATCAGGCATCGCATCGGGCATCGAATAGTGCATGGCACCGGACATCGCATCAGGCATCGCACCGGCCTCTAGTGACAACGCCGGTGTGGTCAGCATACCAGGTCGGGCAGGGGCAGTGTGGGACTTACCCAGATCCGTGCTGGAGACATCCCACAGCATGGTCATCACAGCTGACAATGACTCTAGCTGAGCGTGGGCGGTGCCTTCTGGCGGGCCTCGCTGCACCAACAACTGCAGGTTCTTAATTGCCGTTATCATCTCTTTCTTCCAAGCGGCTATCTCTTGCCTGCTCCGCTCTTCCACACTGTCGGCAATTCTTCCCACTTCTGCCTCCAACTCCTCTGCGGTCATGGGCCTGGTCCAACCCGGCTCTCCCAGGTCACCTCTTGCAGACGCCATCCTCTCTCTGTCGCTGCTCACCAGGTTGTGTTCACACCTCAGTCCTAGTTTCGTTTCTCGTTGTTCTCCTCCCTCTGGACTGGGACGTCCCCGCAGTCCAGGGACAGATCCGCCCCCATCTTCTCTGGTCACTATGTCAGAGCGCTCCCTCCATGCTAGGGCAGCCACTCCTCTTCGTGGGTGGTCACTTTTCTTTTGCGCGGGCTGCAGTTTCTTAATTTGAGTGCTTTTAACAGCAACAAAATGGTGGCGGTCCAAATTTTCTGAACGGACCGCTGAGGCGCACTGTCACCTGTCTTATCAGCTCTAGTCCTTATCCTGTTCGTGACGCCAGATTTGTGAGTTACCCACCTGCAGCGATCGCCCCAGGGACTCCACTCCACCTTCTGGGACGCCACAGGGGCTCCACTTGATTACCGCTGGCAACAGGTATGTCAGGTTTATTTACATGGGAGTCGTGACGCCACTCACGGTTTGCTGTCAGGGTTATGGGTGACTGCCACTGCAGGTTTAACGAGCGTCTGGGGCTGATTGACTCTGCAGTCTGATGGTGTGGCCTCCCGTGAGTGAGGCAGGCCCCAGGGCTCGGGTGCGTAGAACAACAGGTCCCAGAATAACTCGGTCTCAGTCAAAGGTGTCTTTCAACTTGTTTACTCACTTTCAGTTGTTTTTGTGAGGTAACCCTGGCGATGCTGAGATAAACCAGGTGGAAGCAGGAACTTCTTCAGGCTGGTCTAAGGGTAACCGTTAACCCGCCTTCCTAGCACTTCTTGTTTCGGATAACCCCTGATTTGAAGTACCGTGGGATTCATCCAGGGAAGTCGCTACTGCCTTTTCTCCCATTTTGGCCCGTTTGCTGGCAGCGTGGACCAAGGAAGATGGCTCCAGGCTCGATCCTCCTTATGGGCCCCTCGTTGCTGCTGATGCTCGGACTCTAGTTGGTTGGTGTGGGACTTGTGGTTCCCCTCACCGACAGGTTTAGCAGACCAATTAAATGGCCGTCTACTCTAGGAACCTGTTCCCCGTGCGTGCCTAGCCACCAGGAGTCTCCATACACGACCAGCTGACTTCCTCGGCATCTTACTCGACGAGCTGACTTCTTCAGTGTCTTTCTGTCCAACTACTGGTAACCGTTCTCCCCTGCTAACGGCTACTACACGTGCAGGGTCTGACTAGCGTGTCCGCGTGCCTGCTCGCTCCTTCTCTCTGCGCTCTCCGTTTCAGACTGGCTCTTCTACTACTACTTTCCTGACATCCACTGCCACCTTAGACTCCAGCCCCTCCCCTACACTCCTAGCTGAGATGTGGAGGAACAAGGTCTGCCCAAGGGTCCCCTCTAAGGTGTGGGAGACCTGGTTGCTACGTGTCTGTGCGTACACACCCTATTTCAGCCTTTGGAATTACCTGGAAGTACTGACCCAGCATGGGTGCAGTACCCAGTTGCGCCTCACCAGGTCAGTTGCACCACAGATAGATAGAGGGATGGAGGAATAGATAGAGGGATAGATAATGGATAGATAGATAGATGGATTGATAGATAGACTGATTGATAGAGGGATAGATAGATAGATAGATAGATAGATAGATAGATAGAGGGATAGATGGATAGATAGATAATAGATGGATAGATAGATAGATAGAGGGATAGATATATAGATAGAGGGATAGATAGATAATAGATGGATAGATAGATAGATAGAGGTATAGATAGATATAGATGGATAGATAGATAATAGATAGATAGAGGGATGGATAGATAATAGATGGATGGATATATATATATATATAGAGGGATAGATAGATAGATAGATAGAGGGATAGATAGATAGACAGATTTGCATCTCAATAAATTAGAATATCCTCAAAAAGTTAATTTATTTCCGTAATTCAATACAAAAAAGGAAACCTAAATTATATAGAGTCATTACAAACAGGTGATCTATTTCAAGTGTTTATTTCTGTTACTGTTGATGATTATGGCTTACAGCCAATGAAAACCCAAAAGTCATTATCTCAGAAAATTAGAATAATTACTACAAAACACCTGCAAAGGCTTCCTTAGCATTTAACCCTAGAACGCGCAACCATAGAAATCTACCATACAAAACAAGTGACCTAGCAGGCCTGCGAGGCCCCAGGTATGCGTTCTAGGGTTAAAATGGTCCCATAGTCTTGTTCAGTAGGCTACACAATCATGAGAAAAACTGCTGACTTAGCAGTTGTCCAGAAGGCTGTCACTGACACACTCCACAAGGAGGGTAAGCCACAAAAGGTCATTGCTAACGAAGCTGGCTGTTCACAGAGTGCTGTATCCAAGCATTTCAATGGAAAGTTGAGTGGAAGAAAAAGTGTGGTAGAAGAAGGTGCACAAGCAACCAGGATAACCACAGCCTTGATAAGATTGTTAAGAAAAGGCCATTCAAAATTTGGGGGAGATTCACAAGGAGTGGACTACTACTGGAGTCAGTGCTTCAAGATCCACCACACACAGATGTATCCAGGACATGGGCTACAACTGTCGCATTCCTAGCGTCAAGCCAATCATGACCAATAGACAACGCCAGAAGCGTCTTACCTGGGCCAAGGAGAAAAATAACTGGACTGTTGCTCAGTATCTAAGCAATTAGACAGATAGAGGGCTCGTAGAATACTGGATTTTCATGGCAGGTAAGTCTACCTTCTGTGTAGTATATACTATATGTAGAGAAGGTATGCACACCACTGACTATGTAAGGGGAATATATGAAAAGCAGAAACTGCTGTGTGATTACTGACATGAAAAATTCAATAGCTATATGTAAGAATGAAATGGGAAAAATGGAATCTGCATTACTGCCATGAACATATGAATCAAGAGAAATTTAACTACTGAATTGATCAATGCAATAGAGCCCCAACACTACTCCAAAGTATTTCTCTACGTTGGGGTCCCTAGCTTGTGTGTGTCCTCTCATGCAGTTAAAAAACTTACCGTGTATGGGAAGCTGAGACCCAGGCTATATATCCGTATCACGTGGATTGGCAATAGGTGTGAATGGGGTGGGTTCACAAACGAAAAACTACTAACAAATAAGGAATAACGTTTGGAACTCCATTCTATGTCTGAACTGGGTGCAAAAACCTAAAAAATCTACACTATATGGAGAGAAGGTATGTTCACCAGTGACTATGTAAGGGGAATATATGAAAAGCAGAAACTGCTTTACATACCTTCTTTATTCATATGTTCATGGCAGTAATGCAGATTCCATTTTTCATATTTTCATTCTTACATATAGCTATTGGATTTTTCATGTCAGTATTCACACAGCAGTTTCTGCTTTTCATATATTCCCCTTACATAGTCACTGGTGTGCATACCTTCTCTCCATATAGTGTAGATTTTTTAGGTTTTTGCACCCAGTTCAGACTCAGAATGGAGTTCCAGACATTATTTCTTGATTGATTTGTAGTCTTTCATTTGTGAACCCGGCCCCACCCAATAGCCAGTCCACATCATACGCATATATAGCCTGGGTCTCAGCTTCCCATACACGGTAAGTTTTTTAACTGCAAGAGAGGACGCACACTAGCTAGGGACCCCAACATGGAGAAATACTTTGGCGTAGTGTTGGGGCTCTGTTGCATTGATCAATTCAGTAGCTAAATTTCTCTTTACTCATATGTTCATGGCAGTAATGCAGGTTCCATTTTCATATTTTCATTCTTACATATGTCGCGGGCGGAGGAGGGGACGCCACGCTCTCCCACTGCTACTCGGGTCCGGCTGCCGCTGCGGCTGCTGCGGCCTGCCACTGCTCGGTGGCTCGAGCGATGGGCTGGATCCCAGGGACTCGAGCGGCGCTCCTCGCCCGTGAGTGAAAGGGGTGTTTTGGGTGTGGGAATTGTTTATTGTCCGTGACGCCACCCACGGTTGTGGTGATTTGTTGACACCACCGCTGCTCTGTATGGGGATCCCGGGAGGGATGGTATGGAGCAGCCAGTTGTTGTGTTGCCCCTCCGTGGGTAGGGGTTGGTGATCCCGGGGCCCAGTGATGAAGTGGGAGATGCAGGGCTTGGTGGGCGCAGGGATGCGGGGGCAGCGCTGTGCCTTGCGGCACTGTGGTACTCACTCAGCCTGAGATGATGACACAGTTCTCGGTAAAACACACGGCTGGAAAGACGGTTCCCACGGACGGCTGCACTTGCTTTCCCCAGTTGGTGACGGTGACGGTCCCTCTGTCCTGCACCTAAGTTGATAATGGTTGCGATGGGTTCCCACCGGTAACCCGCTCCCCGGCTTGGATATGGGCCGGAGGAGCCCTACTTTGCCCGCAGGCGCTGGCCCTGAGAAACTGGTGCCCTGGCGGTGGCGGTGTCTCTCTGTTACGGTTGGACTGTTGCCTTCAATCGGGACTTGGTTGTTGGGAGACAGATGTCCCCTTCACTGACGGATTTGGCAAATTATGGCGACTCCTAGCCTTGCCGGGATTCGAAAGGCCCCTGCCCTGGTGCTGACTGTTCTTCGTATACTGCTCCAGACCGCTTGGCCACCACCCGTCCGCGGTCCTTCCAGCACCCTCCGAGCAGTCCCCCTGCAGACTATCACCGCCGTCTGCTGACCTTGCTTTCACTGTCCGGGGCACACATGTCACTTGCTGTCACTGTCCGGACCAACTTCAGGCTTTACTACTGTCACTTTCCTGTCACTTCAGCTTTTCTCTTTAGCTCCTCTACCACTTCACTGTTTACTCCTCCCTGTCCAAACTCTAACTGCCTGGTTCTCCCGCCTCCAGGGCTGTGAACTCCTCGGTGGGCGGAGCCAACCGCCTGGCCCACCCCCTGGTGTGAACATCAACCCCTGGAGGAAGGCAACAAGGATTTTGGTTAGCCTTGGTGTTCCTAACTGGGGTGTAGGGTGTGGTGGTGTGATGACCTGTGACCCCTGGCTTGCCCAGGGTGTCACACATATAGCTATTGGATTTTTCATGTCAGTATTCACACAGGTTTCTGCTTTTCATATATTCCCCTTACATAGTCACTGGTCTACATACCTTCTCTCCATATAGTGTAGATTTTTTAGGTTTTTGCATCCAGTTCAGACTCAGAATGGTGTTCCAGATGTTATTTTTTGATTACCTTCTGTGTAGGGCCTAATACGTTTTTGTTAGTTTTACACTGATAGACTTAATATACTAAATGGTACTATATGGTATATATTGCTACACCATACTATTATGGTGTATTGAATTAATGAAGAAGAAAAATGGTCCCCAAATAGACTAGTAAAAAAAAGAAAGAGTTTTAAATGTTCAAAAACACAAGTTATTTCCTTTAACAAAATCCCAGCTTATGTAAACAAAACAAACAAACAAACACATAGACACAGTACATAACAGATATTGCCAAAGTTTTAAATACACCCTGCATCACACATTCAACTATATCGGCATAGCGGATGCCAATATAGTTGAAGCAATTTACACGCCCGCAATGGGGCCGTTGGGGTTACTCGTTGCCGGGCCGTGGTTCTGCTTCTGGGACACTGCAGAGGCTGCAAGGCCCGGTTTCATGGTGTCAGTTAAAAGGGGGTATGTGGCAAGTTAAGTGTGGGATGGGGACCTCTGGGGCAGATGGTGACACAGCTTGGTTGGTATAGCTCTCCACAGGCAGAGCTGGGTCCTAGGGCAGATGGGGGTAGTAGTAGGCGATGGCAGAGGTGCAGGGCCGGAGGCGCAGGTGAATAATGGAGCGACACAGAGATGCAGTTTCAAGGTTTTTACTCACTGTAGCAGGTTCCAAGGTAACACGATTAGTCAGTGACCGCCTTTGGAGTGCTGGGTTCCACTGTGATGGGCTCCAGTCGATCCTGGGTAGTTCAGAGGTCAAGTCCGGTGCACCTTTCTTATGTTCCTTCCCTGGTCATAATAATAATAATCTTTATTTCTATAGCGCCAACATATTCCGCAGCGCTTTACAATTCAGGAGGATCATATACAAACAAGTAACAGTTATAGAAAATGCAATATTTTGAGGGAAAAAAAGACAACCCTGCTCGTGAGAGCTTACACTCTACAATGAGATATGGGGGGGTAAAGTACAAGTGCTTATTTACAATGACAATCCAGCCATCTCAAGGACATGGGGGATAGATAATGGCTTCCTGGACCAATTGGCCTGAACCTTGAGATGCATTTGGGTGCCATGGAGTTTGACGTGGGGTTATGTTGTGAGAAGTTGTAGAGCGACTGTGTGAATTGGATTTGATTAGGGAGTGTGATAGGCCACCCTATCACAGGTCATCTTTCTGTGCTAACTTTTCTCCCGCCTGTCCCGCACCTATGCACACAGTGTCCTGAGCTGGTGTCCGCTGGCCCTGTCGGGTGACTTGAAGCTCTATCCCTTGGCCCTATGTGGTCACCTTCCAGCGGATTCATGTACAGAGTTGACTTTTGTATTAGATATGTCCTCAGCCTCTGATTTTACTAGTGCAGCACGTTGGTTCTTCTCCTCTAGCCAGGGACCAGTCCCCATTCTGCGGCCAAGTCCCTCCACTCTGATGCTGAATGTGGAACGAGGCCACAGGAGTATGGCGCACGTTCCGTGGGCTCTAGGACCCTTTCTGTCTCGTACCTGGGTCAAGCTGCACTAGCTCCACACCACAGGTTTTTGCTCCTCCACTGCTCCTTCACGACTCCCTAACTTTCTGTCACAGGCTGCTCCCACTAACTAGACTCCACCTCCCAGGTGTCGGATTAGGGGGAGCGAGATGCCATCACCAGTGGTGGCTATACATAGCATTAATGGCACCAAACCCCAACCCTGACCCGGTGGTAAGCTGCTAACTAAGAGTGTTGTGTGTTTTTGTGTGCATACCGCTGGATGACCTCTTCCGTACTCAGGATGGGATACCACACCTCTGGCTGAGGTGCAGTACGTCTCTGGTGACTGAAGCCTCAGGGGTGCCACACATGATGAAAGAAGGAGCGCTGTTCCCTCCTTCATTGTTCTCTCCCAGCGTCCGAGTTCTGACATCTCAGCACAGTTGGCGCGATGACGACATCACAGCGAGCCCACTGTGCCGAGGTGTGCAGGTGCAGCGCTGCAGAACACAGACCACTGCAGAGACCGGAGCAGCGGGGGAAAGAGGAGAGGTGAGTATTATTGTGAGTATATTGGTGGCCAATGGCCATAATACTATATGAATAATTATGGGGGCTCTATTATACTTTTAGAGGACAATGGGGTGCATTATAATTTATTGAAACTATTGGGGGTGCATTTTACTATATGGAGGACTTTGGAAGGAACATTACAATATATAGAGGACTTTCGGGGTGCATTATAATATATGGAGGACTATGGAGGGTGCATTATAATATATAGATGACTATGGGGGTGCATTATAATATATGAAGAACTATGGGAGTGCATTACAATATATGGAGGACTATAAGGTACATTACAATACACGGAGGACTATAGGGGGTGCATTATAATATATGGAGAACTATGGGGGTGCATTATAATATATGGAGGACTATGGGGGTGCATTATAATATATGGAGGACTATATCATGTGCATTATAATATATGGAGGACTATTGAGTGCATTATAATATATGAGGGGTGCATTACACTATATGGGGGACTATGTGGGCCAATTATATTATATGGAGGACTATGTGGGGGGCTTTTATAATATATGGAAGGCTATGTGGGGGCTATTATAAAATTTGGAAGGTTATGTGGGACCTTTATTCTTTATGGGGGCTATGAGGGAGTCTTTATACTGTATGCAAGCAATTATACAGTGTGAAGGTTAGTGTGGGGTCCATCATACTGTGCAGAGGGCTGTGTGGGGCCATTATACTGTTTGGAGGGCTAGTGGGGATCATTATTTAATGTGAAGAGGTGTGGGGGCCATTATACTGTATGTAGGCCCATTATACTACATGGAGGGCTGCGTGAGGGTCACAGTTGGGGCTCATACTGTGTCCAGACCACCATACATTGTCAGGGTGGATGAGACTGGGTACAGCAGGGCCATTAAAATTGTGCCTGTGGAGGGTACTGTGGAGAAATTCACTGTGGGGTATCATACAGTATTTGTGGGGCACTTTTTTGGCATTGTACTTTATGGGTTAATGTTAATGAAATGGTATCAGTGAAAACTGCATCGTGTGCAACAAACCAAAACATTTAATACAGCTTCATCAAAAGAAAAAGAAGTTCTGTTTCCCTACACATGAGAGTTGTATATGTTGTATATGTTGATTAATTTTTTTACATACCTATATCATTTTTACTACACAGCTTCTAGGGTAAGAAAAAAAAAATATTAAGGGATAGCTAATTTTTCCATTTACCCTCTTTCCATAAAAAAAAAAAAAAAAAAAAAAAAAAAAATCAGTACATAGTCGGCCTGATTTATTATTGCTTTTGCTGTTTATTTTTTTGTTTTATGCCTTTTTTTAACCCCTTCACAACCTTGCAATTTTCTGTTTATCGTGACTTGTTTTTTTCTGGACGAGTTGTACTTTTGAATGACACCATTCATTCTGCCTTATATTGTACTGGAAATGGTTAAAAAAAAAATATTTAATTGTTTGGAAATTACAAGAAAAAGTGCAACTCTGCAATTTTTTTATTTACCATGTTCACTATATGGTACAACTGGCCTGGCAATATGATTCCCCAGGTCTTTACAAGTACGTAGATACCAAACACGTATGGGTTTTTTATTATTTAATCGGTGAAAAAAATAGTTAAATCCAGCTGTCAGAGATTGACAGTGGAGTCCGATCCAGCCACGGGTGTTAGAGCCACATGAGTGTATTAAATCAGCCGACGTACAGGGCATGTGAGCCTGCATCAGAGCAAGATACACAACATATGAGATACCAGTACATCATAGGTCGTAAGTTATAGGGGTTAAGTTTTCACTATATTTGACTTTCCATTTGTGCCACTTTGAAGGTGACTTTTTATGTGTTTGTCTCTCCTTTGTTTTTTTAGAGCTTCCAAATGTCTTCTTTGCCTGAGTCAGAATTTTCCTGCTTTCAAAAAGTTGGAAATTGTGTCTCTCATTTTAGAAAGTCTTTCATTTTACGAAAAAAAAATTTTTTTTCACCTAAAATTTTGGTGCAAATTTTGCATTTTTCTAGCAGAACATGTGACTTTACGCTAAAATGTAGCCAAACAGGTTAAAGTAAAAAATATAAAGAACATTTCTTTATTTTGCGTAACTTTCATCATTCACATGAGCTATTTTGATGAATTTGTCAGTGAATAATACAAGACAAAAAAGGGACTTAAAAAAATTCCAAATGATGAATTGGTCCTTATGTGTAATCCAAAATTATTCGATTAAAAGCTACACCCCTTTTTCAAAAAACAAAAGTTATGGATGTGTCACAGGTGACAGTCAGTCATGTGGTTTCTGGCCATAGAAGGTCACAGCATCTGGCTGTCAAGTATGCTCCCTAACTTTCCATTGCGCCTGCTGTCAGTATTCATTGGTATAGGTAGCTTTCCATCTGGATTCATCTCTCCCCCTTTTGGATTCAGCAGGAGCTCACCTTCCACCCAGCTGCTGATCATCAGTATTCCCTTGGTGTTTAACTACCCTTGCTTCCTTGGACTGGTGCTGGTGATATTTTCAGTTACATCAAGCCTTGGTTGCAAGCAAGTGGCTTGTACTCTTCTGTGGTATTGTTGCTGAAAGCTCTGCTGAACTTCTACCTGAGTCATCTAATGATAAGTAGTTCATGCTTTTTCCCCCTGTGTCCCCCCATTGTATCATCTATAGTGTTTAGTGTGTTGACGAAGAGCTCATCCCATCCGTTCCCTATTTAAGGCTCAGCAATAGGGATAACTAGGGTCAGGTATCCAGTTCAGTGTATAGGCGCGGAACCTATCTACGGTGATGAGGGACCCCACGGACCAGTAGAAGGACTGGTCTCTGCTTACCATTTCCCTCTTCCCTGGACACAGGGATTCCCTGCCCTTTCGCCGTGTGCTTGGAACTTCCCCGTACCTGGCGGGACACCAAAATACTGTGTTGAAAAAAAATAAAAATTCTTCAAAATTGCTCTAAATACTATAGCATCACCCTTAAAGAGGACATGTCATTTGCCATAGATGAGTAATTGGTTTACCTTCTGTAGATGCCATTGTTCTCCTGAATCCTGCGTTGTTTTTCTTTTGTTCCTGCATCTCTCCGTTCTCGAAATATGACTTTTTCTTCCCTGTATATAAATCTAGTCTTGTTATCCAAGTGGGTGTCACCCTCAAAGTAGACGTCCATCATGAAGTGCTGATGATCACACCCACTTGCCTAAAAAGACTAGATTTAGATGGGCTCATATCTCAGGAACAGAGCGGTCCAGAAATAAAAGAAAAACCACCTTGGATTCAGGAGAACAGCGGTATTTACACAAGGTAAAAAAAAATCTTAATTATGAAAAGTGACAG
This sequence comes from Anomaloglossus baeobatrachus, assembly GCF_048569485.1. NCBI lineage: Eukaryota > Metazoa > Chordata > Amphibia > Anura > Aromobatidae > Anomaloglossus > Anomaloglossus baeobatrachus. The sequence goes on along the minus strand of NC_134357.1, from coordinate 482,043,572 downwards.
GGTGTGTTTAAATCCCCCAAATTTGCTGTGTATATCTTCCCTGCCTTAATTAAATCACCGGTAGTTGGATATTCTTACTGGAAAGTCTTAGAAATGACAAGCGACCCCTGTGTGTCATGTTTGCTCATATCATAGAGGCTCCGGCACACCAGCGCCCACAAATGAGGGTCTTAGGTTTGAAGGGTCGCAGACTGCAAGAATTTCTGTGTTGCCTCTACTCAAACATGGAATTTCAATATCCAATCAGTCGATTCCAGTTAGCGGAGATTATTTCATATTCCGTTTCTCGCTGATTAGATGGCTCCTATTTATTTGTTGTGATCACAGCTATTACATATGCTGTGCGCGGGCCGCCTGTGTAAACAGTGCGCAGACCTCAGACATCAGGAGCATAATTTGATGATTCGAGGTCTGGTCTTCTTTGAAGTGTAATGTAGCCTTCAGTGGCTTTTAGTGTAAACCAGATTCCGGCTACTGTATCTCGTTGGCCAGCCAGTATTGCGGTCTCTAATGTAATATTCATCCTAAACCCAAAAATTATTCCTTCCAGCTGTATTTCTTCACAACTTGAAGGTCGCTAGGAAATCCTGACCCTCTCCTCTGCTGTTAAAGGGGCTTCTTTAGCTGTCAAAACGTGGGTGGTGGCATGTAATAAAATAATGAAACATTATTTTCCAGTTGTATCCTCCACTGTTCCTTCCTGATGGTCTTTGTGCACTTGGCTTCAGTATTGACGTGACACATATCACGCATGACCGCTGCAGCTAATCACTCCTGAGTCCAGTCAGGAAACCTCTTGAACTCAAGGGGTGTTCTCTCATCTCTTGGTCAGAGTGGCTACAAAAACCTGTCCTATCCTGGATTATTCAAACAGGCTACTACCGTGCCAGATGAAGATACCTCAGTAGTCTCGAAAGCTCGCTATTTATTACCATCTTTTCAGTTAGTCATTAAAAGGTATCAACCACTGACGACAGTTTTTTTTAAATAACTTTTCCTAACTGGCCACTGTGTAATGAATCATTTCTCCTATGGAGGTACTGCAGGAATATTAAATACTTACTGCCAGGTTTATACATATATCACACATGAATGCTGTAGGTTCCCGTGATATTACTCATTCTCAAAAGATACTTCTAATAAGCAGAGATTGTGCAAAATGGAGAATCCCCTTCAAGACTTTTTATTTTCAATTGTAGATTGAAATTTTCCAAATACCAACACTTTGAAGGCCACATGCACAGATATTTAGAAGATGCAAGTGCAATGTACAGGTAAAGAAGGATACTCATGCCGAAGATGCCCAGTAATGGAGATATGAGTAGTGTGAACTTCAGGAAAAAACCGTTATAGATAATGATTAAGGGATCATAAGCTGTACACCGTGAGAAACAACCCTTAAAATTACAAATCTTTAATGATAAAGTTTAAAATGGATATCCTAACATGAAAATCACACACATGTATACATACAACAAAAGAAGGAGAAAGTGCTGCAGTGCAGACTGGGAGTGGTCAACGCCCCTTCACTTCTCCCTACCTAGCCTGCGGAGGTCGGCACCCTAGATTGCGTAAAGGCGCCCCCGCTCACCGTCGGCTCGCCCTCCTTTCCCTGCACTAAGTTAAGAAGTGCAACTAGTCTGGGAATGTAGGAGTGCTCAATTAAAATATTGCTGCACTGCAAAAAATTTACAGGGTTACAAGGAATGTCTATTGATATCTGACACACATGTGGGTGTGACTCTACAGAGATGCTGAAATGACCGATACAATATAATATGAGATGCTTGAGATTAGAATAACCACCTCAACATGAAGTTAATCAGTGGACACCGTGCACCCGTTTGGATGTATCCCCTGGAGCCACCTATATGGATATCAATTGTCCTGTGCATTCAATAAAGGCATATAATTGGACACATATTGTGGTGCTAAAAAAACGGGTTACTGCAATATACGCAAAAGACTCTGATAAGCCTTGCCTTCGCCTGCTCCCACAAACAAATCAATGAGAGTCAATCAATAACTCAACACGTGACTCCACAGTAGGCACACAGATGGATGGTCCTCAGATATAATGACATAAGTAGCCATAGCATGGAAAAAACCTTTCACTCCAGTCTATTCACTGTAGATGTAACAATAACAAATAAAAGATACTTAGCTTTTTGGTGTGAATATGGACAAATCGCCAGATACACGCTAATACTTCAGTGTAGTCACTGGAAAAATACAGGCCCAGTTTGGGAACCGCTGGCTCGACACGTTTCCCCCTGGCACACAGTCCCGCCAAGGTTCATCAGGAGCACCCACAATCGGGCACAGAGTATCGGCCACAATAAACCGCTCTGCCTCGGTCCTAATCCCCGCCTATACACGTGGGGTAAAGAGCGCTCTTTAAAAATGGCGCTTCCTGACGTCACCGGAAGTGACGTCTGTTAGAACGGAAGTGCCGCTCGCGTGGAACGCATAATGCGCTCCACCGCGGCTCATCACTATGGGACAGAAGACCCTCCATGTGGCGCTTCCTGACGTCAAAGGAAGTGACGTCTGTTAAAGCGGAAGTGCCGCTCGCGTGGAACGCATTCATGCGCTCCACTGCGGCTCATCAGTACGGGGCGGAGGCTGTCCAACCAGGTGACGCACGGTATCAGTCACATGATCGCGGGACGCAGTAATGCACTCCGCAACCCCGCACCACATGGTTACCAGTGTTAGGGGAACAGGGAATGAATTAAACCCACCAAGAGATAAGCCTAGATGGACTCATACCTCATCACTAGTGGGCTCAAAAATCATGATAAATCCCCTTTCCCACTAATTTACAAAGAACGCCCCACAACGGTACATTATAGTTACAAATCACAAAGGGATATCAGGAAATGCACATGTGGACCAATACGTCAACATGAATAAACTATAGCAACCAGGGACATTAGGTCCATGATCAAGAAACAAACCCCGCAGTCCACAAACGGACCTATACAGGATGGCTGTATACAAATATACCTAATTTCCCATATGTCTAGGAAGGAATAAATATCCCAATATACTGAATGCTAAGGTCAGATGAAGCTAGAGAAGGTTAGTTGTTCATTTAGCCCGTCTGGACTGGTTGACTCTAGCCAAAAGATCCAACGTGTCTCCCTTTGAAGCAGTTTTTTGTCCCAATCTCCCAGACGTATTGATGGGGAAATCACCTCAATAGTCCTAAAGGAAAAAGACCCCAAATCGCCATTGTGATGTGAATTAATATGACGAGCTAGGGGTGTGTCCCGCTTATTTCTCACGTCCCCTAAGTGTTCTCCTATCCGTACTTTCAATTGTCTCCTAGTCTTTCCCACATAGTCTTTTGGGCATGTACATGTACAGAGGTAAATGACTCCCTCTGTTTTGCAGTTCGCAAAATTACGATTCTTATACGTTCGCCCAGTGACTGCGCTGCAAAACTCTCTTGATGGAACCACATGTTTACAATATATACATGACCCACATTTAAAAGTACCTACATCTCTCCTGTCCAACCACGTACCACTCTTTTTAGGGGGGACATAGAGGCTATGTACTACCTCATCCTTGATTGTCTTTCCTCTCTTAAACGTTACCGAAGGGTGCGCCGTTATATGTCCACAAATATCGGGGTCACTCTTTAGAATGCCCCAATGTCTCCTCAAAATGGCCCTGATCTTTCCATGCTGATCATCGTACATCCCGATCAGCCGTGTGATCTGCCCGTCACCATTTTTGGGAGAAGTGGTTAACAAATCCCTACGGTCACTGTGAAGGGCATTTTTCTGCGCCTTATCAATCACGTTTGGAGGATAACCCCTTTCCCTAAATCTCTTTTTAAGGTGGACAGATTGCTTCTCATATTCATGGACAGTGGAGCAGTTCCTCCTTAATCTCAAAAATTGTCCCTTTGGGATCCCAGTTTTTAAACTGACCGGGTGATGACTTTCCCAATTCAACAAACTATTTGTGGCGTTCGGTTTTCTGAATATAGAGGTGCTCAAAGTACCATCTAATTCCCTTGTTATTAGAACATCCAAAAAGGGGAGTTTATTGCCTCCAATCTCATACGTAAATCTCAACCCCAAGTCATTGATGTTCAACTGATTGACGAAAGCAACAAAGGAATCAGCTGGTCCACGCCACACTACCAATATGTCGTCTATGTAGCGTCCCCAGAACTGAATCTGGGGACCCCACACATCATCATCCTGAAACACAACAGTATCCTCCCACCAACCCAGGAGCAAGTTTGCATAGGTGGGAGCACAAGGGCTCCCCATTGCAGTGCCCCTGAGCTGGTGGTAATACTTTGCATTAAAGATGAAATAGTTGTGTGTCAGGATGAACCTGATTAATAGTAGGATGAAATCATTATGCTGGGACATAGATGTTCCTCTAGAGTTAAGGTAGTACTTCACTGCTTCTATACCGATGTTATGAGGGATGCAACTATAGAGGGATTCTACATCAATGGACATTAACAGAGCGTCTGAATCAACCACTAGACCCTCAATTTTATTCAGCAGATCCATTGTATCCCTCAGATACGATGGCAGGGAAATAACAAATGGACGAAGAATTTCGTCCACGTACATGCTGCAATTCTGGGAGAGTGCCTCAACCCCGGACACAATGGGGCGACCCTTCACTGGGGATAACCCCTTATGGATTTTCGGTAAGGCGTAAAAGGTCGCCACCATTGGTGTTTTAGGTAATAAAAAATCCAATTCGTCTGAGGATATCAGTTTCATTGTTTTTGCCTCACATAAGATCACCTTTAAATCTTTAAGATACCCCAAAGTTGGGTCAGACCTTAAGACTTCGTATGTTGACCGATCTGACAAAATGACCTGACACATCATCAGATATTCCTTATAATTCATTATAACAACATTGCCCCCCTTATCGGAGGGCTTTATTACTATTTCTGAATTATTGCCCAGACTCTGGATAGCCAATCTCTGTTCGGTCGTCAAATTTGGTCTTGTTGGTCCTGACCTAGGGTTAATCTTTTTAATATCTTCACACACCAATTTGCAGAAGATATCAGTGCTGTTGAACTCGCTGATGGGAGGCATGCTCTTACTTTTGAGTTTCAGCCCTGAGAAGGGTCCTTCTCCCAAAGGTCTACTGCTCTCTTCCTCCAGGCTCATAAGTACATTAAAGTCTGTCATCATTTCCAGTGGTATCCCTAGTTGAGTACACTTGTTCCGATCATTATGGACGAAAAACTTCTTCCATTTAAGTTTTCTTATAAACAAATTGATGTCTTTCACCCATGTGAAAGCATCAAATTTGACAGTGGGGACAAAGGATAGGCCTGCATTTAACACCGACATTTCCGAATCCGTCGGTGTGTATTTAGAAAGATTAATGATCCTAAGATCTTTAGGACCTAATTGCCCTTTCTGTTGGGTAAAGGTGCTCTCTGTCTGAGGTCGTACGGCCCCAGATTCCTCATCTCTAAAAAAGAGGGAGTTGTCATAGCAGAGGGCGCAGCAGAGAGAGAGGAGGACATAGATGGTCCAGAGGGGGCCTCCCTGGGTGTAAATTGTCTCCCTCCTCTGTTCGCATTTCCCCTCCATCTCTTCCTTGAAAAACCTTTGTTTCTAACCCTTCTGGATTCAGTGTCTGATGATTCCGGATCAGTGGATGAAAGCTCACTAGGTTGTGGCTCTTTTGTCAGAAAGGCGTATGCTTGTTTGTCCCTAAATTCGAACAAATCTCTAATGAAACGCTTATGTTTTCTATCTTTTATGCTCAATCGATATTTTTCTATTGTTGCCTGGAGGGCAGTTTCTCTGCTGGCAAATTCGGGATCTGTTTTAAACTTAAGGGCCTCCTCAATGAGTTTCTGTAAGGCACTAGAGGATCTCTCAAGCGTGCATCTCTCTTCCTCCAACAAAATGCCCATAAAACGTAATGATGATGCAACTGACTCCTCCTCCCACTTCGCTAATAATGCTGTAGACCTAGACCTGTTTGCCGGTACAACAGTAATCCGTAGGCCTCTAGGGACAATCCTTTGTTTGATATAATTATCTAATGATTGAACTTCCCACCAAGATTTGATGTTCTCTTTATATGCGGTGGTTAAATCAGTGAAAATATTCCTTAGAGAAGGGCCTGTTGCCGAACTGTTATTTATAGATAGTTCGGAAAAAGCTTCCCTAGCGTCATCCAACCAATTATTAGCATTCATAGATCCAGTAAGGAAACCAGCCATAATATCAAAAAATTCTCAGGAAAAAACCGTTATAGATAATGATTAAGGGATCATAAGCTGTACACCGTGAGAAACAACCCTTAAAATTACAAATCTTTAATGATAAAGTTTAAAATGGATATCCCAACATGAAAATCACACACATGTATACATACAACAAAAGAAGGAGAAAGTGCTGCAGTGCAGACTGGGAGTGGTCAACGCCCCTTCACTTCTCCCTACCTAGCCTGCGGAGGTCGGCACCCTAGATTGCGTAAAGGCGCCCCCGCTCACCATCGGCTCGCCCTCCTTTCCCTGCACTAAGTTAAGAAGTGCAACTAGTCTGGGAATGTAGGAGTGCTCAATTAAAATATTGCTGCACTGCAAAAAATTTGAAAGTACGGATAGGAGAACACTTAGGGGACGTGAGAAATAAGCGGGACACACCCCTAGCTCGTCATATTAATTCACATCACAATGGCGATTTGGGGTCTTTTTCCTTTAGGACTATTGAGGTGATTTCCCCATCAATACGTCTGGGAGATTGGGACAAAAAACTGCTTCAAAGGGAGACACGTTGGATCTTTTGGCTAGAGTCAACCAGTCCAGACGGGCTAAATGAACAACTAACCTTCTCTAGCTTCATCTGACCTTAGCATTCAGTATATTGGGATATTTATTCCTTCCTAGACATATGGGAAATTAGGTATATTTGTATACAGCCATCCTGTATAGGTCCGTTTGTGGACTGCGGGGTTTGTTTCTTGATCATGGACCTAATGTCCCTGGTTGCTATAGTTTATTCATGTTGACGTATTGGTCCACATGTGCATTTCCTGATATCCCTTTGTGATTTGTAACTATAATGTACCGTTGTGGGGCGTTCTTTGTAAATTAGTGGGAAAGGGGATTTATCATGATTTTTGAGCCCACTAGTGATGAGGTATGAGTCCATCTAGGCTTATCTCTTGGTGGGTTTAATTCATTCCCTGTTCCCCTAACACTGGTAACCATGTGGTGCGGGGTTGCGGAGTGCATTACTGCGTCCCGCGATCATGTGACTGATACCGTGCGTCACCTGGTTGGACAGCCTCCGCCCCGTACTGATGAGCCGCAGTGGAGCGCATGAATGCGTTCCACGCGAGCGGCACTTCCGCTTTAACAGACGTCACTTCCTTTGACGTCAGGAAGCGCCACATGGAGGGTCTTCTGTCCCATAGTGATGAGCCGCGGTGGAGCGCATTATGCGTTCCACGCGAGCGGCACTTCCGTTCTAACAGACGTCACTTCCGGTGACGTCAGGAAGCGCCATTTTTAAAGAGCGCTCTTTACCCCACGTGTATAGGCGGGGATTAGGACCGAGGCAGAGCGGTTTATTGTGGCCGATACTCTGTGCCCGATTGTGGGTGCTCCTGATGAACCTTGGCGGGACTGTGTGCCAGGGGGAAACGCGTCGAGCCAGCGGTTCCCAAACTGGGCCTGTATTTTTCCAGTGACTACACTGAAGTATTAGCGTGTATCTGGCGATTTGTCCATATTCACACCAAAAAGCTAAGTATCTTTTATTTGTTATTGTTACATCTACAGTGAATAGACTGGAGTGAAAGGTTTTTTCCATGCTATGGCTACTTATGTCATTATATCTGAGGACCATCCATCTGTGTGCCTACTGTGGAGTCACGTGTTGAGTTATTGATTGACTCTCATTGATTTGTTTGTGGGAGCAGGCGAAGGCAAGGCTTATCAGAGTCTTTTGCGTATATTGCAGTAACCCGTTTTTTTAGCACCACAATATGTGTCCAATTATATGCCTTTATTGAATGCACAGGACAATTGATATCCATATAGGTGGCTCCAGGGGATACATCCAAACGGGTGCACGGTGTCCACTGATTAACTTCATGTTGAGGTGGTTATTCTAATCTCAAGCATCTCATATTATATTGTATCGGTCATTTCAGCATCTCTGTAGAGTCACACCCACATGTGTGTCAGATATCAATAGACATTCCTTGTAACCCTGTAAATTTTTTGCAGTGCAGCAATATTTTAATTGAGCACTCCTACATTCCCAGACTAGTTGCACTTCTTAACTTAGTGCAGGGAAAGGAGGGCGAGCCGACGGTGAGCGGGGGCGCCTTTACGCAATCTAGGGTGCCGACCTCCGCAGGCTAGGTAGGGAGAAGTGAAGGGGCGTTGACCACTCCCAGTCTGCACTGCAGCACTTTCTCCTTCTTTTGTTGTATGTATACATGTGTGTGATTTTCATGTTGGGATATCCATTTTAAACTTTATCATTAAAGATTTGTAATTTTAAGGGTTGTTTCTCACGGTGTACAGCTTATGATCCCTTAATCATTATCTATAACGGTTTTTTCCTGAGAATTTTTTGATATTATGGCTGGTTTCCTTACTGGATCTATGAATGCTAATAATTGGTTGGATGACGCTAGGGAAGCTTTTTCCGAACTATCTATAAATAACAGTTCGGCAACAGGCCCTTCTCTAAGGAATATTTTCACTGATTTAACCACCGCATATAAAGAGAACATCAAATCTTGGTGGGAAGTTCAATCATTAGATAATTATATCAAACAAAGGATTGTCCCTAGAGGCCTACGGATTACTGTTGTACCGGCAAACAGGTCTAGGTCTACAGCATTATTAGCGAAGTGGGAGGAGGAGTCAGTTGCATCATCATTACGTTTTATGGGCATTTTGTTGGAGGAAGAGAGATGCACGCTTGAGAGATCCTCTAGTGCCTTACAGAAACTCATTGAGGAGGCCCTTAAGTTTAAAACAGATCCCGAATTTGCCAGCAGAGAAACTGCCCTCCAGGCAACAATAGAAAAATATCGATTGAGCATAAAAGATAGAAAACATAAGCGTTTCATTAGAGATTTGTTCGAATTTAGGGACAAACAAGCATACGCCTTTCTGACAAAAGAGCCACAACCTAGTGAGCTTTCATCCACTGATCCGGAATCATCAGACACTGAATCCAGAAGGGTTAGAAACAAAGGTTTTTCAAGGAAGAGATGGAGGGGAAATGCGAACAGAGGAGGGAGACAATTTACACCCAGGGAGGCCCCCTCTGGACCATCTATGTCCTCCTCTCTCTCTGCTGCGCCCTCTGCTATGACAACTCCCTCTTTTTTAGAGATGAGGAATCTGGGGCCGTACGACCTCAGACAGAGAGCACCTTTACCCAACAGAAAGGGCAATTAGGTCCTAAAGATCTTAGGATCATTATTCTTTCTAAATACACACCGACTGATTCGGAAATGTCGGTGTTAAATGCAGGCCTATCCTTTGTCCCCACTGTCAAATTTGATGCTTTCACATGGGTGAAAGACATCAATTTGTTTATAAGAAAACTTAAATGGAAGAAGTTTTTCGTCCATAATGATCGGAACAAGTGTACTCAACTAGGGATACCACTGGAAATGATGACAGACTTTAATGTACTTATGAGCCTGGAGGAAGAGAGCAGTAGACCTTTGGGAGAAGGACCCTTCTCAGGGCTGAAACTCAAAAGTAAGAGGATGCCTCCCATCAGCGAGTTCAACAGCACTGATATCTTCTGCAAATTGGTGTGTGAAGATATTAAAAAGATTAACCCTAGGTCAGGACCAACAAGACCAAATTTGACGACCGAACAGAGATTGGCTATCCAGAGTCTGGGCAATAATTCAGAAATAGTAATAAAGCCCTCCGATAAAGGGGGGCAATGTTGTTATAATGAATTATAAGGAATATCTGATGATGTGTCAGGTCATTTTGTCAGATCGGTCAACATACGAAGTCTTAAGGTCTGACCCAACTTTGGGGTATCTTAAAGATTTAAAGGTGATCTTATGTGAGGCAAAAACAATGAAACTGATATCCTCAGACGAATTGGATTTTTTATTACCTAAAACACCAATGGTGGCGACCTTTTACGCCTTACCGAAAATCCATAAGGGGTTATCCCCAGTGAAGGGTCGCCCCATTGTGTCCGGGGTTGAGGCACTCTCCCAGAATTGCAGCATGTACGTGGACGAAATTCTTCGTCCATTTGTTATTTCCCTGCCATCGTATCTGAGGGATACAATGGATCTGCTGAATAAAATTGAGGGTCTAGTGGTTGATTCAGACGCTCTGTTAATGTCCATTGATGTAGAATCCCTCTATAGTTGCATCCCTCATAACATCGGTATAGAAGCAGTGAAGTACTACCTTAACTCTAGAGGAACATCTATGTCCCAGCATAATGATTTCATCCTACTATTAATCAGGTTCATCCTGACACACAACTATTTCATCTTTAATGCAAAGTATTACCACCAGCTCAGGGGCACTGCAATGGGGAGCCCTTGTGCTCCCACCTATGCAAACTTGCTCCTGGGTTGGTGGGAGGATACTGTTGTGTTTCAGGATGATGATGTGTGGGGTCCCCAGATTCAGTTCTGGGGACGCTACATAGACGACATATTGGTAGTGTGGCGTGGACCAGCTGATTCCTTTGTTGCTTTCGTCAATCAGTTGAACATCAATGACTTGGGGTTGAGATTTACGTATGAGATTGGAGGCAATAAACTCCCCTTTTTGGATGTTCTAATAACAAGGGAATTAGATGGTACTTTGAGCACCTCTATATTCAGAAAACCGAACGCCACAAATAGTTTGTTGAATTGGGAAAGTCATCACCCGGTCAGTTTAAAAACTGGGATCCCAAAGGGACAATTTTTGAGATTAAGGAGGAACTGCTCCACTGTCCATGAATATGAGAAGCAATCTGTCCACCTTAAAAAGAGATTTAGGGAAAGGGGTTATCCTCCAAACGTGATTGATAAGGCGCAGAAAAATGCCCTTCACAGTGACCGTAGGGATTTGTTAACCACTTCTCCCAAAAATGGTGACGGGCAGATCACACGGCTGATCGGGATGTACGATGATCAGCATGGAAAGATCATGGCCATTTTGAGGAGATATTGGGGCATTCTAAAGAGTGACCCCGATATTTGTGGACATATAACGGCGCACCCTTCGGTAACGTTTAAGAGAGGAAAGACAATCAAGGATGAGGTAGTACATAGCCTCTATGTCCCCCCTAAAAAGAGTGGTACGTGGTTGGACAGGAGAGATGTAGGTACTTTTAAATGTGGGTCATGTATATATTGTAAACATGTGGTTCCATCAAGAGAGTTTTGCAGCGCAGTCACTGGGCGAACGTATAAGAATCGTAATTTTGCGAACTGCAAAACAGAGGGAGTCATTTACCTCTGTACATGTACATGCCCAAAAGACTATGTGGGAAAGACTAGGAGACAATTGAAAGTACGGATAGGAGAACACTTAGGGGACGTGAGAAATAAGCGGGACACACCCCTAGCTCGTCATATTAATTCACATCACAATGGCGATTTGGGGTCTTTTTCCTTTAGGACTATTGAGGTGATTTCCCCATCAATACGTCTGGGAGATTGGGACAAAAAACTGCTTCAAAGGGAGACACGTTGGATCTTTTGGCTAGAGTCAACCAGTCCAGACGGGCTAAATGAACAACTAACCTTCTCTAGCTTCATCTGACCTTAGCATTCAGTATATTGGGATATTTATTCCTTCCTAGACATATGGGAAATTAGGTATATTTGTATACAGCCATCCTGTATAGGTCCGTTTGTGGACTGCGGGGTTTGTTTCTTGATCATGGACCTAATGTCCCTGGTTGCTATAGTTTATTCATGTTGACGTATTGGTCCACATGTGCATTTCCTGATATCCCTTTGTGATTTGTAACTATAATGTACCGTTGTGGGGCGTTCTTTGTAAATTAGTGGGAAAGGGGATTTATCATGATTTTTGAGCCCACTAGTGATGAGGTATGAGTCCATCTAGGCTTATCTCTTGGTGGGTTTAATTCATTCCCTGTTCCCCTAACACTGGTAACCATGTGGTGCGGGGTTGCGGAGTGCATTACTGCGTCCCGCGATCATGTGACTGATACCGTGCGTCACCTGGTTGGACAGCCTCCGCCCCGTACTGATGAGCCGCAGTGGAGCGCATGAATGCGTTCCACGCGAGCGGCACTTCCGCTTTAACAGACGTCACTTCCTTTGACGTCAGGAAGCGCCACATGGAGGGTCTTCTGTCCCATAGTGATGAGCTGCGGTGGAGCGCATTATGCGTTCCACGCGAGCGGCACTTCCGTTCTAACAGACGTCACTTCCGGTGACGTCAGGAAGCGCCATTTTTAAAGAGCGCTCTTTACCCCACGTGTATAGGCGGGGATTAGGACCGAGGCAGAGCGGTTTATTGTGGCCGATACTCTGTGCCCGATTGTGGGTGCTCCTGATGAACCTTGGCGGGACTGTGTGCCAGGGGGAAACGCGTCGAGCCAGCGGTTCCCAAACTGGGCCTGTATTTTTCCAGTGACTACACTGAAGTATTAGCGTGTATCTGGCGATTTGTCCATATTCACACCAAAAAGCTAAGTATCTTTTATTTGTTATTGTTACATCTACAGTGAATAGACTGGAGTGAAAGGTTTTTTCCATGCTATGGCTACTTATGTCATTATATCTGAGGACCATCCATCTGTGTGCCTACTGTGGAGTCACGTGTTGAGTTATTGATTGACTCTCATTGATTTGTTTGTGGGAGCAGGCGAAGGCAAGGCTTATCAGAGTCTTTTGCGTATATTGCAGTAACCCGTTTTTTTAGCACCACAATATGTGTCCAATTATATGCCTTTATTGAATGCACAGGACAATTGATATCCATATAGGTGGCTCCAGGGGATACATCCAAACGGGTGCACGGTGTCCACTGATTAACTTCATGTTGAGGTGGTTATTCTAATCTCAAGCATCTCATATTATATTGTATCGGTCATTTCAGCATCTCTGTAGAGTCACACCCACATGTGTGTCAGATATCAATAGACATTCCTTGTAACCCTGTAAATTTTTTGCAGTGCAGCAATATTTTAATTGAGCACTCCTACATTCCCAGACTAGTTGCACTTCTTAACTTAGTGCAGGGAAAGGAGGGCGAGCCGACGGTGAGCGGGGGCGCCTTTACGCAATCTAGGGTGCCGACCTCCGCAGGCTAGGTAGGGAGAAGTGAAGGGGCGTTGACCACTCCCAGTCTGCACTGCAGCACTTTCTCCTTCTTTTGTTGTATGTATACATGTGTGTGATTTTCATGTTGGGATATCCATTTTAAACTTTATCATTAAAGATTTGTAATTTTAGTGTGAACTTCAGGCACACTCAAAATTTGTCATACTACTCATGGAAAATCAAGGCTTTTCCAAAAAACGTAAGACCATACTTATATCAAAAATTACCTCCCCTAGCTCCTCTGATTTTTTTTTTTTTGGGGGGGGGGAGTAAGGAGAGTAAGCTTCTACTGCATATATCTGGTGGCAGCCAACATGTTCAATTAACAGAAGATTATTTCCTAATATTTTCCCAATGATGTTGAATGAACATTCTATAGCTGACCAGTACAACCAAAATCTATAGGACTAGCCAAACTTAGGCAAATATGCATGGTCACCTTACCCTGACTGGATCCGTACAAAGAGAAGCAGTACCTTTGAGAACATTTTCAGTGCCTACAAGTAGTATTCAACCCCCTGCAGATTTAGCAGGTTTGATAAGATGCAAATAAGTTAGAGCCTGCAAACTTCAAACAAGAGCAGGATTTATTAACAGATGCATAAATCTTACAAACCAACAAGTTATGTTGCTCAGTTAAATTTTAATACATTTTCAACATAAAAGTGTGGGTCAATTATTATTCAACCCCTAGGTTTAATATTTTGTGGAATAACCCTTGTTTGCAATTACAGCTAATAATCGTCTTTTATAAGACCTGATCAGGCCGGCACAGGTCTCTGGAGTAATCTTGGCCCACTCCTCCATGCAGATCTTCTCCAAGTTATCTAGGTTCTTTGGGTATCTCATGTGGACTTTAATCTTGAGCTCCTTCCACAAGTTTTCAATTGGGTTAAGGTCAAGAGACTGACTAGGCCACTGCAACACCTTGATTTTTTCCCTCTTGAACCAGGCCTTGGTTTTCTTGGCTGTGTGCTTTGGGTCATTGTCTTGTTGGAAGATGAAATGACGACCCATCTTAAGATCCTTGATGGAGGAGCAGAGGTTCTTGGCCAAAATCTCCAGGTAGGCCGTGCTATCCATCTTCCCATGGATGCGGACCAGATGGCCAGGCCCCTTGGCTGAAAAACACCCCCACAGCATGATGCTGCCACCACCATGCTTGACTGTAGGGATGGTATTCTTGGGGTCGTATGCAGTGCCATCCAGTCTCCAAACATCACGTGTGTGGTTGGCACCAAAGATCTCGATCTTGGTCTCATCAGACCAGAGAACCTTGAACCAGTCTGTCTCAGAGTCCTCCAAGTGATCATGAGCAAACTGTAGACGAGCCTTGACATGACACTTTGAAAGTAAAGGTACCTTACGGGCTCGTCTGGAACGGAGACCATTGCGGTGGAGTATGTTACTTATGGTATTGACTGAAACCAATGTCCCCACTGCCATGAGATCTTCCCGGAGCTCCTTCCTTGTTGTCCTTGGGTTAGCCTTGACTCTTCGGACAAGCCTGGCCTCGGCACGGTTGTAAACTTTCAAAGGCTGTCCAGGTCGTGGAAGGCTAACAGTAGTTCCATAAGCATTCCACTTCCGGATGATGCTCCCAACAGTGGAGACAGGTAGGCCCAACTCCTTGGAAAGGGTTTTGTACCCCTTGCCAGCCTTGTGACCCTCCACGATCTTGTCTCTGTTTGCCTTGGAATGCTCCTTTGTCTTTCCCATGTTGACCAAGAATGAGTGCTGTTCACAAGTTTGGGGAGGGTCTTAATTAGTCAGAAAAGGCTGGAAAAAGAGATAATTAATCCAAACATGTGAAGCTCATTGTTCTTTGTGCCTGAAATTCTTCTTAATACTTTAGGGGAACCAAACAGAATTCTTGTGGTTTGAAGGGTTGAATAATAAATGACCCTCTGAATAAACTTTTCACAATTTAAAAAAAAAAAAAAAAAAAAAAGAAATAACATTCTTTTTTGCTGCAGTGCATTTCACACTTCCAGGCTGATCTACAGTCCAAATGTCACAATGCCAAGTTAATTCCGAATGTGTAAACCTGCTAAATCTGCAGGAGGTTGAATACTACTTGTAGGCACTGTATAAATTAGACTAACTGTAGTACCCAGCATTGCACAGGATAGTAACTAAGTCTTTCTCTCCCTCTCATCCACTCTCTCCCTCTCACCACCGAAATCATATTATTTGACACACAAACTGTCTTATACTAAAAATGTCCTACGTTGCCTGCAGCAACCCATCAGCTACTATTAATGACCTGTAGCCCAATAGAAGCAGAGCTGTGATTGGTTGCTATAGGTCACCTGATAAATATCCAGGCTAAGGCTGGTATGTGAGTATGTGACGCCCTGGACTAGCCAGGTAGTCACAAACATACCAACATACACACCCCCACCCTAAGCAGTTACAGCAGCCAAACACAAAACCCTTGTTGCCTCCCTCCAGAGTCTGATGTCCACACCAGGTGGGGTGGAGCCAGGTGGTTTGCCCCACCCACCGAGGAGTTCACAGGCCTGGAGGCGGGAAAAGCAGTAGATCAGTTCAGGAGGTGAAAGTGAGAGGTCACGTACTGCGAGTGTCTGGGTTGGAGCCCAGACACTGACAGCAAGGTTGGCAGACGGTGGTGGCCATCTGCAGGAGTTAGTGGAACTCCGCAGAGCCGTAAGGACCGGGGTCGGGCGTCGGCCCGCCGGTACCGGACCGGATAACGGAGTGAAGCTAAGCACACAGGCAGGGCCATCGGACCCTGACCAGGCTTGGAGGCGCTGTCAATAGTCAAATATGAATGTGACAGGAACCCCAGGGGTTTCCCAACTACCAAGTCCCGATTGAAGGCAACCGTCCACCCAGAGAGGATATACAGCCACCGCCACAAGCTAGAGATCCAAGGGCCAGCGCTTGCGGGCAAAATGGGCTCCTATGGCATCTATACACCGGGGAGCGGACTACCGGTGGGCAACCACAGGAGTCAGAACATTCTAAAAGGTGCAGGGAAAGACAGCCACCATCAGCCGTCCGGGGAGAGCACAACAACAACACTGCAGCCGGCTGCGGGACCCGTCCATCCGGCCGTTTTGTTTTACCAAAGACTCTGTCAGTGATTGTCTGAGTGAGTACACCAGTGCCGTCCGGCACCGCGCCGCGCAGTCCCTGCACCCCTGCCATCCAGCCTCCCCGTATCACCATCGGGCCCCGGGATCACCAACCCCTACCCACGGAGGGGACAACATCTCAGCTGCACCCTACCATCTCTCCCGGGATCCCCGTTACCAGCAGCGGTGGTGCCATTGTAATGTTATCACCACGACCCGTGGGTGGCATCACGAACAATCTCCCTAACCAAACCACCCCCTTTTCACTCACGGGTGAGGAGCGCTGCTCGAGTCCCCGGGTCCAGTCCACCGCTCGAGCCACCGAGCAGCAGCAGCAGAAGCCCCGGACCCGAGCGTGGCGAGCGTGTCCCCTCCGCCCGCGACAACTACATCGGATTCGATATTCTAACGACCCTCGGCTCCTCGGCTCCCACGCTGCTGTCAGCGTGAGATGAGTGTCATGCAACTGTGATCTGATCCTGCAATTGAATGGCAGCTGCAGAGGAGAGGGAGGGGTTAATCGCCCCATCTCTTCCATTGTCAGCTGATATGACCATCGCACTGTATTCAGATGTCATTCGAGTGCAGTCCGATGTTTCACTTGCTCTCATAGACTTGTATGGGTGCGAGTGACACGTCTCTCACTGACAATCACAGCATGCTGCGACTTTTCTTTCATCCATAATCTGGATGAGAAAAAAGCTGACTATCTGCTCTCCCTCAGTGAATAACATTGGTCTGAGTGCAATGCGAGATCGTGTGAGCGTACCCTAACTGTCAAAACAGCAGTATATTACCTCAAACATCTAAACATTAAGTAAGCGGCTAATAACTGTGAAGCGCGGGGTTAAAATTTCCCTTCAAAACATAGTCTGTGACGTTTCCTGAGTCAAATGAGGTGCAAAATGTTGTGATTGTAAATGAGATGGTGCGGAATCCTTTAGTGGACATACACACTTACATATACACATACACACAAACATACATACACCCTCAGCTTTATATATTAAATAAGACATGTGAGATATGAATTATATAGACTCAAATTATCTTAAAGAAAAATGGAGTGGGGGGCACATAGATCATACAAGTTGGGTTATCAAAATACATTAGTCCCATATCCACATCATAGATGGTTAAAGACTGCTGAGAATCCCACTGAGATACCAAAGGTGACCACATATGTGGACTTACCCTCTAGTCCGACAAAGGACTCTGATACCTGTGTGCTTGAAATTAATGGGATTCTGACCCCTTATTCAGTGATTAGATCTAAATCTCTCAATGAAATGAGAAAGGAGAATGGGACACATTCTGCAACTTGGTTCTCATTATGGATAATAAAAGTGGGGGTCTGCTCTAATCTGCTACACACTAACTGAGAACAGATTCCAAATCCTCCTGTGTGAATGGAGCTGTAGTGGGCATGCACAATAAAAGGGTTGTCCAGTGAAAATAAGTAAGAACCTATCCACGGGATAGGAAATAACATGCTAATGATTGGGTGTACGATGGCTTGGGACCTCAACCAAGGTACAGACAAATTAAGAAATTGTTATCCTCATTACAAAATGTAGCAGCATGTAAGTGTCGCGGGCGGGGAGGAGGGTGTCAGCACACCGCGCTCACCCCTTCTGCTCGGGTCCGGCAGTTGCTCCTGGTGGCTCGAGCTGCGGGCCGGATCCCGGGGTGTCTCGAGCGACACTCCTCGCCCGTGAGTGAAAAGGGGGGTGTTTGTTGGGATTATAGTTCGTGACGCCACCCACGGTTGTGGTGATGGCACCACCGCTGCTCAGTGTGAGGGTCCCGGGGATGGTGATGGGAGCAGCCAGGTGTTGTGTTGCCCCTCCGTGGGTAGGGGTTGGTGATCCCGGGGCCCGGTGAAGAGATGTGAAGTGTAGGGCCTGGAGGGCGCAGGGACGCGGGGGCAGCGCTATACCTTGCGGCACTGTGGTACTCACTCAGCCTGAGACACGGACACAGTTTGTACGGTAAACCAACGGCTGGTAGGACGGTCCCACAGACGGTTGCACCTGCACTCCCGGTAGGTGACGGTGACGTCTCTCTTCCTTGCACCTGTTTGACTGATGGTAGCGGTGGATTCCCTCCGGTTACCCGCTCCCCGACTGCAATCTGGGCCGGAGGAGCTCTACACTTTGCCCGCAGGCGCTGGCCCTGGGGAAACTGGTGCCTTGGCGGTGGCGGTGTCTCCCCGGTAATGGTCGGGCTGTTGCCGTCAATCGGGACTTTGTTGCTGGGGGATCTGCGTCCCCTTCGCTGACGGATTCGGCAAATTGGGCGACTCCTAGCCTTGCCGGGGTCCGAGAGGCCCCTGCCCTGGTGCTGACTGTCCTTCGGAACACTGCTCCAGACCACCGGGCACACAGCCAACGGGGTCCTTCCAGGAACTTCCAAACGGTCCCCCTCCGGACAGTCACCGCCGTCGCTGACCTTGCTGTTCTAGCCCTACACACAGCTGGGCTCTCAGGCTTCTCCTTCTCTCTGCTCTGTCACCACTTCTTGCTTTCCTCCTTTTCCACTTTCCTTTCCTTCACTTTCACTTCTGGTTGTTTCCTCTAGCCCCTGCCTGGGCTACTCTGCTGTTCACTCAAGCTCCTCCTGAGCTAATCTGCTTCTTTACTCAAGCCCTGCCTGGGCTAATCTCCTTCTTTACTCAAGCCCTGCCTGGGCTAATCTGCCTGGTAACTTCCTGCCTCCAGAGTTGTGAGCTCCTTGGTGGGCGGAGCCAACCGCCTGGCCCACCCCCTGGTGTGCATCACAGACTCCTGGAGGGAGGCAACAAGGATTTCTGGTTAGCAGGTGTGCCTACCTGGAGTGTGGGGTGTAGTGGTGTTGTTATCTGTGTCCCCTGGCTTGCCCAGGGCGACACATTCCCCCTTAGCAAAATGCAGACCGTCCGCGGGCTGCCGTCCTACACCGGTTTTATTTTTCTGTAAAAAGGGGATAACAGGGTTAAACATAACATAAGCATAACATTTTTAATCAACTCTTCCCAAGACGGGAGGCACATTTTACTTTTAACGTTTCAACGGTGTATGGCAGACCTGGGCAAGGGGCGGCCCGCGGGCCACATCCGGCCCGCCTGCTCTCTGTGACCGGCCCGCCCGTCTTCAGCCGGTGCAGTGGAGCCGGGCTGCAGCGTGCCGAGCAGGGAGAGATCCTGTGCAGGTCCGCACAGTCAGTGCAGGAGAAGGAGCAGCACAGCACAGCAGAGCAGACGGAATAATTAATCTTCCAGGACCTGCGATGATGTCACGCCCATGTGACTGTGTGGGAGGAGACACAGGATGCCGGGCAGAAAGCAAGATAGTGAATCCTGAAGGAGATGTGGACACATGATGACTGGTAATGAGAAAAGAGGGGACATGAGGGGCAGGGGGGCTGCAGGGTGAGGGGCATATGAGGGCTGCAGACTGACAGAAGGATGTGAAGGGGTGCAGAGTGTTTGAGAGGGGTAAGTTGGGGTACAGGCAGGGTGAGATATGTGGGCAGGGTGTGTGACATATAGGGGTGTAGTGTGTGTGATATGGGGGTGCAGGCTGTATGGGGTGTAGTGTGTGTGATATCGGGGTGCAGGTGTAGTATATTACAGGTGTGCTATATGGAGGTGTATATAGTGGTGTAGTATATGGGGGTATAGTGATGTCGTATATTACAGGTGTGCTATATGGAGGTGTATATAGTGGTGTAGTATATGGGGGTATAGTGATGTAGTATATTACAGGTGTGCTATATGGAGGTGTATATAGTGGTGTAGTATATGGGGGTATAGTGATGTAGTATATTACAGGTGTGCTATATGGAGGTGTAGTATATTACAGGTGTGCTATATGGAGGTGTAGTATATTACAGGTGTGCTATATGGAGGCGTAGTATATTACAGGTGTGCTATATAGGGGTGTAGTGATGTAGTATATTACAGGTGTGCTATATGGAGGTGTAATATATTACAGGTGTGCTATATGGAGGTGTAGTATATTACAGGTGTGCTATATGGAGGTGTAGTATATTACAGGTGTGCTATATGGAGGTGTAGTATATTACAGGTGTGCTATATAGGGGTGTAGTGATGTAGTATATTACAGGTGTGCTATATGGAGCCGTAGTATATTACAGGTGTGCTATATGGAGGCGTAGTATATTACAGGTGTGCTATATGGAGGTGTATATTACAGGTGTGCTATATAGGGGTGTAGTGATGTAGTATATTACAGGTGTGCTATATGGAGGTGTAGTATATTACAGGTGTGCTATATAGGGGTGTAGTGATGTAGTATATTACAGGTGTGCTATATGGAGGTGTAGTATATTACAGGTGTGCTATATTGAGGTGTAGTATATTACAGGTGTAGCATATGGGGTGTAGTGATGTAGTATATTACAGGTGTATATATGGGTGTAGTGATGTAGTATATTACAGGTGTATATATGGGTGTAGTGATGTAGTATATTACAGGTGTATATAGGGGTGTAGTGATGTAGTATATTACAGGTGTATATAGGGGTGTAGTGATGTAGTATATTACAGGTGTATATAGGGGTGTAGTGATGTAGTATATTACAGGTGTACTATATGGAGTTGTAGTATATTACAGGTGTGCTATATGGGATGTAGTGATGTAGTATATTACAGGTGTGCTATATGGAGGTGTAGTATATTACAGGTGTAGTATATGGGGTGTAGTGATTTAGTATATTACAGGTGTAGTATATAGGGGTGTAATGATGTAGTATATCGGAGGTGTATTATATAGTGGTGTAGTATAATACAGGTGTATATGGGGGTGTAGTATATTACAGGTATATGGAGGGAGTGTAGTATAATACAGGTATAGTATATAGGGGTGTAGTGGTGTAGTTTATTACAGGTGTAGTGATGTAGTATATTACAGGTGTGTATATAGGGGTGTAGTGATGTAGTATATTACAGGTGTGCTATATGGAGGTGTAGTATATTACAGGTGTAGTATATGGGGTGTAGTGATGTAGTATATTACAGGTGTAGTATATAGGGGTGTAATGATGTAGTATATCGGAGGTGTATTATATAGTGGTGTAGTATAATACAGGTGTATATGGGGGTGTAGTATATTACAGGTATATGGAGGGAGTGTAGTGGTGTAGTTTATTACAGGTGTAGTATATGGCGGGGGTGTAGTGATGTAGTATATTGGGTAGAACTGAGGTAATTTATATTAGTCCGGCCCTCTAAACCAATCCCAATTTCTCATGCGGCCCCATGGGAAAATTAATTGCCCACCCCTGGTGTATGGTCACGGTTTCCGCTCTCTCCCACCCAAGCAACCTGGCCCTGATGCTGCCCCTAAAACCCAGGCAGCACCCCTTGACCCACAGTCCAGCACAAGTCACCCGAGCGGGATCTGTCCTTCCCTCCAGAGGGTAGCCACCGGTCCCTTTGGTGGCTGGGCCCTGGCCTGCTCTGCTCAGGGCCCTCCCTCCAACCTGCCTCTCCGGAGGCGGCATTGCGGAAACGGTAACGGTACCCAACATATTTACAAGCCACTAACGTTTGTGGTTGCCCTGCAGAGTTCACGGGCTTGTCCATGGCTAGTTCCCATGCATTTTTAAACTTTTAACGGTCCCCACGGGGACAACGGTGCCGGCTCCAGCCGGTTGCAAATCAACAAAATAAATCAGGTGATTTCTCGGGTAATCATTTTCATTATCTTTGGCAAAACTTTTCAACTTTTTCAAACAACACAAGCAGGTGGTCCCAACGGGGACGGTGCTGCGGGCCTCCATTGCCCTACTCCGGTCCTGCTGCTGCTTCATCCGAGGGAGGGGGTGCAGAGCTCATCTTGCCCTCCGGGCTGCCCCTCAGCTTTACATCCAGGGCAAACCACCCCCTCTCTCCGCAGTGCCGAGTGTACCGCACCATGTCTCCCGGGATAAGATTGCGGCCAGGATGCTCTTCGGGCAGGTGAGCATGCACATCCCGCCGGGCTACAAATACCTCGGCCTCCAGGCCCGGTTCGTATATGAACCCGTAGCCCCGGCGGATATCGAATCGCCTCACCTGCCCCTCGTAGAACGGGCCCCGGACACGGAAGGTCGCTTGCCGCAGGTTCTCCTTTTCCCGTATGACTCGGGCCACCAGCTCGGCTTTCCTACGCTCCCTCTCCGCGATCTCCAGGCCCAGCTTGGTCGGCTCCCTGTCCCAGTATGGCTCCGGCGCACGGGTTGAGCCCCGCGGGACATTCAGCACGTTACCCACTGTCAGGAAGGTGGGTGGCGTATCCCGCGGTGTCATGGCCTTGGGCGCTGCCTTGCAGCAACAACCCGGCGCCACCTCAGCCGAGGTGTGGGGGATGGGCACAGGGGCTTTCCGCAGTTGGGCCTTCGGCTCGGAGCGGGTCATCGGCTCCGGCTCGGGGAACTGCTCGGGGACTGTCTCTGGCGCAATCTTCGGGGCCTTCCATGGCAATGCCTCCGGTTTGCTTCGGGCTCCGGCTACAGGTCGGTCCACTGGGGCGGACGGGCTGGGTATCGCTACCGGTTGCGGTGGCAGCGGGCCTAGTGGCGGGGTCACGGCCTCCGAGACGGGTGGCAAAGGAGGCAACGGGGGGAGAGGGCTTGGACCGGGTCCCTCAGCCGCAGCGACCGGTCCCTCCGGGACATAGGGGCGTGGGTCACTCACCCTCCCTTCCTCCGCTTCCTCCTCGCGTCTCCGCACGGCTGCCAAAACGTCCGCCATGTCGGTCTCCCACTCCTCCAGGAGGAGCTGCATTTTGACCTGCAGCCTTAGATGGAGCTGCGCGGTCCGGATCTCCACCCACGCTGCGGTTCCCGGTGCGGGGGCCACGGTGTTTCGGGACGGCATCCACATGGTGTCTTTGCTGTTTGCTTCCAGGAACGGGATGTTTGCAGAGTCCTGGCGTCCCTGCTTTTATAGCGGCGACTACATGCCACCAGCCGCCATCGCGTCCCCCTTAGCTCTTTCCGGCCCCTCCTCTCTCGGGGCGGGGTTTTGGCCTTCGCGCCTCTACTGCTCGAGAAGACGCTCGAGCGGGAACTTTTCGCGCCAAAGATGGCGGCTTCTGAAATTTTTCTGCCGGATACCTCCGGCGGTAACAAGGTGCACCTCTACCTGACGGCAGAGCGGTAAGATCCTGTTCGTGACGCCAAGTTGTCGCGGGCGGGGAGGAGGGTGTCAGCACACCGCGCTCACCCCTTCTGCTCGGGTCCGGCAGTTGCTCCTGGTGGCTCGAGCTGCGGGCCGGATCCCGGGGTGTCTCGAGCGACACTCCTCGCCCGTGAGTGAAAAGGGGGGTGTTTGTTGGGATTATAGTTCGTGACGCCACCCACGGTTGTGGTGATGGCACCACCGCTGCTCAGTGTGAGGGTCCCGGGGATGGTGATGGGAGCAGCCGGGTGTTGTGTTGCCCCTCCGTGGGTAGGGGTTGGTGATCCCGGGGCCCGGTGAAGAGATGTGAAGTGTAGGGCCTTGAGGGCGCAGGGACGCGGGGGCAGCGCTATGCCTTGCGGCACTGTGGTACTCACTCAGCCTGAGACACGGACACAATTTGTACGGTAAACCAACGGCTGGTAGGACGGTCCCACAGACGGTTGCACCTGCACTCCCGGTAGGTGACGGTGACGTCTCTCTTCCTTGCACCTGTTTGACTGATGGTAGCGGTGGATTCCCTCCGGTTACCCGCTCCCCGACTGCAATCTGGGCCGGAGGAGCTCTACACTTTGCCCGCAGGCGCTGGCCCTGGGGAAACTGGTGCCTTGGCGGTGGCGGTGTCTCCCCGGTAATGGTCGGGCTGTTGCCGTCAATCGGGACTTTGTTGCTGGGGGATCTGCGTCCCCTTCGCTGACGGATTCGGCAAATTGGGCGACTCCTAGCCTTGCCGGGGTCCGAGAGGCCCCTGCCCTGGTGCTGACTGTCCTTCGGAACACTGCTCCAGACCACCGGGCACACAGCCAACGGGGTCCTTCCAGGAACTTCCAAACGGTCCCCCTCCGGACAGTCACCGCCGTCGCTGACCTTGCTGTTCTAGCCCTACACACAGCTGGGCTCTCAGGCTTCTCCTTCTCTCTGCTCTGTCACCACTTCTTGCTTTCCTCCTTTTCCACTTTCCTTTCCTTCACTTTCACTTCTGGTTGTTTCCTCTAGCCCCTGCCTGGGCTACTCTGCTGTTCACTCAAGCTCCTCCTGAGCTAATCTGCTTCTTTACTCAAGCCCTGCCTGGGCTAATCTCCTTCTTTACTCAAGCCCTGCCTGGGCTAATCTGCCTGGTAACTTCCTGCCTCCAGAGTTGTGAGCTCCTTGGTGGGCGGAGCCAACCACCTGGCCCACCCCCTGGTGTGCATCACAGACTCCTGGAGGGAGGCAACAAGGATTTCTGGTTAGCAGGTGTGCCTACCTGGAGTGTGGGGTGTAGTGGTGTTGTTATCTGTGTCCCCTGGCTTGCCCAGGGCGACACATAAGACCCTTGATTGCCTCTTCAGTGCTTCTATATGGTACTGCTTGAAAAAGTCAATAGCCCGATAGGGTGTAAATAGTGTAGCGGTTGAGCATGCACACTGCTGCTCCATTCTAATGGGGACAAAAAGTCCCCCCCCCCCTGATCGATAAGTGATAACTTGTTTTCACCGGACAACCCTTTTAATTGCCATTTTGACAGTCACAAAAAAGTGAGTTGAGTGGGTAGGGTGACATATTTTCAACCACTCTAGTCACACAAAGGACTCCGGGGTCTCTATATTCGGAATCGTTGCCAAATTACTTTTTCTGCAAAAAGGTGATGAATGTATTTCATAAAAAAAACCTTAACTTTGGTGATGTGACAACGTATAAACAACATCCATTGGAGCTAAAGTATATGCTGTGTTTCATCTGTAACAGTTGAATAAAAATAATAATATATACAAAAAAAGCAACAAAAACAGAAAGCTACGAATAGAGCGTAACAAGTCCATGAAGGGTTACATCAATGGAGCAGCTACAGGACCACCAACAGTCCCCGGTGAGCTGACAAAGCATTTTCTTTAAAAAAAATCCCAAAAAAGGAAAAAATGATTGGATAGTCTGATCCTTAACAGCATACAAAATCCACAGGCCCATTGACACAAGGAATTAAACCTCTCCAGCGATACAGAAAACACAAACTGGAAAGAAAAGCCGAGCAATGATTCATTCGTAGAGTTACGAGATGGAGAGATTAGCCTGCCCCAACTGGGACTCTTCTACTAATTGACTTTTTTTCATGGCTTGTCTCTGTTGGTCTTTCATTAACAAAGCCCAAGAGGTGGTACCAGACTGGCACATGAGGTCTTAGAAGCTTCTCTGCGGGCATCCTCATTCCTGTTGCCCAAAACCATGAAAAGGAGCAACCAAACAGAAGAGAGCCCAGCTTGGCTTTAGTAAATGAACCACAACTCCCAATAGGTGGATTTGCTACTGTGTTCACATTCTGCCTTGATGAGGAAATGCAGGTGAAGTGTAAAGAGAATAATCCGTTCGCCTCCCTCGCTCGCCCCCATTGTTGTATTAATTTAAGCCTGATGGTTTTAGTGGTCACGTTAGCAAAGTTACGAATGACAATGCGTAAAAAGGGCTGACAGGAAAGACCCCACTAGGGTAAAAACAAGGATTACCACTAAGAACAGAGCAGAACGTTATTAAAGCGTTGAACCGCAAGGCTCTTCGGCAGTAGAATTCTCCTTTTGCTTTGTTTTTAGGGATTATATCTGGTTCAGAGGTTTGTCCTCATGTCTACAGAAGTCATTGTGGCTCAGGAATGATTACGACATTACATGGCAACTAAGGTTAAAGTCAAATAGTTGAATGGAGGCTAATATGGGTGTGCCAAGGTCATGGCGATGTAGTATATCCATTATATTGGCCGAAGTAATGAAAATTTCAAAATTTATTGTGCTTCTTTAGTAGTTTTTTGTTGCTGTTTTCTTTATAAAGTTAAACAAACCAGCATAAAATGAGACTGTCTGCTTTTTCATTGATGTGTTTTAGGCTGTCGACCAATTTTGCCGAGAAATGTTTTCGTTACCTACATTAATGTATTATGGCCTCAACTATTTTTTATTAACAAAAAGGAGACAGTTGCATTATGTAGTGCAAAGATATGGGGAACAATGAATATGGGAATATAGATGTGGCGCCCCTGAGGCTTCAGTCGCCACAGAGGTACTGCACCTCAGCCAGAGGTGTGGTATTCCATACTGGGTAAGGAGGAGGTCACAACCGGTTCACGCAAAGCACAACACCCTCACTTAGTAACACCTCATCAGACATGGCAAGGGCATGATTATACCCGAAACCAAGCCGTGGGGTTGAAGCCTTACAAGTCGGGACAGATTCATTCAGTTAGTGGTGGAGTGTGGAGAAAGAAGGAGAGGAGCAGTGGAGGAGCTAAGACACGAGGCCTGGAGCTGGTACCACTCGGCCCGGGCTCAGACAGAAGGGATCCTAGAGACCATGTGAGTTAACCTTCCATAGCCTTGTTTCACATACAATCTACAGGTGGAAGGACTTGGTCACAACATGGGGACTGGTCCCTACGGTAGAGGAGAAGAACCTATGTACTCCACTAGAAAAAACAGTGGCTGAGGTGACTTCAAGCACCAAAGCCACATCTGCACACAAAGTTGCTGGAAGGTGACCCAAAAGGAGCAAGGTATAAAGCTTCATGCCACCCAACAGGGTCCACGGGCACTGGCTCAGGGTTCAGTGAGCAAGGGCACAAAGCAGGAGGGTGAAGCAAGCACAGGAAGACGACCAGGGAAGGTACACTTAAGAAAGGTGCACCGGACTCGACCTCCAAACTACCCGGGAATGGCTGGAGTCCATCACAGTGAAACCCCAGCACTCCAAAGGCGGTCACTGGCATGTCGTGTTACCTTGGAACCTGCTACAGTGAGTAAAAACCTCGAGACTGCATCCCTGTGTCGCTCCGTTATTCTCCTATGCCTTCAGCCCAGCAACGCCCACCATTGCCCACAACTACTACCCCCATCTGCCCTGGGGCCCAGCTCTACCTGTGGAGAGCTGCACCATTTTAGCTGCGTCACTATCTGCCCCAGAGGTCCCCATCCCGCAGCAGTGGTACCCCCAAATTGCCACATACAACAGGTGGCGTCATGAATAAACTGTCATCATACCCTTCCTATTCCCTAAATAACACCGCCGGGGTCATGGAACCGGGTCATCCCAGGCCCCGGTGTGGGCGTGTCATAGACATGCATTATTGGTATGAAAAACATTGAAAAATTGAGATACTTAGCACACAAAAATGGCCAGTTTTATGTGAGCATAACAGCCAATGGCAAAGCAACCTCTTTTTGCTGGGTCCCTGCCTACTCTAATGCCTCTTTTGAGGTTAAAAAACCTACAATTTAGGGGCAGACAGGAACCAGCAAGTGGAGAATTAAAATCGCCTATTTTTATTATATGCTGTGGTCGAACATTACTTGTTTTAAAGGAGTTGTCCTATGAACAACCTATATTACCCCTGTAGAGTATAAAAGCATTGGCATACCACTCATAGTGGCAGACCACATGGCCGCTATGGGGCCATAGGCTACGGGAGCTCCAGTTAGGACTTTTGCTATGGAGCCCCATGATTCCTATGTACGTCACTGTATAAATCGATGAATGTATGATCCCTTGGTGTCTGGCTGTTGATACCTCTGATTCAAGAATAAGGGAACCACACTTCTTTGTGTGAATTGAGCCATAGTGAGAATTTTTGAGACCTCCCCATTATTATAAACAGTGATCACACATGCCCAGAAGAGCGCCATTCACACAGGGAACTTTGGGCCCTTTGTTCCAAGGAACAGTGGGAGTCTTAGAAGCTGGACCCCAAGCAATCTTGATAAAACATAGTGTTCATGGATCAGGAATTGCCCACAAGGTCTATGTTAGAGAGGTGTTAAAGTCATAAGAAACTGATGGCCGTTGTCCTAGCAAATGTGGTACTGTCTTTTGATCAAGTCATGCCAAAAGATTGCTAGTTGCAATGGATGAAAGCTTAATGGAAACTTCTGGACTTTGGGCAAACAAGCTAGTTTTTGAAGAAATAAAAATTGACCAGACAAATATTAAATAGTGCACTGATCATCATAAGATTAGGAATGCTAGGTTTGGTCACTTTTTAAGTTCATCCAGTGTTCAGAGCAGCAATTATGACAGCCTGGAGAATAGATGATGACTAATTGGATCAATTGGTGCCTTATATATCCTACTCAGGTCATGGTACAAAGCGTCAAGCGCATCTCCAGAGTAGGCACAAAAATAGCTAAAAAATAGCCTTCCATGGAAAGACATTGCCCATACCACTCTTCGAAAGAAACCAGGAGCAAACTGGAATTTCCCCCTTCACCCCTATATATAGATCAGGCCTTTCATACAGGTGCCCTAAGATTCTGAGTTGAAGGAAATACATGAACAGGATACACAGAGGAAATTTAAATCAGGTGCCACTCATGAGTGCCCATTGACCACTGGACATGCCCTCAGAGTGGGACTGGAAATATATTGGGAATAGGAGACTGGGAATTGAAAATGCTAAATAAGAGTCCACCAGGGTAAAATAAACAATAACTGGCAATGCCAGGGGACACAGAGGAAATTTAAATAGTGTGTCATTAGGGCCCATTGACCACTGAACATGCCCTCAGAGTGGGTCTGGGAATATATTGGGGATATGAGACTGGGAATTGAAAGCGGGTCAAAAACACTAAAGTCAATGCTAAATATTAGTGCACCAGGGTAAAATAAGCAACGACTGCCAATGGCAAGGGACACAGAGGAAATTTAAATCAGATGGCATAAGTGCCCAATGACCACTGAACATCCCGTAAGAGTGGAATATGACAGGAATATGAGACTGGGAATTGGAAACTTGGATCAAAACCACTAAAGTCAATGCTAAATAAGTGAAAAACACATATGCCGCCCCGATGTTGGTAGGGCTGCTCGGATCCGGGATCGTTGTGGCTTAAGGGGTCTGGACCCAGCTTGGCGGACACCCTGATCCGTAAAAGTGGTTATTTACAGGGGAGAAGTTTGTGATGCCACCTGCGGGTTGCGGTAATGGGAGTACCGCTGCTGCTGAAGGGAGGACCGGAGCAGATGGTGTAAAGCATGAAGGTGTCAGTCCCTCCACAGGTAGGGAAGGCCCTGGGCTCAGGTGTGTTGGTAGGTTTGGGAGGACAGGGTGGCAGGGATCAGGGTACTCAATGCGGGTAGTCGTGGTGCTGGATGAGGTTTAGAAAGGAGACACACACACTGTAGGTAAACCAAAGTCTCTGCGTACCGCTGCCACTGCCGGGAGCCCATCCAAGTACCCGGTGCCACCGGTGTCACTTAGTGATTGGGAGCCTGCCTCCATGCACAATTTGTAATCTGTAGATAGTCCCCGTGGCTTGAAGCTGTTGGGGGCCCTGTTCACTATGTGTAGTGTAGCTGTGCTCTTAAGGGCTGGCACTTGGGACTTTTGCAGGTTGCTGTGTCTGGAAAAACCCTGTCCCCCTCGTTGTGCTGATGCCCTCAATCTCTGAGCATCTAGGGAAGTCCTTGAAGATCCTCTCCTTTTCAGGTGAATTGTCAGGACGTTGAATTGGTTCCTGACCTAGGGTTCTGTACCCAGTCATGCTCGGTACCGGTCAGTTCTGTTTGTCCCTTCTGGTGCCGACAGTCCTCCAAGACTACATCCGTTACACCATTGTCCAATGTCACTGCTACAAGTCCCCGACTCCTCTGGACCAAAGTCACCGCTTGCAACCCAATCAGTCCCCCTAGCTCCCCAGGAGCTCACTCTCCCAGCTCTTCACTCACTGGAGTCGATTTCTTTTCTCTATGTCTCACTCTCAGTCTGCTTGACCCCTAGGTGGGTGGCCCTTTTCCCAGCTAGACCAACCCACTGGTGTGTCTGACAGTGTCTGATGTGAGGTGATTGGGTTTTGAGGTGCAGATGGGAGTGACACCAGTTTCCTAGGTACCTGGAACCATGGGGGGTAGGCCCTGCACCATGGGTAAGGATGCAGTTCCTTGTGGCACCCTGATGTACTCAGGGGCGCCACACACACAGTTTGCGTCAGCTCACCTTTGTACGCTCTTGCTTTTCGTGCCTGCTTGATTCTCGGAGGTAGATGCTGTGTGGCGTGTGGCAATAGGAAAAACTACCAAAGTTTTTTTCCTCTGGCGATGCACCATGGACTTGAGGATTATTCAAAATTGTACTTTTATTAAATAACAATCATTCCATCGGTCAACAGTAAAAAACACACTCCACACAAAGAGGGGGACACGTGCTATGCATTTCAACCATTGTAGTGGTCTTAGTCATGAACGGAAAAGTCCCATGTTCAAAGGAGTTATATAATAAAAGCACAATTTTTAAATAATAATAAATATTAATAATAATAATAATAATAATAATAATAGACCTCAAGTCTGTGGTGCATTTCCGGAGGAAAAAACTTTGTTTGTTTTTCCTAACGCTAAATAAGAGTGTACCAGGGTAAAGTAAACAATAACTGGCAATGCCACAGGACACAGACAAAATTTAAATAGTCTGTCATGAGTGCCCATTGACCACTGAACATGCCTTCAGAGTGGGATTGGGAATATACTGGGAATAAGAGACTGGCAATTGGAAACTTGAATCAAAAACACTTAAGTCAATGCTAAATAATATTGAACCAGGGTAAAATAAACAATAACTGACAATGCCAGGGGGCACAGAGGAAATTTAAATAGTGTGTCGTGAGTGCCCAATGACTACTGAACATCCCCTTACAGTGGAATATAATATGAATAGGAGACTGAGAATTGTAAACTTGGATCAAAACCATTTAAGTCAATACTAAATAAAAGTGCACCGGGGTAAAATAAACAATAACTGGCAATGCCAGGGGACACATAGAAAATTTAAATAGTGTGTCATGAGTGACCATTGACCACTGAACATGCCATCTGAGAGGGACTGGGAATAAGAGACTGGGAATTGGAAACGTGGGTCAAAACCACTATAGTCAATGCGAAATAAGAGTGCACCAAGGTAAAATAAACAATAACTGGCAATGCCAAGGGACACAAAGGAAATTTAAATAGTGTGCCATGAGTGCCCATTGATCACTGAACATGCTCTCAGAGTGGGCCTGGAAATAGGAGACTAGGAATTGGAAACTGGGGTGAAAAACTCTAACATCACTGCTAAATAAGAGTGCACCAGGGTAAAATAAACAATAACTGGCAATGCCAGGGGACACAGAGGAAATTGAAATAGTGTGTCATGAGTGCCCATTGACCACTGAACATGCTCTCAAAGTGGAATGGCAAGCAGGACCAACACACAGTACCTGTCAATCAAGTCGTACACACTGGCCAACATCTGAGGAGGTACAGGCTCCACTGCCGTGAGTACCATGGGCAGGAAGAGAGTGGCAGCACCTGGAGATTTCACCCAATAAAAGAATTGCTATTTACGCAGCCCCATTAATTAGCAATATAAAAGCCTCCATAGCCAGATCTCACGATCCACGAATAGCGACACTTCAGTGTATACACAGCGTTCATTATCCGCGAAGGCCTGGGTTGTGTTACCACTCATTCTATGGATGCCAAACCTAAATGGAACATCATTATGTTGGCATTGAGCTGGTCAAGGTTGCCTCGGTTCGTCTGTTTTATACATTGGTGCCTTTTTTTTTCCCTTTTATTTCGTACTTGCCAAAGCAACCTTTCCCCTCTAGTTTTGCACACGCTCATGTTGATTTTGTGGTTTCTGAATCTGAGTTCTGGCTCCCGGGTCCCTGAGTTTCCATAGTGAACTCAGGCCCTTATCTGCTACTGGAGATTGGCGCGGAGACAACAAGGCCTTTCACTGCAGTTCAGTTTAGGCCTTTTTTTATTCTACTATTTTTTTTATTTTTACTTTTTCCTAAACCCTGTCATTTACAAATCACATAATTAATTGTGCAAATCCTGTGCCACATTGAGCTGCAGGAACTTTGAAGTCCCGATTGATCGTTTTATTGAGCCATGGTTACCATCGCCTTATAAACACAGTGCCCGGCGCCACAGACAGCCCGGTGGAATGTAGAGCTTGTCCAGCTTCAGGTACGATAAAGAAACCCTGGCATCTTCTGTTTGTTTTTCTAACATCCTTTCCAAGCTCGCCTTTTCCATACATAGGAAAGACCTGAGGGCTCAGAGTTTATTTTTACACTGCTGAGTTCCACTCCCTTTAAATGCTTCATTTACTTATTTACTGTTTTTTTAAAATATATATGTATAACCCCCCCCCCTCCCCCCACCCCCGCTTTCAGTACAAATCTTCTGAGCCTACAGCATGTGTAGGAGCAAGGAATAACATAGCCGTCCCTACAATATATATCATATCATACCTGTCTTTTCGCATGAAACTTCTAAAAACACCATAGTTTTGTCAAGTTCAACCCAACCCCCCTAAAACAAGATAAAACTACGTTTTGTCACTATTCCTCTGTGCAGGGCATCTTGCACACAGGTGATGCTCTGCTGCGCCTTCCTGAATTACGGAGCTGGCAGTGACGTTTCCTTTGTGCAGAGCAACTTGCATTTGGAGATGCTCTGCTGTGTTTCCTTGAGCACTAGCTGACAGCTTTTTGATAGTACAGGATTCCATACAGGTTCTGGAGGTTCCTCTACTTCCTGGTAATTGCTCTGTTTAATTACTGAGCATGCTATCGCAGAACCTCCCCAGTCGTACTCTCTGGTTCTGAAGTTGTGCTATTGGCTTGTGTTTGTGCTCGTGCCTTGACCTTAGTTTCTTGGACTATTGATTGACTCCTCTCTGCCCGCTCCCTCTCCTTGTTGTTCCTCTTGGCTTCTGACCTTGGATCATTACCTGACCATGTCTCTGTCTGCTCCCTGAATCTAGTACGTACTCTCCTGGAATTCTGACTCTCGGCTTGTGACTTGACTGCATTTCTGCTTACTCCCTGTGCCCTGTCGTGTCCTCCTGTTTCCTGACCCTGGCTTGCCTGACTACCCTTCTGTCTATACTATCA
This sequence comes from Anomaloglossus baeobatrachus, assembly GCF_048569485.1. Classification (NCBI taxonomy): domain Eukaryota; kingdom Metazoa; phylum Chordata; class Amphibia; order Anura; family Aromobatidae; genus Anomaloglossus; species Anomaloglossus baeobatrachus. Next base: position 482,010,084 of record NC_134357.1, on the reverse strand, counting down.
GTAAGTAGTGACTAGCATTAGATTTTTATTGCACATTATGTGTGTAATTATATGTGCTGTGTACATTGTCATAATTTGTTTTTGTTTTGTTTGTTTTTTTAAATGGTTGGTTCCTTTTCATCAATATTTTGCCAGCACTATAGGAGCTGGAACTTCCTTTCCTTCCAGCACTATAGAGTCTGGAACTTCCTTTCCATCCTTTCAAATAGTTTGTGTAGCAAGTAATGAAAGTGCTTCTGACTCCTCTGCCCTTGCTTTCCCACTAGAATCCCATCTTCAGTATGTAGCATGAACCAATAGGTTTCTAAGTGTGCCACATTACATGAAGAAATGGCAATGTCTTTATTTAAGAATCTTACTTCTTCCTCTTTCCTCCATGACTGAGTTCCCAATTGCATATTTGCCTGGGACCTTTTTTCTTTTGGAAACATTTTGGCAAAATCTGAAAAGGGTTTTTGAAACAAAAAAAAAGTATATTCTCTGATACTGTTTTCGGCTTCCTAGTTGGCTTGCCTGATTTTTTTATCTGTTAACACACAGCAATAGTCCTACATAGAGGGAAAATATTGAGATTCGCAGACAGAATAGCGCGCTGAGAGTCGGTGGCTTTGAACCTTAACAGTAAATATAATGCATAACATAAGTTGTATCATAATACCCATATAAAATCTAATAAAGTGCATGTGCCATGTGAGACAAAAAGTGCAAGTGCTAATGAAATGAATATAACCCCTACTGAGATATAATGCAATACTAGCTGTAAAATATGCACATTACAAAAATAAACTATAATGTGCAAGTGTGCTATTTCTATTGCTATATATTTATCACATCTTAGTATTTCTGATAAATCCCACTTTCTGCGGACTTTAAGGCCTGAACATTTTGGCAACAAAAAGATATTACGGTGTCTGTGGCAAGTGGTGATGTCAGAAACTTGGGTCAATGTAAGGCTATGTTCACACAGTGCATCTTAAGATGCAACATTTTTGGCCCCCAAAAAACGCACCAAAAACGCAGCAACAGATGCACTGTGTGAACATAGCCTAATGCGGGCTTTACACGAGACGATATATTGTGCGATATGTCGTCGGGGTCATGTTTTTCGTGACACACATCCGGCATAGCGCACGACGTCGTCTCGTGTGACACCTCTGAGCGACGCAGTATAGCTCACAAATCGTGAGTCATGTACTCGTCTTTAACTTTCATAATATCGTTTCTTTTCATGGGTGCAGGTTGTTCATCGTTTCCGTTGCATCACACGTTGCTCCGTGTGACATCCGGCATAGCGCACGACGTCGTCTCATGTGACACCTCTGAGCGACGCAGTATCGCTCACAAATCGTGAGTCGTGTACTCGTCTTTAACTTTCATAATATCGTTTATTTTCATGGGTGCAGGTTGTTCATCGTTTCCGTGGCATCACACGTTGCTCCGTGTGACACCACGGGAATGATGAACACAGCTTACCTGCGTCCCGCGGCACCCGCCAGCTTAATGGAAGGAATGAGGTGGGCGGGATGTTTACATCCTGCTCATCTCCACCCCTCTGCTTCTATTGGGCGGCCGCTGTGTGACGTCGCTGTGACGCCGAACGTCCCTCCCACTTCAGGAAGTGGAAGTTCGTCGCCCACAGCGAGGTCGTCCGGAAGGTAAGTGCATGTGACGGGGGTTAAACGAGTTTGTGCGCCACGGGCAGCGATTTGCCCGTGACGCAAAAACGACATGGGCGGGTAAGATCGCTGTTGCAATCGCACGATAGATCGACTCGTGTAAAGCAGGCTTAAGTCAAAAGAGATCAGGGAGACAAATACAATTCTGCTCTTCCTGTACGAATATAAAAACTCATGCCCAATGTTCTGCAGAAAGAAGACTTCCGATGGTGAAAAAAATGCTATGTACTAGCTGTGTTAGCTGTGATCTCACTGCAGAGCTGTGTGTAAATATGATGAAAGCAGACTGTCAGTCATTGCATGTCTCACTTTGGTAACACCACCTTTACAATAAGCTCTGGATTTAGATTCTCAGGTAGATCTATGTCTGGCCCATAGATCTTAACAGCTCATTTACATATTAAGAAAAACATGCATTTCTCTGAAATAAGACATTGGATCACAACTATCAAGGTATCATTTTATTCAACTTTCTAAGACTTACATTCCCATATAGATGGCTGATAGGCTTCATTCTAATGACAGATTCCCTTTATGATAGATAAAGACCAGCTTTCACTTCCTGTGGAAAGACCTGAATTCCCTTCCTGTACAAAGACTCGCCTGTACTTCCTGTAAAGAGATAAAATCTTGCATCTAAAATCCTGTAGGGAGACAATGATCCACCCCAGTATCTGCGCCATTACCTGTAAAGTAATAAATATTTTTCCCCACTCCTGTAGAGAGACAAAGATCCCAACCCCTTTCCTATAAAGAGACAAACAAGCACCCCACTTCCTGTAGATAGATAAAGATGTGCCTCTACTCTCCATAGACGGAGAAAGACCCACTGTCACTTCCTGTAAAAAAACAAAAATCCACCCCCACTTCCTGTAGAGAGGCAATGACACCCCCCACTTCCTGTAGAGAAACAAAGACCCACCCCCACATCCTGTACAGAGACAAAATCCCACCCCTACTTCTTGTAGTATGCTAAAGACCTGCCCCTACTTCCTGTAGAGATAAAAAGACACTCCTTCACTTCCTGTGGAGTGCCAAAGATCCCCCCTACTTCCTGTAAAGACAAAGATCGACCCTAGTTCCTGTAGAGAGACTAAACCTCGCCTCCACTTCTTGCACAAAGACTCGCCCCCACATCCTATATAGCGATAAAAACTTGCCTCTACTTCCTGTAGAGAGACAAAGATGTAAGAAGGTGGTCGGATGCAATGACACAGATAATGAGGAGGCAGTGATGAATTAACCAACCACGGTTTATTAACTATATACAAATCAAGAATTAGCACTTTACATGTGAGCTATTGGTATAGTGCAAGTAAGAGTAGTAAATAAGATTATTTCACAGTGGATTAATAAGCAGCACAAGTATACAGAATTCCATCACAGTATATCACACAGTATTATTCTTACCACTAACTAACGGTTACCGTCAGCTTTATCGTACTCTATTGCAGGGTTCCCCAATTCCAGTCCTCAAGGCCCACCAACAGTGCATGTTTTCAGGATCTCCTTAGCATTTCACAAGTGTTGGAATCATCAACTGTGCAGATGATTAAACTATCACCTGTGCAATACTAAGAAAATCCTAAAAACAAGCACGGTTGATGGGCCTTGACGACTGGGCTGGAGAACTCTGCTTTAGATCCCACTAGCAGGGAAATGTCAGTGTCACTCTATTTGTTACTGTATTCTGTTTATTTAACAAAATGAAACAGTGCACTGACCAAAGCGTGGTCGGAGATGCTACTCTCTAAACTGTAAGTCCAAGATGCGGGATCTCTGGACCCACTTTACCAGCTGGCTGCCTTTGTGCTTTGAAGAACGGTCTCAGTCTCTACCCAATACCGTATGTCTGTGCAGGAAGCAATGGCCTCTTCGGTCTAGTTCGAATTGGGTCATGGTCTTCTACTGGCACTGATCACGGTCTTCTACTGGCGCAGGTCACAGTCTCCTACTGGTGCAGATCTTAGTCTACTACTGACAAAGACACAGACACACCCAATTCATTCTGAGAAAATGATCTGGTCCATTACCTGTGAAGAGACAAAGACCTTCCCCTACATCCTGTAGCGAGCCAAAGGTCCCAACCCCTTTCTTATAAAGAGAAAAACATGCACCTCACTTCCTCCAGAGAGATAAAGATCTCTTTACTTTATATAGACATATAAAGAGACTACCTCACTTAGAGTAGAGATGCAAAGACCTGCCCCCACTTCCTGCAAAAATATAAAGACTCAATCCCACTTTTTGTATAGAGGAAAAAAAACACCCCCACCTCCTGTAGAGAGGCAAACACCCACCCCCTCCTCCCATGGAAAGACAAAAATTAATTTTCACTTCCAGTAGAGATAACTTTCACCACTTTCGATAGAGAGACCAAGGCTTACTACCACTTCCGGTAGAGACAAAGGCCTACCACCACTTCTGGGAGGGAGACAAAGACCCGCCACTACTTCCTGTAATCCAGCTTGGCTTCTCTGCTGCTACAGATGGATTACACTTGACAACAGGCAGTGGACAGCAAGTTACTTTGAAGGGGGAGACAACATCATTTATAAATGAAATTATTTGCTTATTTTCTATATATCACTTTATCTATTGGATGAGATCAAAACGTCTAAGAATACAGGGACCATCTGAACAAACTGTATTACAGTCTATGTAGCATAAATCTTATACAGGTTGTACGAATGAAGAATTCTAGTATCACTTGAGATTCCGCAGGAAATGAAATGAGGCAGTTTCAAATGAAATACATAAACAGATGTCCAGACACCATGTGATATCCTACACCGTGCGTGTACATGACAAAAGTACGGCTGCTATGCAATCCCGAGGCCGTGCTATTGTCAATAGAGGAGCCTTAGCCTCGGCATACTTCTTTAATTGTGTCTAGCATATAGGAATGTATATGTTCGACATATTTTGAGATTACTTTTCTGGGAAACCTAATACAGGGACGGCTGCATATTCAGCATATTTATAGAACTTAGTGATGTTCAATACTTATAACATACCGCTAATTTTTTGGACTGTGTTGACTACACATGTCTATAGCTCATATTGGCTTCCAAGCAAATTTCTATCAAATTTGAGACTCTTGATAGCAATGGATTTTGTTTGGTTACTTTTGCCATAATTTGAGCTAAGTTGTGGAGGACACATGCTCGGCCACTCTCCCCTCAACCGGGTCTCCACAAAGTGATCCACTGATCAATGAAGAGCAGCCAGTAGAAATGACCTTCTAGCCTGCTTGTCAGGGAAGGAGTAGAGCCTCGGCAATAACATAAGGGTACAACTGAGAAGACACCTTCTGCAAGGAAGGCAAAAAGAGTCTATGTTGTCAGCTGCTAGAGGGGGAAGGAGACTGAATTATTCCAGCAACCTCCTTCAACAACAATGAAGCAAAAAGGAAAGTTAGGCATTCTATCTTTATGCTAAAAACACTAAAATACTCTTTTCAAGAGCATTTCAAGACCTTTGGTGCCCTATACTATGAGTTTCTGGAGCAGCTGAGTCATACCTCCCAACTTTTAAAGAACAGAAAGGTGGATAAATTATGCAGCACAAAACGGCAAATTTTGGTGTGTCGCCCAGGACTATGGGGTACTCGGTCCCGGGGAGTATATTTACGGGGGATTCTGTGTCACGGGTGTTTGCTGGCCGTTACCCGGTTCAGTGACCCTGGGTGCTTTTTAATGGGGAGTATTTACAGGGGAGATTAAAGTCATTGGTGTGACGTCACCTGCGGGTTGCGGTTAAGATTGTGGAACCGCTGCTGCTGAGTTGATTATCTCTAGGACTGGGGGTAATGGTGTGGCGCCCCTGACCTGGTCAGGCGCCACTGAGTATTGCACCCACGCCTGGGTCAGTACAAAACAGGTAATCCCAAAAGCTGACTAGGGTGTGGACACACAGACACTTAGTAACCAGGACACACACACAGCTTAGAGGGGACTCCTGGGCAGACCCAGGAAGGGGGGCGTAGCCCTCGCATCCCAGCTAGTGGTGGGTAGTGGGACTGGAGCCGGGGAGTTGTGCAGTGGCAGTCAGAGGAGTAGGAGTGGAGAAGCCGTGTCTGAGGTGTAGAGCAGAAGAGCAGGACACTGTCAGACCCTGCACCTGTAGTGGCTGCTGGCGGGGGAGAGCGGCTACCCAGTGGTGCCGCCTGAAAACCACCTAGTGAAGAGGTGGCTGAGTAAGGGGACTACCGGTAGACCAAGCCTGCAAGGTGAAACAGGTCCATAGAGCAGGAACCCATCTACTCGGCCTGCTAAACCTGCTGGTGAGGGTGCTGGATGTACCTCACCAAACCACAGAGTCCGCAGCATCAACAGCAACGAGGGGGCCCATAAGGAGGATCGAGCCTGGAGCCATCTTATCCTTGGTCCACGCTGTCAGCAAACGGGCCAAAAAGGGGAGAACGGCAGTTGCGACTTCCCTGGGTGATTCCAGTAGTACTACAAGTCAGGAGTCACCCCAAACAAGAAGGGCTACGAAGGCGAGTCAGCAGTCACCCCTGGATAAGCCTGAAGGATACCTGGTTACACCTGGTTCATCATAGCATCACCCGGGTTGTCTCACGTTACCATCAGAAAAGTGAGTAAACCCTGAAAGACATTGCTGCCTGTGTGTGAGTTCTTCTGCGACCTGTGGTACTAGGCACTTACACTGAGCCCCTGGGGCCAGCCTCACTCTCGGGAGGCCATAACATCAGACTGCATTTACCATCAGTCCCAGAAGCTCCCTAAACTGTAGTGGCTGTAACCCCCTGACCGCAATTACCGAGAGTGGCGTCACGATTCCTATTGAAGTTAACCTGACCTACCTGTGGCTAGAAGAGTTCCAGCACCTGAAGGTAATGAGGCTCCACATCTGGCGTCACAAACAGGATCAGGACTAGACCTGTTAAGACAGGTGACCATGTGCCTTGGCAGTCCGTTTGAAAAATTTGAAGCGTCGCCATGTTGCCACCAAAGAAAGTGCGCCAAGAAACAACAGCAGCCCGCGCAATAAGAAGTTACCGCCCACGAAGGGGTGTGGTGAGAGAATGCTGAGCCCGCGAGCAAGAAGGATGAGGGCGGATCTGTCCGAAGACGGTGGGAAGTCTCCAGGCTGCAAGAAACGAAACTTAGTGGGTGCAGAGAGAACCTGGTGAGCAGCGACGCAGGGAGCATGGCATCTGCGTGCGGTGAACCAGAACCAGGCTCTGCTGCCTGGTGGGACTGGGAGCTCGCCCAGTTCTGCGACCGACTGCAAGCAAAAATCATGCAGCAGGTGATGGAAGGGCGTGCCGAGCTACGGGAAATGGCGGCAGCGGTTCGGGCCTATGAGAGGTGGACCGCGCAACAAGTGCCACACCGGGAGGTGACCACCCAGACCTCTATGCTGATGCCTTTAGGTGAATCCCACGCTGCCCCCGTCCGATCGGGTGTGCTGACCCCGCCGGCACTGATACTGGAGGCGATCCCCGCTGTGACCCCTGTTGCGACGCCCAGTGCAGCCACGCCGCATCCGGCCAGACCAGACCAGTCCAAAACAGCGACGCCTCGTCCGGCCAGACCAGACCAGGCCGCAGCAGCATCCCGGCCGGCCAGATCAGACCAGGTCGCAGCCACGCCTTCTATGTCTACCCCAGCCTGCAAAGCAGAGGCAACCACCGCGCCCCAGCCGCCGACCGAAGAACCGGGTCCTGAGTCCCTGCCGGGAGAAGATCCAGTATTCTTGCGGCTCAAGGAGTAGTTGAGCGCATGCTTCCCCAAAGACCTGGTGGACAGATACATAGTCCCCAGGCGGTCACCTGGACCCGAAATGGTCCCGACACCTTCCGTGGCTAAGAAGAGTCCACCACTTTGGCCTTCTGATGAACGCCTATCCTCAGCGCTGCTGCCAGAGCAACCGGAGGAGTGCTCAAGACCACTAAGGGGGAGGCATCCCAGCTAGTGGTGGGTAGTGGGACTGGAGTCAGGGAATTGTGCAGTGGCAGCCAGAGGAGTAGGAGTGGAGAAGCCGTGTCTGAGGTGTAGAGCAGAAGAGCAGGACACTGTCAGACCCTGCACCTGTAGTGGCTGCTGGCGGGGGAGAGCGGCTACCCAGTGGTGCCGCCTGAAAACCACCTAGTGAAGAGGTGGCTGAGTAAGGGGGCTACCGGTAGACCAAGCCCGCACGGGGAAACAGGTCTCTAGAGCAGGAACCCATCTACTCGGCCTGCTAAACCTGCTGGTGAGGGTGCTGGATGTACCTCACCGAACCACAGAGTCCGCAGCATAAACAGCAATGAGGGGGCCCATAAGGAGGATCAAGCCTGGAGCCATCTTATCCTTGGTCCACGCTGTCAGCAAACGGGCCAAAAAGGGGAGAACGGCAGTTGCGACTTCCCTGGGTGATTCCAGTAGTACTACAAGTCAGGAGTCACCCCAAACAAGAAGGGCTGGGAAGGCGAGTTAACAGTCACCCCTGGATCAGCCTGAAGGATACCTGGTTCATCATAGCATTGCCCGGGTTGTCTCACGTTACCATCAGAAAAGTGAGTAAAAACCCTGAAAGACATTGCTGTCTGTGTGAGAGTTCTTCTGCGACCTGTGGTACTAGGCACTTACACTGAGCCCCTTGTGCCAGCCTCACTCTCGGGAGGCCATAACATCAGACTGCATTTACCATCAGCCCCAGAAGCTCCCTAAACTGCAGTGGCGGTCACCCCCTGACCGCAATTACCGAGAGTGGCGTCACGATTCCTATTGAAGTTAACATGACCTACCTGTGGCTAGAAGAGTTCCAACATGTGAAGAAGACCCTAAGGCGAACTGAAGGTAATGGGGCTCCACAATGGCAGCTGTGGTGGTAGGTCCACCGCAGGTAGGGCTGAGCCCGGGTGATGTATGGTGGAGACTTTCGCCGAATAAGGGAGGCCACACTGGGGGTTGCAGTTTAACAGTTCCTTACTCACAGTTGGGCCCATGGATGTCTGGTTAAGGTCCCTGTATTTCTAGTGCCAGTTTGATGACTCGGTTGCTCTGTTCCCGGCACCCTCAGTGTGGTTGGGTCCCCGTAGCTTGAAGCAGGATTGGGGGCCCCGACTGTCTTTTGGCCGTCTCCTCGTCCTTATGGCGGGCAGTGTTGACCCTGTAGGGCTGATCTGTGTTCCCGATCCCTGATCCACTCTTTACTGCTGATTCCCCCGGATTTGTGGGTCAGGGAGGTCCATGAAGGCCCCCTCACTGTGCAGGTATTTGTCAGGCTGCGTGAAGCTGACACCTGACCTAGGGCCCTGTGCCCCGTCAATGCTCTGGTCCCAGTGGTACTCAGGTGTACCTACTCTGGCGACCACTCTCCTGTTTCCTTACTCTACCCAGCTCTAGGCACGTCTCTACACTTCCAGTCACTATTGCTGACTGCTCACTGTCCCCTCCCACCAGGCTGTCTAGTCCCCTGGACTGGCTCCGCCCTCTAGGTGGCTATCCCTTTCGTGTCTGACTAGCCAATTACCCGTGGTGTGGAGTGGAAACTGGGAGTTTGGTGTGTGCATATGTCACTAGCACTGGTGTTCCAGGTCCCTGGGGGTAAGCCCTGCATCCTGGTGAGGATGTAGTACCTGGTAGTGCCCTGAGTGGTTCAGGGGTGCTATACTGGCCATGCCCCTAGTTACACCCCAAGTCACATCCATTTGCCATTTCTTTCTACCCTGACAGGAGAATAAGAAAAACTGTGGAAAAAGAAGCGCAATAGGGTCTTACCCCAATATATACGGGGTGAGGAAATGAGCAAACCTACTCACCAATAGGGGTTGTGAAAGTCACAACTCCTATAACAGCATGTAACTCCAAGCCACGGCAGCGGTTCCCACAGGGCAGATAACAGAAATCCAGAGAGCTCTCTGTTATCTACCTTGACAGGAGGACATCTCAGAGGGGCGGTGGCAGTGAAGAACATTCAGCAGATGCCTAGGACTACAGGGCGTTGACCCAAATCTGGGATGGTGACTGTTGTGCTGTAGCCAGGGCGGTTAGGACAGGAGATAAGCGGATTGATTCTTGGGTCTCTGGTCCAGATCATTGGTACCTTGCGGTTGAACTGGAGGCCATGAATTTCTTACTTTCTGGCATCCCCGGAGCGGCTTTTGATCTGTGACGCCCTGGCAAAACCAGGCAGTCACACAGAACAGGCCCCCGCATAACACCGCTCCCACACAGGGTTAAACCAGCCAACAAAACCCTAGTCACCCCCTCAGAGAAGGACAGACACACCAGTGGGCGGGGCCAGGCAGAAGGAAAAGGCCCACCTAGGGGTCTGGAGAGCCTGGGGCAGGAAAACAGTAGAGAAAGCGTTGAGCTTTGAGTTGAGAGAGAGTGGAGTTTGGAGGTGAAGCTGACAGGTGTCAGGGTCGGAGCCCTGACACATCGGCTAGGTGGCAGACAGTGGTCAGCGCCAGCAGGAGATGGGGAGATGGCTGCCGGAGATCCGAGGTGGACCAGGGCAGGGTTGTAGCCCGCCAGTACCGACACCGGAGACCCGACCCGGAAATCGTGCACAAAGGGGGTACTTGGACCCTGAAACCAGGACCGGCACCAACGGACTAGCTAATTAACCAATTGAGGGCATGATTTTAGGTCCTGTCCCAACCTAAGTCCCGAAAAGTAGACAACCACCCACCGAGAGGGATAGGGCATCCGCCAGGGCCCGGTGGATCCCACGGGTCAGCGTCTGACGGGCACGGCTCCCAACCAAAGGACCGAGAGCGGACTCCTGCGTTACACACCTGCAAGTCCACCACAGAAAACACAATGTGCAGAGGAAAGGGGCATTGACCACCGGCCCGGGTGTGGGACCAGATACACCCGTCTGCGGCAGCCGGCCACCATCACCTTGGCTTACCAAAGGACTTGTGTGATTTATTCAACTGTGAGTAACATTCCCGGTCTGACCAGGTGCGCCGGCCCCTGCCGTCATCATCCCCTGCACAGAAACATTGGGCCCCGGGGCATCCATCCCTGCACACGGAGGGGTTAACATCCAGCTGCCAGCCCATTGCCCCCGGGAGTCACACAGCAGCAGCGGTGGTGCTACATCTCACCACACACCGTGGGTGGCGTCACAGACAGTTTTCAACAACACCCGTACAAATACGTCCCTTCCTTTTTATTCAAAGTGTCCGCGTGACCCCCAGGTCCGGTAGAGTCCCTCGAGCCATACCGCAGATCTGGATCCAAACAGCACGGCTGCTGGCGTGGGGGCGGCACATATCCAGGGCTGGTGAAACGTCATCTGTGTGTCCTGCTCATCTCTAGTTGGGACGTGCTGATTTAATTTTTGATCATCCATTTATATTCGTAGCAGCCAGAACATTCTCTTTGTTATGTAGTCTCACTATACGATATCTGGCTTTATTTTGTGTCTGTAAGGCCGTGTTCAGAGGTTCCATAAATACTGTGTTTTATGTTTTCTGCACCAAACTACACAAACTGTTGCATTTTTATGACTTTTCCCCATTATTTGATACGTTTTTGATGGAGATGTAAAACTACATTTTAACCTGGTTTATATAGTACAGAAAAACTTTGATTCTGCACTTAAAAAAAAACTAGAATTTTTTACATGTGTTTTTTAGACTCCACATAAAAACCTATAGAAAAAAAGCACCAAAACCGCACAGTTCAGAGGTGTCTTTAGCCGCACAGTGGGCACCATTTTCATGAAATCACATCCACTTTGCTTGGACAGTTAAACACAGCAGAATTTCTATGGAAAAATATCAGCAGAAAAAACACAGAATTTACTCTACACATGTGAACACGGACTAAATGTCAAAGCAAAGTGGATGTGACTTCATGATATCTTCTATAGGCTTCTACGAGGAGCTTAATAAAAACGCAAAAAAAAAATTAAACCCAGAATCAAAGCTTTTCTGTAGTAATAAAAAACATTAAAAATGCTGCTGCACATCTGATCGCTGTGTTATTCTGGTCATTACAATAACAGGGTCATTGGTATTTGCCATGGTATTTGCTGATTTGTGATGTTTATTAATTTTTTGAAAAGCACTTCAAAAGTGAAATTATTTTATTTGTGAAGCCCCGCAGGTGGTGTGTCGGTGCATTACCTTCAGGGACTCCACTCAGCTGGATCTCCGTCACTGGTAGGAAATCTTCTGTTTGATCGTGACGCCACTCTCAGTATTGCGGTCAGTGGGGACCGCCACTGCAGGTTAGGGGTGCCTGGGGCTGATGATATGTGCAGTCAGATGTAGTAGCCTCCTGAGAGTGAGGCATGCCCCAGGGTCCAGTGTAGATGCGTAGTACTACAAGTCGCAGAATGACTCACACAGGCAGAACTGTCTTTCAAGGGCTTTACTCACATTTGATGGCAGGGTGAGTAGCCCGGGCGTAGCTGAGATGAACCAGGTGGGAACCAGGTATCCTTCAGGCTGACTTTATGAGGGTGACTACCAACTCGCCTTCCTTAGCCCTTGGTGGTTTGGGGTGACCCCGACTTTGAGTCCCTATGGGGGTCACCCAGGGAAGATGCTGCAGCCTCTCTCCCCTTCGTTCGCCGTGTGCTTGTCGCCTGGGCCAGATCACTCCAGCTTCTTGCCTCCTGTGAGCTATGGGCCCTAACTGTGGCTACGTGGCTGCGGCTTTTGTGGTGTTGTGGCGTGGGCTTTGAGAGCCCCACACCGGCAGGTTTAGCAAAAGAAAGCTGGATCTATCTCCGCTTCGGGATCTGCCGCCCGTTTGGGCCTGGTACTCTCTAGCAGTCTCCTTACTTCCCACTCCGTGCTCTTCTCTCTAGCTGAGATGGGTTTCGGGTAGCCCTCCTAGTTGACCGTTCTCCCCCGTCAGTAGCCACTGCGCGGGCGCTGTTAGACAGCAACAGCCCCACAGGTCTGCTCCTCACTGAGCCCTATGGAGTTCTGCTCTAACTGACTCACTGCCCCTCCTCTCCTGTTCTTGCCTACGCCACCTAGCAACCAGACTCTCTTACCACACCCCTTGAGAGGAGATGGAGGCTTTTGGCCCCCTCCACTATTCCAGTGAAGGTCAAGGCTTTTCCCCCTCCTGGGATCCCCAGGGGTCCTCTCATGGGTACATGTGTGAGACCTGATCACTATGCGCCTGTGTTCCACACCCCTGTCAGCCTTCTGGATTACCTGTATTGTACTGTCCCCAGCATGGGTGCAGTACTCAGTGGTGCCTGACCAGGTCAGGGGCGCCACATTCCCCCTTAGTTATCACCAGCACGTCCTCGGGCTGCAAGACAACATTTTAAAATGCATAAAACATTAAAACATGTAAAACATTTTAAAAGCACCAGGTACCATACATCACCACCCTCCACCCACAAGTCCGTTAACCCACCCAAAAACCCTTTCACGTTGGCCGCGACTTCAGCCACTTCTGGCAGGATGTAGAGGCGGCTTTCATGGGCTGGTGGTCTTCAGGGCATACCTGGCCTGGTGGATCCGCGCCTTCAGCCTCTTCTGGCAGGATGCAGAGGCGGCCTCCACAGTTGGTGCTGACCAGGTACCCTCTTTGTGGTGGAGAGCCAGGCCCCATAAACAGGCATGCTCTCTGGTCGCAGGTGAGCCAAGGCCCTATATACGGACGGGCTCCTCCTGGTTGCAGACGAGCCAAGCCCCTAAACAGGCTGACTCTGGTGGCGGTGGTGCCCTTTGGTGTAACTATTTACACTGCGAGAGTTTGTGGCTATAGCCAGTTCATAGCCTTAAGGTTTATGGTTTTCTCACAATAGTTTTTGTGGGCACATGCTTAAACGTAAACGTTGCAAAACAAAACTTTTCAAAACTTCAACTGGTAACTTCTTTCTTTACTTTACTCCTCCAGTTCACCAGGGCTTGGGCCTGTAGGGCTGCGGCACCTGTTGCTTTCTTGGCCTCTTTCTTCATCTGTTGTTGTCTCATCTGTAGGTTCCTTGTCTCTGCTTTCTTGATCTTCATCTGTTTCCTTTCCTGTATCTGTTTCTCTTTCCTGTAGCATGGGGTGGCTGTAAGGTTTGCTGGTACATAGTGCTACGTCAAGCGCGTACAGTCCTCTTTCGCCTTGATGCATGGTAAACTGTACTGAATCCCCCATCTTTAGGTTTCTGCCAGGGTGTCCTCTAGGCAGATGAGCGCTCACATCTCTTCGGTTGACAAATATCCCTTCCTTCACACCAGGTGCTACAATGAATCCATATCCACTTTTCAAATTGAAATCCTCCACTACTCCTCTGCAAAGGGGTCCTCTGGCCTGTGCTTTGGCCCTTCTCAGGAATCTTTTCTCCTGTAGGTCTCTGGCTGTGACTTCTCTCTGCTCTGGAGACTGTGGTGCAGGGGACAGCGTTGTTCTGTTGCGACGCCTGGTCTTGCGGGCTGGGTTCTGCTGGGCTGTTACCTCAATGCCTGCAGGGCCCCAGGTGAGGTTTCTGGGCTGGTCTTCGTCAGCAGACGGTGTCAAGTCCTCCTCATCCCAACGGGAATAGGGTAACATCTCCGGCTCTGAGTATTGCTCCACTGCCGGTGGCTCCGGAGTCAGCTCCTCAGCTTCCTGGCCTCCTCTCCCCCTTAGTTCTTCTTGGCACTCCTTTGATGGCAGTGCTGGGGATGGGCTTTCTTCAGCAGGCCCAGGCGGGGGACTCTTTGGCGTGGTTGCTGCAGGGGTTGCTGGAATCCTCTTGGGGGTATGCGGAGGGAGCATGTACCGGTCCACCAACCATTGTGGAAACTTGGCCTCCATGTCAGCCTTCAGCCGCCAGTATTCGGGGTCCTCCCCCAGCGTGGGCTTTCCAGCAGGGACCTCTTTGGACTGGGGAGCGGTGTCTGCTCTGGCCTTGCAGGCCGGGGTAAATGGTGATGCAATCTCTTTGCGGGCCGCGCCCTGTATGGCGGAGGCCTGGTCTTGGCGGGCCGCGCCTGGCATGGCGGCGGCCTGGTCTTGGCGGGCCGCGCCCTGTATGGCGGCGGCCTGGTCTTGGCGGGCCGCGCCCTGTTTGGCGGCGGCCTGGTCTTGGCGGGCCGTGCCCTGTATGGCGGCGGCCTGGTCTTGGCGGGCCACGCCCTGTATGGCGGCGGCCTGGATCGGCGTCGCAGCTGCGATGGGATCTGTGCAGGCTGGGCTGGGCGTCGCTGCAGGGACCGGGTCTTGGTGGGCCGAGCAGGGCATCGCTGCGGCGGCCGGGGCTTGGCGGGCCGAGCAGGGCATCGCTGCGGCGGCCGGGGCTTGACGGGCCGAGCAGGGCATCGCTGCGGCGGCCGGGGCTTGGCGGGCCGAGCAGGGCATCGCTGCGGCGGCCGGGGCTTGACGGGCCGAGCAGGGCATCGCTGCGGCGGCCTGGGCTTGGCGGGCCGCGCCCTGTATGGCGGCGGCCTGGATCGGCGTCGCCGCGCCGGGCGCCTCTTCAGGGACCGCGGGCGTGGCAGCAGGGGTCGGGGCATCCGGGCCGGCAGGGGTAATACTGGACTCACCCATCGGTGGCAGCATCGGGGTCTGAGTCGTCGCCGTCCGGTCTGGCACTCGTCGTGCGGTTCCCCTCTCATAGGCCTGAACCGCGGCAGCCATCTCCAGAAGTTCCATACGTTCTTCTCGGATCTGCTCCACGACCCGGGTCTCCAGTCGGTCGCAGAACTGGGCCAGCTCCCGATACCACCAGGCAGCGGAGCCCGGTTCTGGATTTCTGCGGTCAGACGCCATTTCTTCTGCGTCGTCTTCTGCACGACTCTCCAGCTGTGGACTCGCCGTTGCCTCTAGTAGCAAGCTGTTCAGTTTCCGCTCTGCCTCTTTCAGCAGCTCCTCTCCCATCAGCAGGCTTCTGGCTCCCTTTCTGTCCCGACGTCTCTGGACGCTTCCACTCTCATAGCTGGCAAGGTCAGAACTCTGCAGGGGATCTCTGGGTAGCCACACCTCTTCGTGGGCGGTAACTTCTTCCAGCGCGGGCTGCTGTTGTTTTTCAGCGCGCTTTTCATGGTGGCAATATGGCGGCGCTTCCAATTTTTCAAGCGGACCGCCCAGGCACATGGTCACCTGTCTGAACAGGTCTAGTCCTTATCCTGTTCGTGACGCCAGATGTGAAGCCCCGCAGGTGGTGTGTCGGTGCATTACCTTCAGGGACTCCACTCAGCTGGATCTCCGTCACTGGTAGGAAATCTTCTGTTTGATCGTGACGCCACTCTCAGTATTGCGGTCAGTGGGGACCGCCACTGCAGGTTAGGGGTGCCTGGGGCTGATGATATGTGCAGTCAGATGTAGTAGCCTCCTGAGAGTGAGGCATGCCCCAGGGTCCAGTGTAGATGCGTAGTACTACAAGTCGCAGAATGACTCACACAGGCAGAACTGTCTTTCAAGGGCTTTACTCACATTTGATGGCAGGGTGAGTAGCCCGGGCGTAGCTGAGATGAACCAGGTGGGAACCAGGTATCCTTCAGGCTGACTTTATGAGGGTGACTACCAACTCGCCTTCCTTAGCCCTTGGTGGTTTGGGGTGACCCCGACTTTGAGTCCCTATGGGGGTCACCCAGGGAAGATGCTGCAGCCTCTCTCCCCTTCGTTCGCCGTGTGCTTGTCGCCTGGGCCAGATCACTCCAGCTTCTTGCCTCCTGTGAGCTATGGGCCCTAACTGTGGCTACGTGGCTGCGGCTTTTGTGGTGTTGTGGCGTGGGCTTTGAGAGCCCCACACCGGCAGGTTTAGCAAAAGAAAGCTGGATCTATCTCCGCTTCGGGATCTGCCGCCCGTTTGGGCCTGGTACTCTCTAGCAGTCTCCTTACTTCCCACTCCGTGCTCTTCTCTCTAGCTGAGATGGGTTTCGGGTAGCCCTCCTAGTTGACCGTTCTCCCCCGTCAGTAGCCACTGCGCGGGCGCTGTTAGACAGCAACAGCCCCACAGGTCTGCTCCTCACTGAGCCCTATGGAGTTCTGCTCTAACTGACTCACTGCCCCTCCTCTCCTGTTCTTGCCTACGCCACCTAGCAACCAGACTCTCTTACCACACCCCTTGAGAGGAGATGGAGGCTTTTGGCCCCCTCCACTATTCCAGTGAAGGTCAAGGCTTTTCCCCCTCCTGGGATCCCCAGGGGTCCTCTCATGGGTACATGTGTGAGACCTGATCACTATGCGCCTGTGTTCCACACCCCTGTCAGCCTTCTGGATTACCTGTATTGTACTGTCCCCAGCATGGGTGCAGTACTCAGTGGTGCCTGACCAGGTCAGGGGCGCCACATATTTATTTATTTTTTTATTATATTTTAGTTATTATATAGGAAGAATAAAAATATTTCTTTTAGTCTCCCTCTAGAATCCAGGGTCATAGAAATCTACTGCTATGTCCGGCCTCAGTGATGCCACTGAAAGCTGCCAAATTCTGTTTGGCCGGCAGTGTGTATCGCAATACCGGGCCCTGATGGATCTGTGTACCGCGATGCATTTCAAATGGATATACGGCCTCAGACGCACATCCAGCTGAAGCAGGAGCTGGGGCCAGAGCGCCCCCTGCATCCTGGGCTTGTTCATGGTCACGATCCCTGCGACTGTAATCGTTCTGCCCCTGGAAATACTTCTATACACTTGTATTGCAGTGCGTTATGTCTGTCTGCAGCAGGACAGACCTAGGGGTGGGGGTGGCATTGTTGTGTCTCCTGGCTGCCAAAGCAATCATCTGCTGATGGAGGGTGGGCGGAAGGGTTGCATTTTATTGGCACTGATGCCATGGCTTATAAAGGGTTAAGCCATGCAGTTTATGGAAGCCACACAACACTCTATTGTAATTTTTTTCTCAAACAGATTAATTTTTACACAGTGCCCCATCAACATCATACCACCCACCCTCATGTGGACACCAGGACACTGGAAGATCCGTGTGCCATTCACAAGAAACCTTCCAGGAGCACCACTGTCTGAGAAGCTCTGGTGGCACTGTAGTTTAAGTGGTCTCCCCTTTTACAGGAAGCCTCAAACATGTTCCAGGAGAGTTGGCAAGTATGAATTAAACAGTCATGATCGAATCTATCCCAATCCAACTCCAACCATTAGAGTATGAGCTCAAATCTCGATAGACGTCCAACTTTTACCATACTATACCATACTGCCTTCAATAAAAAGGCAGGTTCCTCTGATTAAAGCCCCATAATTTAAGCCAAAAATATACATATTGGTTGTCATGAAGTAGTTACCCATAAAAGTCCATTGCTATACAAAGGTTTAGAGGTTATACATAGTAAGGATGTATTTTGTTCTCGCCCATAGGAAAGATCACTTCTCCCCCCACAGATCAGGCTTCCCTCGTGCTAATTTTCCTCACTTTTCCTTCTCTTCATATTTATCTTGTTATTTCTGTAAATAGAAGCCTTCAATGTTATAACAAGTCCGCCCTTGTGTGTCTCGTAGGGAGATTAATGGCAAACCACATTATTTTCACCTCCATAGAACAGGCCACAATTACGCCTGAACTCTCTCATAGCTGCAGTTTGTTTTCAGTCAGGGGCGATAGAGCGCTCCACGTTTTGATCTAACCCTACGTTTTCGCACAGGGGAATTAATTTGCTTCCTGTATACAATCCATAGATGAGTTTTCTGGAGCCGAAGTGGCGATCACTAAATAGTGTCAGATCTGGAAAAAATAAATAAAACAAGCGGAGGTAAGAATGAAAAATGAAGGTCTCATTTTTCTTTTGTTTTGCATTAAGTTTGGGTACAATTTTTGCAGTTAATTTGAAATATGGCCTTTTAATCACTTTTCAAGACCTGGAAAATGAGCTGATCTCGGATGGTCGCTTTGTAAACCGGGGACATTACCAGCGGAAGCAATAGTTGAGTCATTATTTTTACTGAAATAGTTCTTCTTGGTGTCCAGTGAAAGATTGGATGAGTAAAGGCCCCGTTACACGCAGCGATATCGCTAGCAATATCGCTTGCGAGCGTGCCCTCCCCCGTCGGTTGTGCGTCACAAGCAAATCGCTGCCCGTGGCGCACAACATCGTTAGGACCCGTCACACGGGACTTACCTGCCTAGCAACGTCGCTGTGGCCGGCGCGCCGCCTCCTTTCTAAGGGTGCGGTTCGTTTCGCGTCACAGCGGCGTCACTAAGCGGCTGCCCAATAGAAGCGGAGGGGCGGAGATGAGCGGCCATAACATTCCGCCCACCTCCTTCCTTCCGCATTGCCGGCGTCCACAGGTAAGCTGTAGTTCGTCGCTCCTGAGGTGTCACACATAGCGATGTATGCTGCCTTGGGAACGACGAACAACGATGAACGATAAGGTGAGTATTTTCCATTGTTAACACTCGCTCGGAGCTGTTACACACAACATCGTCGCTAACGACGCCGGATGTGCGTCACGGAATCCGTAACCTCGGCAATATATCGTTAGATACGTCGTTGCGTGTAGCGGGGCTTTAAGGTCTTCCAGCATGGCCATACACCAGACTATAATGCCACAGTTGAAATATTTTAGCCTTCTGGATATAGACATCCACTATGGTCCTTTCTGATTTTTCTTACGTCCCATACATACCAGACCAGAGGTTTAAAACTTCATATTTGGGAGAACTTGGAGTGGAACAGTAGTCACGCATGTGCACTAGCACCGAGGTTCAAACCTTTTCATGAAGAATATAAAAACAACAAGAAATAGCCAGCTTACCGTAGAGATGTCTTTAATATGCTGCTGTTTCCATGAAAAAAGCTCTGCGTCGGATAAGATAGCAAGAGCTCATTCCACCGTTACATATAGGAAAGGGAAAAAAAATCCAGCGAGCTCAAAAAATGGTGCAAAAGATAAAGGAAATAATTATATCCCATTATGTTTAAAATCTTAAAGAGCAGTGCATATAACAATATGTTAAGGCAGAGATGCAAAATTATTCCTACTGGCATAATGAACAAAGAACAAAGAAATTAGGACATTCTTATTGTAAGCTATAATCTGCCTTTTGTATTACAAGTGATTATAAGAAACGTGGGTGACCTGTCATGTGATGGTCGGTTTTGCATACACCTGCTGGCACCGAGTCGTCAGACACTGTTCACACCAGAGTCTGACAATCAACCTGAGGATTCTGGAATGTTCAGCCAGAGCCGAGCATCGGCTGGTTTAGATTCACTGATCTTCAGCTCTGCATTAGTTAATTCCTACCGACTGGTGAGCTGGGTCGGACTGGGGTGTCTGGGGCCCACCAGGGTAAATAACTCCAGGGGCCCACCCTACAGCTACATGCAAATATCTATTAGCTGTCGTTATAGTTTAGCGCTGACTGTAAAGCACAGGCGGCTCCTGCACATCTGTGGACACACAGAAACTGTACAATTACAGTAGTTTGCAGTAATGGGATCCTTGGTGACAAGTTATCACAGATCCACAGGTTAGGTACGTGATAACTTATTGACTGGTGGAACCAGACCACTGGAAACCGCACCGATCGGGAGAATGAGGAACTTTTATCCCTGACAGAGCACTTATATGCCCTTTATACAATGCAGCGGCAGGTGGGGGATGTGTGACCGCAGCTCCATTCATCCTCTGTGGGGTGGGATGTGTAACCGCAGCTTCATTCATCCTCTGTGGGGTGGGATGTGTGACCGCAGCTCCATTCATCCTCTTTGGGGCAGTCAGATAAAAACAAGCACAGCTCTCGCAGCCACTGAGGGAATGAAGGGAGCAAGCGTTGAGTCGGACATGAGCTCCATTGTAATGGGGATTGGTGCCCGTCTTTCTATTATACTTCGTCGTCGTATTCTACGTCTTTCTATTATACTTTTCCTCTGATTTTACTGATTTTACAATTCCTGGTTTTGGCTTCAAATACTGAGGTAAAAAACTCACTAAATACTGTGTGCATATTTGCTGCAGTGCAATAGTCACAGGACAGCGAGGGGTTAAACATTCAAATATTTAAACTATTGGAAATAAAGAATCTTCTCCATATAGATAAAGAGAAAAAGTGACCTCCAGACACAACACAATCCACTATACCAAGACCAATAATATCACATACAAGGGGGAAATACCGCCATACCGTGACCAAACATATTACCACCACATAGTGACCAAATACAATCACATACAAGAGAGTAATACCGCCACACCATGACCAGACAACATATTACCACCACATAGTGACCGAATACAATCACATACAAGAGAGAAATACCGCAACACCATGACCAGATAACATATTACCAATACATAGTGATCATACACATAAAAGAGAGTAATACCACCACACCATAATTAGACCACATAGTAAACAAATATTACCACATACAAGGGAGAAATACCACAACACTATGACCAGACTACCAAATAATACTACATACAAGAGACAAATACCACCAAACCATGACAAGACCACATATTACTACTACACAGTGACAACTACTACAAGAAATGATCATGAATAAAAACCACAATACTAATAACATTAATATTACCATCAGTGCCATTATACACAGGAGTTCTGTATATAGTGTCAGTGTACAGGTAATACAGTGATCACAGATCTAATATATAAAGCTCAGTGTATGTATGTGTGTATATATGTGTGTGTGTGTGTATGTCTGCTAAAGGAATCTGCACCGTCGCATTTACAATCATGAAATTTTGCACAGACGCCCCATGTGACCCAGGGAACGTCATAGCCTATGTTTTGATGGGAAAAATTAACCCCGCGCTTTACATTAACTCCCAAAAATCCTGCCTCCATTAATCTGAATGGAGCTGGGAGATATGGGCTATTATTAGCAACTGTCAGTGGTTGCTATAGGAACAAAATAAACTGTTAGTATAAGAAGCTTATGTGTGAGTGAGAGACAGAAAAAGACAGACAGAGACACAGACAGAGACAGACAGTGAAAGAGACAGAGAGATAGAGACAGAGACAGACGTGCAAAGAGACAGATGGGCAAAGAGACAGCCTGGGCAAAGAGACAGCCAGGAAAAGAGACAGCCGGGAAAAGAGACAGCTTTGAAAAGAGACAGACAGGCAAAGAGACAGCCTTGGAAAGAGGCTGCCTTGGAAAGAGACAGCCCTGGAAAGAGACAGCCCTGGAAAGAGACAGCCCTGGGAAGAGACAGCCGGGCAAAGAGACAGCCGGGCAAAGAGACAGACTGGGTAAGAGACAGACTGGGAAAGAGACAGACCTGTAAAGAGACAGCCGCGCAAGGAGGAAACCGGGCAAAGAGACAACCGGGCAAAGAGACAGCCCTGGAAACAGACAGCCCTGGAAAGAGACAGCCCTGGAAAGATGCAGCCCTGGAAAGAGACAGACAGGGAAAGAGAGACAGACAGACACAGAGAAAGAGAGAGACACAGAGAAAGACAGAGACACAGTGATAGAGAGAGACAGATAGACTGATACAGAGACAGACAAAGAAACTGATACAGACAGAGACAGACACACAGAGACAGACAGACAGAGACAGACAGAAACTCAAAGAGAGATAGTTCCTATCCCGGGCAACGCCCGGGTACTACAGCTAGTGACTTTATAAACAGGAGATCTGTATATAGGTAACGGCCCCCCCATCCCTGAGCCGTGTAGCAACGGGTCCCCATCCCTGTGCCGTGTAGCAACGGGCCCCCCATCCTTGTGCCATGTACCAACTGTCCCCCCATCCTTGTGCAGTGTAGCAATGGGCCCCCCATCCTTGTGCCATGTACCAACTGTCCCCCCATCCTTGTGCAGTGTAGCAATGGTCCCCCCCATCCTTTTGAAGTGTATGAATGGGCCCCTCATCCTTGTGCAGTGTACCAACGGGTCCCCCCATCCTTGTGCAATGTATGAATGCCCCCCCATCCTTGTGCAGTGTATGAATGGGCCACCTCCATCCTTGTGCAGTGTATGAATGCCCCCCCATCCTTGTTCAGTGTATGAATGCCCCCCCATCCTTATGCATTGTATGAATGGGGCCCCCCCATCCTTGTGAAGTGTATGAATGGGCCCCCCATGCTTTAGTAATGTCCTCATTCTAGTCCCCTTCTTGTCCCTTATTATGCCGTTGTTTACACACGCACACACACACACACACGTTATTCTCACATGTCCTCCGTTCCTACGCTGTCCTTACCTTATCAGTCCGCAGGCTCATAGACCCCTCCATGATGTCGTCCGGTGCACGGAGCCGCCGCCGCAGGATGCCATCATGGCTTTACTACAGTTAAATGCTTTGCAGCGCCGTAAAGCATTTAACTCCAGTAAAGCCATGAAGTCACCTGCAGTGACGGCTCCGTGCAGAGGACGGGATCATCGAGGGGTCTGTGTCCTGCGGTCTGGAAGAAGCAGCTGGAGGCACCGCGGAAATGGAGGAGGATAGGTGAGAATATATTTTTATTTTTTTTCTTCGACTCCTCCTGAGCGCTTACCTGCAGCCCTGCACATCCTCTTCTCTGCTGCTCCGGCGGCAGTGTGATGACGGCCGCTGTGTCAGTGGAGGGCTGAGGAGCTCCTCCGCCTCAGTCCTGACACCGGCCGCACTGTTCAAATGTAGGCGCGTCTGAAAGATGCGCGTACATTTGAATAGCGGCGCGGTCTCCAGGACAGGTCTGGGACTTCCGCAGTGCAGGACCTACGGTGATATCACATGACTGAAATGTCACCACAGGTCCCTCTGCAGCTGCCGCAACTGCAGCGATAGTACGGAACTTGTGCTATCGCTGCAGTTTGTGATTGAAAGGCTGGGGGGCCCTCAGAGCGTAGGAGGGAAGGCCCATCAGAGCGTGGGGGCCCTGCCCAGTCTTCCACACATAACGCCGGTCCCTAGAAACCGGCGGCCCCACAGCGCTATACACTGCCCCGCACTATATAAGGCACAGGGGCCCACTCAGTGCCCGGGGCCTACCCCGGTGGGCCAGACCGACCCTGCTGGTGAGCAGGACCTGCTAATTACCTCATGCAGCTGCCTCCTACATATTTAAAGCACGGCTTCCTTCCAGGAGATGCTGATGAAAGCTTCAGCTTAAGCTCCAGCAATCCCGGTCTTGGTTATTTTACTATTTATGGTGATTTGTGCTGCGCTTCTGAGTGATGTGAGTGTTCGCATGTTGTGCGTTACTTCCTCCCCTTTTGTGTTGCCCCCCCAGTACACATATTGTTTCTCCTATGTGTGTTGAGTGCTGTGTGTACGAGTTTCCGTTCTCCCTTGTCTGTGTCATTTGGGGGGGGTGGGGTGGTAATAGTCTGTAGCAACAGTTTGACGTTTCGGCCCAAGGCCTTTATCAAAACTGGGCCATCTATTGAGTGCCGGAGTTCCTTTTTTATATGTTTCTACCTTTCTCCTGAGCACCTACTTAGTGATACTGAGTATTAGCTAGTCTGTAGGTGTTGCGGGCGGAGGAGGGGACGCTGCGCTCTCCTACTGCTCGGGTCCGGCCGCTGCTGCTGCTGCTCGGTGGTGGCTCGAGCGGTGGGCCGGATCCCGAGGACTCGAGCGGCGCTCCTCGCCCGTGAGTGAAAAGGGGAATTGATTGTGGGGATTTATTGTCCGTGACGCCACCCACGGTTGTGGTGATATTGGTGACACCACCGCTGCTCTAGACGGGGATCCCGGGAGTGATGACAGGGAGCAGCTTTGATGTTAGTGTCGCGGGCGGAGGAGGGGACGCCGCGCTCTCCCACTGCTGCTCGGGTCCGGCTGCCGCGGCTGCTGCGGCCTGCTGCTGCTCGGTGGCTCGAGCGGTGTGCCGGATCCCGGGGACTCTAGCGGTGCTCCTCGCCCGTGAGTGAAAGGGGGTTGTTGGGTGTGGGGATTGTTTATTGTCCGTGATGCCACCCACGGTTGTGGTGATTTGTAGCACCACCGCTGCTCAATATGGGGATCCCGGGAGTGGTGATGCGGAGCAGCCAGGTGTTGTGTTGCCCCTCCGTGGGTAGGGGTTGGTGATCCCGGGACCCAGTGATGGTGTGGAAGGTGCAGGGCCTGGTGGACGCAGGGACGCGGGGCAGCGCTGTGCCTTGCGGCACTGTGGTACTCACTCAGCCTGAGACGTTGACACAGTTTTACGGTAAACCACACGGCTGGAAAGACGGTACCCACGGACGGCTGCACTTGCTCTCCCAGCAGGTAACGGTGATGTCCCTCTGACCTGCACCTGATGTTTCTAAGTTGGTAGCAATGGGTTCCCACCGGTAACCCACTCCCCGGCTTGGATATGGGCCGGAGGAGCCCTACTTTGCCCGCAGACGCTGGCCCTGAGGAGCTGGTGCCCTGGCGGTGGCGGTGTTTCTCACTAATGGTTGGAAGGTTGTCTGCAATCGGGACTTGGTTGTTGGGGGATCGACGTCCCCTTCACTGACGGATTCGGCAAATTATGGCGACTCCTAGCCTTGCCGGGGTCCGAGAGGCCCCTGCCTTGGTGCTGACTGTCCTTTGTATACTGCTCCAGACCGCCGGGCCACTACTCGACCGCGGTCCTTCCAGCAACCTCCGAGCAGTCCCCCTCCAGACGATCACCGCTGTTGCTGACCTTGCTGACCTGTCCTGCACTTAGCTGGACTCACTTCAGGCCTTTCTACATACACTTTTGTTCCTTTTCTTCCTTGCTCCACTACCACTTCACTTTCACTTAGCTGTTTACTCCTTCACTCCCCTAACTAGACTGACTGGTTCTCCCCGCCTCCAGGGCTGTGAACTCCTCGGTGGGCGGAGCCAACCACCTGGCCCACCCCCTGGTGTGAACATCAGCCCCTGGAGGAAGGCAACAAGGATTTTGGTAGCTTTGGTGTTCCTAACTGGGATGTAGGGTGTGGTGGTGTGATGACCTGTGACCCCTGGCTTGCCCAGGGCGTCACATTCCCCCTTAGCAAAATGCAGACCGTCCGCGGGCTGCCCGTCCAACATCGGTTTTATTTTTCTGAAAAAGGTAAAAAGTAAACATATAAAGCATAACATCTTCCCACAACGGGAGGCACATTTCTTAAACGTTACTAAACGGTTTTACGGGTACGGTTTCCACTCTCTCCCACCCAAGCAACCTGGCCCTGATGCTGCCCCTAAAGCCCAGGCAGCACCCCTTGACCCACAGTCCAGCACATGTTACCCGAGCGGGATCTGTCCTTCCCCTCCAGAGGGTAGCCACCGGTTCCTGTGGTGGCTGGGCCCCAGCCTGCTCTGCTGAGGGCCCTCCCTCCAACCTGCCTCTCCGGAGGCGGCAACTGCGGAAAACGGTACGGTAAAACAACATATTTACAAGCCACTTAACGTTTGTGGTTGCCCTGCAAGTTCACGGGCTTGTCCATGGATAGTTCCCATGCTACTTTTTAAACGGTCCCCACGGGGACAACGGTGCCGGCTCCGGCCGGTTCAATCACAAAGAATCAGGTGAAGTACTCGGTAATCATCATTTTTCATCATTTTCCAAACTTTTTCAAACTTTCAAACAAACACAAAGGTGGTCCCAACGGGGACTGCTGCAGCGGGCATCCGCTGCCCTACTCCGGTTCTTCTGCCGAGGCGGCCCCATCCTCCACCACCAACACATCAAACATGCACTGACATGCCTGCTGCGGCAGGGGTACCCGGTACCCATTTCCACCGGTACGCGGGGTATGGAAAACCACGGGGTCTCCCACATAGCGGGAACGCTCACTTGCCTCTTCAAACTCAGCAACAGACCCGGGGCTGGGGCAGGAGTCGTCATCTCTTGTTCCTGCGTCAGGCGGGTTGCCGCCAGCTGTCGCAGCCTCCTGGCCTCCAGCATCCAGCACTTCAGCCCCTTCTGCCGTAGCACGGAGCAGCAAATTAGGCGAGCTTACACTAAGGCGCCCCATAAGTAACGGCAAGGGTGATGCATAGGCTGAGACTAGGCCGGGCCCCTCAGCCGCAGCGGCCGGTCCTGGTAGGACATAGGGACGTGGGTCACCAGTCGACTCTGCTACATCCACTTCCCCTCCGTACATCGGGGCAGTTGTAATCAGCTCCTCCACCTCGTTGGTCCACTGCTCCATCATCCGGAAGATCTGATCCTGCTGACGCTGGTGGAATTGCATCACCCGGGCCTTCATCCAGGCCACGGTTCCAGGCTCAGGGTCTGGCACAGTCACTGCCGGGACTTCTGGCAGCAAGCTGTTAAGGGGCCGCGGTTCTAGCAGTTCCCCCTGGTGTACTTCAGGGACGTCCCGGACGTCTGCAGCCGGCTGGTCCGCCGGAGCGACTGGGCAGGGTATCGCTACCGGTTGGGCAGGTAGCGGGCCTAATGGTGGAGCGGCAGCAGCTATCACGGGTAGCGGGGAGAGAGGTAGGGTGAGCGGAAGCCGACCGGGCCCCTCAGCTCCAACGGCCGATCCCTCAGGAATACAGGGGCGTGGGTCGCTTACCCGCTCCTCCAAATCCTCTTCTGCCTCGCGTCTCCACATAGCAGCCACCACATCCGCCATGTCGGTCTCCCACTCCTCCAGGAGGAGTTGCATATGGGCCTGCAGACGATTACTCAGCGGGACGGTCCGGTCCCTCAGCCACGTCGCCGTGCCGGGCGCGGGGGTCTCGCTGTTATTGATTGGAGCGGACATCTCGGCAGTCGTGCTTTCCAGGAACTAGCAACAAGATGGCCACAGGGTCCTGGCGTCCCTGCTTTTATAGCCACCTCACATGCGTCTAGCCGCCATCGCGTCCCCCTTAGCTTCTTTCCGGCCACTCCTCTCTTGGGGCGGAGTTTTGGCTTTCGCGCCTCTGCTACTCGAGAAGACGCTCGAGCGGGAACTTTTCGTGCCAAAGATGGCGACTTCTGGAAATTTTCAGCCGGATACCTCCGGCGGTCACAAGGCGCACCTCTACCCAACGGCAGAGCGGTAAGATCCTGTTCGTGACGCCAAGTTGTCGCGGACGGAGGAGGGGACGCCGCGCTCTCCCACTGCTGCTCGGGTCCGGCTGCCGCGGCTGCTGCGGCCTGCTGCTGCTCGGTGGCTCGAGCGGTGGGCCGGATCCCGGGGACTCTAGCGGCACTCCTCGCCCGTGAGTGAAAGGGGGTTGTTGGGTGTGGGGATTGTTTATTGTCCGTGACGCCACCCACGGTTGTGGTGATTTGTAGCACCACCGCTGCTCAATATGGGGATCCCGGGAGTGGTGATGCGGAGCAGCCAGGTGTTGTGTTGCCCCTCCGTGGGTAGGGGTTGGTGATCCCAGGACCCAGTGATGGTGTGGAAGGTGCAGGGCCTGGTGGGCGCAGGGACGCGGGGCAGCGCTGTGCCTTGCGGCACTGTGGTACTCACTCAGCCTGAGACGTTGACACAGTTTTACGGTAAACCACACGGCTGGAAAGATGGTTCCCACGGACGGCTGCACTTGCTCTCCCAGCAGGTAACGGTGATGTCCCTCTGACCTGCACCTGATGTTTCTAAGTTGGTAGCGATGGGTTCCCACCGGTAACCCGCTCCCCGGCTTGGATATGGGCCGGAGGAGCCCTACTTTGCCCGCAGACGCTGGCCCTGAGGAGCTGGTGCCCTGGCGGTGGCGGTGTTCCTCACTAATGGTTGGACGGTTGTCTTCAATCGGGACTTGGTTGTTGGGGGATCGACGTCCCCTTAACTGACGGATTCGGCAAATTATGGCGACTCCTAGCCTTGCCGGGGTCCGAGAGGCCCCTGCCCTGGTGCTGACTGTCCTTTGTATACTGCTCCAGACCGCCGGGCCACTACTCGACCGCGGTCCTTCCAGCAACCTCCGAGCAGTCCCCCTCCAGACGATCACCGCTGTTGCTGACCTTGCTGACCTGTCCTGCACTTAGCTGGACTCACTTCAGGCCTTTCTACGTACACTTTTGTTCCTTTTCCTCCTTGCTCCACTACCACTTCACTTTCACTTAGCTGTTTACTTCTTCACTCCCCTAACTAGACTGACTGGTTCTCCCCGCCTCCAGGGCTGTGAACTCCTCGGTGGGCGGAGCCAACCGCCTGGCCCACCCCCTGGTGTGATTATCAGTCCCTGGAGGAAGGCAACAAGGATTTTGGTAGCTTTGGTGTTCTTAACTGGGATGTAGGGTGTGGTGGTGTGATGACCTGTGACCCCTGGCTTGCCCAGGGCGTCACATTAGTTCTCCCCTCCGTGGGTAGGGGGTTGATTGTCCCGGGGCCCGGTGATGGGGTAGGGATGGATGGCAGGTGGGTTACGGGGCCTGGTGAGGTGTAGGGTCGCGGGGGCAGCGCTGTGCCGCACAGCACGGTGGTACTCACTCAGCCAATGATGAGGACATAGTTCTCGGTAAAACACACGGCTGGATGGACGGGTCCCACAGACGGCTGCGGTGTTGTTTCTCCTGGCAGGTTGATGGTGACTGCCTTTCCCTGCACCTATGTATGGTAGATGGTTCCGATGGGTTCCCACCAGTAACCCGCTCCTCAGCTTGGATATGGGCTGGAGGAGCCCCTTTTGCCCGCAGGCTCTGGCCCTGAGAAACGGTTGCCTTGGCGGTGGCGGCTTCTACCTCTCTTGGTTGGACCGTTGCCTTCTGTCGGGACTTGGCATTTGGGAAACCCAGGAGGTTCCCTTCACTAACAAATTCGGCAAATTCACAGCGACTCCTAGCCTTGCCGGGGTCCGTAAGCCCCTGCCAGATGGTGCTGACTTCTCTTTGTGTACCGGTCCGGTACCGCCGGGCCACCGCCCATCCACGGTCCTTACGGTAGACTCCGATAGGCCACTCCTGCAGACGGTCACCACCGTCTGCCAACCTTGCTGATCTAACCGGGCCACACACCCGGACCAACTTCAGTCTGCTCCTTTACTACTTCCCTCCTTCCACTTTCACTCTCCAAACTTAACTGACTCTTTTCCCGCCTCCAGGACTGTGAACTCCTCGGTGGGCGGGACCAACCGCCTGGCCCACCCCCTGGTGTGGACATCAGCCGCTGAAGGAAGGCAACAAGGGTTTTGTGTCTGACTTCGGTGTGCCTGACCGGGAGTGTGGGGTGTGTTAGTGTTGTTCTCTGTGGCCCCTGGCTTGTCCAGGGCGCCACATTCCCCCTTACTTAAATGCAGACCTTTTATTTTTACAACTGAAAAATATGAAATCGTTAAACGGTAACACATACAAGTATAATAACATCTTCCCACATCGGGAGGTACTCTTACTTAAACGTTACGGTTACGGCTTCCGCTCTCTCCCACCCAAGCAACCTGGCCCTGATGCTGCCCCTAAGCAAACAGGCAGCACCCCTTGACCCCAGTCCTGCACAAATTGCCCGAGCGGGTTCTGTCCTTTTCAGGGGATCCACGTCCATGGGGAACCCCTGAAACCCCCAGAGGATCGCCACCAGTTCCGGTGATGGTTGGGCCCCAGCCTGCTCCATTGCGGGCCCTTCCTCCAATCTGCCTCTCCGGAGGCAGTAACGGTGGAAGCCACAACAACATTATTTACAAGCCACTAAGTTTGTGGTTGCCCTGCAAGTTCTCGGGCCTGTTCATTAGGAGTTTCTTATGCAAAACTTTTCAAACGGTCCCCACGGGGACAACGGTGCCGGCAACGACCGGTTCAAAGCAGGCTGACAATCAGGTAGCAAATCAGATGACTTCATCGGTAGATTATTCTTCACTTATCATTCATTTTAACTTCAAACGGTACTTTTAACACACACACAGGTGGTCCCAACGGGGACAACTGCCACGGCACTCCGCTGCCCTTACTCTGATTCTTCTGAACAGGCGGCCCCATCTTCCGCCACCAGCATATCAAACATGCAGTGGCAGGCCTGCTGTCAAAGGGGTGCCCGGTATCCGTTTCCACCATTGCACGGGGTGTAATAAACCACCGGTTCTCCCACGTAGCGGGGACGTTCACTTGCCGCCGCGCTTCCAGGGGTGGGCTCAGCACCGGAGCTGGAGTCACTGGAGTCACTATCACTTGTCTCTGCGTCAGGCGGGTTGCCGCCAGCTACCGCAGCCTCCTGGCCTCCAGCATCCAGCACATCAGATTCTTCTGCGGTAGCGTGGGGTAGTAGGTCAGGTTGGTTAACACTGAGGCGCCCCAAGAATAATGGTAGGGATGATACAAGGGCCGAGACAGGGCCGGGCCCCCCAGCCGCAGTGACCGGTCCTGGTAGGACATGGGGACGTGGGCTACCCATTGGCTCCATCACATCTACTCCCTTCCCATACATTGGGGCGGTTGCAACCAGTGTTTCCACTTCATTGGTCCACTGCTCCATCATAAGGAATATCTGACTTTGCTGGCGTCGGTGGAACTCCATCACTCGGGCCTTCATCCATGCCACGGTCCCGAGCTCGGGGTCCGGCGCAATCACTGCCGGGGCTTCTGGCACATCTTCGTTAAGGGGCCGCGGTCCCAGCGGCTCCCACGGGAGCGTTTCAGGGGAGTCCTGAGTGTCTGCAGCTGGTTGGTCCGCCGGGGCGGGTTGGCAGGGTATCGCTACCGGTTGGGCAGGTAGCGGGCCTAGTGGCGGGGCGGCAGCAGCTAACACAGGTAGCGGGGAGGGAGGCAGGGTGAGCGGGCGCAGGCCGGGCTCCTCAGCCGCAGTGGCCGATCCCTCGGGAATACAGGGGCGTGGGTCTCTTACCCGCTCCTCCAAATTCTCTTCCACCTCGCGTCTCCGCATAGCAGCCACCACGTCCGCCATGTCGGTCTCCCACTCCTCCAGGAGGAGCTGCATGTGGGCTTACAGATGGTTATTCAGCGGGGCAGTCCGGTCTCTCAGCCACATCGCCGTGCCGGGTGCGGGAGCGTCCTCGTTGGTAGTCGGACTGTGCATTTTGGCAATAAAGTCTTCCAGGAACCCAGTATCGCTGAAGAGTCCTGGCGTCCCTGCTTTTATAGCCGCGGGCTACATGCGGCCAGACGCCATCAGTCCCCCTTAGTCTCTTTCCGACTCCTCCTCTACAGGGGCGGGGTTTTGGCCTTCGCGCCTCCACTACTCGAGGAGACGCTCGAGCGGGAATTTTTCGCGCCCAAGATGGCGGCTTCGGCAAATTTTCAGCCGGACACCTCCGGCAATGACAAGGCGCACCTCTACCCAACGGCAGAGCGGTAGGATCCTGTTCGTGACGCCAAGTTGTCGTGGGCGGAGGAGGGGACGCTGCGCTCTTCCACTGCTCGGGTCCGGCCGCTGCTGCTGCAGCTGCTGCTGCTCGGTGGTGGCTCGAGCGGTGGGCCGGATCCCGGGGACTCGAGCGGCGCTCCTCGCCCGTGAGTAAAAAGGGGAATTGATTGTGGGGATTTATTGTCCGTGACGCCACCCACGGTTGTGGTGATATTGGTGACACCACCGCTGCTCTAGACGGGGATCCCTGGAGTGATGACAGGGAGCAGCTTTGATGTTAGTTCTCCCCTCTGTGGGTAGGGGGCTGGTTGTCCCGGGGCCCGGTGATGGGGTAGGGATGGATGGCAGGCGGGTTACGGGGCCTGGTGAGGTGCGGGGTCGCGGGGGCAGTGCTGTGCCGCACGGCACGGTGGTACTCACTCAGCCAATGATGAGGACACAGTTCTCGGTAAAACACACGGCTGGATGAACGGGTCCCACAGACGGCTGCGGTGTTGTTTCTCCCGGCAGGTTGATGGTGACTGCCTTTTCCTGAACCTATGTACGGTAGATGGTTCCGATGGGTTCCCACCGGTAACCCGCTCCCCAGCTTGGATATGGGCTGGAGGAGCCACTTTTGCCCGCAGGCTCTGGCCCTGAGAAACGGTTGCCTTGGCGGTGGCGGTGTCTCCCTCTCTTGGTTGGACCGTTGCCTTCTGTCGGGACATGGCTGTTGGGAAACCCAGGAGGTTCCCTTCACTAACGAATTCGGCAAATTCACGGCGACTCCTAGCCTTGCCGGGGTCCGTAAGCCCCTGCCAGATGGTGCTGACTTCTCTTTGTGTACTGGTCCGGTACCGCCGGGCCACCACCCGTCCACGGTCCTTACGGTAGACTCTGATAGGCCACTCCTGCAGACGGTCACCACCGTCTGCCAACCTTGCTGATCTAACCGGGCCACACACCCGGACCAACTTCAGTCTGCTCCTTTACTACTTCCCTCCTTCCACTTTCACTCTCCAAACTTAACTGACTCTTTTCCCGCCTCCAGGACTGTGAACTCCTCGGTGGGCGGGACCAACCGCCTGGCCCACCCCCTGGTGTGGACATCAGCCCCTGGAGGAAGGCAACAAGGGTTTTGTGTCTGACTTCGGTGTGCCTGACTGGGAGTGTGGGGTGTGTTAGTGTTGTTCTCTGTGGCCCCTGGCTTGTCCAGGCCGCCACATAGGCGTTAGGATTACACTGGGGGCTCGAACCTGGCTACCATCAAGCCTACCTCCGAGATAAGAGACAGCATAGAGTCTCAAGTCTGAGGGCCAGCCTAGGGACACCTGTCCTGTCATTACATACCCCGTGATAGGCCACTCTTTTCCATTTTGGATCTCATAAGGAAGAAAAGGATGGAACAAATTTTTTTTATTCTTGATTTTTGTTTTAGATAAAAGGTTTAATGTAGAATTGTGCTCATAACTCTGACTATTTCTATGGCCAAACCAGGCACAAAACATTAAGGCAAAGGAAGTTGTAAGTTACAAGACATGAGTGAGATTTCATCAGCAGGTGGTAGGTTGTCTACGGAGAAAATGAGTGAAGTCTAGCAATCTACCAGCTGGAAAGCGCCAATCTATAGAACATGTTACATGATCTTCTCTCACTATCGTACATATGGTGTTTCCTACAGGTAGCCATTAAATCATTATCCACTTAGCCAGGAAAGAATTGTTCTTGGCTCGTTTTTCCTTTTTGTCTGACCCGAAGTGTCTTCACTCGGTCCCCCTGGGCTCTAAAGCAGACATTCAAATCCTTTTTCTTTCCAATGGATGGTCAATCATCCGTCCTTTTCAAAGAATTTGCCAATGGTTCCCCGGAGGGCAGCCGGCAGCGCTTTCTGTTTTGCTTGTCGCGATAATATGCTAATTCATGAAAGACGGCCATTAATCTTCCAAAGATTCTTTCATTTGTCAAAGCTGCCGCAAAAACTGCTGGGATAGAAAACTTGGCTTTCCTTATGTTTTCAAAGTTTGGTAAAGTTTTTTTTTCTTCCTTTATTAATACCTTTCTCCTAATTTCAAAAACATCTGAAGAGTAAATGGGAATCTGTACAGAAGGCAAAGGGATGGGATGACGCTGGAGTCATTAAAGTAACAGTATAAAAAACAAAGGATTGAAAAGTACAAAGCAGTAATAAAAAACACTCATAATGATAATTGTAGTAAAAAAAGAAATTATATATATAAATATATATATATATATACCGTATATATATATATATATATATATATATATATATATATATATATATATATATATATATATACACTGTATTATCAGTAAGATTCTCCGCAATCATCAGATATCTTAGGCTGGGCTCAGATAAGCAAAAAAAATAGTCCAAATTTCATCCGGTAAACATGGCCGATTTGTAGCCGTTTTCCATCCGTGTGCCCATTTTTTACATCCGTGTAGCACATGTATTTCTACATGAGCAGTTTAAAATGGACACAATCAAATATAGTTTTGTAGTCTAATAACAAAGTATCTGTAAAAATTGGATGATCCACATGGGATCTGATTTTTTCCGCACCCATAGACTGTCATGCTAGGTATGGGAAAGTACCACACACACGACGAAAGGAAAGGGAAATCCTGTGTCTAGGGAATGAGAAGATGGTGCCCGCTGACCAAGCCTAC